>NC_135821.1:8926622-9648120 GCF_964213995.1 Mustelus asterias | reverse complement strand
CTCATACACCCTCCTTCACCCTCTTTCAGCCTCATACACCCTCTTTCACCCTCATACACCCTCCTTCACCCTCTTTCAGCCTCATACACCCTCATACACCCTCATACACCCTCTTTCAGCCTCATACACCCTCTTTCAGCCTCATACACCCTCATACACCCTCATACACCCTCTTTCAGCCTCCTTCACCCTCCTTCAGCCACCTTCACCCTCTTACACCCTCCTTCACCCTCCTTCACCCTCATACACCCTCATACACCCTCTTTCAGCCTCCTTCACCCTCCTTCAGCCACCTTCACCCTCATACACCCTCCTTCACCCTCTTTCAGCCTCATACACCCTCTTTCACCCTCTTTCAGCCTCATACACCCTCTTTCACCCTCTTTCAGCCTCATACACCCTCTTTCACCCTCTTTCAGCCTCCTTCACCCTCCTTCAGCCACCTTCACCCTCTTACACCCTCCTTCACCCTCCTTCACCCTCATACACCCTCCTTCACCCTCTTTCACCCTCTTTCACCCTCCTTCACCCTCTTTCACCCTGTTTCACCCTGTTTCACCCTCTTTCAGCCTCCTTCACCCTCTTTTAGCCACCTTCACCCTCATACACCCTCTTTCACCCTCCTTCACCCTCCTTCACCCTCTTTCACCCTCCTTCACACTCCTCCACCCTCCTTCACACTACTTCACCCTCCTTCACCTTCTTTCACCCTCCTTCACCCTCCTTCACCCTCCACCACCCTCCACCACCCTCCACCACCCTCCTTCACCCTCCTTCACACTCTTTCACCCTCTTTCACCCTCTTTCACCCTCCGTCACCCTCCCCCACCCTCTTTCACCCTCCTTCACCCTCCCCCAACCTCTTTCACCCTCCTTCACCCTCTTTCACCCTCCTTCACCCTCCCCCACCCTCCTTCACCCTCCTTCACCCTCCTTCACCCTCCTTCACCCTCTTTCACCCGCCTTCACACTCCTCCACCCTCCTTCACCCTCCTTCACCCTCCTTCACCGTCCTTCACCCTCCTTCAACCTCCTTCACCCTCCAACACCTTCCTTCACCCTCTTTCACCCTCCTTCACCCTCCTTCACCCGCCTTCACACTCCTTCACCCTCCTTCACACTCCACCACCCACCACCACCGTCCACCACCCTCCTTCACCCTCCTTCACCCTCTTTCACCCTCTTTCACCCTCTTTCACCCTCCGTCACCATTCCTCACCCTCCTTCACCCTCCTTCACCCTCCCCCAACCTCCATCACCCTCCTTCACCCTCCTTCACCCTCTTTCACCCTCCCCCACTCTCCTTCACCCACCTTCACCCTCCTTCACCCTCTTTCACCCTCCTTCACACTCCTCCACCCTCCTTCACACTACTTCACCCTCCTTCACCCTCCTTCACCCTCCTTCACCCTCCTTCACCCTCCTTCACCCTCCTACACCTTCCTTCACCCTCTTTCACCCTCCTTCACCCTCCTTCACCCTCCTCCACCCTCCTTCACACTACTTCACACTACTTCACCCTCCTTCACCCTCCTTCACCCTCCCCCACTCTCCTTCACCCACCTTCACCCTCCTTCACCCTCTTTCACCCTCCTTCACACTCCTCCACCCTCCTTCACACTACTTCACCCTCCTTCACCCTCCTTCACCGTCCTTCACCCTCCTTCACCCTCCTTCACCCTCCTTCACCGTCCTTCACCCTCCTTCACCCTCCTTCACCCTCCTTCACCCTCCTACACCTTCCTTCACCCTCTTTCACCCTCCTTCACCCTCCTTCACCCTCCTTCACCCTCCTTCACCCTCCTCCACCCTCCTTCACACTACTTCACCCTCCTTCACCCTCCTTCACCCTCCTTCACCGTCCTTCACCCTCCTTCACCCTCCTTCACCCTCCTTCACCCTCCTTCACCCTCCTTCACCCTCCTACACCTTCCTTCACCCTCTTTCACCCTCCTTCACCCTCCTTCACCCTCCTTCACCCTCCTCCATCCTCCTTCACACTACTTCACACTACTTCACCCTCCTTCACCCTCCTTCACCCTCCTTCACCCTCTTTCATCCTCTTTCACTATCCTCCACCCTCTTTCAAACTCTTTCACCCTCTTTCACCCTCCTTCACCCTCCTTCACCCTCCTTCACCCTCTTTCACCCTCCTTCACCCTCCTTCACCCTCCTTCACCCTCTTTCACCCTCCTTCACCCTCCTTCACCCTCCTTCACCCTCTTTCATCCTCCTTCATCCTCCTTCCCCCTCCATCACCCTCCTTCACCCTCCTTCACCCTCCTTCCCCCTCCATCACCCTCTTTCACCCTCTTTCACCCTCCTTCACCCTCCTTCACCCTCCTTCACCCTCTTTCACCCTCCTTCACCCTCCTTCACCCTCCTTTACCCTCTTTCACCCTCCTTCATCCTCCTTCCCCCTCCATCACCCTCCTTCACCCTCCTTCACCCTCCTTCCCCCTCCATCACTCTCTTTCACCCTCTTTCACCCTCCATCAACCTCCTTCACCCTCCTTCACCCGCTTTCACCCTCCTTCACCCTCCTTCACCCTATTACACCCTATTTCACCCTCCTCCACCCTCCCCCACCCTCCGTCACCCTCCTTTACCCTCCTTCACCCTCCTTCCCCCTCCATCACCCTCTTTCACCCTCTTTCACCCTCCTTCACCCTCCTTCACCCTCCTTCACCCTCTTTCACCCTCCTTCACCCTCCTTCACCCTCCTTTACCCTCTTTCACCCTCCTTCATCCTCCTTCCCCCTCCATCACCCTCCTTCACCCTCCTTCACCCTCCTTCCCCCTCCATCACCCTCTTTCACCCTCTTTCACCCTCCTTCACCCTCCTTCACCCTCCTTCACCCTCTTTCACCCTCCTTCACCCTCCTTCACCCTCCTTTACCCTCTTTCACCCTCCTTCATCCTCCTTCCCCCTCCATCACCCTCCTTCACCCTCCTTCACCCTCCTTCCCCCTCCATCACCCTCTTTCACCCTCTTTCACCCTCCATCAACCTCCTTCACCCTCCTTCACCCGCTTTCACCCTCCTTCACCCTCCTTCACCCTATTACACCCTCTTTCACCCTCCTTCACCCTCCTTCACCCTCCTTTACCCTCTTTCACCCTCCTTCATCCTCCTTCCCCCTCCATCACCCTCCTTCACCCTCCTTCACCCTCCTTCCCCCTCCATCACCCTCTTTCACCCTCTTTCACCCTCCTTCACCCTCTTCACCCTCCTTCACCCTCTTTCACCCTCCTTCACCCTCCTTCACCCTCCTTTACCCTCTTTCACCCTCCTTCATCCTCCTTCCCCCTCCATCACCCTCCTTCACCCTCCTTCACCCTCCTTCCCCCTCCATCACCCTCTTTCACCCTCTTTCACCCTCCATCAACCTCCTTCACCCTCCTTCACCCGCTTTCACCCTCCTTCACCCTCCTTCACCCTATTACACCCTCTTTCACCCTCCTTCACCCTCCTTCACCCTCCTTTACCCTCTTTCACCCTCCTTCATCCTCCTTCCCCCTCCATCACCCTCCTTCACCCTCCTTCACCCTCCTTCCCCCTCCATCACCCTCTTTCACCCTCTTTCACCCTCCATCAACCTCCTTCACCCTCCTTCACCCGCTTTCACCCTCCTTCACCCTCCTTCACCCTATTACACCCTATTTCACCCTCCTCCACCCTCCCCCACCCTCCGTCACCCTCCTTTACCCTCCTTTACCCTCTTTCACCCTCCTTCATCCTCCTGCCCCCTCCATCACCCTCCTTCACCCTCCTTCACCCTCCTTCCCCCTCCATCACCCTCTTTCACCCTCTTTCACCCTCCATCAACCTCCTTCACCTTCCTTCTCCCGCTTTCACCCTCCTCCCTCACCCTCCTTCACCCTCCTTCACCCACCTTCACCCTCCTACACCCTCCTTCACCCTCTTTCACCCAGCTCCACCCTCCCCCACCCTCTTTCACCCTCCTTCACGCTCTTTCACCCCCCTTCACCCTCCTTCAACCTCCTTCATCCTCCTTCACCCTCTTTCACACTACTTCAACCTCCTTCACCCTCTTTCACCCTCCTCCACCCTCTTTCACCCTCCTCCACCCTCCCCCACCCTCCTACACCCTCCCCCACCCTCCTTCACCCTCCTTCACCCTCTTTGAACTTCCTTCACCCTCCTTCACCCTCTTTCACCCTCCTACACCCTCTTACAGCCTCTTTCACCCTCCTTCACCCTCTTTCCCCCTCCTTCACCCTCCTTCACTCTCTTTCACCCTCCTTCATCCTCCTTCACCCTCCTTCACCCTCCTTCACCCTCTTTCCCCCTCCTTCACCCTCCTTCACTCTCTTTCACCCTCCTTCACCCTCCTTCGCCCTCCTTCAACCACTTTCAACCTCGTTCACCAGCTTTCACCCTCCTTCACCCTCCCTCACCCTCTTTCACCCTCTTTCACCCTCCTTCACCCCCTTTCACACTCCTTCGCCCTCCTTCACCCTCTTTCACCCTCTCTCACCCTCCTTCACCCTCTTTCACCCTCCTTCACCCTCCTTCACCCTCCTTCACCCTCTTTCATCCTCTTTCACCCTCTTTCACTCTCCTTCACCATCTTTCACCCTCCTTCAACCTCTTTCACGCTCCTTCACCCTCCTTCACCCTCTTTCAGTCCCTTCCAGCCTCCTGCACCCTCCCCCACCCTCCCTCAGCCTCCTTCACCCGCTTTCACCCTCCTTCACCCTCCTTCATCCTCCTTCACCCTCTTTCACCCTCCTTCACCCTCTTTCACCCCCTTTCACCCTCCTTCACCCTCTTTCACCCATCTTCGCCCTCCTTCACCCTCCTTCACCCTCCTTCACCCTCTTTCACCCTCCTTCACCCTCCTTCACCCTCTTTCACCCTCCTTCAACCTCCTTCACCCTCCTTCACCCTCTTTCACCCTCCTTCACTCTCCTTCGCCCTCTTTCACCCTCCTTCACCCTCCTTCACCCTCTTTCACCCTCCTTCACCCTCCTTCAGCCTCCTTCACCCACTTTCACCCTCCTTCACCCTCTTTCACCCTCCTTCACCCTCCTTCACCCTCTTTCACCCTCCTTCACCCTCCTTCACCCTCTTTCACCCTCCTTCTCCCTCCTTCACCCTCTTTAACCTCCTTCACCCTCCTTCACCCTCTTTCACCCTCCATCACCCTCCTTCAGCCTCCTTCACCCTCTTTCAACCTCCTCCACCCTCATACACCCTCATACACCCTCCTTCACCCTCTTTCAGCCTCATACACCCTCTTTCACCCTCATACACCCTCATACACCCTCCTTCAGCCTCCTTCAGCCTCCTTCACCCTCCTTCAGCCTCCTTCACCCTCATACACCCTCATACACCCTCCTTCACCCTCTTTCAGCCTCATACACCCTCTTTCACCCTCATACACCCTCATACACCCTCCTTCACCCTCTTTCAGCCTCATACACCCTCTTTCACCCTCATACACCCTCATACACCCTCCTTCACCCTCTTTCAGCCTCATACACCCTCTTTCACCCTCATACACCCTCATACACCCTCCTTCAGCCTCCTTCAGCCTCATACACCCTCATACACCCTCATACACCCTCTTTCAGCCTCCTTCACCCTCCTTCAGCCACCTTCACCCTCATACACCCTCCTTCACCCTCCTTCACCCTCATACACCCTCATACACCCTCTTTCAGCCTCCTTCACCCTCCTTCAGCCACCTTCACCCTCATACACCCTCCTTCACCCTCTTTCAGCCTCATACACCCTCTTTCACCCTCATACACCCTCATACACCCTCCTTCACCCTCTTTCAGCCTCATACACCCTCTTTCACCCTCATACACCCTCATACACCCTCCTTCAGCCTCCTTCACCCTCATATACCCTCATACACCCTCCTTCACCCTCTTTCACCCTCTTTCACCCTCCTTCACCCTCTTTCACCCTGTTTCACCCTGTTTCACCCTCTTTCACCCTCCTTCACCCTCCTTCACCCTCTTTCACCCTCCTTCACACTCCTCCACCCTCCTTCACACTACTTCACCCTCCTTCACCTTCTTTCACCCTCCTTCACCCTCCTTCACCCTCCACCACCCTCCACCACCCTCCACCACCCTCCTTCACCCTCCTTCACACTCTTTCACCCTCTTTCACCCTCTTTCACCCTCCGTCACCCTCCCCCACCCTCTTTCACCCTCCTTCACCCT
Source organism: Mustelus asterias (assembly GCF_964213995.1). NCBI lineage: Eukaryota > Metazoa > Chordata > Chondrichthyes > Carcharhiniformes > Triakidae > Mustelus > Mustelus asterias. Next base: position 9,641,917 of record NC_135821.1, on the reverse strand, counting down.
CCCCCAACCTCTTTCACCCTCCTTCACCCTCTTTCACCCTCCTTCACCCTCCCCCACCCTCCTTCACCCTCCTTCACCCTCCTTCACCCTCTTTCACCCGCCTTCACACTCCTCCACCCTCCTTCACCCTCCTTCACCCTCCTTCACCCTCCTTCACCGTCCTTCACCCTCCTTCAACCTCCTTCACCCTCCAACACCTTCCTTCACCCTCTTTCACCCTCCTTCACCCTCCTTCACCCGCCTTCACACTCCTTCACCCTCCTTCACACTCCACCACCCACCACCACCGTCCACCACCCTCCTTCACCCTCCTTCACCCTCTTTCACCCTCTTTCACCCTCTTTCACCCTCCGTCACCATTCCTCACCCTCTTTCACCCTCCTTCACCCTCCCCCAACCTCCATCACCCTCCTTCACCCTCCTTCACCCTCTTTCACCCTCCCCCACTCTCCTTCACCCACCTTCACCCTCCTTCACCCTCTTTCACCCTCCTTCACACTCCTCCACCCTCCTTCACACTACTTCACCCTCCATCACCCTCCTTCACCCTCCTTCACCCTCCTTCACCCTCCTTCACCCTCCTTCACCCTCCTACACCTTCCTTCACCCTCTTTCACCCTCCTTCACCCTCCTTCACCCTCCTTCACCCTCCTCCACCCTCCTTCACACTACTTCACACTACTTCACCCTCCTTCACCCTCCTTCACCCTCCCCCACTCTCCTTCACCCACCTTCACCCTCCTTCACCCTCTTTCACCCTCCTTCACACTCCTCCACCCTCCTTCACACTACTTCACCCTCCTTCACCCTCCTTCACCGTCCTTCACCCTCCTTCACCCTCCTTCACCCTCCTTCACCCTCCTTCACCATCCTTCACCCTCCTTCACCCTCCTTCACCCTCCTTCACCCTCCTACACCTTCCTTCACCCTCTTTCACCCTCCTTCACCCTCTTTCACCCTCCTTCACCCCTCCTCCACCCTCCTTCACACTACTTCACACTACTTCACCCTCCTTCACCCTCCTTCACCGTCCTTCACCCTCCTTCACCCTCCTTCACCCTCCTTCACCCTCCTACACCTTCCTTCACCCTCTTTCACCCTCCTTCACCCTCCTTCACCCTCCTTCACCCTCCTTCACCCTCCTTCACACTCCTCCACCCTCCTTCACACTACTTCACCCTCCTTCACCCTCCTTCACCGTCCTTCACCCTCCTTCACCCTCCTTCACCCTCCTTCACCCTCCTACACCTTCCTTCACCCTCTTTCACCCTCCTTCACCCTCCTTCACCCTCCTTCACCCTCCTTCACACTCCTCCACCCTCTTTCACCCTCCTTCTCCCTCCTTCACCCTCTTTAACCTCCTTCACCCTCCTTCACCCTCTTTCACCCTCCTGCACCCTCCTTCAGCCTCCTTCACCCTCTTTCAACCTCCTCCACCCTCATACACCCTCATACACCCTCCTTCACCCTCTTTCAGCCTCATACACCCTCTTTCACCCTCATACACCCTCATACACCCTCCTTCAGCCTCCTTCAGCCTCCTTCACCCTCCTTCAGCCTCCTTCACCCTCATACACCCTCATACACCCTCCTTCACCCTCTTTCAGCCGCATACACCCTCTTTCACCCTCATACACCCTCATACACCCTCCTTCACCCTCTTTCAGCCTCATACACCCTCTTTCACCCTCATACACCCTCATACACCCTCCTTCACCCTCTTTCAGCCTCAACACCCTCCTTTCACCCTCATACACCCTCATACACCCTCCTTCAGCCTCCTTCAGCCTCATACACCCTCTTTCACCCTCATACACCCTCATACACCCTCTTTCAGCCTCCTTCACCCTCCTTCAGCCACCTTCACCCTCATACACCCTCCTTCACCCTCCTTCACCCTCATACACCCTCATACGCCCTCTTTCAGCCTCCTTCACCCTCCTCCAGCCACCTTCACCCTCATACACCCTCCTTCACCCTCCTTCACCCTCATACACCCTCATACACCCTCTTTCAGCCTCCTTCACCCTCCTTCAGCCACCTTCACCCTCATACACCCTCCTTCACCCTCTTTCAGCCTCATACACCCTCTTTCACCCTCATACACCCTCATACACCCTCCTTCACCCTCTTTCAGCCTCATACACCCTCTTTCACCCTCATACACCCTCATACACCCTCCTTCAGCCTCCTTCACCCTCATATACCCTCATACACCCTCCTTCACCCTCTTTCACCCTCTTTCACCCTCCTTCACCCTCTTTCACCCTGTTTCACCCTGTTTCACCCTCTTTCAGCCTCCTTCACCCTCTTTTAGCCACCTTCACCCTCATACACCCTCTTTCACCCTCCTTCACCCTCCTTCACCCTCTTTCACCCTCCTTCACACTCCTCCACCCTCCTTCACACTACTTCACCCTCCTTCACCTTCTTTCACCCTCCTTCACCCTCCTTCACCCTCCACCACCCTCCACCACCCTCCACCACCCTCCTTCACCCTCCTTCACACTCTTTCACCCTCTTTCACCCTCTTTCACCCTCCGTCACCCTCCCCCACCCTCTTTCACCCTCCTTCACCCTCCCCCAACCTCTTTCACCCTCCTTCACCCTCTTTCACCCTCCTTCACCCTCCCCCACCCTCCTTCACCCTCCTTCACCCTCCTTCACCCTCTTTCACCCGCCTTCACACTCCTCCACCCTCCTTCACCCTCCTTCACCCTCCTTCACCCTCCTTCACCGTCCTTCACCCTCCTTCAACCTCCTTCACCCTCCAACACCTTCCTTCACCCTCTTTCACCCTCCTTCACCCTCCTTCACCCGCCTTCACACTCCTTCACCCTCCTTCACACTCCACCACCCACCACCACCGTCCACCACCCTCCTTCACCCTCCTTCACCCTCTTTCACCCTCTTTCACCCTCTTTCACCCTCCGTCACCATTCCTCACCCTCTTTCACCCTCCTTCACCCTCCCCCAACCTCCATCACCCTCCTTCACCCTCCTTCACCCTCTTTCATCCTCCCCCACTCTCCTTCACCCACCTTCACCCTCCTTCACCCTCTTTCACCCTCCTTCACACTCCTCCACCCTCCTTCACACTACTTCACCCTCCATCACCCTCCTTCACCCTCCTTCACCCTCCTTCACCCTCCTTCACCCTCCTTCACCCTCCTACACCTTCCTTCACCCTCTTTCACCCTCCTTCACCCTCCTTCACCCTCCTTCACCCTCCTCCACCCTCCTTCACACTACTTCACACTACTTCACCCTCCTTCACCCTCCTTCACCCTCCCCCACTCTCCTTCACCCACCTTCACCCTCCTTCACCCTCTTTCACCCTCCTTCACACTCCTCCACCCTCCTTCACACTACTTCACCCTCCTTCACCCTCCTTCACCGTCCTTCACCCTCCTTCACCCTCCTTCACCCTCCTTCACCCTCCTTCACCATCCTTCACCCTCCTTCACCCTCCTTCACCCTCCTTCACCCTCCTACACCTTCCTTCACCCTCTTTCACCCTCCTTCACCCTCTTTCACCCTCCTTCACCCTCCTCCACCCTCCTTCACACTACTTCACACTACTTCACCCTCCTTCACCCTCCTTCACCGTCCTTCACCCTCCTTCACCCTCCTTCACCCTCCTTCACCCTCCTACACCTTCCTTCACCCTCTTTCACCCTCCTTCACCCTCCTTCACCCTCCTTCACCCTCCTTCACCCTCCTTCACACTCCTCCACCCTCCTTCACACTACTTCACCCTCCTTCACCCTCCTTCACCGTCCTTCACCCTCCTTCACCCTCCTTCACCCTCCTTCACCCTCCTACACCTTCCTTCACCCTCTTTCACCCTCCTTCACCCTCCTTCACCCTCCTTCACCCTCCTTCACCCTCCTTCACACTCCTCCACCCTCCTTCACACTACTTCACCCTCCTTCACCCTCCTTCACCGTCCTTCACCCTCCTTCACCCTCCTTCACCCTCCTTCACCCTCCTACACCTTCCTTCACCCTCTTTCACCCAACCCCCCATCACCCCACCCTCCTTCACCCTCCTTCACCCTCTTTCACCCTCTTTCACCCTCCTTCACACTCCTCCACCCTCCTTCACACTGCTTCACCCTCCTTCACCCTCCTTCACCCTCTTTCACCCTCCTTCACCCTCCTTCACCCTCCTACACCTTCCTTCACCCTCTTTCACCCTCCTTCACCCTCCTTCACCCTCCTTCACCCTCCTTCACCCTCCTTCACACTCCTCCACCCTCCTTCACACTACTTCACCCTCCTTCACCCTCCTTCACCGTCCTTCACCCTCCTTCACCCTCCTTCACCCTCCTTCACCCTCCTACACCTTCCTTCACCCTCTTTCACCCTCCTTCACCCTCCTTCACCCTCCTTCACCCTCTTTCACCCTCTTTCACCCTCCTTCACACTCCTCCACCCTCCTTCACACTGCTTCACCCTCCTTCACCCTCCTTCACCGTCCTTCACCCTCCTTCACCCTCCTTCACCCTCCTACACCTTCCTTCACCCTCTTTCACCCTCCTTCACCCTCCACCACCCTCCTTCACCCTCCACCACCCTCCACCACCCTGCCCCACCCTCCTTCACCCTCTTACACCCTCCTTCACCCTCCCCCACCCTCCTTCACCCTCCTTCACCCTCTTACACGCTCCTTCACCCTCCCCCACCCTCCTTCATCCCCCCCACCCTCCTTCACCCTCTTACACCCTCCTTCACCCTCCCCCACCCTCCTTCACCCACCCCACCCTCCTTCACCCTCTTACACCCTCCTTCACCCTCCCCCACCCTCCTACACCCTCCCCCACCCTCCTTCACCCTCCTTCACCCTCTTACACCCTCCTTCACCCTCCTCCACCCTCCTTCACCCTCTTACACCCTCCTTCACCCTCCCCCACCCTCTTTTACACTCCTTCACCCTCTTTAACACTCTTTCACCCTCCTTCACCCTCCCCCACCCTCTTTCAAACTCCTTCACCCTCCTTCACCCTCTTTCACCCTCCTTCACCCTCCTTCACCCTCTTTCAGCCTCCTTCACCCTCAGACCGTCTGAACTTATAGACTGATGAACAATTGTTCTGTGTTTTGTACCCCGCCGGCCTTTGTTTTCAAAGGAGGGGTGAATGTGGTGAACCATTGTTGGTTCCCACCAGGTAGTGCTGAGCCAGGGTCTGGCCAGTACTATGAGTCTGTATATATGTTACTGTTGGGGTTAGGGTTGGGCTGTTCTACATGTTACTGTTGGGGTTAGGGTTGGGCTGTTCTACATGTTACTGTTGGGGTTAGGGTTGGGCTGTTCTACCTGTAATATAGTTCTTATGGTACATCCCAGTCGGGCTCCGCCTCCTGGGAGAGGTATAAAGGTCACTGCTCTGTCTGGGACCCTTTAGTCTGGGATCGTGTATTATATATGGTAGCTCTATTGTTGTAGTCAATCAAAGCCTTTATTTCCCCGAGTACCTCTAGCCTCGTGAGTTATATCGCGCATCACTCATACACCCTCCTTCAGCCTCTTTCAGCCTCCTTCACCCTCATACACCCTCATACACCCCCATACACCCTCAATCAGCCTCCTTCACCCTCATACACCCTCATACACCCTCCTTCACCCTCTTTCACCCTCTTTCAGCCTCCTTCAGCCTCCTTCACCCTCATACACCCTCTTTCACCCTCATACACCCTCCTTCACCCTCTTTCACCCTCATACACCTTTTTTCACCCTCTTTCACCCTCATACACCCTCTTTCACCCTCTTTCACCCTCATACACCCTCATACACCCTCCTTCACCCTCCTTCACCCTCTTTCACCCTGTTTCACCCTCTTTCAGCCTCCTTCACCCTCATACACCCTCATACACCCTCATACACCCTCCTTCAGCCTCCTTCAGCCTCCTTCACCCTCATACACCCTCTTTCACCCTCATACACCCTCCTTCACCCTCTTTCAGCCTCATACACCCTCCTTCAGACTCCTTCAGACTCCTTCACTCTCATACACCCTCATACACCCTCCTTCACCCTCCTTCACCCTCATACACCCTCTTTCATCCTCCTTCACCCTCTTTCAGCCTCCTTCACCCTCCTTCACCCTCTTTCACCCTATTTCACCCTCATACAGCCTCATACACTCCTTTTCCCCCCCTCCTTTTCCTCCCCCTCCTTTCCCACCCCCCCCCCCCGCCCCCACCCCCGATGCGCTATCAATAAGGCGAAAGGCTACCGGTGTGCCAATACAAGTGTAGGCTTTTATTCACAACAGAATCAGGAGCAGATCCCAACAAATAACCAACCTGGACTGAACAAGGGGGAGGAGACAGCCACCTTTATTCTAGGTGCTGAGGGGAGGAACCAAACTGGAAGGGGGTGTGTCCAGGTATGACAAGCACACACAACGGTGGTCCATATAGGACAAAGGCACAACTGAGGTCCACCACATTCACCCCTTCCTTTAAAAAAACAACACGGGGGTGAAGCGGAAACAATATTACAAGTCCAGACGAACCGGTGGCTTGATCCGCCGTCGCGATCGTCGTAGTGCAGGTCGCAGAGTCGTCCGAGCAGGGAGCGATGTCGGCCCAGGCTCCGTACAGTGAGCGTCGAGAGAAGGTGCCAGGTGGTGTGAAGCGGACCGATCCGTCGCCCGTCCAGTCGTCGGGTACTGCGTGGCGACGGCTCCGGCGACTCAAGCGAGCTGTACATAGGGGCGAGGGGAGTGAGCAGTGGCCCTGGTGGCGTATGGGGAACAGTGGGAACCGAAGCTGGGGGGTGGGGGGCCACAACAGGCTCAGGGCGCGCTACATTGGGGACAGGGACTGAGGGGGGAAGAGGCACAGCAGTCTCCCTGTGGACAACACCGGGGACCGTGGGGTGGAAGGACGTGGTGACCTCAGGGGCACCCGCGGGTGCCAAGTCACGGACAGAAACCATGTCCTCCCGCCCATCAGGGTACGCTACATAAGCGTATTGAGGATTAGCGTGGAGAAATTGGACCTCCTCGACCAAGGGATCTGCCTTATGGGTCCGGACATGCTTCCGAAGCAGGACGGGCCCCGGGGACATCAGCTAATCCGGGAGCGAAGGACCCGAGGAGGACTTCCTGGGAAACGAAAACATCCGCTCGTGAGGGGTCGTATTGGTCGCTGTGCACAAGAGTGACCTAATGGAATGTAATGCGTCCGGAAGGACGTCTTGCCAACGGCTGACTGGAAGGCCCCTAGACCGTAGCGCTAATAGAACGGCCTTCCAGACGGTTGCGTTCTCCCGCTCTACTTGACCATTGCCCCTGGGGTCATAGTTAGTGGTGCAGCTGGAGACAATGCCTTTGGCGAGCAGGTACTGCCTCAGCTCGTCACTCATGAAAGAGGACCCACGATCGCTATGAACATAGGCTGGGAAGCCGAACAGGGTGAAGAGCTTGTTCAGGGTCCGAATCACTGTAGCCGTGGTCATGTCCGAGCAGGGGAAGGCAAAAGGGAAACATGAGTATTCATCAATGATATTCAGGAAATAACCATTGCGGTTAGAGGAGGGGAGGGGGCCTTTAAAATCAATGCTAAGGCGCTCAAACGCACGAGTGGCCTTCACAAGGTGCGCCCTACCTGGCCGATAGAACTGCGGTTTGCACTCAGCGCAGACCCTGCATTGCCTGGTAATCGTCCGGACTTCCTCAAGGGAGAAGGGCAGGTTACGGGACTTGACAAAATGGAAAAATCTGGTGACACCCGGATGACAGAGGTCGTTATGGAGGGACTGTAGCTGGTCTAGTTGGGCGCTGGCACATGATCCACGGGACAGGGCATCTGGGGGCTCATTGAGCTTCCCGGGCCGGTACATGATGTCATATCTGTAGGTGGAGAGCTCAATCCTCCACCGCAAGATCTTGTCATTCTTAATCTTGCCCTTTTGCCTGGTGTTAAACAGGAAGGCAACTGACCGCTGGTCCGTAATTAAGGTGAATCGTTGGCCCGCGAGATAATGGCGCCAGTGCCGGACGGCTTCCACGATGGCCTGGGCCTCCTTCTCGACCGAGGAGTGTCGAATCTCAGGGCCTTGTAAGGTCCGGGAAAAGAAGGCCACCGGACGGCCCCTCTGGTTAAGGGTGGCGGCGAGGGCGAAGTCAAACGCATCACTTTCTACTTGGAATGGGATGGATTCGTCCACAGCGTGCATCGCGGCCTTCGCGATGTCCGCTTTGATGTCATAGAATCATAGAAATCATAGAAACCCTACAGTGCAGAAGGAGGCCATTCGGCCCATCGAGTCTGCACCGACCACAATCCCACCCAGGCCCTACCCCCACATATTTTACCCGCTATTCCCTCTAACCTACACATCGAAGGGGCAATTTTTTAACCTGGCCAATCAACCTAACCCGCACATCTTTGGACTGTGGGAGGAAACCGGAGCACCCGGAGGAAACCCATGCAGACACGAGGAGAATGTGCAAACTCCACACAGACAGTGACCCGAGCCGGGAATCGAACCCGGGACCCTGGAGCTGTGAAGCAGCAGTGCTAACCACTGTGCTACCGTACCGCCATGTCGTCGAAGGCCCGATGGGCCCCCTCCGCCAGGGGGAAAGAGGTCGATTTTAGGAGCGGATGGGCTTTATCCGCATAACGGGGAACCCACTGGGCATAATAGGAGAAGAAGCCCAGGCATCTCCTCAGTGCTTTGAGGGTAGTAGGGAGGGGAAGCTGCATAAGGGGATGAATACGGGCTGGGTCGGGGCCAAGGACCCCATTTTCTATCACGTACCCAAGGATGGCGAGGCGGCGTGTCCGGAAAACACACTTCGCCTCATTATATGTGAGGTTCAGGAGAGTGGCCGTACGAAGGAATTTTTGTAGGTTGGCATCATGATCCTGCAGGTCATGGCCGCAGATGGTGACGTTATCCAGATACGGGAAAGTGGCCCATAGCCCGTGCTGGTCTACCATTTGATCCATGGCCCGCTGGAAGACTGAGACCCCATTGGTGACACCAAAGGGGACTCTGAGGAACTGGTAGAGGCGGCCATCCGCCTCAAAGGCAGTATATGGGCGATCCTCCGAGCCGATAGTGAGCTGGTGGTAAGCCGATTTCGAATCGATCGTCGAGAAAACCCTATACTGTGTGATGCGGTTGACTATGTCCGCGATATGGGGAAGAGGATACGCATCTAGTTGGGTATACCTATTTATGGTCTGGCTGTAGTCAATCACCATGCGGTGTTCCTCCCCCGATTTAACTACGACCACTTGCGCCCTCCAGGGGCTGGTGCTGGCCTGGATAATCCCTTCCCGGAGCAAACGTTGTACCTCAGGCCGAATGAAGGCCCGGTCATCCGCACTATAGCGCCTACTCTTGGTGGCTATAGGCCTACAATCCAGGGTGAGGTTATCAAATAAGGGGGGAGGGGTGATCTTGAGGGTCGAGAGACTGCAGGTGGTGCGCGAGGGGCGCTGCAGTGATGGCGCCTTGCAGACGGAGAGTGGGGGATAAGGGCCATCATACTGCAGGGTGACGCTCCTATGATGGCTGAGGAAATCTAACCCCAGCAGTACAGCTGCGCAGAGTCGCGGCAGCACGAGGAGCCGAAAATGCTTGTAGACTGTGCCCTGTACCGGCAGCGTCACCAAGCAGCACCCGAGGACCTCCACTGAGTGGGAATTCGAGGCCATGGAGATGGTCTGGCTCCAGGGTCGCACGAGAAGGGCATATTGACGCACTGTGCGAGGGTGTATAAAACTTTCTGTGCTCCCGCAGTCGAACAGGCAGTTTTCTGCATGACCATTTATCTTGATCTCCATTATTGACTTGGAGAGTTGATGAGGCTGCGACTGGTCCAGGCAAATTGATGCCACCGTCGAATCAAAGAAGAATCCGTCTTCGTCGCCGTCTGATGACATCACGGATAAAGCTTCCTGCTCAGCGCGTCTTGATGCCAGTCTCAAAGATGGCGATTCCCGCGCTTCCGGTGACCGCATCAAAGATGGCGATTCCCGCGCTTCCGGTGACCGCATTAAAGATGGCGATTCGCGTGCAGCCACCGCCTGCATTAAAGATGGCTGCGCCCGCGGAACACACGTGGCGCCACGAGGCTTCGGAAGCGGCTTTGCCCGGCAGGCTTTAGCGAAGTGGCCTAGCTTACCGCATCCGGAGCAAATCACGTCCTTCGCCGGGCAGCGACGCCGAGCGTGCTTGGGTAGGCCGCAAAAGTAATATTTGGGCCCCGCCGGAACAGCCGTCATGGTGGAGCCGTCAGTAGAATGGGATGCAAGGTAAGACCCGAGATTGTGAGAGGCCACTTCTAACGTTCAGCCATCGTGGCTGTTCTTCGGAGATCTAGGTCATCTTGTTCCAGCAGACGCTGCCGGATGTATGTAGACTCAATGCCCGCAACGTAGGCGTCGCGGATCAGATCCTCCATGTTCTGAGCTGCTGTAACAGCCTTACAGTCACAAGCTCGAGCTAGGACCCGCAGAAATTGGGCGCACGATTCTCCTGGCTGCTGCTTGCGGGTAGTTAGGAGATGTCTGGCGTAAACCACGTTAGGGCTCTTTCGGAACTGCCCTTTTAGGAGTTCTATAGCGTCCGCGTGTGTAGCAGCATCCCGGAAGATTCCATAGACAGCTTTGCTTACCCGGGCGCAGAGCACGTGGAGTTTAGCGGCGTCGGTGTCGATGGCCGTAGCGGTGTCGACGAATGCTTCGAAGCAGTCCAACCAATGATCAAATTTATCAGAGGCTCCAACCTCTTGAGGGTCTAATGCTAACTTGTCGGGTTTTAGAAACTGCTCCATGCTGGTAAACTGTTGTGAATAAAATTGATGCGCTATCAATAAGGCGAAAGACTACCGGTGTGCCAATACAAGTGTAGGCTTTTATTCACAACAGAATCAGGAGCAGATCCCAACAAATAACCAACCTGGACTGAACAAGGGGGAGGAGACAGCCACCTTTATACTAGGTGCCGAGGGGAGGAACCAGACTGGAAGGGGATGAGTCCAGGTATGACAAGCACACACAACGGTGGTCCATATAGGACAAAGGCACAACTGAGGTCCACCACACCCTCCCCCAACCCTAATAACCCTCACCCTAATAACCCTAACCGCGCTGACCCTAATGCACCCTCACCCTCGATTGCCCCTTAGAGTCCTGGGATGCGTAGGTTAGAGGGATTAGCGGGTAAATATGTGGGGGTAGGGCCTGGGTGGGATTGTGGTCGGTGCAGACTCGATGGGCCGAATGGCCTCCTTCTGCACTGTCGGGTTTCTATGATTTCTATGAACCCTAGCCCTAACAACCCTAGCCCTAACAACCTTCACCCTCAAACCCCTAACCCTAATGCAGAGCCCAAGCCCTAGCCCTAACCCTAACACCCTTAGAACCCTAACCCCTGCAAGTACAACACTAACCCTCCCCCACCCTCCAACATACCCGGCCGTCGCTGGCAATGCAGAGCCCGCGGGGACTATGCTGTGATGAGTAGGAGGGCCGCTGCGGTGAGCACGGAAGCCCAGGGTGCGGGCGGAGCCACCGCTGGTGCAGATCTCTGGGCTCAGCAGCATGTTCAGCAAATACCTGACCCTGACCCTAACCCCAACCAATCCCAACCAGGCACTATCCCCGTAACCCATGCATTTATCTTTATCCTAGCCCTAGCCCTAGCGCAGACCCTGACCCTAACAACCCTAACCCTCACGCAGAGTAACCCTCACGCAGAGTAACCCTAACGCAGAGTAACCCTAACGCAGAGTAACCCTCACGCAGAGTAACCCTCACGCAGAGTAACCCTCACGCAGAGTAACCCTCACGCAGAGTAACCCTCACGCAGAGTAACCCTCACGCAGAGTAACCCTCACGCAGAGTAACCCTATCCCTAACGCCCTAACCCTCACAACCCTAACCCTCACGCAGAGTAACCCTAACGCAGAGTAACCCTCACGCAGAGTAACCCTCACGCAGAGTAACCCTCACGCAGAGTAACCCTCACGCAGAGTAACCCTCACGCAGAGTAACCCTATCCCTAACGCCCTAACCCTCACAACCCTAACCCAATCCTACTACCCTCACCTTGACAGCCCCCTTTTGCTTTGGGAGGGGAGTACGGCAGGGCTGCCCCTTGTCCGGCCAACTTTATTCTGTATGCGTGGAGCCATTCCTGCGCCTCTTGTAGAGGAGGTTGTCGGGTTTGACTCTGCGCTGCCCGGATGTAGGGGTGGTCCTGTCGGCTTACACCGATGACGTGCTCCTCATGTTCACGGACCCGGCTGACCTGCGGAGGATGCGAGAATGCCAGGCGGTGTACTCCGCCGCGTCCTCCGCCAGGATCAACTGGGCCAAGTGCTCCGGACTCCTGGTCGGTCCATGGGAGACGGCTCCCCTTCCGGAGGAGCTCAGGCCTTTCACCTGGAGCAGGACCAACCTCCTCTACCTGGGGGCCCATCTCTGCCCAGCCGAGGCATCCTGGCTGGCGAACTGGCGGGAGCTGGAGGCCAAAGTCCCCGCCCACCTGGGTCGCTGGACAGGACTGCTCCGAGTGCTGTCCTACAGGGCACGAGTTCTCGTCATAAACCAGCTGGTCGCCTCCACGCTGTGGTACCGGCTGGTCACTTTGACCCCTCCCCCTCGCTTTGTCACCAATATGCGGAAAGCCCTCGTGCGGCTCTTCTGGGACAACCGACTGCACTGGGTCTCTGCATCTCCCGCTTGAGGAGGGCGGACAAGGTCTGGTGTGTCTCCGCACACAGGTAGTGACCTTCCGCCTCCAGACCCTGCAGAGATACCTTTACGTCGAGCCTCCTCCACGATAGCGTGCACTGGCGACGTATTTCTTCCGCCAGTTGCACGGCCTCAATTACGACGTGCAGCTCCTGCATATCAACCTGGGGCGTATTCTGACCTCCTTGCGGGAGTTGCCCGTCTTTTACCAGGACCTCCTTACGGTCTGGAACGCGGCCGCCTCATGACGCAGCTCTCCCCCGTCAGGAGTAACGGCTCTCGTGCGAGAGCCGCTGCTCAGGAATCCATACCTCCAGCCGTACAACTTCAGGTGGCTGGCGGAGAGGAGGGCCATGGATACCGGGGTGACCAGGATTGGGGACGTGCTGGATGGCGGAGGAGCGGGCTGGATGAGCCCCCACGTGCTGGCTGAGCGCGCGGGGGTGGCCGTCTGGTGTGCGGCCAAAGCCATCCAAGACTTTAGGATGGTCGTGCTCGGCCCCGAGTGCGCACGCAGTCTTGAGGCAGCGCAGGCGTGCGGTGGGATCCCACCCGAGCGTTCCCCTGCTCAGACGGAATTTCACATTGGCCCAAAGCCTAGACCCCCCCCCCCCCGCCTGGATCAGGTGCCCCACTGCGTGTGCCGCCTCGCAGAAATGTCCTCCGTGCCCTTTTCCACCACACGGAGGTGTTTCCTGTACGGGCTGCTGCTGCACACCTTTCATTACCGCGTCCTCGCCTGTTGCCTGGCTACACCTTGCGGGCCTTGTTGCCACAAGGCAGCGGAGGTCGCCAGTGGAGGTCCCTCTACAGAGGGATCGGATCTCCCCCCCCCCCCCCCCCCCCCATCTTGGTGACCTGGGGTGGAGGGTGCTGCATGCAGCAGTGCCGTACAACTGTAGGCTGCCCTTTTGGAGTCCGTGGACCATGTCTACGTTCTGTGTTTTAGGCTGCACACCCTTTTTGGTTTCCTCAAACACCTTTTACTGATGTTTTGTTTGCACTTCAGCCCCACGCTCCTAATCTACAGGCACCTGGTGCGGAGAGGGGCGGGTCGGGATGCCGACCTCCTCGTGAACCTGCTCCTGGCAAGATGCGCCATCAATAGGTCCAGGCAGCGGGCGATCGACGGGGCCGTCCACCCTGACTGTCTGCCCCTCTACCGCGGCTACATTCGTGGCCAGGTGTCCCTGGAGAGGGACCATGCGGTGTCCACGGGCGCAGTTGACACCTTCCACGGCTGCTGGGCACCGCAGGGGCTGGGGTGTATTATTGACCCTGATAATCACCTTTTGGTTTGATGTTTTAAGTTTCCTTTCGACTTTGTTTTTGGTTCGGACTGTTCCCCCTTCCTTTTGGGGAGCTGCCCCTTTTAATTTGTCCAAGTTAATTTGAGTTCGTTTATTTGGTTGGTGTCAAAAGAAATACCAAATAGCTGACCAACTTTCCCATCATGCTATTCCTTAGTTCGTACAACTTCACATTCCCTCCTTTTGTCATATCATGACAACTAATTAAATAGGTATATCTATGACCCGATTAAAAATGCATTTGCACAAGCAACCAAGCAATCCTATCCCCAGTAGTAGTAGTAGTAACATGAAGGCCTTAAAGATCCAATCAAATAATCCATGACCCAGCCATCCTAACCAACCCGGTGGGTTATAATCATGAAATTCACGGCCAATCTTTTGAATTTGATCAGCCTGTCTCTTAATATGGTCGGCCAGGTTGGTGATATTTTCAGTGGCATCTGGGATATAAGTACAGCATTCCTGACCGACAATGGCGCATGTTCCTCCCTGTGAGGCTAACAGATAATCCAAAGCCAGTCGATTTTGTAATGTCACGGTCCAGACAGCCACCAGCTGAGCCGAGACCTCGGCCAGCGCCTGTCCAGTTGCCCTGGCTTCTGCCGCTGTTACATTTGCCAGTTGTTCCAATGCTGAGGCCATAAGAATCCATTCAACTGTCTCTCCTATCTGGAATGGGAGGGATTGGAGAGGTATTCCTCCCCTCGAATGGACGGGGACGTGGGTACAAACCCAACACTTGCTTACATTCAGTTTTTCAGCATAAATATATGACATATATAAATAGGTATTGGCATGCAGTCCCCGGGTAGTTCACTTTTTCACTATCGAGTGGCCATTAAGGCCAAATAGTCCAGAAAGTTCAAAAAATATAATGAAGATCTTCATCCTGTGTTCGTATCTGGATTGGAGACAACCCTCATGCAGTTGGATAGATGTATCCAACTTGGACGTCCTTCAAGCTTGACGGAAGTCGGTGTGGTCAGTAGTTGTCCTAGCTTCTTTCTATCCCAGTTCTTCATCAATACGTAGTCTCCGGGTTCGATCACTGGATATCGAGGGGTGGCTGTCCCTGGGAGATGTGCCTGTTTCACCTGTGAATGGAGAAACTTCAGAGAAAGTGTTAATTGCTTCAAATAATTCTGCATCTGTTCCCCCATCACATGGAGGTCTACTCCCTCCAGGGGAGTGTCATGGGCATCCCACAGAGTCCTCATTGGCCGACTGTAGACTATCTCTGCAGCTGACAGTCCGGTCCACGAATGTGGAGTCACCCGCATGTGAAACAATGCCAAGGGCAATACCTTTAGCCAATTTAACCCAGTTTCTTCAGTCAATTTAGATAATTTTTCTTTTAAAGTCCTGTTGGCTCTTTCCACAATTCCTGCTGCCTGCGGGTGATACGCGCAGTGTAGTTGTTTAATTACGAGTGCTTCTCACAATTCAGTATTGATCCGAGCCACAAAATGTTGTCCATTATCGGAGCTCACCATTTTGGGTACCCCAAAATGGGGAATAACTTCAGGCAACAATAACTTCACCACCGTATGTGCAGCATAATTCATGGTGGGAAAGCTTCAATCCATTTACTAAACACATTGATTATTACTAAACAATATTTATAGCAATTTACTTTTGGTAATTCAATAAAATCAAGCTGTATACAGGCAAAAGGACCATCTGACAAGGGAGTGGTTCCGGGAGGGCATTTAGTGCCTTTACCCTTATTATTTCTTCTGCAAATGAGGCATCGATCCAGCCACGTTTGCGCTGCTGGATTCAAATCTGGGTGCCACCAAGTCTTAAGTAGCTGTACCATTCCCTCCTTGCCGAGATGGGGACAAGAATGCAAATAGTCAATAAGTACCGGCAATAAAGAATCCGGGATACAAACTTGACCAAGTGGGGTAAGCCAGAGGTCCCGTGCCAAGGAGTGCGAACACCCCATTGACTTCCATAGCATGCACTCAGAATCAGAGGCGTCCCTCTGTAAACATTAAACCTCAGTTATCTCTGGCATGTCCTTCGTCCCTAATGCAGGTACCCGATTTAGAGCCTGATTATCCCCAGTGGGAACAATCATAGGCCGATACAGCTGCCGCCTTAGCAGCCGAATCAGCACAGGCGTGTCCCCCTTCGTGTGTGCAGCACATTTAACATTAGCCAATTGACGAGGAAGCTGAACAGCATCAAGGAAAACTCCGCCTCTTTCTCCATATCACCCGAATAGAGAAACAGCGGCATGTCAGGGCAACTGGGAGGATCCTCCTGTTGTTTAACCTGATGGACTAGCCCAACCTGCATATCACCCGATGCTTTCTTATCCCCAAGTTCACATTCCAATTTTAAAGTTTCCCAATCCTTTGATTTCCCGTCTACACATTCATCAATCCTTTTTTTACGGGCGTTATTCCTCCAACTCATTAATAGCAATTGTTCCTGGCAGCTAGTCGACTCTTTTTTCCATTTTGAAATTAAAGTTTTCCACTTGGAACCTGCATTCCCCCCCCCCCCCGCCACTCCCCCCCCGCCCCCCACCCACCCACCCCCAATAGCTTTTTTCTGCTGCAGGGCAATTGTCTAAGTTCCATGTGCCACCTAGTGGCCAAATATCATTACCTAATTTACTATTTAGTGCGGCAGATAAGTGACGTAAATTATGTTCCTGAGTAGGGGACTCAGAACACAAAAAGCAAAGGAGAATTTCCCCCTGTTTTGTCTAAACTCTGTCCCATAACGTCAGTATCCTGTGCCCCTGGCAAAAACATTAATAAAAAGAATTCCTGATACCAAAGTCAAATCACAGGGTCCCTGACCCAAACTAAGCCTGTGTAACCCTGATCCGAATGTAAAATGAGATCGAGCGGTCCCTGACCTTAGGCTAGCTACAATCGGGTCCCTGACCTCAAATACTCTACTCACAGTCCAATTTAGATTTGAATACCGTCACCTGTTAGTGTCCTCCATCAGGGAGGAGGGGTCGTAGCACCGGTCCAAGAGAGCGAGACCAAGGCGAATCTTATCTTGTGCTGGCATCGGTCTCGTCCCCCCAGGTCGTGGCTCGATCACTTCTTCAGTCCCCCGCGAAATTCACTCAGGGTATTGGTTTCTGCTTCGCAGCGCCAAATGTTGAAATGGAAACTTTCCTGCTTCTTGACTGTGATAGAAAGACTCAACAAACCTCATTCTGACAAAATAACTAGGCTTTATTTACGAAAGACTGCATGCAGTTTTGGCTGAAAACTGGAGTTCAGAGAGCAATTGGTGCAACTTGCTAATTCCTCCTCAAGTCCGCAATTACACGAAGAATCAGTTCAGTATTTCTACATAATCATTATCAGTTTGCGTGACCAAAGCGTATTCAGGAATTCGATTAGTAATTGTGGTGAACCATCGTTGGTTCCCACCAGGTAGTACTGAGCCAGGGTCTGGCCAGTACTATGAGTCTGTATATATAGAACCATAGAACCATAGAAAATTACAGCTCAGAAACAGGCCTTTTGGCCCTTCTTGTCTGTGCCGAACCATTTTATGCCTAGTCCCACTGACCTGCACTTGGACCATATCCCTCCACACCCCTCTCATCCATGAACCCGTCCAAGTTTTTCTTAAATGTTAAAAGTGACCCCGCATTTACCACTTTATCCGGCAGCTCATTCCACACTCCCACCACTGTTGCTGTTGGGGTTAGGGTTGGGTTGTTCTACATGTTACTGTTGGGGTTAGGGTTGGGCTGTTCTACATGTTACTGTTGGGGTTAGGGTTGGGCTGTTCTACCTGTATTATAGTTATTATGGTACATCCCAGTCGGGCTCCGCCTCCTGGGAGAGGTACAAAGGTCACTGCTCTGTCTGGGACCCCTCAGTCTGGGATCGTGTATTATATATGGTAGCTCTATTGTAGTAGTCAATAAAAGCCTTTATTTCCTCGAGCATCTCCAGCCTCGTGAGTTATATCACGCATCAATTTTATTGACTACTAATTGAACTCTCGTCGTTAAAAAAAAAGAAAAGAGAAACGATACAGAGAGCATGGAGCAAATGCTTAAACCCGAACGTCTTACGCTGGACCCACGTGCGGCGGGCGCCTCCAACACCTTCGACCACTGGTTGAAATGTTTTCAGGATTACCTCGAAGGCTCCGCAGCGGTCACCGCCGACGCCGACAGACTCCGGGTCCTCCACGCGAGGGTAAGCGACGCTGTATATTTAGCGATCCGTGCGGCCACCGACTACAAAGGGGCCCTCGAGCTTCTTAAGAAGCGCTACATTAAACCGCCGAACGAGATGCATGCTCGATATCTCTTAGCCACTCGACGGCGGCAGCCCGGCGAAACGACGGAACAGTACGCGTGCGAGCTCCTACAGCTAGCCAGGGGCTGTAACTGCAAAGCAGTGTCGGCAGACCAGAACATGAACGAACTCGCTCGAGATGCGTTTGTGGCGGGAATCGGATCGTCTTATATCCGACTTCGACTGTTGGAGCAAGATAATCTCGATCTCACTAAGGCTATAGAGCTAGCGGATACGCTAGAAACGGCCTCCAAAAGCCTGGCGATGTATCCCGAAGACCACGTGGAGACAGCGTGGCAGGAGCAGTCACAGATCCCACTTCGTCCAGCGGGTCCGAAAAGCTGCGTGATGGCGTGCCCACCCTCGGGCCTGACGACGGCAGCAGCTCCAGGCGGCCCGCGGTGTTACTTCTGTGGGGGAGTGAAGCACACTCGGCAGCGATGTCCCGCTAAAGCGGTGTTGTGCTCCGCCTGCGGCAAGAAGGGGCATTATTCGAAGGTATGTCGATCCAAACTTACTTCCAGGAACAGCAGTGCGGCGTGCGACTCCCCGGAGCCGGGTTCCTCGTCGTCGGCATCGTCAAGGGCTTCTTCCACGTGCGAGGCCAGGACGTCGCCATTCCAGACGACGGAGTCGCAAGAGACGTGCGACCACCAGGGGTCGCTGATTTTGGCGCCATCGCCCACGTGCGACCTATGGGAGCAGCCATTTTGGTCGGCACCGACCGCGAATGACCAGCAGGGGTCGCCATCATCCATCTCAGCTGCCTGCAGTGGCGCTCACGAACCAACAGTGGCGTCGATCATCCTGGACCAGGCAAAGCCTCACAGACTCGACAAGTCCATGATGGACATACAGGTAAACAAATGCATGATTTATTGTCTGTTTGACAGCGGGAGCACGGAGAGCTTTATTCACCCAGACGCCGTGAAGCGGTGTGGCCTCCAGATCCAGCCTGTCAAGCAGACAATTTCGATGGCATCAAGGTCCCGGTCTGTCACCGTGCTAGGGAGTTGCGTGGTAAATCTAACGGTGCAGGGCACAGTTTACGAAAGCTTCAAGCTCCTGGTGTTACCGCACCTTTGCGCGCCAATACTCCTCGGACTAAATTTCATGGTCCACTTGAAGAGTGTAACCCTACAGTACAGTGGGCCACTCCCTCCGCTTTCAGTGGGAGAACAACAGCCTCTAAATTGCCCAACGCGCTCCACCTGTAGCCTCTCGACGCTTAAGATTACCACACCCTCCCTATTCCAGAATCTTGTGCCAGGCTGCAAGCCCATCGCGACTAAGAGTAGGCGTTACAGCGCTGAGGATCGGATCTTCATTCGATCTGAGGTTCAGCGGCTCCTCAAGGAAGGGATCATACAACCTAGCGCTAGTCCTTGGAGAGCGCAGGTCGTGGTGGTCAAGAGTGGGAACAAACCCCGGATGGTCATTGACTATAGTCAGACCATTAACAGATACACGCAGCTGGATGCGTATCCCCTCCCGCGCATATCTGACATGGTCAGCCAGATTGCGCAGTACCGGGTGTTCTCCACCATCGACCTAAAGTCTGCTTACCACCAGCTCCCCATTCGCCCAGAGGACCGACAATACACGGCTTTTGAGGTGGATGGTCGCTTGTACCATTTTCTAAGGGTTCCTTTTGGTGTCACCAATGGGGTCTCGGTCTTCCAGCGTGCTATGGACCGAATGGTGGACCATAACGGACTGCGGGCTACCTTCCCGTACCTGGATAACGTCACCATCTGCGGCCATGACCAGCAGGACCATGATACCAACCTTCCTAGATTCCTACGCACTGCATCTCGCCTGAATCTGACCTACAACAGGGAGAAGTGTGTATTTCGCACGCGCCGCCTAGCTATCCTCGGATACATGGTGGAAAACGGGGTCATTGGCCCTGATCCAGACCGTATGCGTCCTCTCCTCGAACTTCCCCTGCCCACTAGCGTAAAAGCACTGAGAAGATGCTTAGGCTTCTTCTCTTACTACGCACAGTGGGTTCCCAATTACGCGGACAAAGCCCGTCCGCTCATCAAGTCTACCTCTTTTCCCCTGACAGCAGAGGCTCGTTTGGCCTTTGAAAAACTAAAAGCCGACATCGCGAAAGGCACGATGCACGCTATCGATGAGTCCATCCCCTTCCAGGTGGAGAGCGATGCATCTGATTTCGCCCTGGCCGCCACACTTAACCAGGCGGGCAGGCCCGTCACCTTTTTTTCTCGCACCCTCCAAGGCCCTGAAATTCGACATTCAGCGGTGGAAAAGGAGGCCCAGGCCATTGTGGAGGCCGTCCGGCATTGGCGCCATTACTTGGCGGGAAAACGGTTCACCCTGATCACGGACCAGCGGTCCGTGGCGTTCATGTTCAATAACACGTTACGGGGCAAGATCAAGAACGATAAGATCTTGAGGTGGAGAATCGAACTCTCTACCTATAATTACGACATCATGTATCGTCCAGGGAAACTCAACGAGCCCTCGGATGCCCTGTCGCGTGGAACATGCGCCAGTATGCAGGAGAATCGTTTGCAGGCTCTCCACAATGACCTCTGCCATCCAGGGGTCACTCGGCTCTACCACTTCGTAAAAGCCCGGAACCTACCTTACTTGGTGGAGGATGTCAGGTCCATAACTAGAAGCTGCCGGCTATGCGCGGAATGCAAACCGCACTTCTACCGACCTGACAGGGCACAACTCATTAAGGCCACTCGTCCATTCGAAAGACTGAGTGTGGACTTTAAGGGCCCCCTTCCCTCGACAGATCGGAATGTGTACTTTCTCAATATCATTGATGAGTACTCACGATTCCCTTTTGTCATTCCCTGCTCTGATACGACCGCTGCCACGGTTATCAAGGCATTTCGTGATCTTTTCACCCTGTTCGGGTGCCCCTGTTACATCCACAGTGATAGGGGCTCATCGTTCATGAGCGATGACTTGAGGCAATACCTGCTCTCATACGGGATTGCCTCTAGTAGAACCACGAGCTACAACCCTAGGGGTAACGGACAGGTTGAACGTGAGAATGCTACAGTCTGGAAGGCTGTCTTACTGGCGTTGAAGTCAAAAAGCCTTCCAGTCTCCCGTTGGCAAGAGGTGCTCCCTGATGCGCTCCACTCCATACGCTCACTCCTGTGTACGGCAACCAACGCTACTCCCCATGAGAGACTGTTTTCATTCCCTCGGAAGTCTGCCTCTGGGACCTCATTACCGTCTTAGTTGACGTACTCAGGACCTGTCCTCCTGCGGCGACATGTTAGGGCCCGCAAGTCCGACCCTTTGGTTGAACAGGTCCATCTCCTCCACGCCAACCCTCAGTGTGCCTATGTGGCATATCCTGACGGACGAGAGGACACGGTCTCGATTCGAGACCTGGCGCCAGCAGGGGGCTTGGAAACCCCTGTCGCCCCCATACCTCCTGTTAGAGACCTCCCAACTATTGTTTCCCCTCCTGACACGGCGCGTGCAGCATCGGGACCATTACTTAACCCTTTTACTCCCGTGTACAGCTTGCCTGAGTCCAGGAGATGGTCGCCACTCCAAGGCGTGTCCGAGCTCAGTGGATTGTCACCACCTCGGGGTCAACCGGCCCGTGAGACATTAGAAGAGCCGTTGGACACCGCCTTGGGGAGAACGCCACCGCGAGTGCCTACTCCGGTGTCATCGCCGGTGTTGAGGAGGTCACAACGACGGTGCGGTCCCCCTGACCGTCTGAACTTATAGACTGATGAACAATTGGTCTGTGTTTTTTTGTACCCCACCGGCCTTTGTCTTCAAAGGAGGGGTGAATGGGGTGAACCATCGTTGGTTCCCACCAGATAGTACTGAGCCAGGGTCTGGCCAGTACTATGAGTCTGTATATATGTTGCTGTTGGGGTTAGGGATGGGTTGTTCTACATGTTACTGTTGGGGTTAGGGTTGGGCTGTTCTACCTGTATTATAGTTATTATGGTACATCCCAGTCGGGCTCCGCCTCCTGGGAGAGGTATAAAGGTCACTGCTCTGTCTGGGACCCCTCAGTCTGGGATCGTGTATTATATATGGTAGCTCTATTGTAGTAGTTAATAAAAGCCTTTATTTCCTCGAGCATCTCCAGCCTCGTGAGTTATATCGCACATCAGTAATAGCATCATAAGCAATGTAATTAATCATGTCACAACATGCTGACCTCCTAGAACTCTGTCTCAACATTCATACTCTTATCTTGTCCTTTGATGTAACAGAAGGTCAGTGACTCCATCATCCCTGATCTTATCTTGTTTTATTTACTCAGTCTTAAAGTTATGCAGAGTCAGCCTTGCTTATATTGTACCAAATAGCTGACCAATTTTCCCATCATGCTATTCCTTAGTTCGTACAACTTCACACCACCCTCCCCCACCCTCTTTCACCCTCCCCCAGCACTGACAAATAAAAAACTCGATTTTAGTGTCTGAAACCTGCAGCCGGAATCTTTGCTCGAGGCAGATTAATTTGCAGCGTAAAAACCGTGACGGCTAATTATCCGTTAAGAAACGTAATGGACTGGATCCCAGGGAGTGGCGACGCTTGAAGATCCGTCACACACTTGATCAAATCTGTTGATTCCTTTAGTCTAACAATGCTATAACATTCTGGAATTAATTTTGCCAACAACATTAAGAAGTGTTAATCGCTCAAACAAAAAAGTAGGTGCGAGAGTCCCATTTCCAGCTCTCACTCACCACTCTGTCTGTTCCTCAATTTGAGCTTCTTCTTTCATCGCTGAAATTTCTGCGAGTCTGTTCAGCACATTGTCTCCCTCAGTCGCTGCGCTGCTCTGGGCTCCTTCCCTGTCTGAGCCCCGGACACAGACCGCGAGTTCTGAGCAGCCGGTTTAAATAACCCTCTCTGCTCATCAGCCCCTCCCAATGGGTGTGACTGCCAACACCCAGGGTTAGATTGACCACAAATATATAGCATTTAAACATTGATATAATATCTGACTAACATTTCCATCACATCGCTGTCCAGATACATTAAAATAATTTTCATTTAATATCTTGACATTTTCTGATCAAATCGCTGACATTTGGACTTACAAGTCGCTCCCACCCCTATGGACTGATTAAAAGAACCATTCCCCTGTACCTCTGAGACTTTGGCAGCATCGTCCTGTACTCACCAGCCCTTTATTGGGAGTATTTAGAACTCTGACTGCCTGCCCTGTTGTGGGGTATTTAGACCTGACACTGTCCTTATGCCCATTAAGATATTTGGAACCAAGCCTGTGCTGCCTATACGACTACCTTAATGTCTTGTATGTTGTGTCTCGCGATGGGGGTATCTTCCCTGCCCTGCCTTTAGCCCAAACCTTGCCTTTCCACCCCCTCCATCCCTCCTTCCCTCCCCCATTGGGGTGCTCCAGTCTTCTATGTGACTATGTGGTGGAATTGTTTTGATAGGACAATGTTAAATAAGTTTTTTTCAGCATCGACTCTAATAATGAAAATTTTGTGGCGGAAGGGAGGGGGAAATGTTGCTTTTTATTTTTATTTACCTGTAGTACATGGAGTGAGTCTTTTTTAAATCTTAAATTGTCATAAGATCACTTAATACTTCCTCATAACTCAGCAATATTAATCTTTGTAATGACTCATTAACTCAGAATCCTCGGGTGGAGCCTTTGGAAAAGGGAACCATTCAACCAGAATAACAGAAGCAATACAGAGTAGAAGGGGCCCTTCGGCCCATTGAGTCTGCACTGCCACGTGAGAAACACCTGACCTCCCACTTAATCCCATTTACCAGCATTTGGCCCATAGCCTTGAATGTTATAAGAACATAAGAACATAAGAAATAGGAGCAGGAGTAGGCCATCTGGCCCTTCGAGCCTGCCCCGCCATTCAACAAGATCATGGCTGATCTGAAGCAAATCAGTTCCACTTACCCGCCTGCTCCCCATATCCCCTAATTCCCTTATCGATCAGAAAACTATCTACCCGTGATTTAAACATATTCAACGAGGAAGCCTCCACCACTTCAATGGGCAGAGAATTCCAGAGATTCACTACCCTCTGAGAGAAGAAGTTCCCCCTCAACTCTGTTCTGAACCGGCCCCCCCTTATTTTGAGGCTGTGCCCTCTAGTTCTGGTTTCCCTTCTAAGTGGAAAGAATCTCTCCACCTCTACCCTATCCAGCCCCTTCATTATCTTATATGTCTCTATAAGATCACCCCTCATCCTTAAAAGGCTGCTGAAGAAGATTAGGGCACACGGAGTTGGGGGTAGTGTGTTAAAGTGGATTGGGGACTGGCTATCCGACAGGAAGCAAAGAGTCGGAATAAATGGGTGTTTTTCCGGTTGGAGGAAGGTAACTAGTGGCGTGCCGCAGGGATTGGTACTCGGGCCGCAACTATTTACCATTTATATAGATGATCTGGAGGAGGGGACGGAGTGTAGGGTAACGAAGTTTGCAGACGACACAAAGATAAGTGGAAAAGTGAATCGTGTGGAGGACGGAGAAGATCTGCAGAGAGATTTGGACAGGCTGAGTGAGTGGGCGAGGATATGGCAAATGGAGTATAACGTTGAGAAATGCGAGGTTATACACTTTGGAGGAAATAATAACAAATGGGATTACTATCTCAATGGAAACAAATTAAAACATGCTACCGTGCAAAGGGACCTGGGGGTCCTTGTGCATGAGACGCAAAAGCCCAGTCTGCAGGTACAACAGGTGATCAAGAAGGCAAATGGGATGTTGGCCTATATCGCGAGGGGGATAGAATATAAAAGCAGGGATGTCTTGATGCACCTGTACAGGGCATTGGTGAGGCCGCAGCTGGAATACTGTGTGCAGTATTGGTCCCCTTATATGAGGAAGGATATATTGGCATTGGAGGGAGTGCAGAGAAGGTTCACCAGGTTGATACCGGAGATGAGGGGTTTGGATTATGAGGAGAGGCTGAGGAGATTGGGTTTGTACTCGTTGGAGTTTAGAAGGATGAGGGGGGATCTTATGGAGACTTATAAGATAATGCGGGGGCTGGATAGGGTGGAGGCGGAGAGATTCTTTCCACTTAGTAAGGAAGTTAAAACTAGAGGACACAGCCTCAAAATAAAGGGGGGTCGGTTTAAGACAGAGTTGAGGAGGAACTTCTTCTCCCAGAGGGTGGTGAATCTCTGGAATTCTCTGCCCACTGAGGTGGTGGAGGCTACCTCGCTGAATATGTTTAAAGCGCGGATGGATGGATTCCTGATCGGTAAGGGAATTAAGGGTTATGGGGATCAGGCGGGTAAGTGGTACTGATCCACGTCAGATCAGCCATGATCTTATTGAATGGCGGGGCAGGCTCGAGGGGCTAGATGGCCTACTCCTGCTCCTATTTCTTATGTTTCTTATGTTAAACTCCAACGAGTACAGACCCAATCTGTTCAATCTCTCCTCATAAGCTACACCCCTCATCTCCGGTATCAACCTGGTGAACCTTCTCTGCACTCCCTCCAAGGCCAATATATCCTTTCGCAATATGGGGACCAAAACTGCACACTGTACTCCAGTTGCGGCCTCACCAGTGCCTTGTACAGTTGCAGCAAGACCTCCCTGCTTTTATATTCTATCCCCCTCGCGATAAAGGCCAACATTCCATTCGCCTTCTTGATCACCTGCTGCACCTGCAGACTGAGTTTTTGCGATTCGTGCACAAGGACCCCCAGGTCCCTCTGCACAGTCGCACATTGTAATTTTTCTCCATTTAAATAATATTCCAATTTACTATTATTTCTTCCAAAGTGGATAACCTCACATTTGCTAACGTTATATTCCATCTGCCAGATCCTCGCCCACTCGCTCAGCCTATCCAAATCTCTCTGCAGACTTTCCGCGTCCTCCACGCAATTCGCTTTCCCACTCACCTTCGTGTCATCAGCAAACTTGAATACCCTAGATTCAGTCCCCTCCTCCAGATCATCTATGTAAATGGTAAACAATTGAGGCCCCAGCACCGATCCCTGCGGCACGCCACTGGTCACCAACTGCCAACCAGAAAAGCACCCATTTATCCCAACTCTCTGCTTCCTGTTAGATAGCCAATCCCCAATCCATGCCAACACCTTACCCCTAACTCCGTGTACCCCAATCTTCTGCAGCAACCTTTTGTGAGGCACCTTATCGAACGCCTTCTGGAAATCTAAAAACACCACATCCACCGGTTTCCCTCTGTCAACCGCACTAGTGACATCTTCATAAAAGTCCAGTAGATTCGTCAAACACGACTTTCCCTTCATGAATCCATGCTGCGTCTGCTTGATCGAACCATTCTTATTCAGGTGCTCTGTTATTTCCTCTTTAATAATGGACTCTAGCATCTTCCCAACTACGGACGTTAAGCTAACCGGCCTGTAGTTACCCGCCTTTTGTCTACTTCCTTTTTTAAACAGCGGCGTAACAGTAGCTGTTTTCCAGTCAGCCGGCACTACCCCAGAGTCCAGCGAATTTTGATAAATTACTACTAACGCATCTGCTATTACCTCAGCCATTTCTTTCAGTACCCTGGGATGCATTCCATCCGGGCCCGGGGACTTGTCTACCTTCAGTCCTATTAGTCTACCAAGCACCACCTCCTTAGTAACAGTAATTGTATTAAGGACCTCCCCTCCCACCAACTCTCGATCTCTAATATTCGGCAAACTATTTGTGTCTTCCACCGTGAAGACCGACACAAAGAACTTATTTAAAGTCTCAGCCATCTCCTCGTTTTCCACTATTAAATCCCCCCTCTCATCTTCCAAGGGTCCAACATTCACTCTAGCCACTCTATTCCTTTTTATATACTTGTAAAAACTTTTACTATCATTTTTTATATTTTGAGCTAGTTTAGTTTCATAATCTATCTTTCCTTTCTTAATCGCTTTCTTAGTCGTTCTTTGTTTTTCTTTAAAGCTTTCCCAATCCACTAATTCTCCACTATTTTTGGCCACTCTGTACGCATCTGATTTTATTTTAATACTCTCCTTTATTTCCTTCGTTATCCACGTCCGGTTATCCTTTTTCTTACAGTCCTTCTTTATCACCGGAATATATTTTTGCTGAGTACTTAAAAAAATCTCCTTAAAAATCCTCCACTGTTCCTCAGCTGTCCTACCTACCAGTCTGCTCACCCAGTCTACATTAGCCAATTCCACCCTCATCCTATCGTACTCCCCTCTGTTCAAGCAGAGGACACTGGTTTGGGACCCTACTTTCTCACCCTCCATCTGTATCAGAAATTCCACCATATTATGATCACTCATCCCACATATTATGACCATATGTTGTGCCAAGGGCTCATCTCTTGAAAGGATGTAAGGCAACCCACCTCTACCACCTTCCAGGCAGTGCATTCCAGACTATCACCAAGATTTTCCTCATATCCCTCCTAAACCTCCTGCCCCTCACCTTGAACCTATGTCCCCTCACAACTGACCCTTCAACTAAGGGGAACAGCTGCTCCTTATCCACACTGTCCATGTCTCTCATAATCTCGAACACCTCGATCAGGTCGCCCCTCAGTCTTCTCTGCTCCAACAAAAACAACTCAAGTCTATCCAACCTCTCTTCATAACTTAAATGTTCCATCCCAGGCAGCATCCTGGTGAATCTCCTCTGCACCCACTCCAGTGCAATCACATCCTTCCTATAATATGGCGACCAGAACTGCACACAGTACTCCAGCCGTGGCCTCACCAAAGTTCCATACAACTCCAACATGACTTCCTTGCTTTTGTAATCTATGCCCTGATTGATAAGGAAAGTGTCCCAGACAAGTTTCCAGTGCCCGGGACCAGCATGTGTGCAGGAAGTGTCTCCAGCTGCAGCTCCTGGAAGCCTGGTTTCTGGAGCTGCAGCGGCAGCTGGGGACACTGTGGAGCATCCACTGGGACTTTTGCTGTTTGTCATTTTCATAAATGACCTGGATGAGGAAGTGGAGGGATGGGTTGGTAAGTTTGCCGATGACACGAAGGTTGGTGGTGTTGTGGATAGTTTGGAGGGATGTCAGAAACTGCAGCGTGACATAGATAGGATGCAAGACTAGGCGGAGAAGTGGCAGATGGACTTCAACCCGGATAAATGTGTAGTGGTACATTTTGGCAGGTCAAATGGGATGAAGGAGTATAATATTGATGCGCGATTAAATCACTCGGGAGGCTAGATTGTACCCAGGAAATAAAGGCTTTTATTACTGACAAGAATGGAGCACACTATATACAATACAATCCCAGACTAAAGGGTCACCAGGCAGTGCAGTGACCTTTATACTTCCCCTGGTAGGCGGAGCCAACTGGAGTGTACCACAGAACAATATCAACAGGTAGAACAGCCCAACCCTAACACCAACAGTAACTACAGTAACATATCTACAAACACCCATAGTGCTGACCATCCATGGCTCAGCACTCATAGTGGTAACCAACTATGGTTCACCACAAATATCAAGGGTAAAACTCTTAGCAGTGTAGAGGATCAGAAGGACCTTGGGGTCCAGGTCCACAGGACTCTTAAATCAGCCTCGCAGGTAGAGGAGGTGGTTAAGAAGGCGTATGGTGTGCTGGCCTTTATCAATTGAGGGATTGAGTTTAGGAGTCGGGAGATAATGATGCAGCTTTATAAGACCCTCGTCAGACCCCACTTAGAGTACTGTGCTCAGTTCTGGTCGCCTCATTACAGGAAGGATTTGAAATTATTGAAAGGGTGCAGAGAAGATTTACAAGGATGTTGCCTGGATTGGGTGGCATGCCTTATGAGGATAGGTTGAGGGAGCTCGGTCTTTTCTCCTTGGAGAGACGAAGGATGAGAGGTGAGAGGACACAGGCTTAAGGTGCTGGGGAGTCGGTACAGAGGAGATGTCAGGGGTAAGTTTTTCACTCAGTGGGTGGTGGGTGAGTGGAATCGGCTGCTGTCAATGGTGGTGGAGGCAAACTCGATAGGATCTTTTAAGAGACTTCTGGATGAGTACATGGGACTTAATAGGATTGAGGGTTATAGGTAAGCCTATACATAGGCCTAGGTAGGTAGGGACATGACCGGCGCAACTTGTGGGCCGAAGGGCCTGTTTGTGCTGTAGTTTTTTCTATGTTCTATATTCTATCCACAAGGTGGAGAGTAGCAAGAATAGCACCTATAGAGAGGTAGTCACATCGCAGGCTGACTCCACAGGCAGGAAGGGAATGGGTGATCACCAAGCAGACCAAGACCACTAGGCAGGAAGTGCCGTAACCTTCTGTGGCCATTTCCCTGCAAGACTAGTGGTGTGCCGCAGGGATCGGTGTTGGGTCCATTGTTGTTTGTTATCTATATCAATGATCTGGATGATAATGTGGTAAATTGGATCAGCAAATTTGCTGATGATACAAAGATTGGAGGTGTAGTGGACAGTGAGGAAGGTTTTCAAAGCTTGCAGAGGGATCTGGACCAACTAGAAAAATGGGCTGAAAAATGGCAAATGGAATTTAATGCAGACAAGTGTGAGATATTGCACTTAGGAAGGACAAACCAAAGTAGAACGTACAGGGTAAATGGTAGGACTCTGAAGAGTGCAGTTGAACAGAGGGATCTGGGAATACAGGTACAGAATTCCCTAAAAGTGACGTCACAGGTGGATAGGGTCGTAAAGAGTGCCTTTGGTACATTGGCCTTTATAAATCGGAGTATCGAGTATAAAAGTTGGAGTGTTATGGTAAGGTTATATAAGGCATTGGTGAGGCCGAATTTAGAGTACTGTGTACAGTTTTGGTCACCGAGTTACAGGGAGGATGTAAATAAGGTTGAAAGAGTGCAGAGAAGGTTCACAAGGAGGTTGGGCCAAGTGTTAGATTTGGTTGTGGGAGAGCACTTTGGAGATAGTGACCACAATTCGGTGTCTTTTGTTATTGCAATGGAGAGGGATAGGGCCGTACGGCAGGGCAAGGTTTACAATTGGGGGAGAGGTAATTATGATGCGATTAGGCAAGAATTAGGGGGCATAAGATGGGAACAGAAACTGTCAGGGAAAGGCACTAATGAAAAGTGGAACTTTTTCAAGGAACAAATACTGGATGTCCTTGATAGGTATGTCCCTGTCAGGCAGGAAGGAAATGGCCGAGTGAGGGAACCATGGTTCACGAAAGAGGTGGAATGTCTTGTGAAAAGGTAGAGGGAAGCTTATGTAGGGATGAGGAAACAAGGTTCAGATGGCTCGATTGAGGGTTACAAGTTAGCAAGTAATGAGCTGAAAAAGGGGCTTAGGAGAGCTAGGAGGGGACACGAGAAGTCCTTGGCGGGTCGGATCAAGGAAAACCCCAAGGCTTTTTACTCTTATGTGAAGAATAAAAGAATGACCAGGGTGAGGTTAGGGCCAGTCAAGGACAGTAGTGGGAACTTGTGTATGGAGTCAGTAGAGATAGGCGAGGTGATGAATGAATACTTTTCTTCAGTGTTCACCAAGGAGAGGGGCCATGTTTTTGAGGAAGAGGTGTTACAGGCTAATAGGCTGGAGGAAATAGTTGTTCGGAGGGAGGATGTCTTGGCAGTTTTGAATAAACTGAAGGTCGATAAGTCCTCTGGGCCTGATGAAATGTATCCGAGGATTCTTTGGGAGGCAAGGAATGAGATTGCAGAGCCTTTGGCTTTGATCTTTGGGTCCTCACTGTCCACGGGGATGGTGCCAGAGGACTGGAGAGTGGCGAATGTTGTTCCTCTGTTTAAGAAAGGGAATAGAAATGACCCTGGTAATTATAGACCGGTTAGTCTTACTTCGGTGGTTGGTAAATTGATGGAAAAGGTCCTTAGGGATGGGATTTACGACCATTTAGAAAGATGCGGATTAATCCGGGATAGTCAGCACGGATTCGTGAAGGGCAAGTCGTGCCTCACAAATTTGATTGATTTTTTTGAGGAGGTAACTAAGTGTGTTGATGAAGGTAGGGCAGTTGATGTCATATACATGGATTTTAGTAAGGAGTTTGATAAGGTCCCCCATGGTCGGCTTATGATGAAAGTAAGGAGGTGTAGGATAGAGGGAAAGTTGGCCGATTGGATAGGTAACTGGCTATCTGATCGAAGACAGAGGGTGGTGGTGGATGGAAAATTTTCGGATTGGAGGCAGGTTGCTAGCGGAGTGCCACAGGGATCAGTGCTTGGTCCTCTGCTCTTTGTGATTTTTATTAATGACTTAGAGGAGGGGGCTGAAGGGTTGATCAGTAAATTTGCTGATGACATCAAGATTGGTGGAGTAGTGGATGAGGTGGAGGGCTGTTGTAGGCTGCAAAGAGACATAGATAGGATGCAAAGCTGGGCTGAAAAATGGCAAATGGAGTTTAACCCTGATAAATGTGAGGTGATTCATTTTGGTAGGACTAATTTAAATGTGGATTACAGAGTCAAAGGTAGGGTTCTGAAGACAGTGGAGGAACAGAGAGATCTTGGGGTCCATATCCACAGATCTCTAAAGGTTGCCACTCAAGTGGATAGAGCTGTGAAGAAGGCCTATAGTGTGTTAGTTTCTATTAACAGGGGGTTGGAGTTTAAGAGCCGTGGGGTTATGCTGCAACTGTACAGGACCTTGGTGAGACCACATTTGGAATATTGTGTGCAGTTCTGGTCACCTCACTATAAGAAGGATGTGGAAGCGCTGGAAAGAGTGCGAAGGAGATTTACCAGGATGCTGCCTGGTTTGGAGGGTAGGTCTTATGAGGAAAGGTTGAGGGAGCTAGGGCTGTTGTCTCTGGAGCGGAGGAGGCTGAGGGGAGACTTAATAGAGGTTTATAAAATGATGGAGGGGATAGATAGAGTGAACGTTCAAAGACTATTTCCTCGGGTGGGTGGAGCTATTACAAGGTTCGTGGTGGGAGATATAGGAAGGATATCAGAGGTAGGTTCTTTACTCAGAGAGTGGTTGGGGTGTGGAATGGACTGCCTGCAGTGATAGTGGAGTCAGACACTTTAGGAACATTTAAGCGGTTATTGGATAGGCACATGGAGCACACCAGGATGATAGGGAGTGGGATAGCTTGATCTTGGTTTCAGATAAAGCTCGGCACAACATCGTGGGCCGAAGGGCCTGTTCTGTGCTGTACTGTTCTATGTTCTATGTTCTATGATGTTGCCGGGACTTGAGAAGCTGAGTTACAGAGAGATTGAATAGGTTGGGACTTTATTCCCTGGAGCGTAGAAGATTGAGGGGAGATTTGATAGAGGTGTATAAGATTTTGATGGGTATAGATAGAGTGAATGCAAGCAGGCTTTTTCCGCTGAGGCTAGGGGAGAAAAAAACCAGAGGGTATGGGTTAAGGGTGAAAGGAGAAAAGTTTAAAGGGAATATTAGGGGGGGCTTCTTCACGCAGAGAGTGGTGGGAGTGTGGAATGAGCTGCCGGATAAAGTGGTAAATGCGGGGTCACTTTTAACATTTAAGAAATACTTGGACGGGTTCATGGATGAGAGGGGTGTGGAGGGATATGGTCCAAGTGCAGGTCAGTGGGACTAGGCAAAAAAAGGTTCGGCACAGACAAGAAGGGCTAAAAGGCCTGTTTCTGAGCTGTAATTTTCTATGGTTCTATGATTCTATGGACTGCTTTGGATACGGTTGAGGGGAATGGCTTCTCAAGGGATAACAGCAGCAGCCAAATTCATAGCATTACAGTTGGCTCTGCTGCTCAGGGGAAGAGAAAAAGGTGTAAAAATGCAATGGTCCTGAAAGCAGAATATAGTGAGCCAGGAAGCAAGTTGAGAAGTCGAACCTCATAGGTAATGATCTCAGGATTACTACCAGTGCCATTTGCAAGTCAGAGCAGAAACAGCAGGATATATAGGATGAATGCAAGGCTGAAAATATAGTGTTGGGGGAAGATTTCAGATTCCTGGGGCATTGGGACCGGTTCTGGGGGAGGGGGGACCTGTACAAACTAGATCCAGTAAGAAGTTTAACAACACCAGGTTAAAGTCCAACAGGTTTATTTGGTAGCAAAAGCCACACAAGCTTTCGGAGCTCTTAGCCCCTTCTTCAGGTGAGTGGGAATTCTGTTCACAAACAGAGCTTATAAAGACACAGACTCAATTTACATGAATAATGGTTGGAATCCAACCATTATTCATGTAAATTGAGTCTGTGTCTTTATAAGCTCTGTTTGTGAACAGAATTCCCACTCACCTGAAGAAGGGGCTAAGAGCTCCGAAAGCTTGTGTGGCTTTTGCTACCAAATAAACCTGTTGGACTTTAACCTGGTGTTGTTAAACTTCTTACTGTGTTTACCCCAGTCCAACGCCGGCATCTCCACATCAAACTAGATCCAACAGAGGGGGCAGGGGAGCATTCTGGGAGAAGTTGACATATTCACCTTGACTGTGCAGTGGATAGTGGAAAAACCCCTCCAGAGATAAAAGGAAGAGCACCCATCTCGCAGTCACTCTCCCTGAATTAACATTCTCGTGAGTGAAGACAGATGTGAAGTATTCATTCAACACTCTACCGATGTCCTCTAGCTCCACCCACAGATTGCTCCCTTGGTCTCTACTCTTTCCCTGGTTATCCGCTTCCCATTGATATACTTATAGAATGTCTTAGGATTTCCCCTATGTAAGGGACTGAGGAAAATTTGTGGGGAAGACAGTTACCAGTGTTCTTTGTCACTTGTGAGTTTCAGTGTCCTGTTTGCCGGGCGGGTGCTGTGAACAGGATGCTGTTGGTTGAGTGATGTGGGCTGGGCCAATGGGATTGTTCTGGGGGCGGGAGGAAAAAAAGGCGCCAGGAAGTGAAGCAGCTGTGGAGTAAGGCAGGGAGTGTGCAGAGAGAGAGCTTTTCCCAGGCAGTGAGAATTTGGTTTGGAGTGAGAGGCAGCCAGGCGTTCCCCTGCCTGTTCTTTTCATTACTGCCGAGGAGGACAGCCTTCAGCGCACTCGACCTACATTGCTGCATGGATAGCTCGCGGCACCTCTGCCTCCTGTGGCATCATCTTCCACATGTGTGTCTCTCCTGGACTGTGTGTGGGTGTCGTGAGTAACTGGTGGGGACTATACAATCCAACTGGAACAGTATCTACAAATGTGTTACTGAGGATGAGTTTACCCATGTGTGCACCAACGGATGGGCCCCAACGGTTATAGATCAGAGCTCACTGTTTTATGTCTGTTAATTATATGTGTTATTAAATTTATTTTTGATATTCCGATTACAGTACTGACATTTATGGGTAAACAGGGAATTAGCCAAATCAACATCAACCGCGAGGAATTCGGGATCCTGTTGATTGAATATTTAAATAGTAGCCCCATATAGTGGTCAGCAGGGGGTTACACCTATTTTTACCAGCCAGAGCTTTCTCATATCCCCTCTTTGCGCTCCTAGTTGCTTTGTTAAGCTCCACCCTGCACTTTCTGTACTCCTCTGATGCCTCTGCTGATTTGCTCTCCTTGTACATGCTAAAAGCCTTTCCTTTCCTCTCATCATTCCTGAATAGTTCTTGTTATCCATGGTTCTCTGAGTTTTTTATTCCTTCCTATCACCTTAGATGGAATATGTTGGGCCTGTACCCTCCCCATTTCCTTTCTGAACACCCCGCACTGCTCTTCTGTAGTTTGTCCCATAATGACCAGATCTTGTCTTATTTCACTAAAATCCTCTCCCCACCAATCCAAAACTTTTTTCCTAACTTGTCTATTTCTTTGTTCATAACAAGCTTAAATTATACCATGTTGTGATCGCTATCAGTGAAATGCTCCCCCACCACCACCTCAACCACCTGTCTGGCTTCATTCCCTAGAATCAGGTCCAGCACAGCTCCCTCCTTTGTTGGACCCTCCACATGTTGATCTAAAAGGTTCTCCTGCACACATTTCAACAAATCCACTCCATCCAAACCCTTAACACTGTATAAATACCATTTAATGTTGGCAATGTTGAAGTCACCTAATACAATTACCCTGTTATTGTTTTTATACACCTCCATGAATTGTGCACATATTTGCTCCTCAATTTCCCGCTGACTTTCTGGGGGTCTGTAATAAACACCTAACAATGTGGCTGCCCCTTGTTTTGTTCTTCAGATCTACACACAAAGCTTCATTTGATGCCCACTCCAAGATATCGGAAGTGATTCTCCCAGCCCACTGCACTGCTTTTGTAGCCCAAAGGGCCGGGAAATTCAGGCAGAGACGGTGTGACGGCCTCTGCGAGGCTCCGGCAGCCAGATTTCCAGCGCTGTCAACTGCATACCAGAAATCGGTGTGGAGCTACATAAATTATGTAAATGAGCATTTAAATACAATTTAAATATCATTAGTGGGCCGGCTAGCTTCTTCCCCCCCCACTCTCGCGGGGTTTACAATCGCTCCCACTTGCAGGGTGCTGATCCCACTGGAGTGAAAGGGGGGGGGGCATCGAGGTCCCTCAGAGGGTTGGGGGCCAAGAGGGATGCCGCCTGGGCATTACCAGTTTGGCAGTGTCAGCCTGGCCCCGGCACTGCACAAGGGGCAAAGTGACAATGTCCGGGGATGGGGGGGGGGGGGGGGGGGGGTGCCTAATGGGGGGAGGGCCTAATTGGATACAGAGCCTCTCGGGGGAGGGGGGGGGGGGATCAGTGGGGGTGGGGGGGGGGGGTCCCGCTGCCACTCTGCACTCAGGCTTGGTGACGGAAGGGAGGGAGGTCAGTGATCGGAGCTGGGCATCAGTGATCGGGATGGGAGGGTGAAGGGTCAGCCTGCCGGGGGGTCAGGACTGTGGGGGGGGGGGGGGGTTAAGACTGCAGGGGGGTTTTGGGCCTGCCGGCTTGCGGGGGGGGGAGGGGGGTGCGGGCGATATTGAGGCTGGCCCGGATATTTATGTAGGGGTCAGTGATCAGGCCGTGGGGATGTCAGAGGATCAGTGATGGAGGGTTGCTGTGCGAGCCAGCCATCGAGCTGGCCGACGATTGGGAGGCTGGCCGTGCGGGGCCACTGTGAATGCGCTGATCTCGGTGCTGACAGACCGGTGCATGCGCGCTCAGCCCTCCAGTGGGACTAGGCCCTGCCACTGAATTTTCAAGGTGATTGACACTGAGGCACTCTGCAGTGCACAGAGTGTGGGAGATTCATTTTGAAACTGCTGCTGAAAAAAGCCAGTGGGGTTTACTCCAGTTTTTACGTGAATTTGACACGTAAAATTTATTTGGGAGAATCGTCCCCATCATCTCTCCTTACTGCAGTAACTGGCTCCTTAACTAATGATGCAATACTTCCCCTCTTTTCCAGCATCCCCCCGCCCCGCCCCATTCTCACCCGGAATGTTGAGCTGCCATTCCTGCCCCTTGTTCCCTCAACCATGTTTCTAACTTTAACAATAAATTCTTCAAAATTGACACACCCATAGGTTAAATGATTCATTTCTAAACCTTGGGACATTAAACCCCCATTTCCACTTTATAGAAATGTAACTCTGATTCTAAGGTTCAATCTCAGGAGGCTTGGCGAACTGCTGCAGTGTGTCTTCAGCTGCCACACACTGCTTCTATTGTGTTCCGGCCGTGAGGACAGTGAAGATTTAAGTTGGGTGATGAGGTGCCAATCAAGCATTGCCCTGGATGGTTCTTGAGCATTGTTGGAGCTGCATCCATCCAGGCAAGTGGAGCATATTCCATCACACTCCCGACTTACTCCTTGAAGATGGTAAGCAAGCATTGTGGAATCGGGAGACGGGTTACTCACCACAGGATTCCCATTCTCGGTCCTATTCTTGTAGAAACAATTTGAACCTCTATCTTAAGGCAGATTGAAGTGGAAATTCAGGCAGATCTAAATAGGTTACACTGCAAATAAACAGACCCATACTTCCTATATGGCAGGCATTTCAGAATTCTGACTAACCATAGGCCGTTGGCATCCAGCTTAGGACCAGAGACTGGGATACCGTCCGTGGCGACAGTTTCATTGCAAAGGTGGGTATTGGCCCACTAACATAAGATCCAGTATCATCAGTCAGAGAAACACAGCAATGTGGATGCTCTGTGAATGCCACCTTTGCCTGGAGGTAAAGATGCTTCTGGCTGGAATCTGAAGATAATTTACTTCACAGAGGAAGAGAAGATTCCAATAACCACTAACCAAGTGCGGAATGCCACCCAGAACAATCTATTTATGAGCCAAGTAGTGGACCTTGTCCTGTGAGGGAGGTTACGAGGGTGGGTCAGGTGACCCCTGGGTTATTAGCTCCTCCCAGTGTGGGACCCAGTTGGGCAGTGAATGAGTTCACACCTTAAATTAAGAGCTCCCGGTGTTCAAGTTATCAAGCCTACCTTGTGATTCTTTATGCACCCTTAGTCCAGAGGGGCATACATAATATCTGGGAACACCACCATCTAAAAGTTCCCCTTTCAAGTCACTCACTATCCTAACTTGGAAAATATATCACCGTTCCTTCACTGTCACTGGGTCAAAATCCTGGAGCTCACTCCCTAACAGTACCTATACCCCAGTGACTGAGTTGTTCAAGAAGGCATCTCATCACTACCTTTTCAAGGGCAACTAAAGATGGGCAATAAATGCTGACCTAGCCAGTGACACCCATAGCTCATAATTTTAAAAGGATAGAATGCTCTTACGATGAACCAGTACAGACTCGTTGGGCCACATGGCCTCTATTTATACTATAAATATTCTGAGGTTCTGTGAAACAAGAGGCCCCAGTCAGCAGATGAACAGGAAATCCAAGGCAGCAGTCAACATGAAAAAAACAGGCAGTAGGTGTACAGGAAACACCTGCACCTGTCTTTACAAAGGAAGAAGGTGCTACTTAGACTGAGTGAGAGGAGGTAACTGGTCCACTCGAGAAATTCACAATTGAGAAGGAGGAGGTGTTAGAAAGACTTTTTTTAGAATCCTATGAGATGCATCCAAAGATACTGAAGGAGGTGAGAGTAGAAATTTCAGATGCACTGCTGAGAACCTTCCTTAAGCATGGGTGGTGCTGGAGGACTGGAGAATTGTGAATGTTACACCCTGGTTCAAAATGGGGTACAAATGGGATAAAACCGGCAATTAATGACTAGTCAGTTTAACTTCAGTGACAGGGAAACCTCTGAAAACTACAGCTTTGGTCAACATCAATAGTCACAGGTACAGAACAATTAAGAAAAGTCAGCATGGATTGATTGAGGGAAAATCGACTGCCCCAATTGTTAAAGCAGCATAGGCATAGAGATAAAACCCTCTCAAGGGTTTACAATAGCTTCAGAATAAAACTTTGCTGTTGCCTATTGCTTAGATTCAGGGTTATAACAATATTACTTACATTATATTCATAATTTGCAAAAGCTGCCGGCTAACCTTCATGGATAAGAAGTGAGTAGGAAATAAAATAAGACAAGGAAAATTAATATTTAATGCTGTATTTTAATAAAAGGAGTGTGATAAAGGAAAGATGTAAAGTAGATAAGTCACGCTAACATTTCCATAACAGGACCCGAAGTGCCCATGTGAAAATAGATTTTTTAACTGCATAAATCCATCTAAATCCTGACACACAGAGAGGATGGTTTCTGTGTTAAGTACAATCTGTAGGGTTATTATCAAACATTTTACTGTGAATAGCAATGTCAAAAAGAAGCCACTCTAATAATTAAAGTGCCACCTAAACTCTCTGACTTCCAAAGAGACTTGCTTTGTGTACAAGTGCTTTCTCTTCGGTAATATTTTATTAATAAATGAACATTCTCAATGCACCAGAATTGTATGGGTACTTTTTCAGCCTACTCTTTATAACATCTAGGTTCAGTTATACTTTTAAAATTTATCTTCAGCATGCGGCAATGCTGACACTTATTGCACTTCCATGCTTGCCGTTGAGAAAGTGACAATAAGTTTTCTTCACAGACCAGTGCGAGCCAGCAATTTAAATGATTCCAGAAAGAGGAAGTGAGTCGTTGCTGATTTGTCTGGAACAATCACAGGGCCACCATGAACTTTGGTTTTTTCAGCATTTTTTTCTTTGCATTCTTCAGCCGATAAACCACATTGGCAATGTCATCTGTGAACGACTGGGGACACAACAATATGGTACACAACGTTATTATATGGATCACATATTTAAATACTTTAAATTGACAAATATGCCACTGACATCACACAACCTGCACAAAAACTCAATCCCTGAATACACAAGAAAAGGCCCTTTGGCCTCAATTGAACCCCAATTCTCCAGTAGAAGCTCATCCCTCCAAACTCTTTCTCTATAGTTGGCCATCCAAATATATATCATACCTCAATACTATTGGTATTTTTACTAACATCCCTGACAGATTATTTCAGGAGGGTGGCAATGTTACACCCCTGTTTATAAAGATGGTGGGGGGAGGGGTGGGGGGATGGCAGTGAGATAGCCTGATTGGAGGCTGATTCGCCTAATAATGGTGAGGAAACAATTCGAGACAATAATTAAATGAAAGAAGCTTAGATTTGTTATTAGTAACTGGTGTTTGACCATGAAAGAAGCTTAGATTTGTTATTAGTAACTGGTGTTTGACCATCTCAGTTCCTTTCTTTCATGAAACAATATTATGCAGTTGATGTTGTGCACTTGAACTTTCGAAAAACATTTGATAAAACACCATGTAATAGATGTGTTAGCAAAATTAAAGTCTGTGGGAATAAAGGGACAGTGGCTGTTTGAATATCGAATTACAAGGATGTCAGGCCATTGTAATGGGTGCGAGGGAGCTTTTCTAGATAATATCAGGAATTAAGAACTTCTGTCATGTGACAAGGCTAGAAAAGTTTTTTCCCAAGGGGCTCTCAATAGAGTAAAGAAGAGGATATTTGATAATGTTTCCAGCGACAGAGGGTTGGTAGCAAGAAGGTACAGATTTGAGGTGATTGGTAAATGAACCTGAAATCACTGCCTGAACGGATCATGGATATCGAATATATTCAATATCAACTTTTAAAAGAAAATTGATAAATACTTGACAGGAAGTGCCCAGATTTCAGTTACTTTCTTGCTTGCACAGAGTGATTGACCCTAATACTTGCTATGAATTCCTCCATTGTTCTAACTAGGCCTTGGAGTAAAGTTATGAAGCCTGCAAGTGGTAAATGGGAACCAAAAGAGAAAATGCTGATGTTTTGAGTCCAGATTACCCTTTCTCAAAGCCATCTTTGTCAGCTCTTTTCTCTCCTTACAGATGCTGCCAGACCTGCTGAGATTTTCCAGCATTTTCTCTTTTGGTTTCAGATTCCAGCATCTCCAGTAATTTGCTTTTATCCAGGTGTAAATGGGAGACGGGGACAAACAGGGCAGAAATTAAACAGCTAAAATTACAGATTGGCAGGTTAGTGTTTCACTTATCAAGTGAAAATGACCAACTGAAATTTAAGCATTGAATAAACTGAATAAATTATCTGAGAATCAGATAATAAAACCAATCAATTTAACTTCAGTGGAAGCTTCTAGAGACAATACTTCAGGACTAAATGAATAACCGCTTGGGTGTACATTAAGGAAATATGGTATAGATCTGTTACGATCTGTTAGCTGTTTAACTAACTTGCTGGAACTTTAGATGAAGTAGCAGAATGGGTTGGTAAGTTGTTGATGTGATGGACATGAACATCTGTAAGGTATTTGATACAGTGCTGCACAACAGTCTTGTGGACAAAGATAAAGCTTATGGAATAAAAAGCAGACGAGCAACATGAATGCAGAACTGGCTGAGGGACAGGAAACAGAGATTAGTGGTTAATGAATATTTTTCAGACTGGACATGAAGCTTTGTAGAGTTCACCAGGGGTTGGTGCTGGGACCTTTGCTTTTCCTGATTTTTATTAATACCTAGACCTTGGGTGCACAGGGTACAATTTCAAACTTTGTGGAAAATACACTGGAAGCAATGTGGACTGTGAGTAGGATGGTATATCTACCATATATATATATATATATATGGAGGGCTGGGACAAGTGGTGTTCCTCAGGGATCAGTGCTGGGACCTTTGCTGTTTGTAATATATATAAATGATTTGGAGGAAAATGTAACTGGATTGATTAGTAAGTTTGCGGACGACACAAAGGTTAGTGGATTTGCAGATAGCGATGAGGACCATCAGAGGATACAGCAGGATATAGATCAGTTGGAGACTTGGGCGGAGAGGTGGCAGATGGAGCTTAATCCGGACAAATGTGAGGTAATGCATTTTGGAAGGTCTAATACAAATAGGAAATATACAATAAATGGCAGAACCCTTAAGAGTATTGATAGGCAAAGGGGTCTGGATGTACAGGTACACAGGTCACTGAAAGTGGCAATGCAGGTGGAGAAGGTAGTCAAGAAGGCATACGGCATGCTTGCCTTCATCGGCCGGGCCATTGAGTTTAAAAATTGGCAAGTCATGTTGCAGCTTTATAAAACCTTAGTTAGGCCGCACTTGGAATATAATGTTCAATTCTGGTCGCCACACTACCAGAAGGATGTGGAGGCCTTGGAGAGGGTACAGAAACTATTTACCAGGATGTTGCCTGGTATGGAGGGCATCAGCTATGAGGAGAGGTTGGAGAAACTTGGTTCATTTTCACCAGAACGACGGAGGTTGAGGGGTGACCTGATAGAAGTCTACAAGATTATGCGAGGCATGGAGAGTGGATAGTCAGAAGCTTTTTCCCAGGGTGGAAGAGTCAATTACTCGGGGGCACAGGTTTAAGGAGATGTATGAGGCAGATTTTTTACACAGAGGGTGGTGGATGCCTGGAACCCGTTGCCAGGGGAGGTAGTGGAAGCAGATACGGTAGTGACTTTTAAGGGGCATCTTGACAAATACATGAATAGGGTGGGAATAGCGAGGTATGGTCCCCGGAAGGATAGGGGGCTTTAGTTAAGTTGGGTAGCATGGTCGGTGCAGGCTTGGAGGGCCGAAGGGCCTGTTCCTGTGCTATAATTTTCTTTGTTCTTTATGTACATAGCGACAAAGCATACTATACGAAGCATACAGTATCCTCAGCTTTGTGATGGTACTCTGTGATTTTATGAAATGACAGCTGAGTTTGGAAGGCTCAGGTTTGCAAACTATTATCCACTAGGAGCCAGAACTGATCATTTCAATGCAACATGCAGGTTTGGATTGGCAGGTTCGCTGTTTGAAAATGTTTATATGTGGATTCACCTTATTTTTTATAACAGATTTTCATTCTTAAAAGCATTGAATGATTTATATGGAGAGTGTATACCATTAGAGGTAGACGAAAAAGGATCAGGGACATAAACTAAAGAATTGAGATTTTATTTTCAGAAAAACAAGTTTAATTAAAGAATGATAAACAAGCCTCTACAACGAGAGATCTGCAAGTCCAGCCCTAATATTGGCACTTGCACGAATCAGTCCTTACCTTCACAACAGATTCCCTGTCTCGTTTGGTGCTTAGTGCTTCATACAAGGGTTGTGCTGTTGCTGCATCCTGGAAAAGAAGTCAGGACACTTTGAAACAGCTTTGTTTAGTGCCTTTTGTTAGCAAATAGAGTGAGTTTAAACAATTTATATTTGTACTCTGTGTTAGAAATAATGTATCATTTTAAGTTTAAGCTTAGTTTGTGTTTATGTGCTAAGAAAGGGTTAAAACATTAGTTAGCTTCATGTTAAACAAAGATGCCTGCATGTCTATAGGTTTTAGTTTTCTTTAAAATGTGCCTATATTTTAATTAAGGGTTTACAACATAAAAGCAATTACAGGCTTTTAAAGAAGACTAAGCTGTTGCTTAGCAATCAGAGGTTCACAATGAAAACAGAAACAGTTGTTTTCAGTCTGGAACCTGGTCACCCAGAAGCAAGACGCTTTTCACAGAATCTGCCAGGGCAGACAGGAGAATAGAGTAAGGCAGAAGCAAGTTTCAAAAGCACAGTCAGAAACAAGGGAATGAAAAGAGGAATTCAAAGATCAAGTCAATGGGACAATGTAGTGGAATCTGAATACAGTACTGTTCACTGAAGTTAAAAAAAGACAGGGAGCGGCTTCCAGTTATTAACACTGCAATGAAGTTACTGTGAAAATCCCCTAGTCGCCACACTCCTGTTCAGGTACACTGAGGGAGAACTTGGCATGGCCAATGCACCTACCCAGCACCTCTTTCGGACTGTGGGAGGAAACCCACGCAGACACGAGGAGAACGTGCAGACTCCGCACAGACAGTGACCCAAGCAGGGAAACTCAGGTTCCTGGCGCTGTGAGGCAGCAGTGCTAACCACTGTGCCACCATGCCGCCCACACGAGTTGCAAACTGCAGAGCTGGAGAAGCCAAACATCTGAAGTAATCCTAAGGTTGGTGACACCTTAATACAGCCTGTGAAGCAATGGTGTCTCATTGGTGTTGCAAGGCACCTTACAGATTGTGTGGAAGCTTGGATACACAGAGTGTGCCAGGAGAGAGGACTACTGAAAGGTAATGTATTGATGTGGATAGAGAACTGGTTGGCAGGCAGGAAGCAGAGAGTGAGAATATACAGGCAGTGAATAGTGGGAACAGCAGGGTTCAGTGCTGGTACCCCAGCTGTTCACAATATACATTCATGATTTGGACGAAGGAATTTAATGCAATATCTCCAAATTTGCAGACAACACTAAGCTGCGTGGCAGCGTGTGCTGTGAGGAGGATGCTAAGAG
This sequence comes from Mustelus asterias, assembly GCF_964213995.1. Taxonomy (NCBI): domain Eukaryota; kingdom Metazoa; phylum Chordata; class Chondrichthyes; order Carcharhiniformes; family Triakidae; genus Mustelus; species Mustelus asterias. Next base: position 9,597,996 of record NC_135821.1, on the reverse strand, counting down.
GCTGCAGGGTGACTTGGACAGGCTGACTGAGTGGGCAAATACTTGGCAAATGCAATATAATGTGGATAAATGTGAGGTTATCCATGTTGGTGGCAAAAACAGGATGGAAGATTATTATCCGAATGGTGGCAGTTTAGGAAAAGGGGAAGTGCAGCATGACCTGGGTGTCATGGTGGAACAGTCGCTGAAGGTGGGCATGCAGGTACAGCAGGCAGTGAGGAAAGCTAATGGTGTGCTGGCCTTCATAGCAAGAGGATTTGAGTATAGGAGTAATGATGTCTTGCTGCATTTATGCAGGGCCTTGGCGAGGCCACACCTTGAGTATTGTGTGTAGTTTTGGTCTGCTCGTCTGAGGAAGGACATTCTTGCTATTGAGGGAGTCCAGTGAAGGTTCACCAGACTGATTCCTGGAATGGCAGGGCTGACAAATGAAGAGAGACTGGATTGACTGGGCTTGTACTTACTGGAATTTAGAAGAATGAGAGGGGATCTCATAGAAACATATAAAATCCTGATGGGACTGGACAGACTCAATGCGGGAAGAATGTTCCCGATGTTGAGGAAGTCCAGAACGACGGGTCACAGTCTAAGAATAAGGGGTAAGCCATTCAGGACGGAGATGAGGAAGAACTTCTTTACTCAGAGAGTTGTAAACCTGTGGAATTCTCTACCACAGAAAGCTGTTGGGGCCAGTTCATTAGATATGTTCAAGAGGGAGCTGGACGTGGCCCTTGTGGCTAAAGGGATCAAGGGGTATGGAGAGAAAGCGGGAATGGGATACTGAAAGTGCATGATCAGCTATGATCACATTGAATGGTGGTGCAGGCTCGAAGGGCCGAATGGCCTTCTCCTGCTCCTATTTTCCTATTTTCTAAGTGTTGAAATCCTGGATGTGGATCCTTGGTGAAAGCATCCACGAGAAATGTGTTTGGGAGAAACACTCCAAGCATATTCTTCAGGTGCAGAGTTTGCAAATCCTCGTGTGGAAGTCAGAGTTCGAGTGAAATCAATTGGCTCAAACTTAGACAAGCATCTGGTTGCGATTTCAAGAAGTCCATAGAAGTTGAATTGGATGGCATTTGTCATTTGGTTTTAGAGTATGATGTGCCTGATGACATTTCGCCTATTGGCTTACATGGATTGTGTACTTACTGAGAATATAAGCAAATAAATAGCAGAATCAGGTTTTCTAACTCCCAATCCACTTGGAATGTTCTAGAATTGAGGGAGTTTTGGAACGTTCACTATTTCTGCAGCTATCTCCATTTGTTCAAAAGATTATAGACCATCAGGTCCCAGGGATTTAACAGATTTTAAACCTTTAAATTTCTCTAATATTTTTTTCATGCTGCTACTAATTAAATTCCTTATTCAAAGAACAAAGAACAATACAGCACAGGAACAGGCCCTTCGGCCCTCCAAGCCCGCGCCGCTCCCTGGTCCAAACTAGACCATTCTTTTGTATCCCTCCATTCCCACTCCGTTCATGTGGCTATCTAGATAAGTCTTAAACGTTCCCAGTGTGTCCGCCTCCACCACCTTGCCCGGCAGCACATTCCAGGCCCCCACCACCCTCTGTGTAAAATACGTCCTTCTGATATCCGTGTTAAACCTTCCCCCCCTCACCTTGAACCTATGACCCCTCGTGAACATCACCACCGACCTGGGAAAAAGCTTCCCACCGTTCACCCTATCTATGTCTTTCATAATTTTATACACCTCTATTAGGTCACCCCTCATCCTCCGTCTTTCCAGTGAGAACAACCCCAGTTTACCCAATCTCTCCTCATAACTAAGCCCTTCCATACCAGGCAACATCCTGGTAAACCTCCTCTGTACTCTCTCCAAAGCCTCCACGTCCTTCCGGTAGTGTGGCGACCAGAACTGGACGCAGTATTCCAAATGCGGCCGAACCAACGTTCTATGCATCTGCAACATCAGACCCCAACTTTTATACTCTATTCCTTTTAGGCCCATGGTTACCCTCTATTTCTGGTGTCAAATTTGTGTCTTCTACTGTGAAGCTAGACAACAAGTGTTTGTTCAATGTTATTTCCTCATTCCTATGATAACTTCTCTCTCTTTATTTCTAAGGAACCAATGTTTACATAGAGGCACAAAAACTAGGATCAGGCGTAGGCCATTCAGCCCTTCAAGCCTGCGCCACCATTCAAGATCATCATGGTTGATAACTCAAAGCCATATTCCCACTTTTCCTCATACCACTTAATGACATTTAAATCTAAAAAAATTCTATTGCTTTCTTCAATACTGTATTATCCCTCTTTTGCATCCTGCTTGTCTTTTCACGAAATGCGGTGTCGCCTGGTATGTTATTTCTCATTCTTGATCAAATTGTAATCATGTCTCTGAAATGGCGATTAGATGTAAACTATTATTTTCTATTTATCTCACTAATCGCTCTAACCTACACATCTTTGGACACTAAGGGCCCGATTTTACCATTTTCATTCTAAGTGCTGAATCTGGGCATAATAGAACATAGAACATAGAACAGTACAGCACAGAACAGGCCCTTCGGACCACGATGTTGTGCCGAGCTTTATCTGAAACCAAGATCAAGCTATCCCACTCCCTATCATCCTGGTGTGCTCCATGTGCCTATCCAATAAACACTTAAATGTTCCTAAAGTGTCTGACTCCACTATCACTGCAGGCAGTCCATTCCACACCCCAACCACTCTCTGCGTAAAGAACCTACCTCTGATATCGTTCCTATATCTCCCACCACGAACCCTATAGTTATGCCCCCTTGTAATAGCTCCATCCACCCGAGGAAATAGTCTTTGAATGTTCACTCTATCTATCCCCTTCATCATTTTATAAACCTCTATTAAGTCTCCCCTCAGCCTCCTCCGCTCCAGAGAGAACAGCCCTAGCTCCCTCAACCTTTCCTCATATGACCTACCCTCCAAACCAGGCAGCATCCTGGTAAATCTCCTCTGCACTCTTTCCAGCGCTTCCACATCCTTCTTATAGTGAGGTGACCAGAACTGCACACAATATTCCAAATGTGGTCTCACCAAGGTCCTGTACAGTTGCAGCATGACCCCACGGCTCTTAAACTCCAACCCCCTGTTAATAAAAGCTCACACACTATAGGCCTTCTTCACAGCTCTATCCACTTGAGTGGCAACCTTTAGAGATCTGTGGATATGGACCCCAAGATCTCTCTGTTCCTTCACAGTCTTCAGAACCCTACCTTTGACCCTGTAATCCACATTTAAATTAGTCCTTCCAAAATGAATCACCTCACATTTATTAGGGTTAAACTCCATTTGCCATTTTTCAGCCCAGCTTTGCATGCTATCTATGTCTCTTTGCAGCCTACAACAGCCCTCCACCTCATCCACTACTCCACCAATCTTGGTGTCATCAGCAAATTTACTGATCCACCCTTCAGCCCCCTCCTCTAAGTCATTAATAAAAATCACAAAGAGCAGAGGACCAAGCACTGATCCCTGTGGCACTCCGCTAGCAACCTGCCTCCAATCAGAAAATTTTCCATCCACCACCACCCTCTGTCTTCGATCAGACAGCCATCTGACTTAGAATTCTGCTTTCAGGCGCCCCCATACGCACTCAGCCATCTCCAGTCCCATTCGCCCTGTGGGCGGGGCTTAGCGCAGCCGAAACGATCGGAGTTCTGAACTGCGCATACGCAGTTAGAAAAAAAATTGAAAAAGCGCACCCATGTCAGATCGCTCTCGGGCCACAGAAAGTGGAGAAAGGCGGCCCGGGAGCGAAAAGCGGGAGCGATGGCCCCCACAGACATCACTGTCCCCCTTATCCACCCCCCCACTACCCACACACATCACTGTCCCCCTTATCCACCCCTCCACTACCCACACACATCACTGTCCCCCTTATCCACCCACCCCCCCCACTACCCACACACATCACTGTCCCCCTTATCCACCCCCCCACTACCCACACACAAAGAACAAAGAACAAAGAAGCACAGGAACAGGCCCTTCGGCCCTCCAAGCCCGCGCCGCTCCCTGGTCCAAACTAGACCATTCTTTTGTATCCCTCCATTCCCACTCCGTTCATGTGGCTATCTAGATAAGTCTTAAACGTTCCCAGTGTGTCCGCCTCCACCACCTTGCCCGGCAGCACATTCCAGGCCCCCACCACCCTCTGTGTAAAATACGTCCTTCTGATATCCGTGTTAAACCTTCCCCCCCTCACCTCAAACCTAAGACCCCTCGTGAACATCACCACCAACCTGGGAAAAAGCTTCCCACCGTTCACCCTATCTATGTCTTTCATAATTTTATACACCTCTATTAGGTCACCCCTCATCCTCCGTCTTTCCAGTGAGAACAACCCCAGTTTACCCAATCTCTCCTCATAACTAAGCCCTTCCATACCAGGCAACATCCTGGTAAACCTCCTCTGTACTCTCTCCAAAGCCTCCACGTCCTTCCGGTAGTGTGGCGACCAGAACTGGACGCAGTATTCCAAATGCGGCCGAACCAACGTTCTATACAACTGCAACATCAGACCCCAACTTTTATACTCTATTCCTTTTAGGCCCATGGTTACTCTCTATTTCTGGTGTCAAATTTGTGTCTTCTACTGTGAAGCGAGACAACAAGTGTTTGTTCAATGTTATTTCCTCATTCCTATGATAACTTCTCTCTCTTTATTTCTAAGGAACCAATGTTTACATAGAGGCACAAAAACTAGGATCAGGCGTAGGCCATTCAGCCCTTCAAGCCTGCGCCACCATTCAAGATCATCATGGTTGATAACTCAAAGCCATATTCCCACTTTTCCTCATACCACTTAATGACATTTAAATCTAAAAAAATTCTATTGCTTTCTTCAATACTGTATTATCCCTCTTTTGCATCCTGCTTGTCTTTTCACGAAATGCGGTGTCGCCTGGTATGTTATTTCTCATTCTTGATCAAATTGTAATCATGTCTCTGAAATGGCGATTAGATGTAAACTATTATTTTCTATTTATCTCACTAATCGCTCTAACCTACACATCTTTGGACACTAAGGGCCCGATTTTACCATTTTCATTCTAAGTGCTGAATCTGGGCATAATAGAACATAGAACATAGAACAGTACAGCACAGAACAGGCCCTTCGGACCACGATGTTGTGCCGAGCTTTATCTGAAACCAAGATCAAGCTATCCCACTCCCTATCATCCTGGTGTGCTCCATGTGCCTATCCAATAAACGCTTAAATGTTCCTAAAGTGTCTGACTCCACTATCACTGCAGGCAGTCCATTCCACACCCCAACCACTCTCTGCGTAAAGAACCTACCTCTGATATCGTTCCTATATCTCCCACCACGAACCCTATAGTTATGCCCCCTTGTAATAGCTCCATCCACCCGAGGAAATAGTCTTTGAACGTTCACTCTATCTATCCCCTTCATCATTTTATAAACCTCTATTAAGTCTCCCCTCAGCCTCCTCCGCTTCAGAGAGAACAGCCCTAGCTCCCTCAACCTTTCCTCATAAGACCTACCCTCCAAACCAGGCAGCATCCTGGTAAATCTCCTCTGCACTCTTTCCAGCACTTCCACATCCTTCTTATAGTGAGGTGACCAGAACTGCACACAATATTCCAAATGTGGTCTCACCAAGGTCCTGTACAGTTGCAGCATGACCCCACGGCTCTTAAACTCCAACCCCCTGTTAATAAAAGCTAACACACTATAGGCCTTCTTCACAGCTCTATCCACTTGAGTGGCAACCTTTAGAGATCTGTGGATATGGACCCCAAGATCTCTCTGTTCCTTCACAGTCTTCAGAACCCTACCTTTGACCCTGTAATCCACATTTAAATTAGTCCTTCCAAAATGAATCACCTCACATTTATTAGGGTTAAACTCCATTTGCCATTTTTCAGCCCAGCTTTGCATCCTATCTATGTCTCTTTGCAGCCTACAACAGCCCTCCACCTCATCCACTACTCCACCAATCTTGGTGTCATCAGCAAATTTACTGATCCACCCTTCAGCCCCCTCCTCTAAGTCATTAATAAAAATCACAAAGAGCAGAGGACCAAGCACTGATCCCTGTGGCACTCCGCTAGCAACCTGCCTCCAATCAGAAAATTTTCCATCCACCACCACCCTCTGTCTTCGATCAGACAGCCATCTGACTTAGAATTCTGCTTTCAGGCGCCCCCATACGCACTCAGCCATCTCCAGTCCCATTCGCCCTGTGGGCGGGGCTTAGCGCAGCCGAAACGATCGGAGTTCTGAACTGCGCATACGCAGTTAGAAAAAAAATTGAAAAAGCGCACCCATGTCAGATCGCTCTCGGGCCACAGAAAGTGGAGAAAGGCGGCCCGGGAGCGAAAAGCGGGAGCGATGGCCTCCACAGACATCACTGTCCCCCTTATCCACCCCCCCACTACCCACACACATCACTGTCCCCCTTATCCACCCCTCCACTACCCACACACATCACTGTCCCCCTTATCCACCCACCCCCCCCACTACCCACACACATCACTGTCCCCCTTATCCACCCCCCCACTACCCACACACAAAGAACAAAGAACAAAGAAGCACAGGAACAGGCCCTTCGGCCCTCCAAGCCCGCGCCGCTCCCTGGTCCAAACTAGACCATTCTTTTGTATCCCTCCATTCCCACTCCGTTCATATGGCTGTCTAGATAAGTCTTAAACGTTCCCAGTGTGTCCGCCTCCACCACCTTGCCTGGCAGCGCATTCCAGGCCCCCACCACCCTCTGTGTAAAATATGTCCGTCTGATATCTGTGTTAAACCTCCCCCCCTTCACCTTGAACCTATGACCCCTCGTGAACGTCACCACCGACCTGGGGAAAAGCTTCCCACCGTTCACCCTATCTATGCCTTTCATAATTTTATACACCTCTATTAAGTCTCCCCTCATCCTCCGTCTTTCCAGGGAGAACAACCCCAGTTTACCCAATCTCTCCTCATAACTAAACCCCTCCATACCAGGCAACATCCTGGTAAACCTCCTCTGTACTCTCTCCAAAGCCTCCACGTCCTTCTGGTAGAGTGGCGACCAGAACTGGACGCAGTATTCCAGATGCGGACACATCACTGCCCCCTTATCCACCCCCCCACTACCCACACACATCACTGTCCCCCTTATCCACCCCCCTATTATCCACACACATCACTGTCCCCCTTATCCATCCCCCCCCCACTACCCACACACATCACTGTCCCCCTTATCCACCCCTCCACTACCCACACACATCACTGTCCCCCTTATCCATCCCCCCCACTACCCAGACCGATCGCCACCCTGCCCCCCCTCCCCTCCCCACCAATCACCTGCAGAGTGGCAGCGGACCCCCAGCCGCCCCCACCCCCCCGCATCCCCACCAGAGATCCATCTGCCCCCCCCCGCCCCCCCAACCTAAGATACATTTTACCCGTCTCCCACCCCCCCCCCTCAACCGCCCCCCCCCCCCCTCAACCCCCCCACCCCCCACCCCCCCCCAGACAGACAATGATCTGGCCTCACTCATCCCCCCCAGAGAATGGTCTGGCCTCACTCCCCCCCTCAAGACAACAATCTGGCCTCACTCATCCCCCCCCCCCCCCTCCCCTCCCCCAGAGAATGGTCTGGTCTCACTCACCCCACTCTCCCCCCAGAGGAACATGTGACCCGCCTCCTCCTCCCTCCCCACCAGACAACAATCAGCCCTCCCCCCCGCCACCAGAAATACATCTGACCCGCCTTCTCCTCACCCCCCCCCCCCCCCTCCCCACCATCAACAATCTGGCCTCACTCCCCTCCCCCCACCCCAACCAGAGAATGACCAGGCCTGCCTCCCTCCTCCCTCCCACCACTGATCTGAGTCAGGGAGCCATTGGAAGCTCGGAACATGCTCTTCAGCAGCTGGAGCGCCCAATTCAGACTTTTATTCAGCAGGTCCATTTCGGCGCGGTTCCGGATTGGCAAACATGGCGGTAAAGGGGGAAATGCTGATAAAGTTGGGTGGGCAGTTCATTAATTCAATTTAAATGCATGCAAATGCATTTAATGTTTTCGCGCCCGTAAACAGGCACGACGCAATAAATTGGGTCCTAAGTGGCGATTTAGCATGGCCAATCCACCTAACCCGCAGATCTTTGGATATATAGAGACACAAACTCAATTTACAAGATAATGGTCCAACCATTATTTTATAAATTGAGTTTGTGTCTTTATATGCCGTGTTTGTGAACAGAACTCCCACTCACCTGATGAAGGAGCAGTGCTCCGAAAGCTTGTGCTGCCAAATAAACCTGTTGGACTTTAACCTGGTGTTCTGAGATTTCTTACTGTGCTTACCCCAGTCCAACACCGGCATCTCCACATCATGGATACAAGAGCAGGTCAGAGGTTGGGAATTCTGTGGAACTCTGAAGTAAAAAAAACTCCTGTCTAATACAGCCTGTCCACCATCTACAAGGCACAAGTCAGGAGTGTAAAGGAATACTCTCCACTTGCCTGGATAAGTACAGCTCCAACACTCAGGAAGCTCAGCATCATCCTGGACAAAGCAGCCCACTTGATTGGCACCCCATTCCAAACATTCAGTCCCTCCACCACCACACCCAGTGGCAGCAGTGCAAACCATATACAAGATGGACTGCAGGAACCCACCAAGGCTCTTTCAGCAGCAGCTTTCAAACCCACAACTTCTACCACCTAGAAAGAGAATGGCGGCAGATATATGGGAACACCACCACCTGAAATTTTCCCTCCAAACCACACACCATCCTGATGTGGAAATATACCTCTGTTCCTTCATTGTCACTGGGTCAAATTCGAGGAACTCCTTTCCTAAAAGCACTGTAGGTGTTCCTACAACACATGGACTGCAGCAGTTCAAGAAAACGACTCATCACCACCGCTATTTCGAGGGCAATTAGGGAAAGGTAATAGCCCTTCACAAGAAGATCTCGTCAGTGACACCGAAATCCTATGAAAAGAGGAACTAAAAGGCAACTGTTTCCAGGAGATGTGTAAAGACTTTGAGCTGTTTCCCATGACAAACATTTCTACCACCCTGTTAAAATCTTTTACCGAGTTACATCTTATCCTCCAGTACATCTCCACAGAAAAATGTTTCACGAGTGAACCTGGACAGATCATGTTGGGGAGGCGATGGCCAAGTGGTATTATCGCTAGATTTTAATTCAGAAACTCAGCTCATGTTCTGGGGACCCGGGTTCGAATCCCACCACGGCAAATGGTGGAATTTGAATTCCAAAAAAAAATCTGGAGTTAAGAATCTACTGATGACAATGAAACCATTGTCGATTGTCAGAAAAACCCATCTGGTTCACTAATGCCCTTTAGGGAAGGAAATCTGCCGTCCTTACCCGGTCTGGCCTACATGTGACTTCAGCGCCACAGCAATGTGGTTGACTCTCAACTGCCCCTCTGAACAAGGGCAATTAGGGATGGGCAATAAATGGTGGCCAGCCAGCGATGCCCATGTCCCACAAATGAATAAAAAAACCAGAACATTCTGAAAAACTAAGCAGGTTTGGTAGCATCTGTGTAGAGAGAGAAGCAAGAGTTAGTGTTTCAAGTCTGTGTGACTCTTCAGCTCTGAACAAGAACCATGCAGACTCAAAACAGTAATTCTGTTTCTCTCTCCACACATCCTGTCAGACCTGTTTGGCTTTTGCAGCATTTTCTGTTTTTACTTCAGATTTCTAGCAGCTGCAGTATTTTGCTTGTAGTTTAATATTGGCAGGCTATTCGGCTGGAGAAAGACTCACTGCCATCCACCAAATATCTCAAACATGCCCTTTACAGGTGAAATAATTGGATAGTGAGCAGCGACACGGTTGGGCGGCACGGTAGCACAGTGGTTAGTACTGCTGCTTCACAGCTCCAGGGTCCCGGGTTCGATTCCCGGCTTGGGTCACTGTCTGTGTGGAGTTTGCACATTCTCCTCATGTCTGCGTGGGTTTCCTCCGGGTGCTCCAGTTTCCTCCCACAGTCCAAAGATGTGCGGGTTAGGTTGATTGGCCAGGTTAAAAAAATTGCCCCTTAGAGTCCTGAGGTGCGTAGGTTAGAGGGATTAGCGGGTAAATATGTGGGGGTAGGGCCTGGGTGGGATTGTGGTCGGTGTAGACTCGATGGGCCGAATGGCCTCCTTCTGCACTGTAGGGTTTCTATGATTTCTATGACAGGGAAACTGACTGATGATATTTTATCTCACATTATGGCTGTCAGGAAACAGAGGTAATTTTAAACATTCCAAATTTCTATTTGAGAGTATAAGAAATAAGGTATAGCTTTAAGTAAGCTTAATTTTGTGTTTCTGTATTTAGAAGGGTCAATGACTTCAGTTTGGCTTAGATGCATGCATGGTATTGAGGGTTTATGGTGTGAAAGCAAACAGGATTTAAAGAAAAATGAGGCAGTTGCTTAGCAACCAGGGGCCACCCTGAAACTGAAAGAACTTTTGAGTTAGTTGTAAGCCAATGCCAAAAGAATCTTGACATATGGAACTGCAAAGAGCAGATTTATCAACAAGAACAAAAATAGAACAAAAATAATGTCTCAGGAAAACAAAGAGCAAGAAATTGAACAAGGAGCAGTTCAGGAAAATTTAAGTAAAATGCAAAGAAAGTGTTCTGAATTAAAAATATAGCTGCAAGAACCAGATTTAAAGTCAACTAGGTGAGAAGCCAGACATCCATGGTAAATCAAAAGTTTTGCGACACCTTAATACAGCCTATTAATAAGTCGCATTCTGTCAGCATGGATGGATACCAGAGAGATTGTGTGGAAGCTTGAATGCTTGTGGAAATCCAAGACAGAGAAATACTGAAAGGAGAGGTTAAATTCCTGGAGGTGGATCCTTGGTGAAGGCATCTGAGAGAAAGCATTGTTTGGGAGAAGAATCCAAGTGTGTATTTTGAGAGTGGAGTTTAGAAATCTTTGTGTGAAAGTCAAGAGTTCCAGTGAGACACGTTGGCTCACAGTGTGACAAGCATCTGGGAGGGTTTAATGAGAAACCACAGAAGTTGTATTGGGTAGCATCTGTCACTTTTTTTCAGAGTGGCGTGTCTGACCACAGTTTGCCTTTTGGTTTACATGAACTGTGTGCTTACTGAGAACATTAGAGTAAAGGATAAATTTCATGACTTGTGTTATCCTTACAATTCTTCTGTCTATATCTGTAAAGGTATACTGGGGTGAAGGAGTAGTGTATAACAGTTAATCTTGTTTAAAAAGTTAATCACAGGCAGTCCTGTGACTCCCTCTGTTCATCCACATCTCTAAACAAAAGATAAATAAACATTAGGATCTATCAAGCCGAGTTCCATTCTGGGGTCTGGCTTGTCCAGTAGTAACATCAACTGGGGTCCTAACATAGCAACTGTTCCAGTTCAATATGTTCTGGGTTTATGCAGCAAATTCTGGATATGATATCAGTGAACTGTCTAATATAATTTGTCTTCTTTCATTTGGCATTCTTTTCACATCTGATCATGAGAATGTTGGTTGGATATATTAGTAATAATATTCAGTTACCAATAAATATACATTTTAAAGGCAGACTGGCTCCTTAAAAAATCAATGCTCAGTGAGTTCTCATGGACATGCCTGGGAAATGTCATGGTCGTGTGTCCAATTCCAGTTTCCTCCCTCATTTACATCCAAGTATGGATGTTAATTACTGTCATGAGTTACAGATGGAGAATCATACAAAGCTCCTCATCCTCCCAAAGTCCTACCTGTTCATAGACATTTGCATAGAATGCAGATTAAAATCTGAATGTACTTCTGGCCAAATGTTGTCCTGCTTGTTAAACTGTCACAACTGATCCAGGATTTGTAAAAGATACTCACATTTCTGAGTAGCTGTTGAAAAATTGAGGAAAGAATAAGGAAAGAATTGGTTAACTTGATTACCTGTGATTTACTATTGAGGGCACTGTAAATAGGGGACATGGACTGAACCCAACTTTCATAAATCGCCCCCTGCTCCGAATCATTCTTTCCGGCTCTGTGGAAAATAGGAAATTCTTCAATTATTGTTGGGCTCAATTGCATGTGCTTTAATCTGTATTTTTATTTAATTAATTCGTTTACAGGATGTGGAAAGCTATGACTGTAACACTACATTCCACACTCTCTTCTTTCCTTCTCTATGTACGGTATGCTTTGTCTGTATAACATGCGAGAAACAATACTTTTCACTCTATACTAATACATGTGACAATAATAAATCAAATCCAAATCAAATCAAAAGCATGTTGCTGGCCGGGTTTAGATTTATTTCCGATCCTTAATTTTCCTGGAGAAGGTGGAATGTTAGTTTCTGAAAGGTTATTTATCTGGATCCATGTGGATGTGTTATTGTTTCACTCCTGGTGCAGCAGGCAGATATAAGGAATTAAAAAGGAACAAACTTACATTTATAGATGTCATTTCATATCCTCAGAATTCTGCATTCTGCAATGATTTGGAGAGTATTTACAAAGTATGGTTCATCTTACAGTGCTACAAGATGGGTTTATAAAAGCTTTTCCTGCAAGAGCAGGAAATGTAGCAGGTGGGATGACTTAATAAAGTGGAAACTGAAATCTTAATTTCCCACCAGTGATTTGAGATGATTTGAGGAGAGTGGAAGGTAACTAGTCCTATTGCAAACTTTGCAATGTGCATTTTTGCAGTAACTCCAAATGCATGTATGGTTCCAGGAGGGGGAGGAGTCCAGGGTGTGGTGGAGCTTTGCTTATGGCCAATGGAATTGAAATTCCAGCAGCTCTCGGCAAAATCCATACCACTGTCTGCCTTCTTCACATTGTTCAATCGCTTGAATCCAATGGGTTGCAAACAAATATTTCAGCAGGAGGACAAAGGAAGGGTCTCACTGGTCAACAACAGATGCTACAATTCCAGCAGCAGGCAGCATCAGAGCCACAGGCTGCTTATCCAGGGAAGGCAGGCACTGGTCTGGGCAGCAAATCTGCGGCCAGGATGCGGAGCCCCCTGTTGGTGCTCTTGCCAGCTGATTGTGGATTTCACCAATAAAAAGCTTCCTCTGGCAATGGATTCCTTGTCTGTTGGCAGCACTTTCACTACTGTGTGGGCACTAGAAAAAAGGAAGACAGCAAAAGAGTGTCCCACTTCCGCTTCCAATATCAGGAATCGAATGCCAGAAATAAAATAATGCCCCGAGTTGCCTAGAGCTGCTGAATACACAGTAGTGCAAGAGGATTGAAGTTGTCTCACTTACAGTATTTCTTCTATGAGTTCCTTCTGAGCCAGTGCCTCCTTCTGTGCATCCTGCATCCTGCCCTCCATTGCCAAGCGAGCACTGATTTGGGCAGTGTGAACCTGTAGAACGCTGAGGTTTATGTGGTCTTTAACAATGGCACTGGAAATATAAAAAAAACCCCACCTTGCTCAGCTACATTGTCAGGGCTGATGCACAAACATTGCCACATAGATACACATTGGTAAATGAAACATAGAAAGTAAGAGCAAGAGTAGGCCATTCAGCCCTTAAAGCCTGCTCTGACATTCAATATCATCATGGCTAATCTTCTACCTCAACACTCCACCCCCAACCAATACCATACTCCTGTGCTCTCACCATATCCCTTGATACCTTTAGAGTTTAGAAATCTATTTATTTCCTTCTTAAATATACATTCAGTGACTTGACCTCCACAACCTTGTGGTACAGAATTCCACATGTTCACCTGAGTGAAGAAGTTTCTCCACATCTCAGTCCTAAATCATAGAATCACACAATCCCTACAGTGCAGAAGAAGGTCAGCCATCTTATTGAGACTGCACTGACAACAAACCCACCCAGGCCCTCTCCCCATAACCCCAATATTTATCCTCCTATTCCCCTGACACTAAGGAGCAATTTAACATGGCTAATCAACCTAACCCGCAAATCTTTGGAATGTGGGAGGAAACCAGAGCACCCAGAGGAAACCCACGCAGACACAGGAAGAACGTGCAAACTCCACCCAGACGGAGACCCAAGCTGGGAATCGAACCCAGGTCCCTGGTGCTATGAGGCAGCAGTGCTAACCACTGTGCCATCATGTCACCCGATTGACTCAGGACTCAGCTCCACTTACCCGCTCACCATAACCCTTAATTCCTTTACTTTTCAAAAATCTATCTTTGCCTTATAAACATTCAATGAGGTAGCCTCAACTGCTTCACTGGGCAGGGAATTCCACAGATTAACAACCCTTTAGTTCCTCCTCAACTCAATCCTAAATCTGCTCCCTCTTATTTTGTGGCTATGCCCCCTAGTTCTAGTTTCACCCGCCAGTGGAAACAACTTCCCTGCTTCTATTCCCTTCATAATTTTGTATGTTTCTATAAGATCTCCCCTCGTTCTTCTAAATTCCAATGAGCATAGTCCCAGTTTACTCAGTTTTTCCTCATAAGCCAACCCTCTCATCAATGTAGCACATAGAATCACGCTGGTACATGGCAGTATTATATTAGAACCATGTGGATAGTGAATCAAATATACATGCTTGTACACTCTATTACAGAGGCAGTGCGCTCCTGCTGTGAAATGTCTACACTTGGCAAATCCATCTTCATATGTATATGTTATTATGTATATGTCATTATATGGACAATGCTATGCTGGTACACAGGCAGGACTGTGCAGGTACACCGAAAATGCTAGAATGGTACCTGATGTTACCTCAATGGTATATTGAGATAGATTTTCCATTGTGTGTGTAATTAGCAATCTGGATGCAGAATTATACAAGTTTCTAGAAATTAATTTTTCCACAAGTTGCCACTTAAATAAAGCTCTATAGATTGTCGAATGAAAGAACATTACCCTTGAACATTGCCCCTCATTCCTCTATCTCAGCCACACTTTCCTTTAAACTCTACTCAGGACCTTGTTCCTATCTCCTTTCTCCTCCACCCCTCATTCTTCTGTCCTTTGCTCCATTTTCCTCTCTCCTCTGCTTCACTCCACCCACCTTCTGACACCCACATTCTTGAGGCAATAATTAACCCCATAGAACACAAGAAATAGGAACGGGGCAGGATCATATGACCCATCAAGCTTGCTCATCATTCACTATGATTGGCTGATCCTGGGCTTCAACTTAATTCACCCCCACCCTCTCCCTGCCCACCCCCCCCCCTCCCCTCCACCCACCCACCCACTGCCCATTCCCAATACCTCTTAATTTAATTTCTTTAAGCCAAACATTTGCCTTTCCCAGCCTTAAATGTATTGAACAATAGTGTATCCACAAAGCTCTGGAATAGAGAATTTCAAAGATTCATAACTCTTTGAATTTCTCCTCACCTCAGTTTCAGATTTGCTGGTTAGTGGAAACAGCAGATAATATATTGGTGGGGATGATCAGACACTAAGACCTGATAATTACATCTGAATTTAGTTTAATGGGAATCAAAGAATCCCTACAATGCAGAAAAAGGCCATTTGGCCCAGTGAGTCTGCACCGATTCTCCAACAGAGCATTTTAGTTAGTCCCAACCCTCGCCCTATCCCCAAAGCTCCACACATTTCCCATGGCCAATCCACCTAACCTTGGGTGACCGTCAGGATTCCCATGACGTCATTGACGGGAGGGTGGGGAAAATACCACGGGAAATACCACTGGCATCAACTGTTTTTCCCGCACAAATTGCTGCTCCCACTACTGATTCCACCCACTGAAAATGGGAGTGGAAAATCCCCCCTAAGAGTTACAGGCTGGAGTACAAATGCACAGATTGTTTTCTGTCAGACTTAACGTGAACATCTAAAATGAAGATAGCATTCCTGTTTCCTCGTTCAATTCCTGCCTTTATGAGAATTATTTCAGAGGGCAAGGACAGCCACAAACTATTGCCTGTAACTTGCTTCCTTTGTTCCCCTTCATGTCACCAATGTGAGGAGTTTATGAATTCCTTTGGTTCATGATCAACTACCTTAAGTTGCCTCCACCCTGGCCTGTATTCTTCATATTCCTACTTCCAGATCTGTTTACAACTTTTCCTCTCAACTTCCCTGCCCACTTACACTCTCCCCCAACTCTTAGCTTTAAAAGGGGCTGAAGGAATAAAGGAAATATCGGAATTGGGTGGTAAATATTATTTGGAGTCCATGCATGTGGAAGCCAGCATGGACTGAATGTTCTATTTCTTTATCTTCACCTTCTATGTATCTGGGCTTTGCAACTGCTTCCACCTGTTGTTAATCAGCATTATGGCTCGATATTTCCAGTTTAAGGTGAACTATTGAAGTTTATTATTGAATTTAATTTAATTCAACTTAACTACTGAACTATATAGCTCTTGCACTCAGTTCCAGTTACCTGTCGTTAGTTACAGGTTTCTCCTGGGTGATAATTCTGTAGGCACATCTACCATCTGGAAGCCTGAAGCCAATTTGAAGTTGAAAGGGAAGTGCTGTCTTCTTTTGAATTTCTGAAGAAGAGGAAAGATGATTGAAGTATTGAAAATTATAAATGTTTGAAACATCACATCGACTGCGCTTTTCTGCTTTGATTTCGGATAATAGCTGTTGATCAAGTGATCTTAGATCAGATCGGTTTACTGATTTGATTTGCTGAGGACTGCTTCTGTGTAAAGGCAGGAATTATAATTCCTGAACAAGCTAAATGCGTACTGTTTATGAGGCAAGTTCACAGATGTTTTATCCCCAGATCCCCTGATGTCATTGGTATCTAGAAATCTACCTCTACTTTGAACATACATTTTGACTTAGCCTTCACTGCCATAGAGCAAGAGAAAAGTTACAGCACAGAGGAGGCCATTTGGCCATCTTGTCCATGCTAGCCTTCAAAACCATTATCCTTACAAAACTCATCTTCAAACTCCATTGCCTAAGGCTCGGCTCCTCCCTCTGACTAGATCTTAGATTTCCTAAGCCACGGATCACAATCAGTAAGAATAGGCAATGACACCTCGTCCACGATCATCCTCGACACCGGTGCTCCACAAGGCTGTGTCCTCAGCCCGTTACTATTCTCCTTATATACTTATAACTGTGGGGCCAAATGATGAGACAGAGTACAGGAAAGACATAGAGAATCTGGTGAACTGGTGTGAGGACACAAAGGAGATAGTCATCGACTTCAGGAAGCAAAGTGGAGGAATGCCCCTGTCTACATCAACGGAGATGAAGTGCAAATGGTCGAGAGCTTCAAGTTTCTAGCTTCAAGTTTCTAGGTGTCCAGATCAGCAACAATCTGTCCTGGTCCCTCCATGCTGATGTATAGTTAAGAAAACCCACCAACGCCTCTACTTTTTCCAGAGACGTCCTTTCCGGATGTATCACAGCTAGGTATGGCTCCTAATCTGTCCAAGACCACAAGAAACTATGAAGGGTCATGAACGAAGCCCAGTCCATCACACAAACCAACCTCCCATCTACTGACTCTGTCTACACTTCCCACTGCCTCGGCAAAGCAGCCAGCATAATCAAGTTCCCCACGCACCCCGGACATTCTCTCTTCCACCCTCTTCCATCAGGAAAAAGATACAAAAGTCTGAGATCACGTACCAACCGACTCAAGAACAGCTTCTTCTCTGCTGCCATCAGACTTTTGAATAATTATATTAACTTGATCTTTCTCTACACCCTAGCTATGACTGTAACTTTACATTCTGCACTCTCTCCTTTCCTTCTCCCCTATGTACTCTATGAATGGTACGCTATGTCTGTATAGTGTGTAAGAAGCAATACTTTTCACTGTATTTCAATACATATGACAATAATAAATCAAATCAAATCTATGACAGGTTGGTGAGGATTGAGGTAAAGTATATTTTTCCTCGTTAGGTTCCCTCATCACCTGCCACAGTCCTAGATTAGCAGCTAAGTCCTTTAGGACTCGACTACCTCAGTCTATGTTGGTGCCACTGCGCCACTCTGAGTGGTATCGATAGAAGACCCCACCTAGAGTACATTCTGTGCCTTTGACACCTCAGTGCTTCCTCTGAGTGGTGTTCAACATGGAGGAGTACAGATTCATCACCTGGCAATCAGCAGGAGGTCTCCTTGTCCATGTTTGAACTGACGTCATGAAACTTCATGTGGTCCAGAGTCAATGTTGAAGACTCCCAAGGCATCTCCCTCCCAGCTGTATACCACTGTGCCACCACCTCTGGTTGGGTTTGTCCTGCCGGTGGGACAGGACACACCCAGGAAGATAGATGGTGGTGTCTGGCACATTGTCTGTAAGCAATGATTCTGTGAGGATGACTGTGCCAAGCTGTTGCTTGACTAGTTTGTGGGACAGCTCTCCCAATTTTTATCCCCTCGATGTTAGTCCGGAGGAATTTGCAGGATCAATGAGGCTGAGTTTGTCGTTTTTGTTTGCAGTGCCTCGGTCAAAGTCAGGTGGCTGGTACAGTTTCATTCCTTTGAAACTTGTTCATGGTTTGATACAACTGAGTGGCTTGCTAAGCTATTTCAGAGGGCATTTCAGAGTCAACTGCATTGCAGTGGATCTGGAGGCACAGCTAGGCCAGACCAGGTAAGGGCAGCAGATTTCCTTCCCTAAAGGACATCAGTGAACCAAGCTTCCATGAATACATAACGGCCAAAATGTTCTGGCCACTCTCACTGGTTGGGTGGTGTGAACAACGGGAAAGCCATTGGCCAACGGCAGGCCATCTCTGCCGCTGTGAAGGAGGGCGGGGCGGGGGGGGGGATGCGCGGGGGAACTGTTGGAAAATCCACTCAATGGAAGCAATGAAGAAAATCTGGGTTGGTTTTCACAGGAGTGATACTGATTAGCAGATGACGCAGTTGAGGTAGTAAATCCCCCATTGAGGATACTTTGTCCCAATAACTTTTACAGTGATGTAGACATTGCTACGTACGCCTTCTCATCAGTAGATAACAAGATATTCCACAAAACACATTGGAACTCTTGCTGGTAAAGAGTCCACATTGGAACACTGCGGACTCCGAATACCTCTTGAAATTCTGATTGACCTATACTCACTCTCTAGATTTGATTCTTTTATTCCAAATTCAAAGGTGATCTCCATGTCTTTGGCAACATTTCCAATCTGTTTCACATTTTTGCTGCTCACATCATCTTCATATTTAAAGTACCTTCGAGAAACAAAATAGGGTTAGTGTTAGGGTTAGGGTCAGGGTCAGGGTCAGGGTTAGGGTCAGGGTCAGGGTCAGGGTCAGGGTCAGGGTTAGGGTTAGGGTCAGGGTCAGGGTTAGGGATAGAATCAATTACAAATGAATAATAAAACCTTGTGCAGAATGAAGGAATAAGATGATAAGATCATAAGAAATAGGAGAAAGATTAAGCCATTTGATCCCTTGCCTGCTCCACTATTTAACAAGATAATGGATGATCTGATTGTGGCCTTCATTCCATACTCACCTTTCACACCTTGCTTATCAATAACCTATCCAGCTCTGTGTTAAAAATATTTCAAGACTCTCCTTCCACAGCTTTTGTGGATAGAGTTCCAAAGACTCATGATCCTCTCAGAGAAAAACATTCTCTTCATCTCTGTCTTACAAGGTAGCCCCTTATTTTAGATTCTACATTCTCCCACAAGAGGAAACATCCTTTCCACATCCACCCTGTCAAGATCCCACAGGATTTCATACGTTTCAATTTAGTTGCCTCTTACTCTTCTAAACTCCAGTGGTACAAGTCTACCCTGTCCAATTTTTCCTCACTAGACAACCTGCCCACTCCAGATATTAGTCTAATTGGCTCAGTTGTAGGAGACAGAGGGTGGTGACAGAAGGTTGCTTTAGTGACTGGAAGCCAGTGTCCAGTGCCATACCACAGGGATCTGTGTTGGGCCCCTATTATTCGTCATTTAAAAAAGTGACATGGATGACTATGTGGGGGGTAGGATTAGTAAGTTTGCGGATGACACAAAGATTGGACGGATGGTTAACAGTGAGGATGAGTGTCTTGGGCTACAAGGAGGTATAGATGGAATGGTCAAATGGGCAGACAAGTGGCAGATGGAATTTAACCCTGAAAAGTCTGAGGTGATACACTTTGGGAGGAGTAATTTGACAAGGAAGTATTCAATGAATGGTAGGACACCAGGAAGTTCTGTGGAACAAAGGGACCTTGGTCTGTTTGTCCATAGATCTCTGAAGGCGGAAGGGCATGTTCGTAGGAGATTCACCAGGATGCTGCCTGGGATGGAACATTTAAATTATAAAGAGAGGTTGAATAGGCTTGGGTTGTTTTCGTTCGAGCAAAGAAGACTGAGAGGCGACCTGATCAAGGTGTACAAGATTATAAAGGGCATGGACAGGGTGGATAGGGAGCAGCCGTTCCCATTAGTTGAAGGGTCAGTCATGAGGGGAGATAGGTTCAAGGTGAGGGGCAGGGAGTTTAGCGGGGGATGTGAGGAAAAGCTTTTTCACCCAGAAGGTGGTGACAGTCTGGAATGCCCTCCCTGGGAGGGTGGTGGAGGCGGGATGCCTCACACCCTTTAAAAAGTATGTGGATGAACACTTGGCACATCATAACATTCAGGGCTATGGGCCAAGTAAATGGGATAAGGAGGGAGTTCAGATGTTTCTAATGTGTCAATGCGGTCCTGATGGGCCGAAGGGGTTCTTCTGTGCTGTATGATTCTATGATTCAATTATTCTAGTAAATCTTCTCTGAACTGCCTCCAATGAATTTACGTCTTTCCTTAAATAAGGAGGCCAATACTGTACATGGTACTCTAGATGTGGTCTCAATAATGCCCATTATAACAGGCATAACCTCGAATTTTTTATTCAATTTCCCTTACAACATTCCAATAACTTTCCGAATTACTTGCTGTACCTGCATACTCATGTCTGCAATTCATGCACTAGAATCTCCAGATCCCTCTGCATCTCAGAGCTCTGCCATCTCCTATCATTTAGATAATAAGCTTTTTTATTCTTCTTGCCAAAATGGACAATGTCACATTTTCGCACATTTTACTCTATTCACCAGACTTTTGCCCATTCACTTAACCTATCTACATCCTTACAGCCTCCTTATGTCCTTGAAACAACTTACTTTCCTGCACATCTTTCTGTCATCACCAAATTTAGAGCCATTCCTTCAACCCCTTCATCCAAATCATTTCTATAAAAACTTCAGGGGGATTTTACCTTTTTTTTCTAAGTGCTGGGTGGACTTGGAACTGGGAGAGTTTCAAATCCGTCTTTTGGGCATGTTTTCAGCACAACCCCCCCCTCCCCCAATCCGCATGGAAAATTTTGAGCAAGTCTGTTGCTCCCCTGTGGGCGGGGCTTAACATGCCCAAAACCCTGCAGAGGGAGGCAGTACGCATGTGCAGGCCTCTGATGCAGCACATGCACAATAGCAGTAGCAGGGGTCTGACAGAAAAGAGAGAGCTGTCAGGCCCCTGCGAATGCAGGCAGCCTGCAGCAGCTTCCCCCCAGCCCCCTCCAATCGCGGGGACCCCTGCTGACTCCCCCCCACTGCCCAGACTGATTGCGGACCCCCTTACCCCACCAATCGCGGACCCACCGCCCTCCCCCCAATGATCACAGACCCGCCGCCTTCCCCCCAAACGATCGCAGACCCCCTGCCCTCCCCCCACCAATCACTGTAGAGTGGCAGCGGGCCTCTCCCCCATTAGCCCCTCGCCCATTAGCCCTGTCCCACTAGCCCATCTCCATTAGCCCCACCCCAAGAGCCCCACCCCAAGAGACCCGCCCCAAGAGCCCCACCCCAAGAGCCCCACCCCAAGAGCCCCACCCCAAGAGCCCCACCCCAAGAGCCCCACCCCATTAGTCCCACCCCATTAGTCCCACCCCATTAGTCCCACCCGCACTGGCTCCTCCCACCATTAGCCCCACCCCTTTGCACTGCCCAGTGGGCATTGGCCAGGTGCTAGTCTGGCACTGCCCAAGGGGCACCCCCCTTGCCCTCGCCTCCCCAGGGGGCCTCAATGGCCTCCGGTTCCACCGGCGAGGCAAAGTCGACTGCTCCCCGTTCACGATTGAGCGCCAGGCTCGCTAAGCAGATGTAAAACAGCATTACAATAAATTTACAAACATTAACCTGCCTCCTGCCCCTTTCCGGTGACAGGTTGACCGTGCCGGAAATCCGGTGCTCATAAAATGGCACCAGCCACGAAAACCAGCGCCAATCGCACCCGAAAACAGGCACAACGCGATGGTAAAATTGCCCCCATAGAAATTAGAGGCCCTTTGAGTCGGCTCCGCCATTCATTTTGATCATGGCTGATCATCAAATTCAATATCTTGATATCCCCTCCTTCCCCCGATATCCCTTGATCCCTTTAGCCCCAAGAACTATATCTAATTTCTTCTTGAAATCAGACAACATTTTGGACTCAATTACATTCTGTGGTTGTGAATTCCACACATTCACCACTCTCTGGGTGAAGAAATTTCTCCTCACCTCAGTTCTAAAAGGTTTACCCCTTCTCCTCAAAATATGACCCCTAGTTCTAGACTCCCCCACCATTGGGAACTTTCTTTCTGAATCTACCCTGTCTAACCCTGTTAGAATTTTATAAGATTCTATGAGATCCCCTCTCACTCTTCTAAACTCCAGTGAATATAATTCTAACCGACTTAGTCTCTCCTCATATGACAGACCTGCCATTCCAGGAATCAGCCTGGTAAACCTTCGCTGTACTCCCTCTATAGCAAGGACATCCTTCCTCAGATAAGGACAGCAAAACTGCTGTCCAATATGAGGAGGAGGAGGGGAAGCATAATATGATAGTTGTGCAGGATTCAATAATTAGAAGGACAGAAAGCATCCTTTGTAGGCAAGACTGAGAGAGCCACAAGATATATAGCCTTCCTGGTGCCAGGCTGAGGGACTTCTCCAACTGGCTTCAAAGGATATTGGGAACCGACAACATAAAGAAGTGTAGCCAAGAAGACTAGTTTAGAACTAGGAGCTAAACTAAAGAAAAAGAGCTCAGCTGTTTATTACCTTTGAGCTGGGACACATGCAGCTTGGAGCAGGGACAAGCAGATTAACAAGAACAAAGAAACAAAAGAACAAAGAACAATACAGCACAGGAACAGGCCCTTCGGCCCTCCAAGCCTGCACTGATCATGTGTTCCTAACTAGACCATCCGTTTGTATCCCTCTATTCCCAGTCTGTTCATGTGGCTATCTAGATAAGTCTTAAATGATCCTAGCATGTCTGCCTCAACCACCTTGCTTGGTAGTGCATTCCAGGCCCCCACCACCCTCTGTGTAAAAAATGTCCCCCGCATATCTGTATTGAACCTTGCCCCCCTTACCTTGAACTTGTGACCCCTTGTGTTTGTCATTTCTGACCTGGGAAAAAGCTTCCTACTGTTCACCCTATCTATGCCCTTCATAATTTTATCAACTTCTATTAGGTCGCCCCTCAACCTCCATCTTTCCAGGGAGAACAACCCTAGTTTACTCAATCTCACCTCATAGCTAATACCCTCCATACCAGGCAACATCCTGGTAAACCTTTTCAGCACTCTCTCCAAAGCCTCCACGTCCTTCTGGTAGTGTGGCGACCAGAACTGGACGCAGTATTCCAAATGTGGCCGAACCAACGTTCTATATAACTGCAACATCATATGCCAACTTTTATACTCTATGCCCTGTCCAATAAAGGCAAGCATGCCATTTGCCTTCTTCACCACCTTTTCCACCTGTGCTGCCATCTTTAAGGATCTGTGGACTTGCACACCCAGATCTCTCTGTGTGTCTATACTCCTGACGGTTCTGCCATTTATTGTATAGCTCCCCCCTGCATTAGATCTACCAAAATGCATCACTTCGCATTTATCTGGATTAAATTCCATCTGCCATTTCTCCGCCCCATTTTCCAGCCTATCTATATCCTGCTGTGTTCTCTGACAATGTTCATCACTATCCGCAACTCCAGCAATCTTTGTGTCGTCCGCAAACTTACTAATCAGACCAGCTACATCTTCTTCCAAATCATTTATATATATATATATCACAAACACAGAGAACAACACAACTGAAGGAGTTGTGTGAGAAAGAAAGGATTTATCTCATTGGACTGACAGAAACTATACCATTGGGATGGGCTGCAATAAAGAAAGGGTAGAGTAGAAGTCAGAATTTGTTATTTAGGCAATATATACAATGGGAAAATGCCAGAGAACCCTGCACTCCCTCTGGAAAATCCTCACCAGCACCTTAGGGCTTGCTGGCAATCTTGTCCATAGCTGCATGGACCCCTCCATAGGGCTTTCACATGACTAGAAAGAATTCAGTAAAGTAGCCTTTGATTTTGCTTTGAACGAAAGGCCTTCCCACATGGCAGAATGGGATCAGAAGAACCAGGAGAATTGGCAGTGGATAGCTTAGCTTGCAACCCACATACCCCCAGGAGGATTTGTTTTAGAGTTAGGGGTCACTTCTTTATGACAGAGATAAGGAGAATTTTTTTCTCTCAGACGATTATGCAATTTTGATTCTCACTGCTTGACAACTTCAAGAGAAATACCAGGAGCGACATTAACCAAGGATTTTGACTCAGTCAATTGGGAAGTCCTATGGAAGACTCTGTCAAAGGCCGGCTGTCCAGAGAAAGTCATCAACATCCTCTGACTCCTCCAAATCAAGATGTCAGCGACAGTCTCACCGACAGAAATATTCGAGTTAAGACTGGAGTCAAGCAGCAGTGTGTTATCTCCCCCACCCTTTTCTCCATCTTCATCGCCACCATCGTTCACCTTGTCAAGAACAAGCTTCCCAGTGGAATGGACATCATCTACAGAATGGACAGAAAACTTTTCAACCTCAGGCAGTTGAAATCCAAGAAGAAAACAATGCTGACTTTACTGGTGGAACTTCAATATGTGGATGACATCACCATCACTACTCTCTCAGTGTCCAAGAATCAAAGGGGAAGAAAGCTGCCATAATATGTACGAAGCCTGAGATAGAGGAGCAAAGGGAGAACTGAAGGAAGGTTCCCACCACCACAAATGTCTAAGCATTGTGCTAACTGTGGGATTCATGACTGAAAATGAAGTATATCCAAGGATGTGTTGGGAATGGAAGAATTGATGAAGATATAGAATGTGGATGTCTGACAGAATATTTTGAAGAGGTGACTAAAGTAGTGGGCAGGGGAAGATCTATAGATACTATTTAGATTCCCAAAAACATTTGAAAAGGTCCCTCATCGTGGACTATTAACTAAAGGTTTAAACAACTATTTCTGCTGCTGTTGATCTTGACGACAATATCAGCAGTTGGACTTCAACCCAAATCCCAGGCATAATGCTAGTCAAAAGGTTGTCCTGAGTATGTTGGACCATAAGGAGAATCGCAAGCTTTCTTAGAGGGTAGCAAGAGAAAAAGTAGGCCCACTCAAGGACAATGGAGGGAAGTTATGCATGGAACCACAGGAAGTGGGTGAGATCCTTAATAAGTCTCGGCCTCGCAGGTAGAGGAGGTGGTTAAGACGATGTATGGTGTGCTGGCCTTCATCAATCGAGGGATTGAGTTTAGGAGTCGGGAGATAATGATGCAGCTTTATAAGACCCTCGTCAGACCCCACTTGGAGTACTGTGCTCAGTTCTGGTCGCCTCATTACAGGAAGGATGCAGAAATTATTGAAAGGGTGCAGAGAAGATTTACAAGGATGGTGCCTGGATTGGGTGGCATGCCTTATGAGGATAGGTTGAGGGAGCTCGGTCTTTTCTCCTTGGAGAGACGAAGGATGAGAGGTGACCTGATAGAGGTGTACAAGATGTTGAGAGGTATAGATCGGGTGGATTCTCAGAGGCTTTTTCCCAGGGCTGAAATGGCTGCTACGAGAGGACACAGATTTAAGGTGCTGGAGAGTAGGTGCAGAGGAGATGTCAGGGGTAAGTTTTTCACTCAGAGGGTGGTGGGTGAGTGGAATCGGCTGCCGTCAATGGTGGTGGAGGCAAACTCGATAGGGTCTTTTAAGAGACTTCTGGATGAGTACATGGGACTTAATAGGATTGAGGGTTATAGGTAAGCCTATATATAAGCCGAGGTAGGTAGGGACATGACCGGCGCAACATGTGGGCCTAAGGGCCTGTTTGTGCTGTAGTTTTTCTATGTTCTATGTTCTAAGTACTTTGTATCTGTATTCACCAAGGAGATAAATAGATAAGTCCCCTGGGCCGGATGGGATTTATCCTAGGATTCTCTGGGAGGCTAGGGAGGAGATTGCAGAGCCTTTGGCTTTGATCTTTATGTCGTCATTGTCTACAGAAATAATGCCAGAAGACTGGAGGATAGCAAATGTTGTCCCCTTGTTCAAGAAGGGGAGTAGAAACAACCCTAATAATTATAGACCAGTGAGCCTTACTTCTGTTGTGGGCAAAGTTTTGGAAAGGATTATAAGAGATAGGATTTATAATCATCTGGAAAGGAATAATTTGATTAGGGATAGTCAACACGGTTTTGTGAAGGGTAGGTCGTGCCTCAGAAACCTTATTGTGTTCTTTGAGAAGGTGACCAAAGAGGTGGATAAGGGTAAAGCAGTTGATGTGGTGCATATGGATTTCAGTAAAGCATTTGATAAGGTTCCCCACAGTAAGCTATTGCAGAAGATACAGAGACATGGGATTGAGGGTGATTTAGCGGTTTGGATCAGAAATTGGCTAGCTGTAAGAAGACAGAGGGTGGTGGTTGATGGGAAATGTTCATCCTGGAGTTCAGTTACTAGTGGTGTACCGCAAGGATCTGTTTTGGGGCCACTGCTGTTTGTCATTTTTATAAATGACCTGGATGAGGGCGTAGAAGGATGGGTTAGTAAATTTGCGGATGACACTAAAGTCGGTGGAGTTGTGGACAGTGCAGAAGGATGTTGCAGGTTACAGAGGGACATAGATAAGCTGCAGAGCTGGGCTGAGAGGTGGCAAATGGAGTTTAATGCGGAAAAGTGTGAGGTGATTCACTTTGGAAGGAGTAACAGGAATACAGAGTACTGGGCTAATGGTAAGATACTTGGTAGTGTGGATGAGCAGAGAGAGCTCGGTGTCCATGTGCATAGATCCCTGAAAGTTGGCACCCAAATTAATAGGTTTGTTAAGAAGGCGTACAGTGTGTTAGCTTTTATTGGTTGAAGAATTGAGCTTGGGAGCCATGAGGTCATGTTGCAGCTGTACAAAACTCTGGTGCGGCCGCACTTGGAGTATTGCGTACAGTTCTGGTCGTCGCATTATAGGAAGGATGTGGAAGCAATGGAAAGGGTGCAGAGGAGATTTACTAGGATGTTGCCTGGTATGGTGGGAAGGTCTTATGAGGAAAGGCTGAGGGACTTGAGGCTGTTTTTGTTAGAGAGAAGAAGGTTGAGAGGTGACTTAATAGAGGCATACAAGATGATCAGAGGATTAGATAGGGTGGACACTGAGAGCCTTTTTCCTCGGATGGTGATGGCTAGCATGAGGGGACATAGCTTTAAATTGAGGGGTGATTGATATAGGACAGATGTCAGAGGTAGGTTCTTTACTCAGAGAGTAGTAAGGACGTGGAATGCCCTGCCTGCAACAGTAGTGGACTCGCCAACATTAAGGGCATTTAAATGGTCATTGGATAAACATATGGATGATATTGGAATAGTGTAGGTTAGATGGGCTTTAGATTGGTTTCACAGGTCGGCGCAACATCGAGGGCCGAAGGGCCTGTACTGCGCTGTAATGTTCTATGTTCTAGAAGGAAAAGACAGATGTTGAGGTCAGGGATATGTGTGTGAGCGCTCGAGAGAATGTCCCATATATCATAGGAGGAACTGCTGAGTATCCTAAATTGCATTAAGTCCCTGGGGCTGGATGGGATCGATCCCAGGTTACTGCGGGAGGCAAGGGGAGAAATAGCTGGGGCCTTAACAGATATCTTCACATCCTCTTTGAGCACAGGTGAGGTTCCAGAGGACTGGAGAACAACCAATGTTGTTCCCTTGTTTAAGGAAGGAAGCAGGGATAATCCAGCAAATTATAGGCCGGTGAACCTGACATCAGTGATAGAACCATAGAAAATTACAGCTCAGAAACAGGCCTTTTGGCCCTTCTTGTCTGTGCCGAACCATTTTATGCCTAGTCCCACTGACCTGCACTTGGACCATATCCCTCCACACCCCTCTCATCCATTAACCCGTCCAAGTTTTTCTTAAATGTTAAAAGTGACCCCGCAGTGATGGGGAAGCTTTTGGAGAAGATACTGAGGGACAGGATGTTTGCACATTTGGAGGTAAATGGAGTTATGCAAAATAGTTACTGATAGGCAGCATGGTTTTGTCGGGGGAAGGTCATGTCTCACCAACTTGATTGAATTTTTTGAAGAGGTGACAAAGATAACTGATGAGGGAAGGGCTGTGGATGTAGTTTATCTGGACTTTAGTAAGGCGTTTGACAAGGCCCCACATGGCAGACTGGTACAAAAACTAAAATCACATGGGATTCGGGGTGGGCTGACTAGATGGATACAGAACTGGCTTGGTTATAGAAGATAGATAATAGCGGTGGAAGGGTGTTTTTCAGAATGGAGATCTGTAGTTAGTTGTGCTCCGCAGGTATCAGTGCAGGGACCTCTGTTGTTTATAGTACGTTTAAATGATGTGGAGGAAAATGAGGGTGGTCTGATTAGTAAATTTGCGAATGACACAAAAATTGGCAGAGTTGCTGATCGTGCTGGGGATTGTCAGAGGATACAACAGGATATAGATAGATTGGAGACTTGGGCTCACAAATGGCAGATGGAGTTTAATCCGGACAAATGCAAGGTCATGCATTTTGGTGGGTCAAACTTAGGTTTGAATTATACTGTAAATGGCAGAACCCTTAGGAACATTAACATACAGAGGGATCTGGGTGTGCAGGTCCATAGTTCCCTAAAAATGGCAACACAGATGGCCAAGGCAATTAAAGGGATATGGCGTGCTTGCCTTCATCAGCTGAGGCATTGAGTACAGGAGTTGGGAAATCATGTTGCAGCTTTATAAAACCTTGGTTAGGTTGTATTTGGAGTATTGCGTGCAGTTCTGGTCACCACACTACCAGAAGGATGTGGAAGCTTTGGAGAGAGTGCAAAGATGAATCATCAGGATGCTGCATGGTCTCGAAGGAGTTGACTATGAGGAGAGGTTGAATAAACTAGGATTGTTTTCATTGGATAGATGGAGGCTGAGGGGAGACCTGATAGAGGTCTACAAAATTATGAGGCATAGACAGGGTGGATAGTCAGAGGCTTTTTCCCAGGGTGGAAGTGTCAATTACAAGGAGGCACAGATTCAAGGTGAGAGGGAGAAAGTTTAAGGGAGATGTGCAGGGGAAGTTTTTCATTCAGAGAGCGGTGGGTGCCTGGAACGTGCTGCCAGAGGAGGTGGTGGAAGCAGGCACGTTAGCAACATTTAAAAGGCATCTGGATGGATACATGAATAGGGAGGGAATAAAGGGATACAGACCGCCTAAGGGCAGAAGGTTTTTTTTTTACTTAGGGCATCATGATTGGCACAAGCTTGGAAGGCCGAAGGGCCTGTTCCTGTGCTGTATTTTTCTTTGTTCTCTCTGTATAATTAATGACTCAAACTTGCAAATGTGTACCACACTTCAGGCCAGGTGTACCACACTTCAGGCCAGGTGTACCACACTTCAGGCCGGTTCTCTTTCACTTGTCATAGAATCATAGAAACCCTACAGTGCAGAAGGAGGCCATTCGGCCCATCGAGTCTGCACCGACCACAATCCCACCCAGGCCCGACCCCCACATATTTTACCCGCTAATCCCACTAACCTACGCATCTCAGGACTCTAAGGGGCAATTTTTAACCTGGCCAATCAACCTAACCCGCATATCTTTGGACTGTGGGAGGAAACCGGAGCACCCGGAGGAAACCCACGCAGACACGGGGAGAATGTGCAAACTCCACACAGACAGTGACCCAAGGCGGGAATCGAACCCAGGTCCCTGGAGCTGTGAAGCAGCTGTGCTAACCACTGTGCTACCGTGCCGTTACTTGTGTCAAAACAAAAGTAACAGATGAGGGAATTGACCGATATCAATAAGAATGACAAAACCATCCTATTCATCATTAGGACTTACAGGCTGTCGTCAACAATGAAGGTGGTGGTGACGTTCGTAGCAACGATATCATCTTCTAAAATTAGCTGAAATTCATTGTATAAATTAGCAGGGTTGGTGATGTTGACCTGAGATTGAGAAAATAATGCAAAAGAAAATAATTAAATTACTGAACTTTTACACTTCCTTTCTCAGTTTTTTCCCTTTCACTCAAACATCTCTTTCCTCCAGACCAAACTGTGGACTCTCCCTTGATTTCCCTTCTCTCCTTTGTGATTGGAACTTATGGGTACATGGGCATAAATACACCTTCCTCTGTGGACACCACCACTGTTAGATTATCTCAGTGCCTCGAATTGGCTCCAGAAGGCATGATTCTTAATGAATACTTTGAGTTTGTTTTCACAAAGAGACGGATGATGCAGACTTTGCTGTTAAGGAGCATCAGTGTAAAATAATGGCTAGAAAATCATACATAGAGCAGAAATATTAAAGTATTTATCATCTTTGAAGGAAATAAATCACCAAGCAAGATGAAATGTATCCCAGATTTCTAAGAAAAAGAAACGAAGGAAAAAACAAAGTCTGAGTGTTTCATTTATCAATCCTTGTTGGCTCCAGCGTAGTGCCAGAAGTCTGGAGGACTGCTAACCGTGTGCCATTGTTTATAAAGGATTGAAGGGATAAATCAGGTTGTAAATGGGTGATCAGACCAACCTCACTGATCTAACAATGGTAGAAAATTCTGTGGGACAGAATTAATCGTTATTTAGAAAGGCATGGATTATTCAAGAACGGTCAGTATGGATTTGTTTAAGGAGAAGGCATATCTGACTCACTTAACTGATGTTTTTGAAGAGTTTACACGGATGGTGAATGAGAGAAGCATATTTGTTAACATAAGAACATAAAAATTGCAACGGGAATGGACAATGGGAGTGGACAACAGGCTCCCTCAAGCTGTTGATCAAGTCTACATGGTTTTTACCAAGGCATTTGACAGGTTCCACTTAGTCAGATATTGAGTCTAAATGATCTAAGGAAAATATCAAGTTGAATCCAAAATTATCTCAGTGAGTAAAAGACCTATGAGTATTTTTGTTCCTGGTAGGTTGTTTCCAATGGGGTTCTGCAAGCTTCAGTACTGGTTCCCTTGCTTTTCATTGTACAGATTAATGATTTAAGATTAAAATGTAAAGGGCATGACTAAGAAGATCACAGATGATTCAAAACTTGGCCAAATGGTTGATAGTGAATGCAGTAGAATACTGGAAAATATCAATACATTGATCAGTGACAGAAAATAGTAGCGGGAATCTTGAGAAGTGTGAGGTAATAGCTTTGGGGAGAATAGATGAGATGAGGAGATGCGCAATAAATGGTAGGACACTAAGAAAGATCAGAAACACCTATAATTGCATGTCTAAAGATATTTGAAGGTAATAGAACAGTTAGATTAGGTGGTTAAGAAGGCATATAGAACACTTTCCATAAATAGCCGAGATGTGTGAGGGTATACTAGAACTGTATAGTTTTAGGAACATTTTAGCGGTTATTGGATAGGCACATGGAGCACACCAGGATGATAGGGAGTGGGATAGCTTGATCTTGGTTTCAGATAAAGCTCGGCACAACATCGTGGGCCGAAGGGCCTGTTCTGTGCTGTACTGTTCTATGTTCTATGTATAAAACATTGGTTGGATCACAGATAGCACACTGTATAGATCTAGTCACCTCATTATAGGAAGGGCATAGCTTCATTAGCAAGGACACAGAGGAGGTTTACAAGGGGTATTATGAGGAGTGAAGAATCTTAATTGAGGAAAGATTAGGTGGGCTGAAACTGTTTTCTTTGGAACAAAAGATTTTTTTTGAAAGGCATAAATGGGGCCTAGATAGAGTGCATTGGAAGGACTCTTTCATTTAGCAGAGAGCAAGGTCAATAATGTGGGGGCAGAGACTTAAAGTAAGACAGAAGGATTAGAGAACAGTTCGGAAGAAATTATTTCAGCCAAATGGTGTTGCAGGATCTGTAACTCCTGCTTCAAAGGGTGGCAGAGGCAGAAACAGTCATTGCATTAAAACAATATTTGGATAAGCTAGTGAAATGCTATAACCTCTGTAGGTTACAGATCAAGGTTTTGAAAGTAGAATTAGGCTGAATGGCTTATGTTCTGCTGGTAGAGACAGAATTGATCAAATGGTCTTATGTGCTGCACATTTTCTATATTTCCAAGTTTTTGTTTCTATCCTGAACTTCAGGTCAAGTGACTAGGAGCCACCCAAAGCCTCCAATCCCTAGCTTCTACTTTTCAAAAGCCATCTCACATTCTGCTTTTCTCACCTTTCCTCCAGTTTTATCTGCCAGTTGTCCAAGTTCTGGTAATCTGCAGTCAGTGCCTTCAATAGTCAAGACGGAGACAATCACCCTGCCAGGGATGATTAAATGGAATTGTTAAAATCTCCTTAGGAGACATTGCACCCGGTCATAGGAACCCAGGAGCAGGTGGAGGCCCATTTAACTGCTCAAGCCGGTTCCGTCATTCAATGAGATCTTGGCGGACAAGCAATCTAATACCATAAAATAACAAAAATTTATCAACCTCAGACTTAAAGAACAAAGAACAATACAGTACAGGAACAGGCCCTTCGGCCCTCCAAGCCCGCGCTGCTCCGTGGTCCAAACTAGACCATTCTTTTGTATCCCTCCATTCCCACTCTGTTCATGTGGCTATCTAGATAAGTCTTAAACGTTCCCAGTGTGTCCGCCTCCACCACCTTGCCCGGCAGCGCATTCCAGGCCCCCACCACCCTCTGTGTAAAATACGTCCTTCTGATATCCATGTTAAACCTCCCCCCCCCCACACCTTGAACCTATCACCCCTCGTGAACAAAGAACAAAGAACAATACAGCACAGGAACAGGCCCTTCGGCCCTCCAAGCCCGTGCCGCTCCCTGGTCCAAACTAGACCATTCTTTTGCATCCCTCCATTCCCACTCCATTCATGTGGCTATCTAGATAAGTCTTAAACGTTCCCAGTGTGTCCGCCTCCACCACCTTGCCTGGCAGCGCATTCCAGGCCCCCACCACCCTCTGTGTAAAATATGTCCTTCTGATATCTGTGTTAAACCTCCCCCCCTTCACCTTGAACCTATGACCCCTCGTGAACGTCACCACCGGCCTGGGAAAAAGCTTTCCACCATTCACCCTATCTATGCCTTTCATAATTTTATACACCTCTATTAGGTCTCCCCTCATCCTCCGTCTTTCCAGTGAGAACAACCCCAGTTTACCCAATCTCTCCTCATAACTAAGCCCCTCCATACCAGGCAACATCCTGGTAAACCTCCTCTGCACTCTCTCTAAAGCCTCCACGTCCTTCTGGTACTGTGGCGACCAGAACTGGACGCAGTATTCCAAATGCGGCCGAACCAACGTTCTATACATCTGCAACATCAGACCCCAACTTTTATACTCTATGCCCCGTCCTATAAAGGCAAGCATGTCATATGCCTTATTCACCTGTGACGTCACCTTCAAGGATCTGTGGACTTGCACACCCAGGTCCCTCTGCGTATCTACACCCTTTATGGTTCTGCCATTTATCGTATAGCTCCCCCCTACATTAGCTCTACCAAAATGCATCACTTCACATTTATCTGGATTGAACTCCATCTGCTATTTCTTTGCCCAAATTTCCAGCCTATCTATATCCATTTGTAGCCTCTGACAATGTTCCTCACTATCTGCAAGTCCAGCCAATTTCGTGTCGTCTGCAAACTTACTGACCACCCCAGTTACACCTTCTTCCAGATCGTTTATATAAATCACAAACAGCAGAGGTCCCAATACAGAGCCCTGCGGAACACCACTAGTCACAGGCCTCCAGCCGGAAAAAGACCCTTCCACTACCACCCTCTGTCTTCTGTGACCAAGCCAGTTCTCCACCCATCTAGCCACCTCCCCCTTTATCCCATGAAATCCAACCTTTTGCACCAACCTACCATGAGGAACTTTGTCAAATAGTTGGACGACATCCACGGCCCTTCCCTGCCAACCATTCTAGTCACTTCTTCAAAAAACTCCACCAGGTTAGTGAGGCATGACCTCCCTCTCACAAAACCATGCTGACTATCGTTAATGAGTTTATTCCTTTCTAAATGCGCATACATCCTATCTCTAAGGATCCTCTCCAACAACTTCCCGACCACGGACGTCAAGCTCACCGGCCTATAATTACCCGGGTTATCCTTCCTACCCTTCTTAAATAATGGGACCACATTAGCTATCCTCCAATCCTCTGGGACCTCACCTGTGTCCAGTGACGAGACAAAGATTTGCGTCAGAGGCCCAGCGATTTCATCTCTCGTCTCCCTGAGCAGCCTTGGATAGATTCCATCAGGCCCTGAGGATTTGTCAGTCTTTATATTCTCTAAAAAACCTAACACTTCCTCCCTTGTAATGGAGATTTTCTCTAACGGGTCAACACTCCCCTCCGAGACACGCCCAGTCAACACATCCCTCTCCTTTGTGAATACTGACGCAAAGTATTCATTTAGGATCTCCCCTACTTCTTTGGGCTCTAAGCATAATTCCCCACTTTTGTCCCCGAGAGGTCCGATTTTTTCCCTGACAACCCTTTTGTTCCTAACGTATGAATAAAATGCCTTGGGATTCTCCTTAATCCTGTCTGCCAAGGACATTTCGTGACCCCTTTTTGCCCTTCTCATTCCTTGTTTGAGTTCTTTCCTACTTTCTTTGTATTCCTCCAGAGCTCCCTCCGTTTTTAGCTGCCTGGACCTAACGTATGCCTCTCTTTTCTTTTTGACCAGTCCCTCAATTTCCCTGGTTATCCACGGTTCTCGAATCCTACCCTTCCTCTCCTTCTTTTTTACAGGCACATGCCTATCCTGCAGCCCTAACAACTGTTCCTTAAAAGACTCCCACATGCCAGATGTGGATTTACCCTCAAACAGCCTCTCCCAATCAAAAGCTGCCAATTTCTGCCTAATCCCACTAAAGTTAGCCTTCCACCAATCCAACACCTTACCCTTGGGACACCACTCATCCTTTTCCATCACTATCCTAAAGCTAACAGAATTGTGGTCACTATTTGCCACATGTTCCCCTACCGAAACTTTGAAGACCTGACCGGGCTCATTCCCCAGTACTACGTCCAGTATAGCCCCCTCTCTAGTCGGGCTATCTACATATTGTCCCAAAGAACCTTCCTGTACGCATTTTACAAATCCTCCCCATTCAGAGTCCCAGCTCTAAGCGATTTCCAGTCTATACCAGGGAAATTGAAGTCTCCCACTACAACAACCCTATTTTTCCTGCACCTATCCAGTATCTCCTGACATATCCGTTCTTCCACTTCCCTTGGGCTGTTGGGGGGCCTGTAGTATACCCCCAACATAGTGACTGCGCCCTTCCTGTTTCTGAGCTTCACCCACAGTGACTCATTACACGACCCCTCTGAATTGTCCTCCCTCTGCACCGCTGTAATATGCTCTCTAACTAATACTGCTACTCCCCCACCTCTTTTGGCCCCTCCTCTGTCTCGCCTAAAACACTTGTACCCCGGAATATTCAGCTGCCAGTCCTGTCCCTCTTTCAACCAAGTCTCTGTCACCGCAACCACATCCAAATTCCTCGTAAGCATTAAAGCCCTAAGTTCGTCTGTCTTACCAGCTACGCTCCTTGCATTGAAGTAGATGCACTCCAGACCTCCAGGCCCAGTGAGGTCATCCTCCCCCAGAGTGCTCTTCTTCTTTGCCAGCCTTGTCCTGGCCCCAAGCTCGTCCCCAGCCTCTACACTTGTAGACCTAATATTTTGATCCCCACCCCCCTGGCATATTAGTTTAAACCCCCCCGAACTACACTAGCAAAACTCCCAGCCAGGATATTCGTGCCCTTCCAATTTAGTTGTGACCCGTCCTTCTTGTACAGGTGCCATCCTCTCTTGAAAACTTCCCAATGATCCAGGAAAATGAAGCCCTCCCTCCTGGACCAGTCCTTTAGCCAAGCGTTCAATTGTACTAACTCCCTATTCCTAGCCTCACTGGCACGAGGCATTGGGAGCAGCCCAGAGATGGCCACCCTGGAGGCCCTACTTTTTAGCCTATTTCCCAACTCCCTGAATTGCTCTCGTAGGATCCCCCTGCTCTTCCTATCTACGTCATTTGCACCAATGTGTACAACGACATCCGTTTCTTTATCTTCCCCTTTTAATATGCCTCCTATCCGCTCGGAGACATCCAGTACCCCAGCACCAGGTAGGCAGACTACCATCCTGGAGTCCCGTTCGCACCCACAGAATCGCCTGTCCGTGCCTCTAACCGACGCATCCCCCACCACTATTGCTCTCCTAATTCCTCTCTTTCCTTTCCGGGCCACAGAGCCTGACTCTGTGCCAGTGACCTGGTCACTGTGGCTTACCCCTGGAGAGTCATCCTCCTCCACACTGTGAAAAACAGATAAGAATGTTGCTTCTGCAGGAGAATCACAAGACGACTGATAATCATAGAAACCCTACAGTGCAGAAGGAGGCCATTCGGCCCATCGAGTCTGCACCGACCACAATCCCACCCAGGCCCTACCCCCACATATTTACCCGCTAATCCCTCTAACCTACGCATCTCAGGACTCTAAGGGGCAATTTTTAACCTGGCCAATCAACCTAACCCGCACATCTTTGGACTGTGGGAGGAAACCGGAGCACCCGGAGGAAACCCACGCAGACACGAGGAGAATGTGCAAACTCCACACAGACAGTGACCCGAGCCGGGAATCGAACCCGGGACCCTGGAGCTGTGAAGCAGCAGTGCTAACCACTGTGCTACCGTGCCGCCCTAAGGTATGGACAGACTGAATTCTGTTGAACAAGGACAGGGCTAAACTGGCTGAACCGAGTGCTGCAGCTTGTCACATACACTGGGCGTTCACACAAAAAGTGGCGCGAAAATGGGAGATAAGGATGGGAGGGAACAACCAAATAAGGGACAAAGTAAATATGAACGGGGGCTGAAAGACTGAGTAGCAGGGGCAGTAAACAAAGGCGGAGTAAACCTAGGGCTTATGATAGGTGGTATCCGATAACAAGACCACCAATTGTGGGGAGGGGAGGGATTGAGAGACACAAAGGAAATGTATAAAAATATATGAGATATACTCCAAGTGTGTGCCTACTTGCTGGTCACCCGCTCTTGCAAGAACGTTTAAATAAAAGTGTTTGCTACTTCAGAATTGGACTTGGAGTAAATTATTTGCAAAGTGAGCTTCGTTTCTCACAACACGATCCAAAACAATATACTTGTTTTGGAGGGGGACAACCACAGGTGACTCCTCCACTAATTGCTCACTAAGAGCCGAGCCCTTCCTGCTATGAGAGACAACCACTGGGATACTCTCTCATACGTTACCCTTCTGACCTTTACTCCTCCTAACTGTGACCCACGTGTCTTCCTCCCGATGCCCCGGTGTAACTAGTTGCCTATAACTCATGTCTATTAGTCTCTCATTCTCCCTGACTAGACTAAGATCAGCAATCTGCAGCTTCAGTTCCCTGACGCGGTCCCTCAGGAGCTGCAGTTCCACGCACCTGGCGCAAATGTGGTCCTCCGGGAGGCTAGGTGTTTCCAGGAACTCCCACATCCCACACCGGAAGCAACAAACTGGCCTATCACTCATAGTTACCCTTTTCCTTCATAGGTTTGGATAAAAATTACTTCCCCTGCTTCGCCCTTTCCGCCTAAGCCCTGTGAGCTAAAGCCCTTACAGTTCACACTCTGCTTCCCCACTCACTCCGCTGCCCGCTCCTGACGCTGCCCGCTGTATACTGCGGCCTCCCTTTTAACTTCGCGCGCTTAAATTAAAAAAAACTACTAAAATGTCCACCCACGTGACCCCGCGCCCGGTCTACTTTTGGTTTAAACTTAAACTTTTAAATCACTACAACCCCGCGAAAAAATAATTAATTAAAGTCGCTCCCTTACCCTTTTTTACTGCATCCACCAAACACTCCTCTCTCTCTTGCTCCGGATGAACAATTAAAACTTACATTAAAACTTACAACTGAATAAAAATCAATTGCCATTTGCAGAAGAAAGTTCCAAACTTATACCGCTCATTGTATTCAGCAGTATTTCCGTCTGCTCAAATTTTTAGACTATGCTCCCTAGTCTTCGACTCCCCAACTGGTAGAAATTATTTCCTTCCACCTATCCTTCTGTTTCCCTTAATATTTTGAAAACTTTGAGCAAATCACTCCTTAATCTCCTAAAGTCCAGAGAATACAAACCTTGTTAGTTCCATCTCTCTCCATAATTTAACCCTTGAAGCCCAAGCATCTATCTAGTAAATTTACGGAAAACCCTATTTAGACCGCACCTGCAGTACCGTGAGCCATTCTGGGCACCATACCTCAGGAAAGATGTCTTAAGTGTTTTCTATATCTGAAGAATGACTTCTATCCCTTGTATTCTACTCCTCTAGATATCATGGCCAGCATTCCAATAATCTTTTTGATTATTTTCTGGAGCCTGTTCATGACATTTTAACGATCTATGTACTTGGACTCCCAATATCTGGGCAGCACGGTAACGCAGTGGTTAGCACTGCTGCCTCACAGAGCTAGGGATGCAGGTTCACTTCTGGCCTCGGGTCACGGACTGTGGGGAGTCTGCACGTCCTCCCCGTGTCTGTGTGGGTTTCTTTCTGGTGCTCCGGTTTCCTCCCACAGTCCAAAGATGTGCGGGTTAGGTTGATTAGCCATGCCAAACTGACTTTTGTGTCAGGGGATTAGCAAGGTAAATATGTGGGATTACAGGAATAGGGCCTGGGTGGGATTGTGGTTGGTGCAGACAGGTGGTATGGATGCCTGGCAGACATGGTTGGTGAGTGTGAACTGGAATGTGATGAGGAGAGTAACTGCAGGGGAGATGAGAAGGCATGTGGGAGAGCGAGTGGTGGG
This sequence comes from Mustelus asterias, assembly GCF_964213995.1. NCBI lineage: Eukaryota > Metazoa > Chordata > Chondrichthyes > Carcharhiniformes > Triakidae > Mustelus > Mustelus asterias. The sequence continues at coordinate 9,558,953 of NC_135821.1, read as the reverse complement.
GCCCCATGAGGTGGCAGTGAGTAAATTCCCACTGAACGTGTGATATGTGCGCGAGTCGGAGAGTAGACAGATGAGAGGAGTTACTTATCCTGGCTGCACGGAGATGGTCATTACCTTTTCCCTGCCTTGGGAGGTCTGTCTTCCTTTGCACGCCACTAGTGCTGACCAGTGCTGCCACTGCCTCTAAAGCAGGGTTCGTGAGCTTACGGGATGTTCTCTGGCCCATTTGAGGGTTATGCCTCTCCTCCACCACATCCAGCAGCCTGCTCAGAGCTCCCTCTGAGAACCTCTGCACCAGCAGCTGGCTCAGAGCTCCCTCTGAGAACCTCCACATCCAGCAGTCTGCTCAGAGCTCCCTCTGAGAACCTCTGCACCAACAGCTGGCTCAGAGCTCCCTCTGAGAACCTCCACATCCAGCAGTCTGCTCAGAGCTCCCTCTGAGAACCTCTGCACCAGCAGCTGGCTCAGAGCTCCCTCTGAGAACCTCCACATCCAGCACTCTGCTCAGAGCTCCCTCTGAGAAGCTCCGCACCAGCAGCTGGCTCAGAGCTCCCTCTGAGAACCTCCACATCCAGCACTCTGCTCAGAGCTCCCTCTGAGAAGCTCCGCACCAGCAGCTGGCTCAGAGCTCCCTCTGAGAACCTCCACATCCAGCACTCTGCTCAGAGCTCCCTCTGAGAAGCTCCGCACCAGCAGCTGGCTCAGAGCTCTCTCTGAGAGCCTCCGCACCAGCAGCCTGCTCAAAGCTCCCTCTGAGAGCCTCTGCAGCAGCTTCCTTGCTGCCATCCTTCTGGCTCGACTTTGAAAAAAACACAAGGGAGGTGTTTAAATGCAGCTTCGCACTGCCCTCCCCCCCTCCCCCTCCCCCACCACATCATTGAAATGCTCAGCTGATCCCCGGGTGGGCAAATCAGAGCCATCTCACCACGGGTGTGGCGTGAATCTTGTGGATTTCTTTTTTTAAATGCCTAAAATAATGGTGTGAAATCGCAACAGTCCCAGTTCAAAACGACACTTAGCCAAAATAATGGAATATTCCACCCAATATTTTACCATCATTGTCTTATATGCACCCAATATTTGCAGTTATACCTTTTCTTCTATCTGCCAATGATTTCACCCTCTGATGTGTAACTTTCATTTTGTGATTTACTTCCATCTCGAATACTTTATCACATCTCATTTTACTCTTCTCTTGCCTGATGCATTCTTCATTTTCGTTTCAACGTCACAAACTCAGTTGCTTCTTTTCTATCAGCGCTGCTGCAATCTCATTTCTCATCCACTCCTTGTCTCATTTTCTTTTCTGTTTTGGTCATTCTTCCTTTGCAACATGTTGTATATTCTCTTTCACATTTCTCCATTTGTTTCCTGTTTCTGAGATCTCTGTTTATTCTGTTTACTCATCCAGAGATCTTCATGCTTGCTTTTTACTTTAAGAGTGACTGCCTCTCTGATGTTCTCATCCTACAATAGGTCAACGTCAAAATGGTCACGCCTTTTCTTTTTTGATATTTTCCGTTTCAAATTAATTTTTGTCACAAGGTGACAATGATTGGAATATGTATCCCTATCTGCATGAACATGAATTTTCTTTATACTGCTTCTAAACACCATCATATAATCGATTTTATTTCTATGCCATTGCCTAGAACTCCCCAAGTGGAGAGTCTACTTTTTGGCTGCTTAAAGATGTTTGCCACCATCAAAACTGCATCAGTCTCTCTTCACTTTCACTTCTCAATCCAAGGCCATAATGACTGTTGTAAATTGCTGATGTCCCTTCACCAAGTTTCATATTTAAGTCACCCATTATTATTATACCTGTAAGTTTGATTTGATCATTATGCTTCAGAATGTCACCATAAAATCCATCTGTTTCCTGCTCACTCTGATCTTCCGTTGGGGAATAAACTTGTTCAACAACCCGCTTAAATTGAATTTCCTTCATTCTGAATCCTGATCACTCTTTCTCAGATTGCCCAGTAAGCTTGAAATGATCTCTTGTATCCTTTCTTTACAAGAATACCTACTCCATTCCTCTGCTTCCCACCTGCTGAAAAATAAAGCACGTGATTCTTCTTTTCCATCTAACCAAATTGTAACTTACTTCTACAAATCCTAGTAAACCAATGCATTCTCTATCCACTACCTGCATAAAGCTTTACCTGATATAAAATCCTTACATTCCGTGCTCCCTTTTCCATCGAGTATAATGGGCTCAAAAACTGACCTCTCGTGGGTTTAGGTCAAATTTGTTGTAATGTTTTGTTACTCCGGCCAGTAGGGAATGTATAATCCTTTGGAACGGAAGAAGAGTCAGTTTTTGACAAAGAGTCATCTGGACTCGAAACGTCAGCTCTTTCTCCTCTCCTTACAGATGCTGCCAGACCTGCTGAGATTTTCCAGCATTTTCTCTTTTGGTTTCAGATTCTAGCATCCACAGTAATTTGCTTTTATGAAGAAGAATCATACGGACTCAACAGGTTAACTCTATTCATCTCTCCACAGATGCTGCCAAACCTGTTGAATTTTTCCAGCACTTTCTGTTTTTATTTCATTAATTTTCTACCCTGGCATGATGCCCTGATGTAGCAGGAACATGATTTGAATTATATTTTGAATCCTGCTGTTATAAACTGGACCCGAAACAATGCTGCATCATAATGTTCCTTTATTGTTTCAATTGGCACATTCCCATCAATACCCTGTCTAAGCTAACCCAACTGGCAGCACCTTTTGGGACTGCCCTGGTTCATAAGATTCAGCTCCTGAGGCACCAAAGGACGCTTATAGTTTCTAACTTACAATGCACCTACCTCAGCAATGGTTAGTGACTTTCTGTGACAAAGCAGGTGGGATAAGAAGTTTATTAAATGACTACATGAACCTGTAATTCTGCAGATACTGTGACAGGCTCCATTGTTCCATTCTGTTACCATGTCACAATGTAAACAGCACTTACCCCTGTGTCATTGCATATTCTGCAAGCTGATTGTAGAAAAACTTTGAGGAATGATAAATCTTATCATTCTTAATGTCCTCCAGATTTCCCAGGATGGTATTAGCTCGCCCATCTGTACAAATTATAACCTGAAAAATACACAAAATATCTAAATTTGTTGAATTCTCCGTAAATCATCTTAAACTTAGCTGCTAATATGATATAAAGTCCATATCACTGCTACAGTAACAGAAAATCTCTCCTCGTAATAGACACACCAATATTAAAACTCATGCAACTGTCTGGATGCAATTCTCCCATCCTGACCATGGCAGGTATGGTGGAGGGCGCGAGTGGAGAATCCAGCGGGAGCTAAAAAGTTGGAAACCTGCTGGCCGAAAATCAGGTTGCAATTAGTCCGATGGCCGGTTAATGGCAGGTTGTGTGGACACCAGCTGCATTTATTTGCAAGTCAAGAATGCTCATTAAAACAGCTCGACACTGACATTTAGTCAAGTCTTCCAATCTTGCATCACACCAGCTTGAAATTAGTCAGTCTAAACCCAATTACTGAAGCATGGCGTGCACCCAGCTCCACACATCAGTGTCTATCTGGACAGGACTGTGCTGCGGGATTCATGCAGCCACCACAACAAAGGTCCAAAGTTCCACTGGAGCCGGAGTGTAAGGTGAGGCCTGGGGAAGGTGGAATGGGAGGGTAGCCGAACAAAAATGATGGGGGCAATGTGGAAGGAGCACTGTGCAAGGAGGAGGACTCACAATGACAGGCAGAGGAGCAAGGCGGTGATTGAAGAATGTTATAGTTCAGGTCAGAAACTCCAAAGTTTTCTATAAAGTCAGCCTGAATGATGGGTTTTGCATTTTGAATTTGGCCAGGATAAGCATGAAATGTGCTTCAGGTATGATTCAAATAACCCACGAGGGAGCTTTTATCAAACAAAGTTGATTTAAGAATATAGTCAACATGTATAGTAAGAAAATTAGCAAGAACTTTTATCAATTACAAACAAGAAACAAAACAACCACTATAATGTATAACCCTTAACAAATACATTTAATGTATTCCAATCAAACCAATCCCTTGGACAAAAGGATTAAAACCTTTTCACAGGTTTAACACAGCAATGACTAATACTCATGCGATACTGGAACTGAGTCCTTTAGATGAAGTGTGCAGTCCTCTTGAAACACTCAGAACGGTTTGAAGTCAGAACAGCTTCCCAAAACACCAGGGACTCTAGGCAAACCACCAACAGCTGATTCCCCCCTTCATAAAGGCAAGAGCTTGCTTTCAGCTAACCAGCAGAACTTCCAAACCCAGGGAGAGAGAGAGAGACTTCTTTTCAGTTTGATGTCCCTTCTAAAACTAAAACTCAAGCCTGCAGCTCCAAACTGAAAATGAAAAAAACTCCTCTAGCCTGACCTGCCAACCAGTTTTTCTCCTAACAATTCTAGCAGAGTCATAAACATCCCAGTGAAAATAAACAAACCCTCCTTTAAGCAGCAATAAAAAGGCTCTCGTAGACAGACCGGCAACATCGAGAAAGACAAACTGAAAAAGTTTGCTTACAACTGCAGAGTACATAATTTAAAAAAAAACACTTCCTAAATATATTCTAACGTCACAAGAAGACCAACAATGGAAGGCTGAGGGACTATCAAGGGGAGGAGATCCTCTCAGACAATGTCCATCTCCAAACAGAGAATCAAACCATCTCCCCATGACATTCAATAACATCACCATCGCGGAATCCCCCACTATCAACGTCCTGGGGGTTACCATTGACCAGAAACTGAACTAGACTAGCCATATAAATACTATGCCCACCAGAGCAGGTCAGAGGCTTGGAATCCTGTAGCAAGTAGCTCACCTCCTGAGCCACCAATGCCTGTCCACCATCTACAAGTCAGAAGTGTGATGAAATACTCTCCACTTGCCTGGATGAGTGCAACTCCAATAACACTCAAGGAACTCAACACCATCCAGGACAAAGCAGCCCCACTTGATTGCTTCCCTTCCACACACATTCAATCCCTCCACCAGCGATAAACAGTGGCAGCCGTGTGTAGAATCTACAAGATGCATTGCAAGAACTCACCAAGGCTCCCTAGACAGCACCTTTCAAACCCAAGACCATAACCATCTACAAGGACAAGAGCAGCACTTACCCGGGAATTCCATCACCAGAGGTTTCCCTCCAAGTCGTCCTGACTTGGAAATATATTCCATTCCTTCACTGTCACTGGGTCAAAATCTTGGAATTCCCTCCCAAAAAGCAATATGAGTGTACCTACACTTCAGGGACTGCAGTGATTCAAGAAGTTAGTTCACCACTACCTTCTGAAGGGCAACTCGGATTGGTAATAAACACAAGTCTAGTCAGCAATGCCCACATCCCATAAAATGATTTTTAAAAAAGGGTGGCTGGACCCTGACAAAGTTAAAGTTTATTTATTAGTCACAAGTAAGGCTTACATTAACACTGCAATGAGGTTACTGTGAAATGCCCCTACTCACCACAGTCCGGCACCTGTTTGGGTCAACGCACCCTAACCAGGCTGCATGAAGAGCTCACAAAGAAGGAGGTCAAAGGGAAACCACATCCTTTACTGGAAGGGGATACACAAAGACTCCAGATATGCTGGGTAAAGGTCCAAGTGGAGTTTGATGGGCTCAGTGGAGGGTGGTTGAATCAAAGAAGAGGCTCCTTCTTGAAGTCATGATCTAACTTAGTCGGGATTAAGTCAAGCATGTTCTTCTACAATGATGATTCATTTTTAGACATTTGTTCATGGCATGTGGGCACTGCTGGCTAGGCCAACATTTATTGCCAATCCTAAATTGTTTTTGAGAAGGTGGTGATGCGCTGACTTCTTGCAATCCGTGTGTTGAAAGAGCAGCTACAGTGCTGTTAGAGGGGGGGAGTTCCAGGATTTTGACTCACTGACAGTGAAGGAATGGCTATTGTAATTCCAAGTCAAGATGGTGAGTGGAGAGTAGCAGGTGGTGGTGTTCCCATGTGTCTGCTTCCTAGGTTCATGACCTTCTCGGGTTTAGAAGGTGGTATCAAAGGAGCCTTGATGAGTTACTAAATTACATCTTGTAGATGGTACACACTACTGATACTGTTCATCGATGGTAAAGGGAATGGACCCTGAAGGTGGTGGCTAGAATACCAACAAGCGGCAACTTTATTGTGGATGGTGTTGAGCTTCTTGAGTGTTGGAGTTGCATTCATCCAGGTAAGTGGAGAATATTCCATCACATTCCAAACTTGTGCTTTGTAAATGGTGGACAGACCTGGGGCGGTGGGGAGTGGTCAGCAAGTTAATCTTCACAGATCTCCCAGCCTCTGACCTGCTCTTGAAGCTATAGTATTTATATGTCTGCTCCAGTTCAGTTACTGGTCAATGATAACCCCAGGATGTTGAACGTGGGAGATTAAATGATGGTAATGCCATTGAATGTCAAGAGTAGGTGGTTAGATTTTCTCTTGAAAAAGGTTATTGCCTGGCACTTATGTTGCACGAATGTTTCTTGCCACTTTTCAGCCCAAGGTAGAATATTCCATGTCTTGCTGCACATAGACGGACTGCTTCAGTATCTGAGGAGTCATGAATGGCGTTGAACATTGTGTAGTCATCTGTTAACATCCTCACTTCTGACTTTGTGATGGAGGAAAGGTCATTGATGGAGCAGCTGAGGATTGTTGGACTGGGGAATTCTTACAGCGATGTCCCGGGACTGAGGTGATTGACTTCCAGTAATCAAAAGCATCTTCCTTTGAGCTAGGTATGACTGCAACACTGGAGCATTTTCCCCTAATTCCCAATTACTTCAGTTTTGTTAGGGCTCCTTGATGCTACACTTGGTTAAATGAGGCCTTGATATCAAGGGCATTCACTCTCATCTCACCTCTTGACTTCAGCTCTTTTGTCCATGTTTGAATCAAGGTTATCATGAGGCCAGGAGCTGAGTGGCCGTGAGCAGGTTATTGCGAAGCATGTGATGCTTGATAGACATGATGTGGAGATGTCACACTATTTGTAACCCCCACAGTTTGCCTGGACCTGCAGAGTTTCACTGGCTGTCTTGTCTGGAGACAATACATATCTTTTTAGCCTGTCTTGATGCTCTCTCCACTCACATTGTTTGTTTCTTAAAGACTTGATTAGCTCTAAGTATTCGCATTCCAACCATTATTCATGTAAATTGAGTCTGTGTCTTTATATGCCCTGTTTGTGAACAGAATTCCCACTCACCTGAAGAAGGGGCTTGGAGCTCCGAAAGCTTGTGTGGCTTTTGCTACCAAATAAACCTGTTGGACTTTAACCTGGTGTTGTTAAACTTCTTACTATGCTTGATAGAACCATAGAAAGGTGCAGAAAGATGCCATCCAGACCATTGTGCCTACACTGGCCAAAAAAAAGAGTAAAAATAAACTAGCCACACATTAGAATTCCACTTCCCAGCACCTAGTCTGTAGCCTTGCAGTTTACAGCATTTCAGATCCAGGGACCTTTTTAAAGAGTTGAACATTTCAGCTTCAACCACCAATTTAAAAGTAATTCCCAGATACAAGACTCACAGTGAGACAGGAGCGGTCACTGGGCGTTGCATTGCGCTGTCGAGATGAGATCCCGCTGCTTTGACAGGTCCAGTGGGGTCTTTGAATATAGCCTGTAGAAGGTCTCCCACATTGCTGTGGTCTACTTTGCCCTTCACAAACTAGCTCTGTATCCAGGTGAGGAGCTTCCTGAGGACGACTTTGAGGCGCGGCATGAGTTCTCGGATGAGGGGGACATGCCTGAGGGTGCTGAGGAAATGTCTGCTGAGGAGCCTGAGGACGGAGGCCAGGCAGTGGCAAGGGTGCAGGAGGGTAAAGCCACCCTCACTGCCTTTCGCTTCATGGATGAAGATTAGCTCACTGGCATACCGGGTGATCCCATTCCCTACCCCCACAATGCACATCAGAGGTGGCGGCAGCCTCCTGCCTTCTATTCCCTGTTCCCGGAGATGCCCATGGCAGGCGTCCTCTGGAGGTCTGAAACCCATAGGGTCCTGGCCTACGTTCAGGTGGCACTGATGTTGTGTTACTGATGCGCGTTATCACACACGAGGCTTGATGCTCAGGAAATAAAGGCTTTTATTTGCTGTAACAAGGCAGCTACTAATTATATACACGATCCCAGACTGAGGGGTCCCAGACAGAGCAGAGACCTTTATACCTCTCCCAGGAGGCGGAGCCCGACTGGGATGTACCACAATACTATAATACAAGGTGTAACAACTCCACCCTAACCCCAACAGCAACAAGTAGAACAACCCATTCCTAACCCCAACAGCAACATATATACATACTTGTAGTACTGGCCAGACCCTGGCTCAGTACTATCTAGTGGGAACCAACGATGGTTCACCACATTCACCCCTCCTTTGAAGACAAAGGCCGGCGGGGTACAAAAACAGAATAATTTGTCATCAGTCTATAAGTTTAGACGGTCAGGGGGACCGCACCGTTGTTGTGACCTCCTCAATACCGGCGATGACACCGGAGTAGGCACTTGCGGTGGCGTTCTCCCCAAGGCGATGTCCAACTGTTCCTCCACAGACTCACGGGCCGGTTGACCCTGAGGTGACGGTAATCCATGGAGTTCCGACACGCCCTGAAGTGGCGACCATCCTCTGGACTCAGGCAAGCTGTACACGGGAGTAAAAGGTCCCGATGCTGCCCGCGCCGTGTCCGGAGGGGAAACAAGAGTTATGGGGTTTGTAACAGGGGGTATGGGAGCGACAGGGGTTGCTACGTCCCCTGCTGGCGCCAGGTCTCGGATCGAGACCGTGTCCTCTCGCCCGTCAGGGTATACCACATAGGCATACTGAGGGTTGGCGTGGAGGAGGTGGACCTGTTCGACCAACGGGTCAGACTTGCGGGCCCTTACATGTTGCCGCAGGAGGACAGGTCCTGAGTACGTCAACCAAGACGGTAATGAGGTCCCCGAGGAAGACTTCCGAGGGAATGAAAACATCCTCTCATGGGGAGTAGCGTTGGTTGCCGTACACAGGAGTGAGCGTATGGAATGGAGCGCATCAGGGAGCACCTCTTGCCAACGGGAGACTGGAAGGCTTTTTGACTTCAACGCCAGTAAGACAGCCTTCCAGACTGTAGCATTCTCACGTTCAACCTGTCCGTTACCCCGAGCGTTGTAGCTCGTGGTTCTACTAGAGGCAATCCCGTATGAGAGCAGGTATTGCCTCAAGTCATCGCTCATGAACGACAAGCCCCTGTCGCTGTGAATGTAGCTGGGGTACCCGAACAGGGTAAAAAGATCACGGAATGCCTTGATAACCGTGGCAGCGGATGTATCAGAGCAGGGAATAACAAAAGGGAATCTAGAGTACTCGTCAATGATGTTGAGGAAGTACACATTCCGATCTGTTGAGGGAAGGCGGCCCTTAAAATCGACACTCAGTCTCTCGAAGGGACGAGTGGCCTTGACTAATTGTGCCCGGTCAGGTCGGTAAAAGTGCGGTTTGCATTCCGCGCATACCGACAGCTTCTTGTTATGGACCTGACGTCCTCCACCGAGTAGGGCAGATTGCGGGCTTTTATAAAGTGGTAGAGCCGAGGGACCCCAGGATGGCATAGGTCATTATGGAGAGCCTGCAAACGGTCCTCCTGTATACTGGCGCATGTTCCACGTGAGAAGGCATCCGAGGGCTCATTGAGTTTCCCTGGACGATACATGATGTCATAGTTATAGGTGGAGAGTACAATTCTCCGCCGCAAGATCTTGTCGTTCTTGATCTTGCCCCTCAGCATGTTATTAAACATGAACGCCACGGACCGTTGGTCCGTGATCAGGGTGAACCGTTTTCCCGCCAAGTAATGGCGCCAGTGCCTGACGACCTCCACAATGGCCTGGGCCTCCTTTTCCACCGCTGAATGCCGAATTTCGGGGCCTTGGAGGGTGCGGGAAAAAAATGCGACGGGCCTGCCCGCCTGGTTAAGTGTGGCGGCCAGGGCGAAATCAGATGCATCGCTCTCCACCTGAAAGGGGATGGACTCATCAACAGCGTGCATCGTAGCTTTCGCGATGTCGGCTTTTAATTTATCGAAGGCCAATCGGGCCTCTGGTGCTAGGGGAAAAGAAGTGGACTTAATGAGCGGACGGGCTTTGTCCGCGTAATTGGGAACCCACTGTGCATAATAAGAGAAGAAGCCTAAGCATCTTCTCAGTACTTTTGCACTAGCAGGCAAGGGAAGTTCAGAAAGGGGGCGCATACGGTCTGGATCAGGGCCAATGACCCCGTTTTCCACCACGTATCCTAGGATGGCTAAACGGCGCGTACGAAACACACACTTCTCCCTGTTGTAGGTCAGGTTCAGGCGAGATGCAGTGCGTAGGAAATTCAGGAGATTTGTGTCGTGGTCCTGCTGGTCATGGCCGCAGATGGTGACATTATCCAGGTACGGGAAGGTAGCCCGCAGCCCGTTCTGGTCCACCATTCGGTCCATAGCACGCTGGAAGACCGAGACCCCATTGGTGACACCAAAGGGAACCCTGAGAAAGTGATACAAGCGACCATACGCCTCAAAGGCCGTGTATTGTCGGTCCTCTGGGCGAATGGGGAGTTGGTGGTAGGCAGACTTGAGGTCTATGGTGGAGAACACCCGGTACTGCGCAATCTGATTGACCATGTCAGATATGCGCGGGAGGGGATACGCATCCAGCTGCGTGTATCTATTAATGGTCTGACTATAGTCAATGACCATCCGGGGTTTGTTCCCACTCTTGACCACCACGACCTGCGCTCTCCACGGACTAGCACTGGGTCGTATGATCCTTTCTTTGAGGAGCCGCTGAACTTCAGATCGAATGAAGATCCGATCCTCAGCGCTGTAACGCCTACTCTTAGTCACAATGGGCTTGCAGCCTGGCACAAGATTCTGGAACAGGGAGGGTGTGGTGATCTTCAGCGTCGAGAGGCTACAGGCGGGGCGCGTTGGGCAATTTGGAGGCTGCTGTTCTCCCACTGAAAGCGAAGGGAGTGGCCCACCGTACTGTAGGGTTACACTCCTCAAGTGGACCATGAAGTTTAGTCTGAGAAGTATTGGCGCGCAAAGGTGCGGCAACACGAGGAGCTTGAAACGCTCGTAAACTGTGCCTTGCACCGTTAAAGTTACCACGCAACTCCCTAGCACGGTGACAGACCGGGACCTTAATGCCATAGAAATTGTCTGTTTGACAGGTTGAATCCGGAGTCCACACCGCTTCACAGCGTCTGGGTGGATAAAGCTCTCAGTGCTCCCGCTGCCAAACAGACAATAAATCAAGTGGTCGTTTACCTGAATGTCCATCATAGACTTGTCAAGTCTATGAGGCTTGGCCTGGTCCAGGATGATCGACGCCACCGTTGGTTCATGAGCGCCACTGCAGGCAGCTGAAATTGACGAGGATGACCCCTGCTGGTCGTTCGCGGTCAGTGCCAACCAACATGGCCGCTCCCATAGGTCGCACGTGGGTGATGGCGCCAAACTCAGCGACCCCTGGTGGTCACACATCTCCGACTTCGTCGACCGTAATGGTGTCGTCCTGGCCTCGCACGTGGACGAAACCCTCGACGATTTCGACGACGAAGAACCGGGCTCTGAGGAATCGCAGGCCGCACTACTGTTCCTAGAAGCAGATTTAGATCGGCACACTTTCGAATAGTGCCCCTTCTTACCGCAGGCGGAGCACAACACAGCTTTAGCGGGACACCGTTGCCGAGTATGCTTCGCTCCCCCACAGAAGTAACACCGCGGGCCACCCGGAGCTGCTGCCGTCGTCTGGCCCGAGTGTGAGCACGCCATCACGCAGCATTTAGAACCCGAGGGACGAGGAGGGATTGGCGACTGCTCCTGCCACGTTGTCTCCACGTGGTCTTCAGGATACAATACTAGGCTTTTGGAGGCCGTCTCCAGCATCTCCGCTAGTTCTATTGCCTGGGTAAGGTCAAGGTTACCTTTCTCCAGTAGTTTGAGTCGAATGTACGACGATCCGACTCCCGCCACAAACGCATCTCGAGCGAGGTCGTTCATATTCTGCTCGGCCGACACAGCTTTGCAGTTACAGCCCCTGGCTAGCTGTAGGAGCTCGTTCGCGTATTCCTCCATCGTTTCGCCGGACTGCCGTCGTCGAGTGGCTAAGAGGTAACGAGCGTGTATTTCGTTGGGCGGTTTAATATAACGCTTCTTCAGAAGCTCGAGGGCCTTTGTGTAATCGGTGGCCACACGGATCGCGAGGTAGATGGTGTCGCTTACCCTCGCATGGAGGACCCAGAGTCTGTCATCATCTGTGGTGACCGCTGCGGAGGCTGCCAGGTAGTCCTCAAAACACTTCAACCAGTGGTCGAAGGTGTTAGAGGCGCCCACCGCACGTGGATCTAGTGTAAGGCGTTCAGGCTTCAGTATCTGCTCCATACTCTCTTTTTTTTTTCTTCTTCGACGAGAGTTTATTTACAGCAAATAAAATTGATGCGCGTTATCACACACGAGGCTTGATGCTCAGGAAATAAAGGCTTTTATTTGCTGTAACAAGGCAGCTACTAATTATATACACGATCCCAGACTGAGGGGTCCCAGACAGAGCAGAGACCTTTCTACCTCTCCCAGGAGGCGGAGCCCGACTGGGATGTACCACAATACTATAATACAAAGGTGTAACAACCCCACCCTAACCCCAACAGCAACAAGTAGAACAACCCATCCCTAACCCCAACAGCAACATATATACATACTTGTAGTACTGGCCAGACCCTGGCTCAGTACTATCTAGTGGGAACCAACGATGGTTCACCACAGTAACCTTGTTCTGCCCGTTATGCCTGAGTTGCGTCAGTCTCAGGAAGGGGCAGGGGGCAGTCAGTTAGGCTGATCACTCCGAGGGTCTCATGGTTGTAAGACCCAAGGCTGTGCTCCTCCATTAGCTTGTGGGCCCCTGCTTTATGGGATGGAGCAGCAGCTGGGGTGAGCTCCAGAATCTTCACCATCATCTGGCGCTGCCAGTCCTAGAAATCCATCACTGTCTGTATCATGCAGGTGAAGCCTTCAGCCATGGTCCTTGGGGACCTTGCCATCTTTCGGACTTGATCTGACCTCGAGCCCCAGACTTTCCATTATGGATGCCATCCTTGCAGTGTTGGCCTGGGTGCCACCCATTGTCAGCACCAACTCCTTATTCCTTCATTCGGCCTTGCAGGAGTGTCGCTGAGTGTCATATTCCCAGCTCTGTCTTTACATCTCAGGCAGCTGAGGGACGAACGTGTCCAGAGCACGACACCGCCAGCTGAGTCCTGGAATCCAGCAGACCTTTGACTGTCCAATCCCTGTGACATTCCTGCCTGCACTTAATGGGGATCAGCGGCAGTGTGGCGCTCATCGGATAGTGACCCAGAAGCTTGCCTGCTAAGGTCACCTCCTGAGGTGTGTGTTGATGGATGGTGCAGGTGAAGCCGTGATGCTTCTGTGTCCTCCGAGGTCGTGTTGAGGGTGGGCGGTGTGACCCTGCTGGTGAGTCGGCCAGGCTGATCATGTGATGTTCTTGCAAAGGTCCGGGATACTCACTGAGTTTGGTCATCTCGATGCAGGTGCAGAGGATCTTCACTTTTCTCGCGCACACCCAACTTGTTCTCAGCACAGGCTCATTCCTGCATCTCCCCTGGCACCACGTGGGGTCGTGGTTACATTCCGAGGGCTGACGGCAAGGTGGAACACAGAGAGGATACAGACAACACTTACCCTGGCAGAATGAAGTAGGTCATTTATCTTCTTGTGGCATCGTGCCCCTGTCCTCTTGTGGAGGATTGCTGGCACTGACCATCTGCGATGTACTGTGACCCTCTCCCGGGCGGAGTTTGTGATCTTGCTGGAAGGTCTCCTGAGGGCGGAGTGTGGCCTTCCTCTCCTCCACCACATCCTACATTCTGGTTAGGGCCCCTCCCAAAAGCTTGGGGCCGGCTTCCTCGCTGCCATCCTCCTGGTGTGAATGAGAGCTATGGCGCCGTCTAAATGCAGTGCCCCCTTAATTGAAGTATTCAGATGACCCCCAGCATGGGCAAATCAGACACTTCGTGCCACAGGCACAGGAATCACATCGTTTTTCATGCCGAAAATGACACATAGCCTAGCGCTTGGAAAATTCCACCCAGGAATCTCGCACCATGTTTCACTCAGGGATTTGACTTGTCCAATATTACGAGCTGGGACCATAACTATATAGGCTTAGTTCTCAGAAGACAATCCAGCCTGTATCCTTTCTGTGAGATCCTAAATAAATATTTCTCATCGGTATTTACTGTTGAGAAAGACATGGATGTTAGGGAACTTGAGGAAATAAACAGTGATGTCTTTAGGAGTGTATATATTACAGAGAAGGAGATGCTGGAAGTCTTAAAGCACAGCAAGATAGATAAATCCCCGAGACCTGATGAAGTGTATCCCAGGACATTGTGGGAGCCTAGGGAGTTCCCTAGCAGAGATATATGAATCATCAACAATTACAGGTGAGGTGCCTGAAGATTGGAGGGTGGCAAATGTTGTGCCTTTGTTTAAGAAGGGCTGCAGGTGGGAACTACAGGCCAGTGAGCCTAACATCTGTACTGGTTAAGTTGTTAGAAGGTATTCTGGCGCAGGATCTACAGGCATTTAGAGAGGCAAGGACTGATTAGGGACAGTCAGCATGGCTTTGTGAGTGGAAAATCATGTCTCATGAATTTGATTGAGTTTTTTGAAGGGGTAACCAAGAAGGTAGATGAGAGCAGTGCAGCTGATGTTGTCTACATGGACTTTAGCAAGGCCTTTGACAAGATACTGTATGGTAGGTTGTTGCATAAGGTTAAATCTCACATGATCCAGGGTGAGGTAGCCAATTGGATACAAAATTGGCTTGATGACAGAAGACAGAGGGTGATTGTGAGGGGTTGTTTTTCAAACTGGAGGCCTGTGACCAGTGGTGTGCCTCAGGAATAGGTGCTGAGTCCACTGTTATTTGTCATTTATAATAATGATTTGGATGAGAATTTAGGAGGCATGGTTAGTAAGTTTGCAGATGACACCAAGATTGGTTGCATAATGGTGTGGTGAACCATCGTTGGTTCCCACTGGATAGTACTGAGCCAGGGTCTGGCCAGTACTACAAGGATGTACATATGTTACTGTTGGGTTCTGCTACTTGTTGCTGTTGGGGTTAGGGTGGGGTTGTTACACCTTTGTACTGTAGTGTTGTGGCACATCCCAGTCGGGCTCCGCCTCCTGGGAGAGGTATAAGAGTCCCTGCTCTGGCCGGGACCCCTTCAGTCTGGGATAGTGTATATAATTATTGGCTGCTTCATTACAGTAAATAAAAGCCTTTTATTTCCCGAGCATCTGGCCTCGTGTTTGAGAAGCGCATCAATTTTATTTACTGTTGTTAAACTCTCGTCGAAGAAAAAAAAAAGAGAGTATGGAGCAGATCCTGAAGCCGGAACACCTTACACTACATCCACGTGCGGTGGGCGCTTCTAACACCTTCGACCACTGGCTGAAGTGCTTCGAAGACTACCTGGCAGCCTCCGCAGCGGTCACCACAGATGATGACAGACTCCGGGTCCTCCATGCGAGGGTAAGCGACACTGTCTACCTCGCGATCCGTGCGGCCACCGATTATACTAAGGCCCTCGAGCTTCTGAAGAAGCGTTATATCAAACCATCCAATGAAATACACGCTCGTTACCTCCTAGCCACTCGACAACGGCAGTCTGGCGAAACGATGGAGGAATATGCGAACCAGCTCCTACAGCTAACCAGGGGCTGTAACTGCAAAGCTGTGTCGGCTGAGCAGAGCATGAACGACCTCGCCCGAGATGCGTTTGTGGCGGGAGTCGGATCGTCGTACATTCGACTTAAACTATTGGAGAAGGGTAACCTTAATCTTACCCAGGCAATCGAGCTAGCGGAGATGCTCGAGACGGCTCCAAAAGCTTAGTATTATATCCGGAGGACCATGTGGAGACAATGTGACAGGAGCAGTCGCCAATCCCTCCTCGTCCCTCGGGTTCGAAATGCTGCGTAATGGCGTGCTCACACTCGGGCCAGACGACGGCAGCAGCTCCGGGCGGCCCGCGGTGTCCCGCTAAGGCTGTGTTGTACACCGCATGCGGTAAGAAAGGGCACTATTCGAAAGTGTGCCGATCTAAACCTAGGAACGGCAGTGCGGCCTGCGATTCTTCAGAGCTCGGCTCTTCGTCGTCGAAGTCATCGAGGGGTTCGTCCACGTGCGAAGCCAGGACGACGCCATTACGGTCGACGGAGTCGGAGGTGTGTGACCACCAGGGGTCGCTGGGTTTGGCGCCATCACCCACGTGCGACTCATGGGAGCGGCCATGTTGGTCGACACTGACCACGAACGACCAGCAGGGGTCCTCCTCATCGATTTCAGCTGCCTGCAGTGGCGCTCATGAACCAACAGTGGCGTCGATCATCCTGGACCAGGCCAAGCCTCATAGACTTGACAAATCTATGATGAATATCCAGGTAAATGACCACGTGATTTATTGTCTGTTTGACAGCGGGAGCACTGAGAGCTTTATCCACCCAGACACTGTGAAGCGGTGTGGACTCCAGATTCAACCTGCCAAACAGACAATCTCTATGGCATCGAGGTCCCGGTCTGTCACCGTGCTAGGGAGTTGCGTGGTAACTTTGAAGGTGCAAGGCACAGTTTGAGCGTTTCAAGCTCCTAGTGTTGCCGTATCTTTGCGCGCCAATACTTCACGGACTAAACTTCATGGTCCACTTGAGGAGTGTAACCCTACAGTACGGTGGGCCACTCCCTTCTCTGGCAGTGGGAGAACAGCAGCAGCCTCCAAATTGCCCAACGCCCCGCCTGTAGCCTCTCGACGCTGAAGATCACCACACCCTCCTTGTTCCAGAATCTTGTGCCAGGCTGCAAGCCCATTGCGACTAAAAGTAGGCGTTACAGCGCTGAGGATCGGATCTTCATTAGCTCTGAGGTTCAGCAGCTCCTCAAAGAAAGGATCATACAACCCAGCGCTAGTCCGTGGAGAGCGCAGGTCGTGGTGGCCAAGAGTGGGAACAAACCCAGGATGGTCATTGACTATAGTCAGACCATTAATAGATACACGCAGCTGGATGCGTATCCCCTCCCGCGCATATCTGACATGGTCAATCAGATTGCGCAGTACCGGGTGTTCTCCACCATAGACCTCAAGTCTGCCTACCACCAACTCCCCATTCGCCCAGAGGACCGACAATACACGGCTTTTGAGGCGGATGGTCGCTTGTATCACTTTCTCAGGGTTCCCTTTGGTGTCACCAATGGGGTCTCGGTCTTCCAGCGTGCTATGGACCGAATGGTGGACCAGAACGGGCTGCGGGCTACCTTCCCGTACCTGGATAATGTCACCATCTGCGGCCATGACCAGCAGGACCATGACACGAATCTCCTGAACTTCCTACGCACTGCATCTCGCCTGAACTTGACCTACAACAGGGAAAAGTGTGTGTTTCGTACGCGCCGTTTAGCCATCCTAGGATACGTGGTGAAAAACGGGGACATTGGCCCTGATCCAGACCGTATGCGCCCCCTTTCTGAACTTCCCTTGCCTGCTAGTGCAAAAGCACTGAGAAGATGCTTAGGCTTCTTCTCTTATTATTCGCAGTGGGTTCCCAATTACGCGGACAAAGCCCGTCCGCTCATTAAGTCCACGACTTTTCCCCTAACGCCAGAGGCCCGATTGGCCTTCGATAAATTGAAAGCCGACATCGCAAAAACTACGATGCATGCTGTTGACAAGTCCATCCCCTTTCAGGTGGAGAGTGATGCATCTGATTTCGCCCTGGCCGCCACACTTAACCAGGCGGGCAGGCCCGTCGCATTTTTTTCCCGCACCCTCCAAGGCCCCGAAATTCGGCATTCAGCGGTGGAAAAGGAGGCCCAGGCCATTGTGGAGGCCGTCAGGCACTGGCGCCATTACTTGGCGGGAAAACGGTTCACCCTGATCACGGACCAGCGGTCCGTGGCGTTCATGTTTAACAACACGCAGAGGGGCAAGATCAAGAATGACAAGATCTTGCGGTGGAGAATTGAACTCTCCACCTATAACTACGACATCATGTACCGTCCAGGGAAACTCAATGAGCCCTCGGATGCCCTCTCGCGTGGAACATGCGCCAGTATACAGGAGGACCGTTTGCAGGCTCTCCATAATGACCTATGCCATCCTGGGGTCCCTCGGCTCTACCACTTTATAAAAGCTCGCATTCTGCCCTACTCGGTGGAGGACGTCAGGTCCGTAACAAGAAGCTGTCGGGTTTGCGCGGAATGCAAACCGCACTTTTACCGACCTGACCGGGCACATTTAGTCAAGGCCACTCGTCCCTTCGAGAGACTGAGTGTCGATTTTAAGGGCCCCCTTCCCTCAACAGATCGGAATGTGTACTTCCTCAATATCATTGACGAGTACTCTCGGTTCCCTTTTGTTGTTCCCTGCTCTGATACATCCGCTGCCACGGTTATCAAGGCATTCCGTGATCTCTTTACCCTGTTCGGGTACCCCGGCTACATCCATAGCGACAGGGGCTCGTCGTTCATGAGCGATGACTTGAGGCAATTCCTGCTCTCATACGGGATTGCCTCTGGTAGAACCACGAGCTACAACCCTAGGGGTAACGGACAGGTGGAACGTGAGAATGCTACAGTCTGGAAGGCTGTCTTACTGGCGATGAAGTCAAAAAGCCTTCCAGTCTCCCGTTGGCAAGAGGTGCACTCCATTCTATTCGCTCCCTCCTGTGTACGGCAACCAATGCTACTCCCCACGAGAGGATGTTCTCATTCCCTCGGAAGTCTTCCTCGGGGATTTCTTTACCGTCTTGGTTGACGTACTCAGGACCCGTCCTCCTGCGGCGACATGTAAGGGCCCGCAAGTCCGACCCGTTGGTCGAACAGGTCCATCTCCTCCACGCCAACCCTCAGTATGCCTATGTGGCATACCCTGACGGGCGAGAGGACACGGTCTCGATCCGAGACCTGGCGCCAGCAGGGGACGTAGCAACCCCTGTCACTCCCATACCCCCTGTTACAAACCCCTTAACTCTTGTTTCTCCCCCGGACACGGCGCGGGCAGCATCGGGACCATTGCTTAACCCTTTTACTCCCGTGTACAGCTTGCCTGAGTCCAGAGGATGGTCGCCACTGCAGGGCGTGTCAGGACCCCATGGACTACCGTCACCTCAGGGTCAACCGGCCTGTGAGTCCGTGGAAGAACAGCTGGACGCCGCCTTGGGGAGAACGCCACCGCAAGTGCCTACTCCGGTGTCACCGCCGGTATTGAGGAGGTCACAACGACGGTGCGGTCCCCCTGACCGTCTGAACTTATAGACTGATGACACTTTATTCTGTTTTTGTACCCCGCCGGCCTTTGTTCTCAAAGGAGGGGTGAATGTGGTGAACCATCGTTGGTTCCCACTGGATAGTACTGAGCCAGGGTCTGGCCAGTACTACAAGGATGTACATATGTTACTGTTGGGTTGTGCTACTTGTTGCTGTTGGGGTTAGGGTGGGGTTGTTACACCTTTGTACTGTAGTGTTGTGGTACATCCCAGTCGGGCTCCGCCTCCTGGGAGAGGTATAAAAGTCCCTGCTCTGGCCGGGACCCCTTCAGTCTGGGATAGTGTATATAATTATTGGCTGCTTCATTACAGTAAATAAAAGCCTTTTATTTCCTGAGCATCTGGCCTCGTGTTTGAGAAGCGCATCAAATGGACAATGAAAAATGTTATCTAGGATTGCAACGGGATCTTGATCAATTGGGCCAGTGGACTGATGAATGGCTGATGGAGTTTAATTTGGATAAATGTGAGGTGATGCATTTTGGTAGATCGAACCGGGGCAGGACTTATTCAGTTAATGGTAAGGCGTTGGGGAGAGATACAGAACAAAGAGATCTAGGGGTACAGGTTCATAGCTCCTTGAAAGTGGAGTCACAGATGGACAGAGTGGTGAAGAAGGCATTCGGCATGCTTGGTTTCATCGGTCAGAACATTGAATACAGGAGTTGGAATGTCTTGTTGAAGTTGTACAAGATATTGGTAAGGCCACATTGGAATACTGTGTGCAATTCTGGTCACCCTATTATAGAAAGGATATTATTAAACCAGAAAGAGTGCAGAAAAGATTTACTAGGATGCTACCGGGACTTGATGTTTTGAGTTATAAGGAGAGGCTGGATAGACTGGGATTTTTTTCCCTGGAGCATAGGAGGCTGAGGGGTGACCTCCTAGAGGTCTACAAAATAATGACGGGCATAGATCAGCTACATAGTCAACATCTTTTCCCAAAGGTAGGGGAGTCTAAAACTAGACGGCATTGGTTTAAGGTGAGAGGGCAGAGATACAACAGGGTCTAGAGGGACAATTTTTTCACACAGAGGCTGGTGAGTGTCTGGAACAAGCTGCCAGAGGTAGCAGTAGAGGCGGGTACAATTTTGTCTTTTAAAATGCATTTAGACAGTTGCATGGATAAGATGGATATAGAACGATACGGACCAAATGTGGCAATTGGGACTAGCTTAGTGGTGTTAAAAAAAAAGGCGGCATGGACAAGTTGGGCCAAAGATCTGTTTCCATGCTGTAAACCTCTATGACTCTATGACAATCACCTCATCTCAAAAGCCAGTCTAATAAACCTGCATTGCATTCTCTCTGAAGGCAAGTATGTTGTTGCTTAAGTAAGGAGACCAAAAGAACAAAGAGCAAAGAAAATTACAGCACAGGAACAGGCTCTTCGGCCCTCCAAGCCTGCACTGACCATGCTGACTGAACTAAAACCCCCTATCCTTCCAATGAAAACTGCAGTACTCCAGGTGTGGCCTCACCAGGACCCTGTATAACTGTAATAAGACTTCTTTCATCTTCTACCCCAATCCCTTTGTGACAAAATACTAACATTCCCTTTTTGCCTTCCTAACTGCTTGTGTTGCTGGATGTAAAATTTCTGTGATTGATGTATAAGGAAACGCAGCCTTCTCTGAATGCAAACATCTCCCTGCCTCTCACCATTGAAAATACATTCGGAATTTGCAGTTTTCCTACCAATGTGGATAACTTCACACTTTGCCACACTGCTTTTGCTCACTTACTAATCCTGTATCTGTGCTTCTGCAGCCCCTTTGCACCTTCTTTACTGCTTACTTTTCTACCAAACTTTGTATCATCAGCTTGTTTGGATACACTACCCTTAACCCCTCCTGAAAAAGCAACTTGAGGAACCTGTTTTTTCCCACTTTTTTATTTTCTGCAATTGACATTCCTATTTTTTAAATGTTTAAACAATATTTCTACTAAAGTCCGAGCACATAAAAACCTAATCGTTAAATTCCAACTGACCTTAGAGCCTTGTTTCTGGGAAGCCATCGCTATGGATACGAGTGCTGCTGGGCCCAGTGCTGTAGCACCGCACTCTTGCAATCTGCAGATACACCAGAGGACATGAACAATGCAGATACAAGTCACATATTTCCTCTCATTAAAATAAATACATTTTTATGTTCTGATTAAGTGAAAGCAATGTAAAGGAGGAACCCGTTCATACAGCGCCCCCACACCTACATCAATGGTACAGTCAGCAGCAAGACCCACAACCTGTACAACAAATGTTGCATTCTCCAATGATATCAGTGATCACCACAGGACCTCACTACACAAACAAATGCCTCCTCATTTCATTTCTCCAATTTCAGGGGTGGAGGGTTCCACAAATGACCGAAGCGAGGTTGCGTCCTGCTTCCAGAGCCCTCATTGGAACCCCCAGCACACGAACTCTCACTAAGGTACCAGTTCTACAGGCACATATTCCTCACTTGGATACAGTGCCACAGACTCTGACTTTTGCTGGGGTACAGATGGAAGATAGACTATGCTAATAGCTACAAACAAATTGAGGAAGATCAGGAGCACTAGTGAACTATAGTCTTAGCTGCTGGATTCACTTGTAATTGATTACAGTTGTTACAGTGATGTAACTGGAATGGAGAGATTCAAATATGGAGCTATGAGAAAGATGAATGTGGGCAGTTAATGAATTACACTTTCAAGAACTTTGGGGTGGAAAGAAAGATTGAGTTAGGGCAGTATTTTGCAAAGACAATTGGATTAGTGGTGTTTAGAGTTGAAGATCCTGGTAATGGTTTTGAAAGGGAGGCAGACAGTTACTGAGAAGATGGTACCATTGATTCTGGCATGAAGACCAAAGAGAGATTGGACTGGACGTAAAAGGAGCATGAGTTGTATCTCTAGGACTAGAACAGGGGAGAGCCTGAGGGTTGGAGGTCAGTCTCTCTCATCAGTGTTGTCCGTGAAATCAATCCATTTTTTAAAAAGAAACCAATGCAAATGTGGGAAAATTCTAACACAGATTAACCTTGCATTTTATTTGAACTTCTTTGAAAGTTCATCAACCTTCTTCTCATCATCCTCCTAAGAGGGGAGGCAGTGGCACCAGCATTTCGACTTTGCGGGGACTGCAACAATACGAGACATCGAGAGAAAAAGAGACAGTTGGAAGCAAATAGGAAAGAGATGAAGAGAGAGTTCTCAGTGCTTTTGGTTTAAACCTTTCATCTGAATTTGGTTCCACTGGAAATATGTTGAGTGAAATTAAACAAATTACAAGAATTTTTCTGTTGAATTATTTCCAACATTCATATTTTCTCAGTTCCACCAGATAATTCTTACAAGAAAGTTACTCACAGGTGTATGTGACGATGTAGGGCATCCCTGCTCTCTAAAACACAATGCGGCAGAGCTGCCTGGACACCCTGTGTCTTCAAATAATTTTGATCAATTAACTCAAAGTCCTGTAGAGTCTGCGGGGTGCTCAGTCCATCTCCATAGATTGTTACCTGTGAAACCAATCAAATTTGGGTAAGTCTAACATTGTTTTACGTTGCAATTTTGCTGAGATTAAAATGAAATATGGCAAACTTCAATGGAATGAGAAATTAATTGATGCAGTTACCTGGGTTTAGATGTTTATGGATGATTCAAAAACTGCTGGAATTATTCAAATAAGCATTTTGCATCATGCAAACCAATACACAATGGCCTAGGGATTTGCTACAACCCGCCATCAAAATGGTTACACCTAATGCACCCCCAACATTAGCCCTCAATATAACAGAGCCGAACAAACCTGGGCCTACCATTAAATAGGCGGGGCTTTAGGCCAGAGATGACAGAATAGGACATGGAAAGGAGCCAAAAGTAAATAGTCACTAATCCCAGAGTAGTGCTGAAAGTCTGTAGGATTGCAAAGTTAATCCCTTATTCTAAAAAAGCAGGGAAGAATATACATAGCAATTGCAGGCCTCAGTTTAAGGTCAATTTGGTGGAGAAGCTTTGGGAAACAATAATCCTGGAGATAATGAACAGCAAGATCAAAGAACAGTACAGCACAAGAAGAGGCCCTTTGACCCTCCAAGCCTGTGCCAATAACAGCACTCAGACAAACAGAGACCAATGAAGGAGTATCAGCATGAACTGGTCAACTGCAAATTGATTTTGACTAACTTGACTGTTTTGAGGCAGTAACAGAGAGGGTGAATGAGGAAGTGCTGTTGGTGTGCTGTATATAAACTTTCAAAAGGTATTTAATATCATAAAATCATAGAATCCCTGCATTGCTAGAGGGATGGGGTTTAAAAACAGGGAGGTTATGTTGCAGCTGTATAAGGTGCTGGTGAAGCCACACCTGGAGTACTGTGTACAGTTTTGGTCTCCTTACTTGAGAAAGGATATACTGGCATTGGAGGGGGTGCAGAGGAGATTCACTAGGTTGCTTCCGGAGTTGAGAGGGTTGGCTTATGAGGAGAGACTGAATAGACTGGGGCTATATTCATTGGAATTAAGAAGAATGGGGGGAGATCTTATAGAAACATACAAGATTAGGAAGGGAATAGATAAGATAGAAGCAGGGAACTCGCTGGAGTTCAGACAAATGAGGGGGGATCTCATAGAGACTTATAAAATTCTAACAGGGTAGATACAGGGAAGATATTCCCGATGGTGGGAGAGTCCAGAACAAGAGGTCACAGTCTGAGGATTCAGGGTAGACCATTTAGGATGGAGGTGAGGAGACATTTCTTCACCCAAAGAGTGGTGAGCCTGTGGAATTCATTACCACAGGAAGTAGTTGATACCAAAACATTGAATGTATTCAAGAGGCGGCTGGGTATAGCACTTGGGGTGAATGGGATCAAAGGTTACGGGGAGAAAGCAGGATTAGGCTATTGAGTTGGATGATCAGCCATGATCGTAATGAATGGTGGAGCAGGCTTGAAGGGCCAAATGGCCTCCTCCTGCTCCTATCTTCTGTGTTTCTATGTTAACCTGCATACCAGGGGCAATTTAGCACGGCCAACCCACCTAACCTGCACACTAGGGGCAATTTAGCACGGCCAATCCACCTAACCTGCACACTAGGGGCAATTTAGCACGGCCAATCCACCTAACCCGCTTATAACGTGCCACGTGTTTGGTTTGTGTTCGCAAATTGAAGTCCAAAAAATAAAAGCCACAGTAAAAGTAGCAAATAGATACAAAATAGAGATGGGGAAAGAAAAACAATTGCTTTTTGGTCTGGTTCCCCCTCATTCAGTATTGAGATCATTGCTGTGTAATGACATGCATCAATGACTTGCTCTTGGGGTTACAGGTATATTTTTGAAATCTGCAAATTATATGAAATTTGGAAGTGTAATAAACAGCGGGAACATAAAGAGAATGGTGGAATTGGCACACATATAGCAGATGAAATTCAACACAAATGTGGTAGGAAGCATGAGGCGTGACAATATAAATTAAACAGTACAGTTTAATAAGGAGTGCAAGAGCACCGAAACCTCATATACTTCTGCACAAAACTTTGAAACAGACAGGACTAATCAACACATCATAGAATTATAGAATCCCTACAGTGCAGAAAGAGGCCATTCAGCCCATCAAATCTGTACTGACTCCTCAAAAGAGCATCTTACCCAGACCCTTCCCCAATAACCCCACATATTTACTTCCCTGATCCCCCTAACCTAAGGCACGAAGAAGCAATTTAGCACGGCCAATCCACCTAACCTGCACACCTTTGGACTGTGGGAGGAAAGAAGAGCAGTGGGAGGAACCCCACGCAGACACGGTGAGAACGTGCAAACTCCACACAGACAGCCACCCAAGGCCAGAATCAAACCCGGGTCCCTGGCGCGATGAAGTAGCAGTGCTAACCACTGTGCCACAAAGCTGTTTAATGAAACATATAGTATTCTGGGCTTAGAAGTCAGAAATTATGCTAAGCCTGTATTAAAATGTCTGTTCTGCCACAGCTGAAATATTAAGCTGGATGTTAAGGGAATGGAGCATCTCTGTGGAGGTTTATAAATGTCAGCCAGTACCCATTTCAGGGATTCTGAAGCCCAATCTTCACAACTCCCATTTTCATGGGTTAGGGTGCGGGTTAATCACGACCATCATCCCAGTACCAAAGAAAAGCCAGGCAGCGTGTCTTAATGACAATCACCCAGTAGCTCTGACATCCATCATTATGAAGTGCTTCAAAAGGCTAGCCATGGCACAAATCAATTCCTGCCTCCCATACTGCCTGGATCCACTACAGTTTGCCTATCACTGCAACAGGTCCACAGCAGACACCATTTCCCTGGCTCTGCACTCAACCCAGGAACACCTAGATAACAAAGACACCTATATCAGACTCCTATTCATAGACTACAGCTCAGCCTTCAACACCATTATTCCTACAAAACTCATCTCCAAACTTTGTGGCCTGGGGCTCAGCACCTCCCTCTGCAACTGGATCCTAGACTTCCTAACCACAGACCGCAGTCAGTAAGGATAAGCAACAACATCTTAGAATAGAAATTTCATAGAAACCCTACAGTGCAGAAGGAGGCCATTCGGCCCATCGAGTCTGCACCGACCACAATCCCACCCAGGCCCTACCCCCCACATATTTACCCGCTAATCCCTCTAATTTACGCATCTCAGGGGCAATTTTAACCTGGCCAATCAACCTAACCCGCACATCTTTGGACTGTGGGAGGAAACCGGAGCACCCGGAGGAAACCCACGCAAACACGAGGAGAATGTGCAAACTCCACACAGACAGTGACCCGAGCCGGGAATCGAACCCGGGACCCTGGAGCTGTGAAGCAGCAGTGCTAACCACTGTGCTACCGTGCCGCCCCTCCTTGATCATCCTCAACACCGGTGCCCCACAAGGCTGTGTTCTCAGCCCCCTACTATACTCCTTACTCACCTGTGACTGTGTGGCCAAATTCCTCTCCAATTCGATTTTCAAGTTTGCTGATGACACCACCGTAGTGGGTCGGATCTCAAACAATGATGAGACAGAGTACAGGAATGAGATAGAGAATCTGGTGAACTGGTGCGGCAACAATAATCGCTCCCTCAATGTCAACAAAACGAAGGAGATTGTCATCGGCTTCAGGAAGCGTAAAGGAGAACATGCCCCTGTCTACATCAACGGGGATGAAGTAGAAACGGTCGAGAGCTTCAAGTTTTTAGGTGTCCAGATCACCAACAACCTGTTCTGGTCCCTCCATGCCGACACTATAGTTAAGAAAGCCCACCAACGCCTCTACTTTCTCAGGAGACTAAGGAAATTTGGTGTGTCAGCTACGACTTTCACCAACCTTTACAGATGCATTCTTTCTGGTTGTATCACAGCTTGGTATGGCTCCTGCTCTGTCCAAGACCGCAAGAAACTACAAAGGGTTGTGAATGAAGCCCAATCCATCACTCAAACCAGCCTCCCACCCATTGACTCTGTCTACACTTCCAACTGCCTCGGAAAAGCAGCCAGCATAACCAAGGACCCCACATACCCTGGACATTCTCTCTTCCACCTTCTTCCGTCGGGAAAAAGATACAAAAGTCTGAGGTCACGTACCAACCGACTCAAAAACAGCTGCCATCGGACATTTGAATGGACCCCCCTCGCATTAAATTGAGCTTTCTCTACACCCTAGCTAAGACTGCAGCACTACATTCTGCCCTCTCTCCTTTCCTTCTCTATGAGTGGTATGTTTTGTCTGTATAGCGCGCAAGAAACAATACTTTTCACTGTATACTAATGCATGTGACAATAATAAATCAAATCAAATCAAATCAACGTGCTGGTTCCATGGAAGCCACATGACTCCTCATACTCTTCATAAGAGAGCAAGAGTTGTCAGTCAAGCAATGTTTTCTGTGGATGCAGCTGCTTCAACATTCTAATGTATAGCTAGGCTCTCAGCCATGCAAACATAATGAGGTTTGCTTGAGTGTCCAGACATAGACTGTTGAAACAGTTGAAGCCCAGGGCAAACATTGCTTGATTGATAGCTCTTGCTCTCTGATCCATTCTGTCAATTGCATAATGTTCCTTCGTACAAAGAAGGATGTTTCAAATGCTTGCTGTTTCTGCTACTGATACTTTAAAGAAACTGGATGATTGACACATTTATAGGGCTGTTAGTGAAAGGAGGTTTTCTGATAAGAAAGTAAAACATTATGAAAAAGGTTTTACATTTTTTGTACCCATCATATTGTTACTAGAATGTTCATTAGTTTTGTAGAGTGTATCTAGGGTGAATGGACATGGAAGTGCCTTTGCTTGGTATGGAGGATATGAGGAGCTATAGGGTGGGTAGGAGCATGAGGAGGGATGGGGAGTGTGTGTGCATTTGTGTATGTGTAGCGGGGGAGAGGGGGGGGGGGGGTGGTGGGGGCAGTGGGGGGGCAATTGAGGGCTAGAGATCGGTTCTTTGTTTTGGGACTGGGACAAAGTGCCAGAGCCTCAAGGCAGATCTTGTAATCAGCTCACCACAACTCCCAGCAGCCTGTGCTGTCTCCAAATTCTTTTTGGGGTGGAAGGCGTGACTTTTGTTAACCGCCCACTTCCCAAATATAAACCATGGGGCGATTCTCCAGCCCCGTGCATCCAAGCGCAAATCGTGTCATGGTCAGAGAGTCACACGAGGGGGGCCAAATGCAACTAGTGCCTGGGAGAACCCCAAGCCCCCCCACCCCGCCCCATATGGCGAGTTGGGTAATTTCTGACCTTGGCTACCAGCTTGGAGATGAAACTCAGCCCATTAGTGCCCAACTGCACACTCAAGGAAGGACATGAAAGCTTTGAAGAAGTTTCAGGGGGCATTTCGTAATTCGTTCAGAGTATTTGGATTTTGCTGACAAGGCCAGCATTTATCTGAGAAGGTGGTGGTGAGCTTCATTCTGTGTGATGAAGGCACTCCCCCACCGAGCTCTTATAGATAATGAACTCCAGGAATTTCGCTAGCAACGGTGAAGGAACAGTGTTAGAACATAGAACATTACAACGCAGTACAGGCCCTTCGGCCCTCGATGTTGCGCCGACCAGTGGTACCAATCTAAAGCCCCTCTAATCTACACTATTCCAATATCATCCATATGTTTATCCAGTAACCACTTGAACGCTCTCTACGTTGATGAGTCCACCACTGCTGCAGGCAGGGCATTCCACGCCCTTACTACTCTCGGAGTAAAGAACCTACCTCTAACATCTGTCCTATATCTCTCACCCCTCAATTTAAAGCTATGTCCCCTCGTGCTAGCCAACACCATCCGAGGAAAAAGGCTCTCGCTATCCACCCTATCTAATCCTCTGAGCATCTTGTATGCCTCGAGTAAGTCACCTCTTAACCTTCTTCTCTCTAATGAAAACAACCTCAAGCCCCTCAGCCTTTCCTCATACGATGTTCCCACCATACCAGGCAACATCCTGGTAAATCTCCTCTGCACCCTTTCCAACACTTCCACATCTTTCCTATAATAAGATTTCCAAGTCAGGTTTGTGTGTGACTTGAAGGAGAAATTGGAAGTGATGATGATTCATGCTTTTGCTGCCTTTGTCCTCCTCAGTGATAGAGGTTGCGAGTTTCCAAGGTGCTGTCAAAGGAATTTTGGTAAGTTGCTGCAAAGGATTCGGCAGATGGTACATACACCTGCCACAGTGTACCGAAGGTGGAGGGAGTGAATATTTAAGGTGGTGATTGCAATGCTGATCAAGCGGCTGCTTTGGCACTAAACCCCTCAAGCCTGCTCCTCCATTCAACAAGATTGTGGCTGATCTGATTGGAGCCTTCTGTCTACCTCACCCCCACCCCCTTGCTTATCAAGGATCTATCCACCTGTGCCTTAAAAATGCCCAGGTTCTGCTTCTACCAACTCACTAATAAGCTTCAGAAGAGAACGGGAGAAATACTTGAAGGAATAGAAATGGACGGCACGGTGGCACAGTGGTTAGCACTGTTGCCTCTAGAGACCCGGGTTCAAATCCGGCCTTGGGTGACTGTCTGTGTGGAGTTTGCACATTCTCCCTGTGTCTGCGTGGGTTTCCTCCAAATGCTCCAGTTTCCTCCCGCAGTCCAAGGATGTGCAGGGTAGGTTGATTAACCATGCTAAATTGCCCCTGAGTGTCCAAAGATGTGCAGGTTAGGGGATTCACCATGGGAAATGCGTGGGGTTACAGGGATAGGGTGGGGGGGAGGGCCTGTGTTAGATGCTCTTTCAGAGAGTTGGTGCAGGCTCAATGGCCTCCTTCTGCACTATAGGGATTCTATGGTTCAATGACAATCTAATTGATGGTAAAATAGGTCCGAGGAGTGAATAAACTTTTCATAATTCCTATGTTCCCAATTAATTATTACACATTTGACAAATCTTTTACTAAAGGGACAGAAGTCTTCAGAATGGCCTTGACTATGGCATGATGCCCAGCATACTTTAACAAAGTGTGGGAATCACAAACACCCTTATCCTGACCACTGCCATCACTGCATGTCAGAACATATCAAGTACATATCTCTCAGGGGGAGGACAGCCTTTACAGCTCCACGGTCACAGTTTGGCCATTCTGTTTCCCCTCATCTACCTCATTGTTGAAGGTAACCAAGGCGACTCTTGTTCGAGGTGATGTTTCAAACAGATAGTCGAGAGACTGGGCTACAGCTTCTTGTACGGCCTGTAAAAAAGTAGCAAAAACAAACTGATTAGGAAAGAGCGGCTTGCTTCACAATTACCCATCCCGTCAGTTCCCTAATTATCCATGACTTTTCCCAACATCTTTCATTCCGTCTCATTTGGCTCTGGTCAGCACCAGGTGCGGTAGAAAGGTGAGCCGCTTTGGGGAGCATCTGTAAATGCCAGTCAGTGCCAGTGACACTGGTCAGTGCCAGTGGGGCTGGGCGTTGTCAGTCAGGCTGGGCGGTGCCAGTGAGGCTGCGCAGTGCCAGTGGGGCAGGGTGAGGCCATTGCAAGTTTGGTGGAGAGTGACCAAGTGAGGAAGGGTGAGCAGGGATTGATGTAACACAATTGGGCAAAGTTGGAAGGGATGGTGCAGATTAACTGGGTGCCCTTTAAATGTGGCACCCAGCCCGTCAAGCCAAGAGGTAACCATGGAGACGGCAACATCCTGCCAGCCCCTGGAATGAGATTTATCAAGTTACTTACAGACGCCCAGGCAGGCAATTAGCTGAAGGACAGAAGATTACATGTGGTCAGCTGTCCGCTACACAAGGAAATCTCTCCCACTAATGAACCCGCCACCAAACTAGATGCAAACAAAAGCGGGGAAGCTGGGGCCTGTGCAAAATGAGGAGGTCCATGCCCATGGCAAGAGCAAGGGGGCTGTGCTCCAGAACAGGAGTACAGCCGAGGTCTGGAGACGTAGATCGCGTGTGCGGGCGAGAGGGCATGTGCAGGCGAGAGGGCGTGGGCGGGCGAGAGGGCGTGGGCGGGCCAGAGGGCGTGGGCGGGCCAGAGGGCGTGGGCGGGCCAGAGGGCGTGGGCGGGCCAGAGGGCGTGGGCGGGCCAGAGGGCGTGGGCGGGCCAGAGGGCGTGGGCGGGCCAGAGGGCGTGGGCGGGCCAGAGGGCGTGGGCGGGCCAGAGGGCGAGGGCGGGCCAGAGGGCGTGGGCGGGCCAGAGGGCAAGGGCGGGCAAGGAAGTCATGTGTGAGATGGACAGTGTGTGTGAGAGAGAGAGAGAGAGAAAGAGCATAATTCTGCATTGTTCCCAGTCCCACAGTTATCATTCACCCTCACACAGCAATCTTCTCTCTAACCCACTCTCTCAGCGGCCGAGAGTGAATAAGTGAACACTCTGAGGCTGGGAGTGAACCAGATGCTCCCACTCACCCTCATACACTGTCATCTTTATTCATTACTCATGTTTATTTACAATTATCGATTTATTGCATTGACATTGGATGGGTTTTCTTGCCCTTCCCCCTGGGGGGGAATGGTCCAGTCCCACTGAAGTGGATCCCGTACAGCGGGTTCACTGGCAGCAGGGACCGTGAGCCATGCAAATTGCCATTGACTTTGATGGCACCAGAAGATCCCACCGGCAGCCAATAGCTTACCCGCCATGGTCAGTGGCGGATTAACCATTAGGCTGAGTGGGCTTAAGCCTAGTGGCCCGGAAGGGAGGGGGGCCCCGAGAGCAAAACAAATCACTAAGTGTTCAGGTGAGCGTTCATTTTCGGCACTGAAGAGGATCAAAATCCATTTGCGCTCAACAATGAGCGATGAGAAACTTAGTCATCAGGCACTCATGCACATTGAATCAGACATGCTTCGATCTGTTGGTTTACATGCTGTTATCAACACTTTTGTAAACCAAAAAACACGGAAGCTTTTTAAAGTACAAATGTAAAGAAAATGAAAAATAAATGAATAAAAGGGCTGTAATTGATTCATAGAACTTTATGATATTATACATGTAATACATTATACATAGTACAACGATATAAGTTATCTAACGTCACTTAACGTCACTTTATTCTATTCAACGAAGGGTGGGGCAGGGGGCAAGGTCAGGGGGCCTTACTATAGCTCAGCTGAGGGGTCCGGGTGGTAGTTAACCCGTCACTGCCCATGGTAAAGTCTGGTTTAAACTAACTTCATTGTTAGGTGGGAGCTAGGATGTGGCATTAGTAAGGATAAACATAATACACTCTTCCCCCCCACTTCTCTCCTGCCCTGTTTCAACCTGGCCTCAAAAAACATCCTGACCACTCCCACTCGCCTGTCCATTCCAACCATTTTATAGCAAGGATAGCGTGGTATCCAATCAGTTGACTTGCTGACAATCTCAATTAACTGTTAATTTAAAACATGCCGATTTCAGTGCCCACCTGGTCTATCATGAGGGATGTATCTGTGGTTCAGCAAGAATGTGGTGCGCTGGCTACTCCTCATAATTTACATTTCTCTCCACTCTCCAAAAATACAGCCAGTGGAGGGGCCCTAAACTCCAGCCCAGTGAAAAGAAATCGAGGAGTACACTTGCAGGGAAATAGGTGAAAAACAAAGAAACAACTGAGTCGTGATAATGGGAGAATTTACATCATTAATATCCCAGTTTATACTCAGATAATTAAACAGCAGAGAAAGGAAACAGTTTCCCTGGAGATTCTTAACAATTATGTTTTTAGCCAGGCAAAGAAGACGACATTCCTGGATCAGGTTCGATGGAATGAAGTGTCTTAAGTGTCAGTTGACAATAGTTATAGTCATAGAGGTTAACAGCAAGGAAACAGGGCCTTCAGACCAACTTGTCCATGCCGCCCAGTTTTTACCATTAAACTAGTCCCAATTGCCTGCGTTTGGCCCATATCCCTCTGCACCCATCTTACCCATGTAACTGTCTAAATGCTTTTTAAAAGACAAAATTGTACCCGCCTCTACTACTACCTCTGGCAACTTGTTCCAGACACTCATCACCCTCCGTGTGAAAGAAATGTCCCTCTGGACCCTTTTGTATCTCTCCCCTCTCACCTTAAACCTATGCCTTCTAGTTTTAGACTCCCCTATCTTTGGGGAAAGATGTTGACCTTATCCATGCCCCTCATTATTTTATAGACCTCTATAAGATCACTCCTAAGCCACCTATGCTCCAGGGAAAAAAGTCCCAGTCCATCCAGCCTCTCCTTATAACTCAAACCATCAAGTTCCATTAGCATCCTAGTAAATATTTTCTGCACTCTTTCTAGTTTAATAATATCCTTTCTATAATAGAGTGACCAGAATTGCACACAGTATTCCAAGTGTGGCCTTATCAATGTCTTGTACCACTTCAACAAGACGTCCCAACTCCTGAATTCAATGCTCTGACCAATGAAACCAAGCATGCCAAATGCCTTCTTCACCACTCTGTCAACCTGTGAGTCCACTTTCAAGGAGCTATGAACCTGTACCCCTAGATCTCTTTGTTCTGTGACTCTCCCCAACGCCCTACCATTAACTAAGTCCTGCCCCGGTTCGATCGACCAAAATGCATCACCTCGCATTTATCTAAATTAAACTCCATCTGCCATTCGACAGCCCACTGGCCCAATTGACCAAGATCCTGTTGCAATCCTAGATAACCTTCTTCACTGTCCATTATGCAACCAATCTTGGTGTCATCTGCAAACCTACTAACCATGCCTCCTATATTATCATCCAAATCATTGATATAAATGACAAATAACAGTGGACACAGCACCAATCCCTGAGGGACACCACTGGTCACAGGCCTCCAGTTTGAAAAACAATCCTCTACAACCACCCTCTGGCTTCTGTCGTCAAGCCAATTTTGTATCCAAATGGCTACCTCACCCTGGATCCTGTGAGATTTAACCTTATGCAACAACCTACCATGCAGTACCTTGTCAAAGGCTTGGCTAAAGTCCATGTAGATCATGTCGACTGCACTGCTCTCATCTACCTTCTTGGTTACCCCTTCAATAAACTCAATCAAACATCATGAGACATGATTTTCCACTCACAAAGCCATGCTGACTGTCTCTAGTCAGTTCTTGCCTCTCTAAATGCCTGTAGATCCTGTCTCTCAGAACAACTTCTCACAACTTACCCACTACAGATGTGAGGCTCACCAGCCTGTAATTCCCAGGCTTTTCCCGGCAGCCCTTTTTAAACAAAGGCACTACATTTGCCACCCTCCAATCTTCAGGCACCTCACCTGTGCCTGTCAATGATTCAAGTATCTCTGCTAGGGGACCCGCAATTTCCTCCCTAACCTCCGACAACATCCTGGGATACACCTCATCAGGTACCGGGGATTTATCTACCAGGATGCGCTTTAAGACTTCCAGCACCTCCTTCTCTGTTATATGTACACTCCTCAAGACATCACTATTTATTTCCCAAGTTCCCTAACATCCATGTCTTGCTCCACAGTAAATACTGATGAGAAATATTCATTAAGGATCTCACCCATCTCTTGTGGATCCACACATGGATGATCTTGTTGATCCTGAAGAGGCCCTATTCTCTCCCTAGTTACTCTTTTATATATTTGTTAAAGCTTTTTGGATTCTCTTTTGCCTTATGAGCCAAAGCAATCTTGTGTCCCCTTTTTGCCCTCCCAATTTTTCTCTTAACTCTATTTAGGGCGGCACGGTGGCACAGTGGTTGGCACTGATGCTTCACAGCTCCAGGGACCTGGGTTCGATTCCCGGCTTGGGTCACTGTTTGTGTGGAGTTTGCACATTCTCCCCGTGTCTGCGTGGGTTTCCTCCGGGTGCTCCGGTTTCCTCCCACAGTCCAAAGATGTGCGGTTTAGGTTAATTGGCCATGCTAAATTGCCCCTTAGTGTCCCGGGATACGTAGGTTAGAGGGATTAGCGGGTAAATATGTAGGGATATGGGGATAGGGCCTGGGTGGGATCGTGGTCGGTGCAGACTCGATGGGCCGAATGGCCTCTTTCTGCACTGTAGGGTTTCTATGATTTGGACAAAATTCTGATCAAAAAGAAAAGAGAGGCGTACGTTAGGTCCAGGCAACTGAAAAGAGATGGAGCTCTGGAGGAATACAGAGAGAGTAGGAAAGAACGCAAACGGGAGTTAGAAGGGCAAAAAGAGGTCACGAAATGTTCTTGGCAGACAGGATTAAGGAGAATCCTAAGGCATTTTATTCATATGTTAGGAACAAAAGAGTTGTCAGGGAAAAAGTCGGGCCTCTCAGGGACAAAGGAGGGGAATTATGCTTAGAACCCAAGGGAATAGGGGAGATCCTAAATGAATACTTTGCATCGGTATTCACAAAGGAGAGGGACTTGTTGACTGGGAGTGTCTCAGAGAGAGGTGTTGACCTGTTAGAGAGAATCTCCATTACAAAGGAGGAAGTGTTAGGTTTTTTAGGTAACATTAAAACTGACAAAGCCCCAGGGCCTGATGGCATCTATCCTCGACTGCTCAGGGAGACGAGAGATGAAATTGCTGGGCCTCTGATGGAAATATTTGTCTCTTCATTGGACACAGGTGAGGTCCCTGAGGATTAGAGGATAGCGAATGTGGTCCCGTTGTTTAAGAAGGGTAGCAGGGATAACCCGGACAATTATAGGCCAGTGAGCTTGACGTCCGTGGTAGGGAAGTTGTTGGAGAGGATTCTTAGAGACAGGATGTACGCGCATTTAGAACGGAACAATCTCATTTGTGACAGACAGCATGGTTTTGTAAGAGGGAGGTCGTGCCTTACAAATTTGGTGGAGTTTTTTGAGGAAGTGACAAAAATGGTTGACGAAGGAAGGGCCGTGGATGTCGTCTATATTGATTTCAGTAAGACATTTGACAAAGTCCCTCATGGCAGGTTGGTTAAGAAGGTTAAGGCTCATGGGATACAAGGAGAGGTGGCTAGATGGGTAGAAAACTGGCTTGGCCACAGGAGACAGAGGGTAACAGTCGAAGGGTCTTTTTCCGGCTGGAGGTCTGTGACCAGTGGTGTTCCACAGGGCTCTGTACTGGGACCTCTGCTATTTGTGATAGATATAAATGATTTGGAAGAAGGTGTAACTGGTGTTATCAGCAAGTTTGCGGATGACACGAAGATGGCTGGACTTGCGGATAGCGATGGGCATTGTCGGACAATGCAGCAGGATATAGATAGGCTGGAAAATTGGGCGGAGAAATGGCAGATGGAATTTCATCCAGATAAATGCGAAGTGATGCATTTTGGAAGAACTAATGTTGGGGGGAGTTATACAACAAATGGCAAAGCCATCAAGAGTATAGAAACACAGAGGGACCTAGGTGTGCAGGTCCACAAATCCTTGAAGGTGGCAGCACAGGTGGAGAAGGTGGTGAAGAAGGCATATGGTATGCTTGCCTTTATAGGACGGGGTATAGAGTATAAAAGCTGGAGTCTGATGTTGCAGCTGTATAGAACGCTGGTTAGGCCACATTTGGAATACTGCATCCAGTTCTGGTCGCCGCATTACCAGGAGGACGTGGAGGCTTTAGAGAGAGTGCAGAGAAGGTTTACCAGGATGTTGCCTGGTATGGAGGGTCTTAGCTATGAGGAGAGATTGGGTAAAGTGGGCTTGTTCTCCCTGGAAAGACGGAAAATGAGGGGAGACCTAATAGAGGTGTACAAAATTATGAAGGGTATAGGTAGGGTGAACAGTGGGAAGCTTTTTCCCAGGTCGGAGGTGACGATCACGAGGGGTCACGGGCTCAAGGTGAGAGGGGCAAGGTATAACTCAGATATCAGAGGGACGTTTTTTACACAGAGAGTGGTGGGGGCCTGGAATGCGCTGCCAAGTAGGGTGGTGGAGGCAGACACGCTGGCATCGTTTAAGACTTACCTGGATAGTCACATGAGCAGTCCGGGAATCAACCAGATCAATGAAAGGAGACACAGAGATCTGATCCACATTGTGAGAGTTACCTTGTTATCCACCTCCATCTTGTTCCTATGCTGTCAGATATCGGGCACTAAATGCCATTTTACTTTATATAAAAAAGACCACCTCAGGCTGAAAAACACTCAAATTTCTAACATTTGCAGAAATGGCAAATGCATCATGGGAAGACCAGTTGCAATGCATTGGACCAGCACAGGCCGAGGCAATTAACCATAAGCTTTCCTACACATTGTGAGCATCATGTAAATCTGCCCCCTTGACAGCATCAAGTGGCATCAGCATGTTACCTCAGGCAGCACCACTTCCAGCACCAGCCAT
Organism: Mustelus asterias; assembly: GCF_964213995.1. Taxonomy (NCBI): domain Eukaryota; kingdom Metazoa; phylum Chordata; class Chondrichthyes; order Carcharhiniformes; family Triakidae; genus Mustelus; species Mustelus asterias. The sequence goes on along the minus strand of NC_135821.1, from coordinate 9,521,873 downwards.
TAGACAGGGTACCGGGGTGGTGGTGCAGGCAGATATGATAGGGGTGTTTAAGGGACTTTTAGAGAAGCACATGAATATGAAAGGAATAGAGGGATATGAACCAAGGGCAGGCAGGAGGAATTAGTTTAACTTGGCATCATGTTCAGCACAACATTGTGGGCCGAAGGGCTGATGTGTTCCATGTGTCAGGAGCCTACATCTATCTATCTATCAGATTACTGTCTGCACTATGTGTTTCCTTTCACTCGATGTTCTGATAAGTTGGTAACTCACCCCACATCATACATGGCAAAGCCTGCCAGTTGGTTAAAATATCTTGTCGGTTTTTTCAAAAATTGTGATGATTTTATCCGTCTACTTTGATGCTTCCCTTTTCATCTCTACATTTCTTTAACTGTTCTCCCCCACTGTTGTCCCAACGGACACTAATGGTGATGTCTCCATGTCTGACCAAGGGAGGACAGCAAACTTCATTTCAGGTCGCCTCAAGTCATTTGGCCATAAATAGTAGAACATCAAAGTAGGTGTCTCTGCAATCCCAGTCAACAACCTTACAGGCATCCTGTCAAGACACTTTGATGACAATGGCAGCATTATGTGCTTTATTCTGCATTCTTTTCTAGTTTAAAAGTTTGAATGATTCGTACCTGTAAACGAGACATGTAGAGCGATTTGCAGTTGCTGCTTCTATTCACCTGCAACCAAAACAGTTCCAGTAATTAAAACATATTTCTCGAAGGAATTACAAACAAGAGCCAGCATCATTCACAACCTCAATATATCCTACAGTGCTTCTTTTGTAATGTAATTACATGAACCCTGGTCAGAGAGGCAGCTATCCTGGGTCACAGTGTAATGCTATCCTGCATTGAAGGGGTCACAAATAATTTTAAAAGGGAATCGAACAGGTACTCAAGAATGAGAAACTTATGCAGGTTTGTGAACAGAAATCTGGGACTTGGGTCCAAATCATGGCAGCTATCTCAAAGCTGAACATTACAATGAGCTTCTTCAGTGCTGTTTGCTTCTCGGACTGTTCTATCCAAAGAGGCAAAGAGGGAGGGAGACAGGGTGACTCTGCACTAAAATCTGGAAATAACAAAGATATAGATGAGTTATTCAGCAACAGGTGAGCTGAACTACGACCAGGCTCAGGTAATGTAACAATAGGTGGGAATAGGTGATCTTGGTAGTGGAGAGGAAATTGTGTCGGAAACTCATCTCAGGATCTAAATCTGACACCAAGGTTGTGAACAGCCTTGATCGGGTGTGGGGAATTGGGGGCAATGTAGCTCAGGACTGGCAGCCAGGCAAAGTCAGTTAGTCAAAGAGTACCCTTGATGTTGCACATTGATAAGTTTAGATTGGGCAGATTGAAACAATGTTGGTACGTGGTATTCTGCAGTTCAGTATGTGATGGCAAGAGCAAAGGTCCTTAGGATCTTGGCCTGTTGTCTCCATTAGGTACCAGCCAGTTTACTGAGGAATTTATTGTCGGTTTTAATTTGTTTTGCAGTCTTGATAAGATTCTGGCTGTACGTAACAGCTTGGTCATGGGAGCTGACTATGAGTAACAATGAAAGCTTAAGGCCAGGAGTGTTAGGTTGGCAGGTTTGCCTTCCTGGAATCTGAGGAGTTGGCAGAGAACATATGCCCAACAAACTGCCTCCCCCTCAGCCATGTAGGCCGGAATTCTCCCAAAAAAATTCTAAGTGTGGAATTCACGTGAAAACTGGAGTAATTTATGCTGGATTTTTTCAGTTGGAGTTCAGAGAAGAATCTCCCACACTCCACATAGGCCACCAGGGGGCAGGAGAGGCTGAAATCAGTGCGCTGAGTGGGCCACTGTGCATGCACTAATCTGTCAGCGCCGAAATCTGTCAGAGCCAAGATCTGTCAGCGCCGAGATCAGTTCATGCGCAGTGACCGCGCACTGCCGGCCTCCCAATCACTGACCAGCCCCGTGACCCCCGCAACTCCGGCCCTCCGCCCTCCCACGGCCTGATCGCAGGCCCCCCGACCATTCCCGGGCCAGCCCCGATCCCGCCCCCCACCCCCCCCCCCCCCAAAGGCTCGTCCCGTCACGTCCCGATCTCCAGCACTCACCCACCGATCCTCCCCAACAGCTCTCCCCCCACAATCCCGAACCCCCATCTTCAGTGCCGAACCCCTCGCAGGCTGACACCCCCTGACTGGCTCACCTTCCGCCCCCTCCCCCACCCCACCCCCCCCCCCCCACCCCCCCCCCCCCCCACCCCCCCCCCCCCACCCCCCCCCCCCCCCGCCTCTCACCCCACCCAGATCGCTGACCTCCTTCCTTCCCCCACCGATCCCGATGCAGTTTGGCAGGGGGATGCTCCACCCCCACCGATTGCCCCATCAGGTCCCACCCTCTAGGCCCCACTACACCATGTGCCCTGCCCCTTGGCATTGCACCATTACCGAGGTGCGCCATGGGCAGTGGCACTTTGCCTCTTGGGCAGTGCCAGGGAGCCCAGGCTGGCACTGCCAGGGTGCCAATGCCCAGGGTCGGCCCCCCCACTGCCCGAACCTCTGGGGGGCCCCGATTGCTCCCCCTTCAATCCAGCTGGGTCAGGCTGTTAGTTCCCTGAAAGTGGGGAGATAGTGTAAACCCCACTGGAGTGAAACACTCCTGGCGGGATGGGAGAGGCTGGTAGGCCTGGAGATTTCAATCCCGGGCCCACCAATCACATTTAAATAATATTTAAATAATATTTAAATGAGCCTCTGGGTGCATTAATCAGTCCTGCACCTATTCCTGGAATGGAGCAGGTGTGGCACTGGGAGAGGCATTGGGAGAGGCACTCGGGGCCGGACGCCCAGTGCAGATTGTGCTAATCGGGCTCTGCTGAAATCTCCCGGGAGAATCGTTCCGCAATGTTCCAACAAGTGTTCATTAACTGGAGGAGGTGCTACTGCTACTCACAGAGGAGGGGGTCCCACCACTTCCCATTGCTAGCCTGAAAATTGAGCCTGGGCTGGAAACAGCCCTTGAGTGATCAATAATTAGCCACTAAAGGGCTTCAACTGGGGCAAGGATTGCCCACTTCAGCGTAACATTAATCAAGAGGTTGGGCGAACAGGGGCCCAGTGGGAAACATAAATTTTATGGCCACTCTCCACCTTCATCCCAATGGTGGAGGAAGCTAAAATTCTTCTCTGAGCCGCTATTCCAAATAAACATGTAGGCCAGAATTCTCCCCAAATAGTTCTCAATGTCGAATTTGCGTGAAAACTGGAATAATTCATGCTGCTTTTTTCAGTGGGAGTTCAGAGAAGAATCTCCCACACTGCACTGCAGAGGCCACCAGGGGCGGGGCCTATTCCCGCTGGAGAGGTGGAAGTCAGCCCTGATTGGGCCACTGCGCATGCGCCAATCTGTCAGCGCCGGGATCCGTCAGCGTCGGGATCAGTCAGCGCCGGGATCCGTCAGCGCCGGGATCCCTGCTTCCCCCGCCAATCCTGTCTGCAGAGTGGCAGTGGGGCCCCCCCACAACCCACCAATCGCCCCCTAGGCAGCAGCCCATCAGACCCTGCTCCCTAGGCCCCACCCCCAGGTGCCCCTGGGCATTGGCACTTTGCCCCTTGGGCAGTGCCAGGGGCACAGGCTGGCACTGCCAGGGTGCCAATGCCCAGGGGGCACCCTCCATCACCGCCCGACCCTCTGGGGGGGGGCCCTGATTGCCCCCCCTTCACTCCAGCATGGCCGAGCCGTTAGTTCCCTGTTCGTGGGTAGCTACTCTAAACCCTGCTGGAATAAACCATTCTGGTGGGGGGGGAGATGCAAGTGGGCACAGAGACCTCAGTCCCGGGCCTGCTAATCTCATTTAAATTATATTTAAATGACCATTTAAATGGTCTTTGCGCCTCCCTGATTTCCGGCACGAATCGGCCGATGCCAGAATCTCTTGGCCACTGAATTAAAAAAGTAGTGCAGCAGGATGGGAGAATCGCAGCCATTATAAAGAGGCTGTTTAAGAACATTTACAACCACCAGTCTCATACACTACTCCCATGTAAAAACACGAGTGTTGAATATTCTCATGATTGTTTAGATTACATTGCATCATCCAGTGCGCCTCACATTAAATGTTCTTTTGTAAGTTAAAGGAAGAATAATGTTGCAAATGGAAGGAAATTTAACAATTTTGATGAAGGAAATGGATGTGTGTTAAAGTCCATCAGCACAATGTGAACACATTATCACACTGCATCAACAACCAGAATTACCACTGGAAAGATCATTCCTCTCCTCACACCACACACTGAGGCTCTCAATCTCACCTCAAATGTCACACTCATACTGCCGGAGATATCAACACAGAAAACGACCAGTGAATCATCGATATCCTCAGAGGCCACAGGATTAGGGACGTGGATGTAAGTTTGATCATCCCCGAGTCTGGCTTCATTAGAACGGTAATCCAGAGCATTATCTTGGTTGCAAAATTCGCATTTCCACACCTGAGGGCAAATGGAATTCTTGTCAGCTGATACGGAGGAGGATGAGATAGGAGGCTTTGAAAGAAAAAATCCACGTTTGGATAAAAGAAGTGAAATTAATCCTAAAACCATTGAAATCTAAAGAAAGCAGAAATGCCACCTAACTCCTAACTCAGTTAATTGTAAGTAATCCAGTCACCCATGCTTTCCCAATATCATCAATTGCTCCCAATGGTAAAATATTCTACATTTCAATAATAATGAGGAAAAAATTACCCCAAACAAGTGAGTGTAGCAATTCTCAGGGTGATTTAATAAAGATGTGGAGATGCCGGCGTTGGACTGGGGTAAACACAGTAAGAAGTTTAACAACACCAGGTTAAAGTCCAACAGGTTTATTTGGTAGCAAAAGCCACACAAGCTTTCGGAGCTCCAAGCCCCTTCTTCAGGTGAGTGGGAATTCTGTTCACAAACAGGGCATATAAAGACACAAACTCAATTTACATGAATAATGGTTGGAATGCGAATACTTACAACTAATCAAGTCTTTAAGAAACAAAACAACGTGAGTGGAGAGAGCATCAAGACAGGCTAAAAAGATGTGTATTGTCTCCAGACAAGACAGCCAGTGAAACTCTGCAGGTCCAGGCAGAGTTCAATTGGACCTGCAGAGTTTCACTGGCTGTCTTGTCTGGAGACAATACACATCTTTTTAGCCTGTCTTGATGCACTCTCCACTCACATTGTTTTGTTTCTTAAAGACTTGATTAGTTGTAAGTATTCGCATTCCAACCATTATTCATGTAAATTGAGTTTGTGTCTTTATATGCTCTGTTTGTGAACAGAATTCCCACTCACCTGAAGAAGGGGCTTGGAGCTCCGAAAGCTTGTGTGGCTTTTGCTACCAAATAAACCTGTTGGACTTTAACCTGGTGTTGTTAAACTTCTTACTGATTTAATAAAAACATTCAAATAATATTATTAGGATTTCATAAGGTGAAGCTATTTCCTCCTGGAATAATCATAACCAGGGTGACTTTTATCCAAATTCAAACCAAGTCATTCTGGAGTGAAATCAGGAAGTGCTTATTTCACAAAGGCAGTAGAAATCTGAAATTCTCTCTCGTAAATGGAAATTGAGTCAACTAGAACATTCAGGGTTGAGATTTCTGTTGGTTCAGGGTCATCAAAGAACAAAGAACAGTACAGCACAGGAACAAGCTCCTTCGGGCCACCAAGTCTGTGCTGACACAGATGCCTCTTTAATATTTTCTTGCCTCTACGTGGTCCATATCCCTCTATTCGCTGCCTATTCATGTATCTATCCAGATGCCTCTTGAACGTTGTTAAAGAATCTGCTTCCACCACCTCCTCCGGCAGCACGTTCCAGGCATTCCCCACCCTGTGTGTGAAAAACTTGCCCCTTACATCTCTTTTAAACTTTCCCCCTCTGACTTTCAACCTATGCCCTGAATAATTGACCCTTCAACCCTGGGGAAAAAGATTCTGACTATCCACTCTATCCAAGCCTGTCATAATCTTGTAAACCTCTATCAAGTCCCCCCTCATCCTCCAATGCTCCAGTGAAAACAATCCAAGTTTGTTCAACCTTTCTTCATAGTCCATATCCTTCAAACCAGGCAACACCCGAGTAAATTTCATCTGCACCCTTTCCAATGAATCAACATCCTTCCTGTAGCGTGACGATCAGAATTGTACACAATGCTCCAAATGTATCAGGGGATATGGAACAGATTTGGTAAATAGATTCCAAGTCCAGATCAGCTGTAATCTAAACGAATATTCCTAGTGATGATGGGTGGCACGGTGGCACAGTGGTTAGCGCTACTGTCTCACTGCTCCAGGGACCCGGGGCGGCATGGTGACACAGTGGTTAGCACTGCTGCCTCACAGCTCCAGGGACCCGGGGTAGCACGGTGGCACAGTGGTTAACACTGCTGCCTCACAGCTCCAGGGACCCGGGCGGCATGGTGGCACAGCAGTTAGCACTGCTGCCTCACAGCTCCAGGGACCTGGGCTTAATTCCCAGTTTGAGTCACTGTCTGTGTGGAGTTTGCACATTCTCCTCTTGTCTGCGTGGGTTTCCTCCAGGTGCTCCGGTTTCCTCCCACGCTTCAAAGATGTGCAGGTTAGGTTGATTGGCCATGCTAAATTGCCCCTTAGTGTCCCGGGATGTGTAGGTTAAAGGGATTAGCAAGGTGAATGTGTGGGGTTGTGGGAATAGGGCCTGGGGTGGGATCGTTGTCGGTGCAGACTTGATGGGCTGAATGGCCTTCTCACCGTAGAGTTTATATGATTTCTATGATTTCAAATTAGGACCATAGGGATAGGAGTAGGCCATTCAGCCCTTCAAGCCTGTTCCGCCCATTCAATGAGATCTTGGCTGACCTATGGCCTAACTCCATATACCTGCCTTTGGCCCATATCCATTAATACCTTTGCTTAACAAAAATCTATCTATCTCAGATTTAAAATTAGCCACTGATCCAGCATTAACTATAGTTTACTATAGTTTACTATAGGTCCCCAAATAGTAATAGAGATGTGGAGGAAGAAATTGCTAAGCAGATTATGGATATGTGTGGGGGTCACAGGGTAGTTGTCATGGGGGACTTTAACTTTCCAAATATTGATTGGAACCTTTGTAGGTCAAATAGTTCGGATGGGGCAGTTTTTGTGCAGTGTGTGCAGGAGGGTTTCCTGACACAATAGGTGGATAGGCCGACAAGAGGTGAGGCCACATTGGATTTGGTACTGGGAAATGAACCGGGCCAAGTGTTAGATTTGGTTGTGGGAGAGCACTTTGGAGACAGTGACCACAATTCGGTGTCTTTTGTTATTGCAATGGAGAGGGATAGGGCCGTACGGCAGGGCAAGGTTTACAATTGGGGGAGAGGTAATTATGATGCGATTAGGCAAGAATTAGGGGGCATAAGTTGGGAACAGAAACTGTCAGAGAAAGGAACTAATGAAAAGTGGAACTTTTTCAAGGAACAAATACTGGATGTCCTTGATAGGTATGTCCCTGTCAGGCAGGGAGGAAATGGCCGAGTGAGGGAACCATGGTTCACGAAAGAGGTGGAATGTCTTGTGAAAAGGAAGAGGGAAGCTTATGTAGGGATGAGGAAACAAGGTTTAGATGGCTCGATTGAGGGTTACAAGTTAGCAAGGAATGAGCTGAAAAAGGGGCTTAGGAGAGCTAGGAGGGGACATGAGAAGTCCTTGGCAGGTCGGATCAAGGAAAACCCCAAGGCTTTTTACTCTTATGTGAGGAATAAAAGAATGACCAGGGTGAGGTTAGGGCCAGTTAAGGACAGTAGTGGGAACTTGTGTATGGAGTCAGTAGAGATAGGCGAGGTGATGAATGAATACTTTTCTTCAGTGTTCACCAAGGAGAGGGGCCATGTTTTTGAGGAAGAGAAGGTGTTACAGGCTCATAGGCTGGAGGAAATAGATGTTCGGAGGGAGGATGTCCTGGCAGTTTTGAATAAACTGAAGGTCGATAAGTCCCCTGGGCCTGATGAAATGTATCCTAGGATTCTTTGGGAGGCAAGGGATGAGATTGCAGAGCCTTTGGCTTTGATCTTTGGGTCCTCGCTGTCCACGGGGATGGTGCCAGAGGACTGGAGAATGGCGAATGTTGTTCCTCTGTTTAAGAAAGGGAATAGAAATGACGCTGGTAATTATAGGCCGGTTAGTCTTACTTCGGTGGTTGGTAAATTGATGGAAAAGGTCCTTAGAGATGGGATTTACGACCATTTAGAAAGATGCGGCTTAATCCGGGATAGTCAGCACGGATTCGTGAAGGGCAAGTCGTGCCTCACAAATTTGATAGAATTTTTTGAGGAGGTAACTAAGTGTATTGATGAAGGTAGGGCAGTTGATGTCATATACATGGATTTTAGTAAGGCGTTTGATAAGGTCCCCCATGGTCGGCTTATGATGAAAGTGAGGAGGTGTGGAATAGAGGGAAAGTTGGCCGATTGGATAGGTAACTGGCTGTCTGATCGAAGACAGAGGGTGGTGGTCGATGGAAAATTTTCGGATTGGAGGCAGGTTGCTAGCGGAGTGCCGCAGGGATCAGTGCTTGGTCCTCTGCTCTTTGTGATTTTTATTAATGACTTAGAGGAGGGGGCTGAAGGGTGGATCAGTAAATTTGCTGATGACACCAAGATTGGTGGAGTAGTGGATGAGGTGGAGGGCTGTTGTAGCCTGCAAAGAGACATAGATAGGATGCAAAGCTGGGCTGAAAAATGGCAAATGGAGTTTAACCCTGATAAATGTGAGGTGATTCATTTTGGTAGGACGAATTTAAATGTGGATTACAGGGTCAAAGGTAGGGTTCTGAAGACTGTGGAGGAACAGAGAGATCTTGGGGTCCATATCCACAGATCTCTGAAGGTTGCCACTCAAGTGGATAGAGCTGTGAAGAAGGCCTATAGTGTGTTAGCTTTTATTAACAGGGGGTTGGAGTTTAAGAGCCGTGGGGGTCATGCTGCAACTGTACAGGACCTTGGTGAGACCACATTTGGAATATTGTGTGCAGTTCTGGTCACCTCACTATAAGAAGGATGTGGAAGCGCTGGAAAGAGTGCAGAGGAGATTTACCAGGATGCTGCCTGGTTTGGAGGGTAGGTCTTATGAGGAAAGGTTGAGGGAGCTAGGGCTGTTCTCTCTGGAGCGGAGGAGGCTGAGGGGAGACTTAATAGAGGTTTATAAAATGATGAAGGGGATAGATAGAGTAAACGTTCAAAGACTATTTCCTCGGGTGGATGGAGCTATTACAAGGGGGCATAACTATAGGGTTCGTGGTGGGAGTTACAGGAAGGATATCAGAGGTAGGTTCTTTACGCAGAGAGTGGTTGGGGTGTGGAATGAACTGCCTGCAGTGATAGTGGAGTCAGACACTTTAGGAACATTTAAGCGGTTATTGGATAGGCACATGGAGCACACCAGGATGATAGGGAGTGGGATAGCTTGATCTTGGTTTCAGATAAAGCTCGGCACAACATCGTGGGCCGAAGGGCCTGTTCTGTGCTGTACTGTTCTATATTAACGACTGTTTGTTGAAGAGAGTTCCAAACCTCTACCACCTGGTGCGTAGAAATGCTTCCCAATATCTCTCCTGAATGGTCTGGCCCTAATTCTTAGACTGTGCTCCCTCGTTCTAACCAGTGGAAATGGTTTATCTTTATCTACCCCTGTCTTTTCCTGTTGCTATCTTGAGGGCTTTGATCAGATCATCCCTTAACCCTCTAAATTCTAAAGAAAACAGGTCTAATTTATACATTCTCTCCTTAAAACTTAACCCCTGAAGTCCAGGTATCATTCTTGTAAATCTATGCTGCACTCCCTCCAAGGCCAATATATCCTTCCCAAGGTGTGGTGTCCAGATCTGCTCACAATGAGTCCATCCATGGTTTTGTGACTAATCATTTATTTAAATCAGGGCTCCCTTTAAAGCTCTTTTTTGAGAAAGTGATTAAAAATACACCAACGCAGCAAGCGGGCTGCCTTCCACTTTTCCTGCCCAAGGTGACACTTTGCCAAAAAATGGCAAAATTCTGCACTCAGACTCTAATGGTGGACATCTGAAGGGAAGCCGAACATTACTTCTCTTATTCAATGTACCAGATTCAACCAGGCCACGCAGAGTCTGTCTTACTTACCGTGGCATGCAAATCTTGTACCTTGCTGAGAGTTGACATAGCAGCTGAGCAATTCTGGCAGTAGACTGCAACGCTCATCTGTGGCTTCACTGCAAACCAAAACATTAAATGCTAGAACACCGCAGACCACAACAAATAAAATCTGTGTTTATTTCACATCAAGCTTAGACTGCAAATAGATAAATAATTTATGCACAGTTTCTATTATATCTCAAACATTAAGAAATAAACTGTACTCTGCAATGGCTCAATCTTACAGTGGAGCATCTCAAATGTCAAGGCCTGGAGTTCTGTGGAGTTTTGGAGAGCCCAGGGCCTATCAAAATGACGAGCAGGATTCTGATCCAGAAGTCACCACCACCTCACCATTTCTAACAGACCCTATTTTTGCTGGAATGTGTGATGGAGTTGGGGGGTGAGGGCAGGGCATGACTCCGACACGTGGGAAACCCAAACTCCGCAGGGCCATTTGAACTGTATTCGAACAGAACCTATTTTCACAGGAAAAAGGGCCTTTTCCCTCATTGTTACAAATCTCTAGAAAAGACATAAATGCTCTTGAAGGGCAGATACAGTTGTAGAACTATCAGCTACCAAGTTATTTAAATGGCCAGCCTTTTAAATATTAGGCAATAACACTGCTTGCCTGTGTGAGTTGAAAAAATTCTGTTCTATCACTTTCAATGACTGTTTGTTAACATATTCCTAAGCGCTATCATTTTAGCATTATCAACAGCTGATTGTTTTTTAAAAATTTATTCATTCATTGAGGGCGGCACGCTGGCAGAGCTGGCACGCTGCCTCATAGCTCCAGGGACCCGGGTTCAATTCCCGGCTTGGGTCACTGCCTGTGTGGAGTTTGCACATTCTCCCTGTGTCTGCATGGGTTTCCTCCAGATGCTCCAGTTCCCTCCCACAGTCCAAAGATGTACAGGTTAGGTTGATTGGCTATGCTAATTTGCCCCTTAATGTCAGGGGGATTAGTGGGGTTACAGGGATAGGGTGGGATTGTTGTCAGTGCAGACTCAATGGGCTGAATGGCCTCCTTCTGCACTGTAGAGTTTCTCAAACATAGAACAGCACAGCACAGGAACAGGCCCTTTGGCCCAAAATGTTGTGCTGAACATGATGCCAAATTAAACTAATCCTTTCTACTTGCCCTTGCTCCATATCCCTCGAGCCCTTGCATATTCATGTGCTTATCTAAAAGCCCCTTAAACACCACTATTGTATCTGCCTCCACCACCACCCCTGGCAGCGCGTTCCAGACATGTACCACTCTATGTGTCAAAACTTGCCCCACACGTCTTCTTTGAACTTTCCCCCCTCGTCTTAAGTGCGTGCCCCCTAGTATTAGGCATTGCAACGCTGGGGGAAAAAATTCTGACTGTCAACCCTAACTATGCCTCTCAATTTTATAGACTTCTATCAGGTCTCCCCTCAGCCTCCGCCGCTCCTGAGAAAACAACCCTAGTTTGTCCAGCCTCTCCTTATAGCTCATACCCTCTTATCCAAGCAGCATCCTGGTAAACCTCTTCTGCATCCTCTCCAGAGCCTCAACATCCTTCCTGTAATATGGCGACCAGAATTAAACACAATGCTCTTAAATGCAGCCTAACCAAAGTTTTATAAATCTGAAACATGACATCCTGACACTTGTACTCAATGCCCTGACCAATAAAAGCAGGCCTTCTTTACCACCCCATCTACTTGCGTGGCCACTTTCAGGAAGCTACGAACTTGAACCCCAAGATCCCTCTGTACATCAATGCTGTTCAGAACCCTGCCATTAACTGTATTCTTACCCATAACATTTGATCTCTAAAGTGCAGCACCTCACACTTGCCCGGATTAAACTCAATCTGCCATTTCTCCGCCCATATCTGCAACTGATCTATATCTCGCTGTATCCTTTGACAACCTTCTACACTATCCAAATCTCCACCTATCTTTGTGTCATCTGCAAACTTACTAACCCACCCATCTACATTTTCATCCAAGTCATTTATACATATCACAAACAGCAGAGGTCCCAGTACAGATCCCTGCAAATCATGGGATGTGGTGTCACTGGCAAGACCAGCACTTATTGTCCATCCCTAATGACCCTTGAGTGGGTAATAAGCCGTCTTCTCGAACTGCTGCAGTTTACGCAGGTACGACCATGGGCTGTCAGGAAGAGATTCTGGGATTTGACCCAGTGACAGTGAAGAAACAGTGATATAATTCCAGGTCAGGATAGTATGTGTCTTGGAGGGGAATTTGCAAGGGTGTTATCCCCACGTACATGCTGCCCTTGTCCACAACCTACCATTGTCACAGTAGAGGTTGTAAGTTCACAATTGATTGAAGTTCAAAGATAATAAAACATTAGCTGTCTTTAATATATGGTTATGAATCAAAATATTTTAAGTACTTGAGGCAGTTTATATAGATTGAATGGGGTTTCAAAAATGAGAGTTTTCTAATTTAGTGAAAGTCTATAATAGATATTTAGAACTTTATTTTATTCTATCTCTGTATGGTGCCTGAGGAATGTCTATGGTGGATACTGGGTGAGTTGACATGAAAGATGTAAGCAAAAGGGTGGTGGTTGTGGAGCATGACAATATTGTCGGGTAGAATTCTCTCTTTCTTGGTCCCAATGAAAGCTCAGCTCCCAAATGTGTTAAAGGAGAAATGGGGTATCCATCTGGAAAGGTTTCTACCTCAATGAAAAGTTCCCAAGAGTTTCCAAAATGGGGAGCACTAGGGTCTGTATCCCAGTGTGTATCAGTAAAATGGATCATTTTTGGATGACAAGCTGTATTGTTGTAACACAATGATAAACGTTTGGGTCCTGGCTACTTACAATCCATGTTAATAACTTAGATGATACATTGCTCGGTGTAAAGGTAAGCTAGCTGTGTGCAGGTTGTAATGAGGCTGGAAAAGGATATATACCTGTCCAATTATTGGGCCAGAGGTGGCAAGTGGAGTATAATGGAATATTGATCCAAAGATGTACAGGTTAGATGGATTGGCCATGCTAAATTGTCCCTTAGTGTCTAAAAGATGTGTATTTAGGTGGATTAGCTATGGTAAATGTGCAGGGTTTTAGGGATTAGGGCAGTGGAGGGTGGGCGGGGTGGAGGGGCTGGGTAAGGTACTCTTTCAGAGAGTTGTTGCAGATTTAATGGGCTGAATGACCTACTGCACTGTAAAGATTCTATGGATTCTTTGGTGTTTATTGCATAGGAAATGCAATATCAAAGTAGAGAAGCGTTAATCCAGGCTTGGTTGCTTTCCTTCCCTAAAGAATATTTGTAAATCAGATGAATTTTTCCATCAAATGTATTTTTCATAGTTACCATGAGCAATTTATGAATTAATTTCAATTATAACTATGGGATTTGAACCCATGTCCCCACAGCAGCATTAGCCTGGATTATTAGTCCAGTGACATGCTCACGACATCACTGCCTCCCCCAATGGAATGTGAAAATTCCCACACCAAATACAGGAAAATATCAGCAATGTTCCCGCTCTGTAATAAATTATGTAGTAGCGTGATTATAGGATCAGTGAATCTTAATTGTAATATTCACCATTCTTGATGTTCACTAGCTTCCCCAAGTTCACCAACACCACATTGGTGCTTCCCTTTATCTCTTCTTTCTCTTGTTTCAGAAATGCTGCCAAAGAAAGCAAAGAAAGATGGTTAATGTTTCAGCAGCCCAGCAAACACATTGCAAGGTGAAGCACTAATGACACCAAGCCTGGAATTATTAAACATACTTCCATTCAGAAGAAGTAGCCGCAATAATGAACGGGTAATGGTTCTGGAACCCATTGCTGATGATTGCAATCACGATGGAAACTTGCAAAAGTGAAATCAACTTAACAGGCCAGGTTGTCATAGCAACACAGTTTAGCCAATAATATCCTTTAGGGAAGAGACCCTCTTACTTAACTGAGTTGAGTCTGAACCAAACATGAAGCAATCAACAAGGTCTCAGCAAATCAGGTAACAATGAGGCTTTTGCAGATATTGACAAGTCTGACCACTAGCAAATGGGTACAGTCGCACAGTCATATGGATGGGCTCTGGAAAATGTGTTAACAAGGACAAAGAATAGGCTTGGATTGTTTTATTTAGAGCAGAGAAGGCTGAGGGGGGAACATGATTGTGGTGTATAAGATTGTGAGGCGTATAGTCAGGGCGAGTAGGGAGCAGCTGTTCATCTTGGTTCAAGGGTAAATCACGAAGGTGCATAGTTTTAGGGTGGGGGGTAGGAGATTCAGAAGTGTTTGGAGGAAACAAAATTCACTCAGAGGGTGGTGGGAATCTGGAATGCGCTGTCTGGGAAGATTGTGGAGGCCGGAGACCTTACAACCTTTAAAAAATATTTGGGTGAGCACTTGGTATATCATAACAATCAAGGGTATGGGACAAGTGCTGGAAAATGGGATTAGTGTGACTTTAGTGGTTGGTATTGTTGGTACAGACTTGATGGGCCTTTGGTGCTCTGCATGACTCTATGTGCAGGCTACCAAGGAACTAACTAACGAGCAGCACCACAGAAACTGTGTAGAGCAACCAGTGGGCTGCAAGGAATGGGTGCAGATGCAGAGATTGGCCTCTCCAAAGAAGGGAAATTAACCCACTTCCATGAAACACCCTAAATGCTTCACTTTAGATGTGGTCTGGTTCAAGCTTGCTCCAACATGTGGGACAGCAGTTAGCATCAGGGAGGATTCACTCAATCTCACAAACTCATGAAGAACCTTGCGGGTCTCCCTGTGTGCAGATGAGGAACTGAGATAAGTGAATGAACTGGGGCAAAGGACAAACACCGTACTGGAAATCAATTGTAGAGAGAGAATATATTTGGTTGCCACTTCTTTTTCTAAACTGTAGATAGCTTGATTAGACAATGGCAGTTAGTGAATACAATATTGTTGTACTATGGCAGTGGTTCACAAAGGGTGCGGTGCGCCACACTGGTGCGGTGAGAGAGGATGGCAAGTGTGGCGGGAAGATTCAAGGACAATCAAAGAAACATTTAAACATGGATAGATGTTTTTATGTAGCTGCATTGTTTTATACTTTCTGGATGTCCATGATCATATTATAAAGTAGTTGTGTTCTATGTTATGAATCAAGCACTGCTAGGAGTTGTTTTTTTTTTAATGTATTTCTTTATTTCTTATCAATAAAAAATTCAGTGTGGCGCGAGCAAATTTTTATTCCGAAAGTGCGGCCCAGTGGAAAAAGTTTGGGAACCACTGCTCTACGGTATTGATAGCTAAATATGTTGACTTCAGTCTTATAAAAACATAGAAGATAGGAGCAGGAGGAGGCCATTCGGCCCTTCGAGCCTGCTCCGCCATTCATTACGATCATGGCTGATCATCCAACTCAATAGCCTAATCCTGCTTTTTCCCCATAACCTTTGATCCCATTTGCCCCAAGTGCCAAATCCAGCCGCCTCGTGAATACATTCAATGTTTTGGCATCTACTACTTCCTGTGGTAATGAGTTCCACAGGCTCACCACTCTTTGGGTGAAGAAATGTCTCCTCACCTCTGTCCTAAATGGTCTACCCTGAATCCTCAGACTGTGGCCCCTGGTTCTGGACTCCCCCCACCATTGGGAACATCCTCCCTGCATCTACCCTATCTAGTTCTGTTAGAATTTTATTAGTCTCTATGAGATCCCCCCTCATTTGTCTGAACTCCAATGAAAACAATCCTAACCTAGTCAATCTCTCTTCATACATCAGTCTGTCATCCCTGGAGAACCTTGGCTGAAGTCGTGGAAAATGAGGCCCTCAATGAGGATGTGCATTATACAGTGTATAGAACTAATGAACCCCATAATGACAGGAGGATGTTGGAAAAAAAAATTTAAAATTGATAATTTCCACTTTCTAAAAATAATCTTTTTATGACAGCCCAATGAAAGTGTCAATCATCCAGATGAAGCATCAACAGCTGAAACTGTAAGCACTTTAAATCTCTTTATCTGGTGTAAATAAACAGTCTGAAACTGACAAAATAGATCAGAGAGTCAGAGCGGTCAATCGAGTGGTGCTTTCATTGGGACTTGAGTTTCAAAAGGCTAGTGGATTTCTGGGTTCTCAGTCATAAGAAGTAGGTGCAGGAGTAGGCCATTTGGCCTGCCATTCAATAAGATCATGGCTGATCTTTTCATGGACTCAGCTTACCCAGCCGTTCACCATAACCCTTAACTCCTTTACCGTTCAAA
The DNA here is from genome assembly GCF_964213995.1 of Mustelus asterias. Classification (NCBI taxonomy): domain Eukaryota; kingdom Metazoa; phylum Chordata; class Chondrichthyes; order Carcharhiniformes; family Triakidae; genus Mustelus; species Mustelus asterias. The sequence continues at coordinate 9,505,469 of NC_135821.1, read as the reverse complement.
AATCTATGCCTTAAAAACATCCAATGAGACAGCCTCAACTGCTTCACTGGGCAGGGAATTCCACAGATTCACACCCCTTTGTGTGAAGAAGCTCCTCCTCAACTCAGTCCTAAATCTGCTCTCCCTTATTTTGAGGCTATGCCCCCTAGTTCTAGTTTCACCTGCCAGTGGAAACAACTTCCCTGCTTCTATCTTATCTATTCCCTTCATAATTTTATATGTTTCTATAAGATCTTCCCTCGTTCTTCTGAATTCCAATGAGTATAGCCCCAGTCTACTCAGTCTCTCCTCATTAACCAACCCTCTCAACTCCGGAATCAATCTGGTGAATCTCCTCTGCACAACCCCCCCCCGCCAAATGCCAGTATATCTTTTCTCAAGTAAGGAGAACAAAACTGTATGCAGTACTCCAGGTTTGGCCTCACTAGCACCTTATACAGCTGCAACATAACCTCGCTGTTTTTAAACTCCATCCCTCTAGCAATGAAGGACCTCATCAAACCGTATCATGTATGTTCATTGAGAACCCAAAAATCCATTCGAGTACCAAAACACCCAGAACCCAAGGGAAACATTGGAGGGCATGAGGGTGGCCATAGGGGGTTGGTGGGGGCACACCTGGCATTGGGGGCATGAGAAGCCAGAGTGGGTGGGTGGAAGGTATGAGGCTTGACTGCAACCTGCAAACACTCCCCCACAATTAATATCCTGTGCTTGCGGACTGCAGTGATACTGAGCCTTTAAGAAATGTAATTTTAATCATGCTTCTCTGCAGGATGTTTCGAGCAGTCCTGGCAGTTTGCCGGAGCTGTGTTAGCTGCAGCCAGTGTCCTCTATTATTACTGAACTCATATAATTGACATCATGGTCGCTTTAATCTGAAATAATGCAGCGTCCTGTTGTTTTCCCCAGAACAGCGGGGTAAAGCTTGATTGGGGGTGATTGACAGGTCAGGTCATATGGCTGGGGACAGCTGTGTTTTCACAGAGAATTCCAACTTGGTTTCTCAGATGCTGTTTGGACTTGAGACAGAGAGTAGTGCCTCTTGTCTTCCTCTCTCTGGAGTTGGAGATTCTGTTGTCTGGATGATGTTGTTTCTGAAAGCTGCAGAGAGAGAGACTTATCCTTTCCTGTCTCTGAAGTCTGGAGACTGGAAGCTGCCAGATATTAGGGTTACTTCTCTGTTTTGCTGTCTTGAAGATATATCCTTCTCTGAAAATGGCTGCTTGGATTTCAGTCCATAGGTGTTACAAAGCTGGAAATTTTGCATTACATGAGCATATTTGTTTGAATGTTAACTAATCCTGAAAAAGGGTGTATGCCTTTGGGGTATTGCCTTTACATTGGAACAACAGAGATAGCTAGCTGTTAAGAATTGTACTGTGTCATGTTTAAGTCTTGTAATTGATAAAGGTTATGCTACTTGTTTTTGTTATATTTTAACTGTGTTATAAGGTCCCATATGGGAGACTGATAGCGAAGGTAAGACCCATGGGATCCAAGGAAATTTGACACATTGGATCCCGAATTGGCTGAGTGGCAGGAAGCAGAGGGTGATAGTCGAGGAGTGTTTTTCTGACTGGAACACTGTGCCCAGTGGGGTCACAAAACATAGAACATAGAAAAGCTACAGCACAAACAGGCCCTTCGACCCACAAGTTGCGCCGAACATGTCCCTACCTACTAGGCTTACCTATAACCCTCCATCTTACTAACTTCCATGAACTTATCCAAAAGTCTCTTAAAAGACCCTATCGAATCCGCCTCCACCACCACTACCGGCAGCCGATTCCACGCACCCACCACGCTCTGAGTGAAAAGCTTACCCCTAACATCTCCTCTGTACCTACTCCCCAGCACCCTAAACCTGTGACCTCTTGTGGCAACCATTTCAGCCCTGGGTAAAAGCCTCTGAGACTCCACCCTATCAATACCACTCAACATCTTAGACACCTCTATCAGGTCACCTCTCATCCTTCGTCTCTCCAAGGAGAAAAGACCAAGCTCCCTCAACCTATCCTCATAAGGCCCAGTGGGGCCTTATCCAATCCAGGCAACATCCTTGTAAATCTTCTCTGCACCCTTTCAATAATTTCTGCATCCTTCCTGTAATGAGGCGACCAGAACTGAGCACAGTACTCCAAGTGGGGTCTGATGAGGGTCTGATAAAGCTGCATCATTATCTCCCGACTGCTAAACTCAATCCCTCGATTGATGAAGGCCAGCACACCATACGTCTTCTTAACCACCTCCTCTACCTGCGAGGCCGAGACTTATTAAGGATCTCGCCCACTTCCTGTGGTTCCATGCATAACTTCCCTCCATTGTCCTTAAGTGGGCCTACTTTTTCTCTTGCTACCCTCTAAGAAGGCTTGGGATTCTCCTTATGGTCCAACATACTCAGGACAACCTTTTGACTAGCTATCCACCCTATCTAATCCTCTGATCATCTTGTATGCCTCTATTAAGTCACCTCTTAACCTTCTTCTCTCTAACGAAAACAACCTCAAGCCCCTCAGCCTTTCCTCAGACGATTTTCCCACCATACCAGGCAACATCCTGGTAAATCTCCTCTGCACCCTTTCCAACACTTCCACATCTTTCCTATAATGCGGCGACCAGAACTGTACGCAATACTCCAAATGCGGCCGCACCAGAGTTTTGTACAGTTGCAGCATGACCTCCTGGCTCCGAAACTCAATCCCTCTACCAATAAAAGCTAACACACCGTACGCCTTCTTAACAACCCTATCAACCTGGGTGCCAACTTTCAGGGATCTATGCACATGGACACCCAGATCCCTCTGTTCATCCACACTACCAAGTATCTTACCATTAACACAGTACTCTGTATTCCTGTTACTCCTTCCGAAGTGAATCACCTCACTTTTCCGCATTAAACTCCATTTGCCACCTCTCAGCCCAGCTCTGCAGCTTATCTATGTCCCTCTGTAACCTGCCACTTCCCTCCGCACTGTCTACAACTCCACCGACTTTAGTGTCATCCGCAAATTTACTAATCCATCCTTCCACGCCCTCATCCAGGTCATTAATAAAAATGACAAACAGCAGTGGCCCCAAAACAGATCCTTGCGGTACACCACTAGTAACTGAACTCCAGGATGAATATTTTCCATCAACTACCACCCTCTGTTTTCTTACAGCTAGCCAATTCCTGATCCAAACCACTAAATCACCCTCAATCTCATGTGTCCGTATTTTCTGCAAAAGCTTACCATGGGGAACCTTATCAAACGCTTTGCTGAAATCCATATACACCACATCAACCGCTTTACCCTCATCCACCTCTTTGGTCACCTTCTCAAAGAACTCAATAAGGTTTGTGAGGCACGACCTACCCTTCACAAAACCGTGCTGACTATCCCTAATCAAATTATTCCTTTCTAGGTGATTATAAATCCTATCTCTTATAATCCTTTCCAATACGTTGCCCACAACAGAAGTAAGACTCATCGGTCTATAATTACCAGGGTTGTCCCTACTCCCCTTCTTGAACAAGGGGGACAACATTTGCTATCCTCCAGTCTTCTGGCACTGTTCCTGTAGACAATGACGACACAAAGATCAAAGCCAAAGGCTCTGCAATCTCCTCTCTAGCCTCCCAGAGAATCCTAGGATAAATCCCATCCGGCCCAGGGGACTTATCTATTTTTACCCTTTCCAGAATTGCTAACACCTCCTCCTTATGAACATCAATCCCATCCAGTCCAACAGCCTGCATTTCAGTACTCCCCTTGAAAACACTGTCCCTCTCCAGTGTGAATACCGACGAAAAATATTCAGTTAGAGCCTCTCCTATCTCTTCAGACTCCACGCACAACTTCCCACTACTGTCCTTGACTGGCCCTAATCTTACCCTCGTCATTCTTTTACTCCTGACATACCTATAGAAAGCTTTAGGGTTTTCTTTGACCCTACCTGCCAAAGACTTCTCATGTCCCCTCCTGGCTCTTCTTAACTCTTTCTTTCAGTCCTTCCTGGCTAACTTGTAACTCTCAAGTGCCCTAACTGAGCCTTCACGTCTCATCTTAACATAAGTCTCCTTCTTCCTCTTCACAAGAGATTCAACCTCCTTAGTAAACCACAGTTCCCTCACCGTCTGCTTCCTCCCTGCCTGACAGGTACATATTTATTAAGGACGCGTAGTAGCTGTTCCTTGAACAAGTTCCGCATTACAATTGTGCCCATCCCCTGCAGTTTCTTTCCCCAACCTATGCCAGCTAAATCTCGCCTAATCGCATCATAATTTCCTTTCCCCCAGCTATAACTCTTGCCCTTTGGTATATACCTATCCTTTTCCATTGCTAAGGTAAACGTAATCGAATTGTGGTCACTGTCACCAAAGTGCTCACTTACCTCCAAATCTAACACCTGGCCTGGTTCATTACCCAGTACCAAATCCAATGTGGCCTCGCCTCTTGTTGGTCTATCTACATACTGCGTCAGGAAGCCTTCCTGCACACATTGGACAAAAACCGACCCCTCTAAAGTACTCGAACTATAGCTTTTATTAGCTGAGGCATATCTGTAAAAACACAGTAATGTCACCATCATCCCAGGTGACAATAGGAGAGCTGACTAGTGGTGACTTAACCCGAGGATCACGACACCTCAGGTGAGGGGAAAGGTTGAGAAAGTGGGCCTTCATGAATAACCTCAGCTGTTACGGGAATTGAACCCATGCTGTTGGCATTGCTCTGTATCGCAACCAGCTGTCCGGCCAACTGAGCTAACCAGCTCCAAAACATTGGTTAGGCCACAGCTCGAGTACAGTTCTGGAATCCACATTATAGGAAGGATGTGATAGCACTGGAAAGGGTGCAGAGGAGATTTACCAGATTATTGACTGGGCTGGAGAGTTTTAGCTATGAAGAGAGATTGGATAGACTGGGGTTGTTTTCCTTAGAACAGAGGAGATTGAGGGGGGATATGATTGAGATGTATAATTATACACAGAAAGGGTACACAAGAAGAAACTTTTCCCCCTTGGTGGACGGATCAGTGACCAGGGGACACAGATTTAAGGTAAGGAGCAGGAGGTTTAGAGGGGATGTGAGGAAAATATTTTTCACCCAAAGGATGGTGGAAGTCTGAAACTCACTGCCTGAAAGGATAGTGGAGACAGAGACTCTTATAACATTTAAGAACTATGTCCACTTGTGATGCCAAGACATGCAAGGCTGTGAACCAAGTGCTGAAAAATGGGATTCATAGAAACATAAAAACAGAGAAGATAGGAGCAGGAGGAGGCCATTTGGCCCTTCAAGCCTAATCTGCCATTCATTACGATCATGGCTGATCATCCAACTCAATGGCTTAATCCTGCTTTTTCCCCATAACCTTTGATCCCATTTGCCCCAAGTGCTATATCCATCCGCCTCTTGAATACATTCAATGTTTTGGCATCAACTACTTCCTGTGATAATGAATTCCACAGGCTCACCACTCTTTGGGTGAAGAAATGTCTCCTCACCTCCATCCTAAATGGTCTACCCTGAATCGTCAGACTGTGACCTCTGGTTCTGGACTCCCCCACCATCGGGAACATCCTCCCTGCATCTACCCTGTCTAGACCTGTTAGAAATTTATTAGTCTCTATGAGATACCTCTCATTTGTCTGAACTCCAGCAATAACAATCCTAACCTAGTCAATCTCTCCTCATACATCAGTCCCGCCATCCCCGGAATCAGCCTGGTAAACCTTCGCTGCACTCCCTCGAGAGCAAGAACATCCTTCCTCAGAAAAGGAGACCAACATTGCACACAATACTTTAGGTGTGGCCTCACCAAGGCCCTGTATAATTGCAACAACACATCCCTGCTCCTGTACTCGAAACCTCTCGCAATGAAGGCCAACATGCCATTTGCCTTCTTTACCGCCTGCTGCACCTACATGCTTACCTTCAGCGACTGGTGCACAAGGACATCCAGGTCCCACTGCACACTCCCCTCTCCCAATTTACAGCCATTCAGGTAGTAATCTGCCTTCTTGTTTTTGTTTACATTTATCCAAATTATACTGCATCTGCCATTGATTAGCCCACTCACCCTAACTGTCCAGATCATTCTGAAGGATCTCTGCATCCTCGTCACAGTTCACCCTCCCACCCAACTTGGTATCATCTGCAAACTTTCAGCTGTTCCCTCATCCAAATCATGAATATATATTGTGAATAGCTGGGGTCCCAGCATCGATCCCTGTAGCACCCCACTAGTTACTGTCTGCCAATTTGAAAAGCACCCACTAATTCCTACTCTTTGTTTCCTCGCTGCCAACCAGTTTTCTATCCATCTCAATACACTTCCCCCAATCCCATGCGCTTTCTTCTTGCACGATAATCTCTTGTGCGGGACTTTGTCAAATGCTTTCTGAAAGTCCAAATATACTACATCCCCAACAGCCCAAGGGAAGTGGAAGAACGGATATGTCAGGAGATAATGGATAGGTGCAGGAAAAATAGGGTTGTTGTAATGGGAGACTTCAATTTCCCTGGTATAGACTGGAAATTGCGTAGGGCTGGGAGTCTGAATGGGGAGGAATTTGTAAAACGCGTACAGGAAGGTTCTTTGGAACAATATGTAGATAGCCCGACTAGAGAGGGGGCTATACTGGACCTAGTACTGGGAAATGAGCCCGGTCAGGTCTTCAAAGTTTCGGTTGGGGAACATGTGGCAAATAGTGACCACAATTCTGTTAGCTTTAGGATAGTGATGGAAAAGGATGAGTGGTGTCCCAAGGGCAAGGTGCTGGATTGGGGGAAGGCTAACTTTAGTGGGATTAGGCAGAAATTGGCAGCTGTTGATTGGGAGAGGCTGTTTGAGGGTAAATCCACATCTGGCATGTGGGAGTCTTTTAAGGAACAGTTGTTAGGGCTGCAGGATAGGCATGTGCCTGTAAAAAAGAAGGAGAGGAAGGGTAGGATTCGAGAACCGTGGATAACCAGGGAAATTGAGGGACTGGTCAAAAAGAAAAGAGAGGCGTACGTTAGGTCCAGGCAGCTAAAAACGGAGGGAGCTCTGGAGGAATACAAAGAAAGTAGGAAAGAACTCAAACGAGGAATTAGAAGGGCAAAAAGGGGTCACAAAATGTCCTTGGCAGACAGGATTAAGGAGAATCCCAAGGCATTTTATTCATATGTTAGGAACAAAAGGGTTGTCAGGGAAAAAATCGGACCTCTCGGGGACAAAAGTGGGGAATTATGCTTAGAGCCCAAAGGAGTAGGGGAGATCCCAAATAAATACTTTGCGTCGGTATTCACAAAGGAGAGGGATGTGTTGACTGGGAGTGTCTCGGAGGGAAGTGTTGACCCGTTGGAGAAAATCTCCATTACAAGGGAGGAAGTGTTAGGTTTTTTAGGGAATATAAAGTCTGACAAATCCTCAGGGCCTGATGGAATCTATCCAAGGCTGCTCAGGGAGACGAGAGATGAAATCGCTGGGCCTCCGACACAAATCTTTCTCTCGTCACTGGACACAGGTGAGGTCCCAGAGGATTGGAGGATAGCTAATGTGGTCCCATTATTTAAGAAGGGTAGGAAGGATAACCCGGGAAATTATAGGCCAGTGAGCTTGACGTCCGTGGTCGGGAAGTTGTTGGAGAGGATTCTTAGCGATAGGATGTATGCGCATTTAGAAAGGAATAAACTCATTAACGATAGTCAGCATGGTTTTGTGAGAGGGAGGTCATGCCTCACTAACCTGGTGGAGTTTTTTGAAAAAGTGACTAGAATGGTTGACGAGGGAAGTGCCGTGGATGTCGTCTATATGGACTTTAGTAAAGCGTTTGACAAAGTCCCTCATGGTAGGTTGGTGCAAAAGGTTGGATCTCATGGGATAAAGGGGGAGGTGGCGAGATGGGTGGAGAACTGGCTTGGTCACAGAAGACAGAGGGTGGTAGTGGAAGGGTCTTTTTCTGGCTGGATGCCTGTGACTAGTGGTGTTCCGCAGGGCTCTGTATTGGGACCTCTGCTGTTTGTGATTTATATAAATGATCTGGAAGAAGGTGTAACTGGGGTGATCAGTAAGTTTGCAGACGACACGAAAATGGCTGGACTTGTTGATAGTGAGGAACATTGTCAGAGGCTACAGAAGGATATAGATAGGCTGGAAATTTGGGCAAAGAAATGGCAGATGGAGTTCAATCCAGATAAAAGCAAAGTGATGCATTTTGGTAGAACTAACGTAGGGGGGAAGCTATACGATAAATGGCAGAACCATAAAGGGTGTAGATACGCAGAGGGACCTTGGTGTGCAAGTCCACAGATCCGTGAAGGTGACGTCACAGGTGGAGAAGGTAGTGAATAAGGCATATGGCATGCTTGCCTTTATAAGACGGGGCATGGAGTATAAAAGTTGGGGTCTGATGTTGCAATTGTATAGAACGCTGGTTCGGCCCCATTTGGAATACTGCGTCCAGTTCTGGTCGCCACTCTACCAGAAGGACGTGGAGGCTTTAGAGGGAGTGCAGAGGAGGCATACCAGGATGTTGCCTGGAATGGGAGGGCTTAGTTATGAGGAGAGATTGGGTAAACTGGGGTTGTTCTCACTGGAAAGATGGAGGATGAGGGGTGACCTAATAGAGGTGTATAAAATTATGAAAGGCATAGATAGGGTGAACCAGGGCGGTGGTTACGTTCACGAGGGGTCATAGGTTCAAGGTGACGGCGGGGGGGTGGGGGGGGAGGTTTAACACGGATATCAGAAGGACGTATTTTACACAGAGGGTGGTGGGGGCCTGGAATGCGCTGCCGGGCAAGGTGGTGGAGGCGGACACACTGGGAACGTTTAAGTCTTATCTAGATAGCCAGATGAACGGAATGGGAATGGAGGGATACAAAAGAATGGTCTAGTTTGGACCAGGGAGCGGCACGGGCTTGGAGGGCCAAAGGGCCTGTTCCTGTGCTGTATTGTTCTTTGTTTGTTCTTTGTGCATCGATTGACTCCCCCTTGTCAACTCTACTAGTTACATCTCCAAAGAATTCCTCCAGATTTGTCAAGCATGATTTCCCCATCATAAATCCATGCTGACTCTGTCTGATCCTGCCACTGCTTTCTAAATGCTCTGCTATAAAGTCCTTGATAATGGATTCGAGAATTTTCCCCACTACCGATGTTAAGCTTACTGGCCTATAATTCCCTATTTTCTCGCTACCTCCCTTTTTGAATACTGGAGTGATATTCGCTACCCTCCAACCTGCAGGGACTGTTCCAGAGTCTATAGAATCCTGGAAGATGACCACCAGTGCATCCACTATTTCTAGAGCCACTTCCTTAAGTACTCTGGGATGTCGATTATCAGGCCCTGGGGATTTATCCGCCTTCAATCCCATCAATTTTCCCAGCACCATTGCTCTACTAATATTGATCTCCCTCAGTTCTACCTTTCAATAAATCTTGCATTCTCCAACATTTCTGGCATCTGATTTGAGTCCTCTTTTGTGAAGATAGAACCAAAGTATGTATTCAGTTGCTCGGCCATTTCTTTGTCCCCTATTATACATTCCCCCATTTCTGTCTGTAGGGCCCTACATTTGTCTTCACCAACCTCTTTCGCTTCACGTATCTATAGAACATAGAACATTACAGCGCAGTACAGGCCCTTCGGCCCTCGATGTTGCGCCGACCAGTGGTACCAATCTAAAGCCCCTCTAATCTACACTATTCCAATATCATCCATATGTTTATCCAATAACCACTTGAACGCTCTCAACGTTGATGAGTCCACCACTGCTGCAGGCAGGGCATTCCACGCCGTTACTACTCTCTGAGTAAAGAACATACCTCTAACAGCTGTCCTATATCTCTCACCCCTCAATTTAAAGCTATGTCCCCTCGTGCTAGCCAACACCATCCGAGGAAAAAGGCTCTCACTATTCACCCTATCTAATCCTCTGGTCATCTTGTATGCCTCTATTAAGTCACCTCTTAACCTTCTTCTCTCTAACGAAAACAACCTCAAGCCCCTCAGCCTTTCCTCAGACGATTTTCCCACCATACCAGGCAACATCCTGGTAAATCTCCTCTGCACCCTTTCCAACACTTCCACATCTTTCCTATAATGCGGCGACCAGAACTGTACGCAATACTCCAAATGCGGCCGCACCAGAGTTTTGTACAGTTGCAGCATGACCTCCTGGCTCCGAAACTCAATCCCTCTACCAATAAAGGCTAACACACCGTACGCCTTCTTAACAACCCTATCAACCTGGGTGCCAACTTTCAGGGATCTATGCACATGGACACCCAGATCCCTCTGTTCATCCACACTACCAAGTATCTTACCATTAGCCCAGTACTCTGTATTCCTGTTACTCCTTCCAAAGTGAATCACCTCACACTTTTCCGCATTAAACTCCATAGCCAATTCCTGATCCAAACCACTAAATCACCCTCAATCCCATGTGTCCGTATTTTCTGCAAAAGCTTACCATGGGGAACCTTATCAAACGCTTTGCTGAAATCCATATACATCACATCAACTGCTTTACCCTCATCCACCTCTTTGGTCACCTTCTCAAAGAACTCAATAAGGTTTGTGAGGCACGACCTACCCTTCACAAAACCGTGCTGACTATCCCTAATCAAATTATTCCTCTCTCGGTGATTATAAATCCTATCTCTTATAATCCTTTCCAATACTTTGCCCACAACAGAAGTAAGGCTCACCGGTCTATAATTACCAGGGTTGTCCCTACTCCCCTTCTTGAACAAGGGGACAACATTTGCTATCCTCCAGTCTTCTGGCACTGTAGAGACTCTTAATGTCAGTCTTTATGTTCCCTGCAAGCTTACTTTCGAACTGTATTTTCCCCTTCTTAATCAATCCGATTCGAATAATTAGGTGGTTTGTCTTTGACCAGTGCAGATGTGATGGGCTAAAGGGTCTTTTCCTATGCTGTATACCTCTATGACTCTAATATCCAGAGGGTACAGGTTGAAAATGTCAATAATCCTTGCAGTTTTTAGTAACTTCATCCAGAGACTCAAGTGATGGTGAATTTCTGCACATGTCACACATCCAACTGACAATAAAATGAATCTTCTTCTTTCTGTTTAGAATGGAAACATCATCCAGATTGCTAGTTTGTGAAACTGTCTGTACTTTTCAACAATGCTGGTATATTTAGTTGCTTGATTGAATTTCATGTCTTCCTTGTCCTGAAAGCCACACAGACCTACACTGAGCTCCTCATTCAATAAATGTACTTACTTCTATTCGGCAAGGGAGGGGGCTGAGAGTCCGAAGCAGCCTGGAGCTGAAGGCAGGATGTTGACAATACCCGATGCCCAGGACCTTTAGTGGAAGTTGAATGAATCAGTTCCACATAATCAGGCACACGTTTCATATTCCTTGGTCTGGGTGGGAGTGGAGGGGGTGGCCCTAAAACAGATCAATAACACAATGGGTACAGAGATTAATTTAACATACACCAAATTTACAGAATAAACCAAGGCTATTCCATCCAAATGGTCTCTACTGTTAATAATATCAGAGAATGAGGCCATTCAGTCCATCTGGTTCATCCAATAATACCGTCACAGCACCATTGGGCTCTGTCAAAGTTTATGCACATGGACACCCAGATCCCTCTGTTCATCCACACTACCAAGTATCTTACCATTAGCCCAGTACTCTGTATTCCTGTTACTCCTTCCAAAGTGAATCACCTCACACTTTTCCGCAGAGACACAAGTCAATTGGTTACGATGAAAGTATGCGCTGCACTTGTACCCTAATACGCGCTGCACTCTCATTTCCTTGTTCTAAGCTGATGATGTGATGTAATCCATCCTGCAGGCCAGTAGAATGCCAACCTGGTTATATTAACCGTATCTCAAAAATTATTGCCCCACTCGCACTCAATCTCCACCCACTGTCCCAAAAATGTGACCCAAAACTCTGGCCCAAGGATGTCTGGTTCTGTGGATTTTTAAATTAATTTACAGTATGTTGGCATTGCTGGCTGGCCAGCATTTATTGCCCATCTCTAATGGCCCTTGATTAGGTGGTGGTGAGCTGCTTTCTTGAATGGCTGCAGTCCATGTGGTGTGGGTACACCCATAGTGCTGTTAGGAACAGAGTTCCAGAATTTTGACCAAGAAACAGTGAAGGAACGGTGACATATTCCCAAGTCAGGATGGTGAGTGACTTGGAGGCGGTGATGTTTGTTAACAACAAATGTTAGTCTATAATGGAGGAGTAATACAGCAGCTTGTGTTTTACCTTCAGCAAGTTTATTCTGTATCCAACTGAGATACAAATATTTTGTAGTTCCCCACCCCAAATATTCCAGTTGTGTCCATTATACTCTTCTGTAGGTTGAACCAATCATCACATGCCTTTAACAAACTATTAGTTTAACAATGCAATTGCCAAAGCATGTACTTGCTGATATGTTGACACATTAATAGTGTTTCCAGATATCTGCTGCCACACGGTAGTGGTCATGGGTTTGGAAGATGCTGCCTAGGGAGCCTTGGAGAGTTCCTGCAATGCATCTTGTAAATGGTACACACGGCTGCCACTGTTTGTCAATGGTGGATGGAGTGAGCGTTTGTGGAAAGGTTACCAATCAGCGGGCTGCTTTGTCCTGAGGTGGCAAAGTGGCACAGTGGTTAGCACTGCTACCTCACAGCTCCAGGGACCCAGGTTCAATTCTAGCCTTGGGTCACTGTGTGTGTGGAGTTTGCACATTCTCCCGTGTCTGCATGCGTTTCCTCCGGGTGCTCCGGTTTCCTCCCACACTCCAAAGATTTGCAGATTAGATGGAGTGGACATGTTAAATTGCCCCTTGGTGTCCCAAGATGTGTAGGTTAGACGGATTAGACATGGTAAATGTGTGGGGTTGCAGGGATAGGGCAAGGGAAGAGAGCCTGGATAAGATGCTCTGTCGGAGAGTCGGTGCAGACTCGATAGGCTGAATAGCCTCGTCTGCACTGTAAGGATTTTATGATTCTATGGATGGTGTTGAACTTCTTGAGTGTTGTTGGTGCTGCACTCATCCAGGCAGGTACAGAGTATTCCATTACACACTTGACTTGTGTCTTTTAGATGGCAGGGAGTCAGAAAGTTAGTTACTCCTCACAGGATTCCTAGCCTCTGATCTGTTCTTATATTCTATACCTCGATTAATAAATGCAAGTATCCCATATGCTTTCTTAACCATCTTATCTATCTGTCCTGCTGTTTTCAGGGTCCATGGACATGCACCCCAAGGTCCCTCTTGTCCTCTGTATTTCCTAGCAACCTACTGCACATTGTGTATTCCCTTGCCTTATTAGTCCTCCCAAAATTCATCATCTCACACTTCCAGGGTCAAATTCCATTATCACTGTTCTGCCCATCAGACCAGCCCGTCTAAGTCAATCTGTAATCTAGGGTTTTCCTCATCACTATTTACCACACCACCGATTTTCGTGTCATCTGTGAACTTACTGATCATACCTCCAATTTTCACATCTAGATCAGTAAACAGCAAGGAACCCAGCGTTGATGGCTGAAGTATACCACAGGACACAGGCTTCCAGTCACAAAACGACCTTCGACCATCACCTCCTGTCACTAAGCTAATTTTGGATCCAGTCTTCCAAATTGCCCTGAATCCCATGGGTTTCATTGAGAGTCTCCCAGTCACTCATCTCCTGACTCCCCAAAAACTGTCCACTATCTACAAGGCACAAGTCATGTCTCTGGTCTCTACTTGCCTGGAAGGGTGCAGCTCCAACAACACTCAAGAACCTCAACATTATCTAGGACAAAGCAACCTGCTTCATTAACCCCCCATCCACAAAGATAAACATTCACTCCATCAACCACCGATGCACAGTGGCAGCCGTGTGTACCATCTACAAAATGCACTGCAGCAACTCACCAAGGTTCCTTTGACAGCACCTTCCAAACTCGTGACCTCCACCACATAGAAAGAGAAGGGTTGCAAATGCACGAGAACACCACCACCACCTACAAGTTCCCCTCCTGACTTGGAAATGTATCGCTATTTCTTCACTATCACTGAATCAAAATCCTGGAATTCCCTCCCTACCAGCACTGAGTGTATCTGAGTGGACCGACCATGGACTGCAGCAGTTCAAATAGGCAATTCACCATCACCTTCTCAAGGGCAATTAGGAATGGGCAACAAATTCTGGCCTAACCAGCGACACCCACATCCCACGAAAGAATAAAAAATACTGAAAGGAGCTTTGCTGACCTTCCCAATTGCTCAGGCCTATCCCTGCTACCCCACACATTTACCATGCTTCCAGCGCACTCTACATGGAGGCTTTACTGATGTCAGAATACAGGCCTCTCGTATATAGGGTTTGAAAGTCAGGCCTTGCACAGAGATAAGGGACACACAGATAGAAAGAGTGATGACGAGAGATGAAATCGCTGGGCCTCTGACGCAAATCTTTGTCTCGTCACTGGACACAGGTGAGGTCCCAGAGGATTGGAGAATAGCTAATGTGGTCCCGTTATTTAAGAAGGGTAGGAAGGATAACCCGGGAAATTATAGGCCAGTGAGCTTGACGTCCATGGTCGGGAAGTTGTTGGAGAGGATTCTTAGAGATAGGATGTATGCGCATTTAGAAAGGAATAAACTCATTAACGATAGTCAGCATGGTTTTGTGAGAGGGAGGTCATGCCTCACTAACCTGGTGGGGTTTTTTGAAGAAGTGACTAGAATGGTTGACGAGGGAAGGGCCGTGAATGTCGTCTATATGGACTTTAGTAAAGCGTTTGACAAAGTCCCTCATGGTAGGTTGGTGCAAAAGGTTGGATCTCATGGGATAAAGGGGGAGGTGGCTAGATGGGTGGAGAACTGGCTTGGTCACAGAAGACAGAGGGTGGTAGTGGAAGGGTCTTTTTCCAGCTGGATGCCTGTGACTAGTGGTGTTCCGCAGGGCTCTGTATTGGGACCTCTGCTGTTTGTGATTTATATGAACGATCTGGAAGAAGGTGTAACTGGGGTGATCAGTAAGTTTGCGGACGACACGAAAATGGCTGGACTTGCAGATAGTGAGGAACATTGTCAGCGGCTACAGAAGGATATAGGTAGGCTGGAAATTTGGGCAAAGAAATGGCAGATGGAGTTCAATCCAGATAAATGCGAAGTGATGCATTTTGGTAGAACTAACGTAGGGGGGAGCTATACGATAAATGGCAGAACCATAAAGGGTGTAGATATGCAGTGGGACCTGGGTGTGCAAGTCCACAGATCCTTGAAGGTGACGGCACAGGTGGAGAAGGTAGTGAATAAGGCATATGGCATGCTTGCCTTTATAGGACGGGGCATAGAGTATAAAAGTTGGGGTCTGATGTTGCAGTTGTATAGAACGTTGGTTTGGCCGCATTTGGAATACTGCGCCCAGTTCTGGTCGCCACACTACCAGAAGGACGTGGAGGCTTTAGAGAGAGTGCAGAGGAGGTTTACCAGGATGTTGCCTGGTATGGAAGGGCTTAGTTATGAGGAGAGATTGGGTAAACTGGGGTTGTTCTCCCTGGAAAGACGGAGGATGAGGGGAGACCTAATAGAGGTGTATAAAATTATGAAAGGCATAGATAGGGTGAACGGTGGGAAGCTTTCTCCCAGGTCGGTGGTGACGTTCACGAGGGGTCATAGGTTCAAGGTGAGGGGGGGGGGAGGTTTAACACGGATATCAGAAGGACGTATTTTGCACAGAGGGTGGTGGGGGCCTGGGATGCGCTGCCGGGCAAGGTGGTGGAGGCAGACATACTGGGAACATTTAAGACTTATCTAGATGGCCACATGAACAGAGTGGGAATGGAGGGATACAAAAGAATGGTCTAGTTTGGACCAGGGAGCGGCGCGGGCTTGGAGGGCCGAAGGGCCTGTTCCTGAGCTGTATTGTTCTTTGTTCTTTGAGTGGCATCAGGCAGAGACAGGACACTAGGCAGAGTCACATGTGGAAGATCTGTGAATGGGATCCTTATGAACCTTACCAGAGACAAAGAAAAATGAGGAAAGGGTAAATTATTAAGTGTCAATAAATGCTCCCAAAAATAACTGGGCAGCGAATGGAGCGAGTGGACATGAGAAATACAATTGGCAGAGTGATACCACCATTAAAGAGCAAATGTTAAACAGACACAGAAAGCCAGAGAAATGATCAGAAAGAGATTTAGGCCCAAAGAGAGGCTTCATCAGACTGCGAGACATATCCAGCGAGGTGATCCAGCGAGGTGATCCAGCGAGGTGATCCAGCGAGGTGATCCAGCGAGGTGATCCAGCGAGGTGGTCCAGCGAAGTGGTCCAGCGAAGTGGTCCAGCGAAGTGGTCCAGCGAGGTGATCCAGCGAAGTGGTCCAGCGAGGTGTTCCAGCGAGGTGATCCAGCGAGGTGATCCAGCGAGGTGATCCAGCGAGGTGATCACAGGTTTGGAAGAAATATCAAGAATATAAATAATTATTTGCAAGACAATTATTTTGAAGCTTACCGTGGCCATTGTTGCCAGTCTGATGCCGGGGGGGTGGCAGAGGTGGCGGGTTGGTCAGGTGCTGCATAGTTTGAGAGTCTAACATCTTCCTGTTTTCATAATAATTGGCTGAACCTTCTGCCACATCATACACCCGCTCTGCTGCAGAGATGTTGCTGGGAGCAGGACAGCTGACCGCCTGGCCATGGCATCCAGTATCCGGGCTAATGCCAGGCCTATTGTCATAAACAGAGTCAGATTTCGGAGGTACAACAACAATTGCTGGGGCCCAATTATCATAGACGGGGCCTCCACCTTCCACAGGGTCATAGAAAGAGGCTTCGACAAGTTTCTTATCCTCAGATGTTGAGCTGCTGCCTGTTATTGGGTCATAGAGATGGGCCACTGGATGCTCACCTATCAACAGTCAAGAATAATTGTGGTCACAGTTAAGTGGTGGGATACATTTAAAAAAATTCTTGTTTCCAAATACTTGCCAGAAATGGTGTTCCTCACAGTCCCAATTGGGTGATTTCTGTAGAAACCAGGTGGTTGTGTCTGGTTTGTGTTGTCTGGGTAAATCATGTAAATGTGACTACTGGCAAACTCCATCTTGCTCGGCCAGCCAATCGGACAATGAGATCACACCATCAAATCTGTAAAGTTAAATAATGATTTAGGAACGGAGATTGTGTGATGTTAAATGCACTCTTTTCATTATGAAATTATCCCTTTACACAATGGTCTTAATAATCCAATGGTTCAGAGCAAGTTTGCATATGTTCCCAGCAGGGTGCGCACATGGAAATGAGAAGGCCTCTCACATTGTGGGCTGGAGGGTGCAGCTCAGAGGCTGCAGAAACATTGAAAGGTGCAGCTTTTGAATTTGTGATTTGAAGAACAGGAAGCTCACACCAGACTTCAATTCATTCCATCTCAGTACCTCAAATTCCCCAATTTCTTTATAGTTTAAACCTACAGCTTTACTAATCCGGATTACTTTGTATTCTCTTATTTCCAGCATTATGCCTCTTTCCCTGGGATAAAACAGTCCTTGTGTTGGGACAGGTTTTTATAATTACCTGCCTGAATGTAAGAGAATAAATCAATCAATCATTATTCCAAACAAAGCATTGACGTCACTGTATTTCAACACTGTCCACCTTGTTATCCTGCACATACAGCATCTGTAAAATTAAACCTTTCTTTATGGAAAGGTTAGCTAGGTATTGGGCTCACACAAGCGCTGCTGGAGTATTTAAATACTGCAATGTACTGTGTATAAAAATACATTTCTAAACGGTTTAAAAAGTGTTTTTCTGAAAAGGCTGGTTCCAATCTCGGAGAATTATTCTTCAGGTGTCAGACACGTTTCTTGCTGAACCGGTTATACGCGCCCAATGCTGCTATGACAACCACGTTTCTGAGCAACTACCAACGGAAAGAACTTACTCAGGGCATTGGACTCTGAAGGGAATGGATTTAATTGCAGGGTTTCAGATGTTAATCTGATTATTTCTGAAACAGGATATTCTGACACTAAGATCTTGATTTCAGAGACTGGCACGTGGATGGGGGGGGGGCGATCAGGATTTGTTAAGCGCAATTATTTGTAACTTACTAGAGATCTTTTGAGCTAAGATGGTTGATGAGGCTAATGTTGATGTCATACAGAAGGACTTGGTAAAGACATTTGAGACAGTGTCACACAACAGACCTGTGAGCAGTTATAGCTCATGGAATTAAAGGTTATAGTAGCACTATGGACATGCAAGTGACTGATACATAGAAGTCATTGAACATACAAACATACGAATGAGGAGCAGGAGTAGGGCCACATAAAGTAAAGTTTATTTATTAGTCACAAGTGAGGCTTGCATTAACACTGCAATGAAGTTACTGTAAAATTCCCCTAGTCGCCGCCTGTTTGGGTCAATGCGCCTAACCAGCACGTCTTTCGGAATGTGGGAGGAAACCCACGCAGACACGGGGAGAACATGCAAACTCCACACAAACAGTGACCCAAGCCAGGAATCGAACCCGGGTCCCTGGCACTGTGAGGCAGCAATGCTAACCACTGTGCCGCCCAATGGTGGATCTAATTTTAACCTCAATTTCACATTTCTGCCCACACAGATAACCTTTCACCCCATTGTTTATGAAGAATCAATCTACTTCAGCCTTAAAGAAATTCAAAGACTTTGCCTCCACCACCTTTTGAGGAAAAGATTTCCAAAGTCTCAGAACTCTCAGGAGAAAAAAATTCTCATCTTTCTTAAATGGGCAACCCGTCATTTTTAACCTGTAGCCCCAAATTCTAGATTCTCCCACAAGAGGAAACATCCCCGGCCCCATTCACACCAGCAGGAACTGTTCCACCCACAGCGCACCCCCACTGCGGGTTTCCCAGCGGCAAGGGGTGAATTCAACAGGAAACCCTGTAGACAATGTCGGGACCATAAGATTCTGCCCCCAGCGAGTGGTGCGCCACCTTCCTCTGCCACCTTCCTCTGCCACCTTCCTCTGCCACCTTCCTCTGCCACCTTCCTCTGCCATCAACCACGCTGCGGAGAGGGAGAAAAATCCCACTCACAGCCTTGAGTTTCATCCTTTTATTAATTTTGTAATGACTATCTTTAACTGTTTTATTCTTAGATGTCTGCACTCTATCCCTTCCTGTCACATTCTATTTATCACATCTCATCCTCTCTTGCCTTGTCTCTACTTTGTAGTTTGTAACATCTTCCCAGATCTGATCGCTTGCCCCCACAATTTAGTTTAAAACTACCTCTACTTCCTTGTTATGAAGCTCACAAGTATACCAGCCCCACAGTACAGCCTCACTTTCCCGAGTACTGATGCCACGGTGCCTCACAAACCAGAATGCACTTCCCCCACACGAGTCTTTGAGCCACGTATGTGCCCTGTGCCAATTTATACGTGGCTTATATAATAATACAGACATTATAATCTTTGAGGTTCTGGTTTTTAATTTAATGCTTAGTTCCTCATTCTCTCCAAGTAGAATCTCTTTCCCCATTCTACCGATGTCATTGGTATCCATACAGACCACAACAACTGGATCTTCCTCCTCCAATGCAAATTCCTCTCCAGCCCTGAGTAGATGTCCCAAACCCTGGCACCAAGAAGGGATGATGTGGAGATGCCGGCGTTGGACTGGGGTAAACACAGTAAGAAGTTTAACAACACCAGGTTAAAGTCCAACGGGTTTATTTGGTAGCAAAAGCCACACAAGCTTTCGGAGCTCCGAACCCCTTCTTCAGGTGGGTGGGAATTCTGTTCACAAACAGGGCATATAAAGACACAAACTCAATTTACATGAATAATGGTTGGAATGCGAATACTTACAGCTAATCAAGTCTTCAAGAAACAAACAACCTGAGTGGAGAGAGCATCAAGACAGGCTAAAAAGATGTGTATTGTCTCCAGACAGGACAGCCAGTGAAACTCTGCAGGTCCAGGCAGGCTGTGGGGATTACAAATAGTGTGACATGAACCAAATATCCCAGTTGAGGCCGTCCTCATGTGTGCGGAACTTGGCTATCAGTTTCTGCTCAGTGACTCTGCGCCGTCGTGTGTCGTGAAGGCTGCCTTGGAGAATGCTTACCCGAATATCAGAGGCCGAATGCCCATGACCGCTGCAGTGCTCCCCAACAGGAAGAGAACAGTCTTGCCTGGTGATTGTCGAGCGGTGTTCATTCATCCGTTGTCGCAGCGTCTGCATGGTTTCCCCAATGTACCATGCCTCGGGACATCCTTTCCTGCAGCGTATCAGGTAGACAACGTTGGCCGAGTTGCAAGAGTAGGTACCGTGTACCTGGTAGATGGTGTTCTCACGTGAGATGATGGCATCTGTGTCGATGATCCGGCACGTCTTGTTGTATTCGCATTCCAACCATTATGCGTGTAAATTGAGTTTGTGTCTTTATATGCCCAGTTTGTGAACAGAATTCCCACTCACCTGAAGAAGGGGCTTGGAGCTCCGAAAGCTTGAGTGGCTTTTGCTACCAAATAAACCTGTTGGACTTTAACCTGGTGTTGTTAAACTTCTTACCAAAAAGGGACGCAGCCCCCATCAGGACTCTCGCCCTTTGCTGCAGAAAACAGTGCCAATCCTCCTCGCTATACTGTCCCTTACTACCACTACATTCCTTTTTGTTCCACCCACTTAAATGGCTTCCTCTACCACAGTGCCATGGTCAGTCAGCTCATCCACCCTGCAGCCCCCACCATCATCCAAACAAGTTGAGAAAATCCTCAAACCTATTGGACAATTACAGAGGCTGTTATTCCTGCACTCTGCATCCCCTGACCTGCCTCACTCACAGTCACACCCTCCTGTACCCGAACAAGACACCATCTTAATAGGTGTGACTACTTTCTGGTACAAAACAGATGGGTGACGGTGAGAGGGGCTGGGAGGAAGCAGTCCGCGCAGGGATCCCCTGTGGTCGTTCCCCTTCGCAACAAGTATTCCGCTTTGGATACGGTTGAGGGGGATGACATACCAGTGGTGAGCCGCAGTGAGAGGATCTCCAGCACTGTGTCCGTCTCTGTGGCTCGGGAGGGTAAGGGGCAGAGCGGGAGGGCAATAGTTATTGGGGACTCGTTAGTTAGAGGGATAGATAGGAGGTTCTGTGGCAGCAAAAGAGACTCACGGATGGTATGTTGCCTACCGGATGCCAAGGTCCGTGACGTCTTGGACCGTGTTTTCCGGATTCTGAAGAGGGAGGGGAAACAGTCACAAGTCGTGGTACACATTGGTACCAACGACATAGGTAAGAGAAGGGATGGGGATTTAAAGCAGGAATTTCGGGAGCTGGGCTGGAAGCTGAGAGCCAAGACAAAACATGTGGTCATCTCTGGTACGTTGCCGGTGCCACTTGATAGCGAGTTGAGGAACAGGGAGAGAGTGCAGTTAAACATGTGGTTGCAGGGATGGTGTAGGAGGGAGGGTTTCAGATACGTGGATAATTGGAACACATTCTGGGGAAGATGGGACCTGCACAAACAGGACGGGGTGCACCTGAACCAGAGGGGCACCAATATCCTAGGAGGGAAATTTGCTACTGTTGTGGGAAAGATCCACCAGTAGTCAGACTTTGAGATTCAGAAAATACGATTTATTAAACGGAGCCCCGTGGAGACAAGGTACTTGGTCTGTAGCAAACCTTCTCTCAATTGTATACCGGGAGCGGTTCAATTTTATACCCTTTACACAATGGGCACACCGGTGATTCGAAGATTATCACATTGTTTAAGTGAGTACAAGTATTTAACATTTCATGAATGGGTACATTTCCCCATGTTTACAAGAATACAAACAGATATAGACATTTAACATTTTATGAATGGGTCTATCAATGGCTAGTTTCGTCTTGTGCGGGTGCTAATCGGTTCCCTCGCATTCATATTTCCCGCCTTCCTTTAACATTAATCTAAGCTCTTTGTTTAGGGGTTTCCTTATCTTAAAGATGTTTCGACCCTTGGCTTTGGCTTCCTGAGGTGTTGTTTGCTATGAGTCACTGTCTGTACTTTGTAAGTGGTTTGTCTGTCAGGATTCTGGCTTGACGTTATTTCTGAACAGCGGGAGCCTGTGGCTGTTTTTCTGGCTTCTTTCCCAGTTAACCCTGTGTGTGCCAGGCAGCCATTTCAGAGTGTGCTTTCTTGTGCTGCCATTTTAAAGTGTGCTCCCCTTGTATTTTCCCCTTACACTACGGCTCTTCAGGGAGGTTTAAACTAATTTGTCAGGGGAGTGGGAAAAGGACTTGTAGTCCAGAGGTCAGTGAGGGTGGTGAGGTATTGGGGAAGGTATCAGGGTCAAGGGTGGGTACCGGTAGACAGGAAGGTGGGTTGAAGTGTGTCTACTTCAATGCAAGGAGCATCCGGAACAAGGTAGATGAACTTGGGGCGTGGATTGGTACTTGGGACTACGATGTTGTGGCCATTACGGAGACGTGGGTAGAACAAGGACAGGAATGGTTGTTGGACGTTCCGGGGTATAGATGTTTCACTAAATGTAGGGAAGCCGGTAAAAGAGGTGGAGGAGTGGCATTGTTAATCAAGGATAGTTTAACGGCTGCGGAAAGGCACTTCGAGGGGGATCTGCACACTGAGGTAATATGGGCTGAAGTTAGAAATAGGAAAGGAGCGGTCACGTTGTTAGGAGTTTACTATAGGCCCCCAAATAGTAATAGAGATGTGGAGGAAGAAATTGCTGAGCAGATTATGGATATGTGTGGGGATCGCAGGGTAGTTGTCATGGGGGACTTTAACTTTCCAAATATTGATTGGAACCTTTGTAGGTCAAATAGATTGGATGGGGCAGTTTTTGTGCAGTGTGTGCAGGAGGGTTTCCTGACACAATATGTGGATAGGCCGACAAGAGGTGAGGCCACATTGGATTTGGTACTGGGAAATGAACCGGGCCAAGTGTTAGATTTGGTTGTGGGAGAGCACTTTGGAGATAGTGACCACAATTCGGTGTCTTTTGTTATTGCAATGGAGAGGGATAGGGCCGTACGGCAGGGCAAGGTTTACAATTGGGGGAAAGGTAATTATGATGCGATTAGGCAAGAATTAGAGGGCATAAGTTGGGAACAGAAACTGTCAGGGAAAGGAACTAATGAAAAGTGGAACTTTTTCAAGGAACAAATACTGGGTGTCCTTGATAGGTATGTCCCTGTCAGGCAGGGGGGAAATGGCCGAGTGAGGGAACCATGGTTCACAAAAGAGGTGGAATGTCTTGTGAAAAGGAAGAGGGAAGCTTATGTAGGGATGAGGAAACAAGGTTCAGATGGCTCGATTGAGGGTTACAAGTTAGCAAGGAATGAGCTGAAAAAGGGGCTTAGGAGAGCTAGGAGGGGACATGAGAAGTCCTTGGCGGGTCGGATCAAGGAAAACCCCAAGGCTTTTTACTTTTATGTGAGGAATAAAAGAATGACCAGGGTGAGGTTAGGGCCGGTCAAGGACAGTAGTGGGAACTTGTGTAAGGAGTCAGTAGAGATAGGCGAGGTGATGAATGAATACTTTTCTTCAGTGTTCACCAAGGAGATGGGCCATGTTTTTGAGGCAGAGAAGGTGTTACAGGCTAATAGGCTGGAGGAAATAGATGTTCGGAGGGAGGATGTCCTGGCAGTTTTGAATAAACTGAAGGTCGATAAGTCCCCTGGGCCTGATGAAATATATCCTGGGATTCTTTGGGAGGCAAGGGATGAGATTGCAGAGCCTTTGGCTTTGATCTTTGGGTCCTCGCTGTCCACGGGGATGGTGCCAGAGGACTGGAGAATGGCGAATGTTGTTCCTCTGTTTAAGAAAGGGAATAGAAATTATCCTGGTAATTATAGACTGGTTAGTCTTACTTCGGTGGTTGGTAAATTGATGGAAAAGGTCCTTAGGGATGGGATTTACGACCATTTAGAAAGATGCGGATTAATCCGGGATAGTCAGCACGGATTCGTGAAGGGCAAGTCGTGCCTCACAAATTTGATAGAATTTTTTGAGGAGGTAACTAAGTGTGTTGATGAAGGTAGCGCAGTTGATGTCATATACATGGATTTTAGTAAGGCGTTTGATAAGGTCCCCCATGGTCGGCTTATGATGAAAGTGAGGAGGTGTGACCGAGGGAAAGTTGGCCGATTGGATAGGTAACTGGCTGTCTGATCGAAGACAGAGGGTGGTGGTGGATGGAAAATTTTCGGATTGGAGGCAGGTTGCTAGCGGAGTGCCACAGGGATCAGTGCTTGGTCCTCTGCTCTTTGTGACTTTTATTAATGACTTAGAGGAGGGGGCTGAAGGGTGGATCAGTAAATTTGCTGATGACACCAAGATTGGTGGAGTAGTGGATGAGGTGGAGGGCTGTTGTGGGCTGCAAAGAGACATAGATAGGATGCAAAGCTGGGCTGAAAAATGGCAAATGGAGTTTAACCCTGATAAATGTGAGGTGATTCATTTTGGTAGGACTAATTTAAATGTGGATTACAGGGTCAAAGGTAGGGTTCTGAAGACTGTGGAGGAACAGAGAGATCTTGGGGTCCATATCCACAGATCTCTAAAGGTTGCCACTCAAGTGGATAGAGCTGTGAAGAAGGCCTATAGTGTGTTAGCTTTTATTAACAGGGGGTTGGAGTTTAAGAGCCGTGGGGTTATGCTGCAACTGTACAGGACCTTGGTGAGACCACATTTGGAATATTGTGTGCAGTTCTGGTCACCTCACTATAAGAAGGATGTGGAAGCGCTGGAAAGAGTGCAGAGGAGATTTACCAGGATGCTGCCTGGTTTGGAGGGTAGGTCTTATGAGGAAAGGTTGAGGGAGCTAGGGCTGTTCTCTCTGGAGCGGAGGAGGCTGAGGGGAGACTTAATAGAGGTTTATAAAATGATGAAGGGGATAGATAGAGTGAACGTTCAAAGACTATTTCCTCGGGTGGATGGAGCTATTACAAGGGGGCATAACTATAGGGTTCGTGGTGGGAGATACAGGAAGGATATCAGAGGTAGGTTCTTTACGCAGAGAGTGGTTGGGGTGTGGAATGGACTGCCTGCAGTGATAGTGGAGTCAGACACTTTAGGAACATTTAAGCGGTTATTGGATAGGCACATGGAGCACACCAGGATGATAGGGAGTGGGATAGCTTGATCTTGGTTTCAGATAAAGCTCGGCACAACATCGTGGGCCGAAGGGCCTGTTCTGTGCTGTACTGTTCTATGTTCTATGTAGAGGTGTACAAGATGTTGAGAGGTATAGATCGGGTGGATTCTCAGAGGCTTTTTCCCAGGGCTGAAATGGCTGCTACGAGAGGACACAGGTTTAAGGTGCTGGGGAGTAGGTACAGAGGAGATGTCAGGGGTAAGTTTTTCACTCAGAGGGTGGTGGGTGAGTGGAATCGGCTGCCGTCAATGGTGGTGGAGGCAAACTCGATAGGGTCTTTTAAGAGACTTCTGGATGAGTACATGGGACTTAATAGGATTGAGGGTTATAGGTAAGCCTATATATAGGCCGAGGTAGGTAGGGACATGACCGGCGCAACTTGTGGGCTGAAGGGCCTGTTTGTGCTGTAGTTTTTCTATATTCTATGTTCTAAGGACGTGGAGGCTTTGGAGAGAGTGCAGAAAAGGTTTACTAGGATGTTGCCTGGTATGGATGGTATTAGCTATGAGGAGAGATTGAATAAACTGGGATTGTTCTCCCTGGAAAGACAGAGGCTGAGGGGCGTCCTGTTAGAAGTTTATAAAATTATGAGGGGTATAGATAGGGTGAACAGTTGGAAGCTTTTTCCCAGGGGAGAAATGACAATTACAAGGGGGCACAAGTTCAAGGTAAGGGGGGAAAGGTTCGGTGGAGATGTGCGGGGGAAGCTTTTACACAGAGGGTGGTGGGGCCTGGAATGCATTGCCAAGTGAGGCAGTGGTTGAGGCAGTTACATTAGCCACATTTAAGACTTATCTTGATAGGCATATGAACAAACGGGGAATAGAGGGATATAAGCAGTTGCTTTAGATAGGTAAATGTGATCGGCGCAGGCTAAAGGGCCTATTTCTGTGCTGTACTGTTCTTTGTCTACTTATTATAGTGAATTTAAAACAAGGGCTTTTATACTAGGAGTTCTATACCACCCGCCATCAATTATCTTTTAAATTCTATAGATTCTGGGAAAGTTCCCATCGACTCAAAAGTAGCAAATGTAACCCCAATTAAGAGCCATAGAAAGAGGAGACCACTTTGTCCATGCTGGTCTGAGGACACCCAGGTGCCCTTTCTAATCCCACCTTATAGAATCATAGAAACCCTACAGTGCAGAAAGAGGCCATTTGGCCCATCGAGTCTGCACCGACCACAATCCCACCCAGGCCCTACCCCCATATCCCTACACATTTACCCGCTAATCCCTCTAACCTACGCATCTCAGGACACTAAGGGGCAATTTAGCATGGCCAATCAACCTAACCCGCACATCTTTGGACTGTGGGAGGAAACCGGAGCACCCGGAGGAAACCCACGCAGACACGAGGAGAATGTGCAAACTCCACACAGACAGTGACCCAAGCCAGGAATCGAACCCAGGTCCCTGGAGCTGTGAAGCAGCAGTGCTAACCACTGTGCTACCGTGCCGCCCTACTGTGCTACCGTGCCGCCCTACCTTCCTACACCTGGCCCATAGCCCTGTAGCTTACAGCATTTAAGGTGCAGATCCAGGTATCTTTTAAAGGAGTTTAGAGTCTCTGCCTCCACCACCAACTGAGGCAGCAAATTCCAGACACCTATTATCCTGTGTATAAAAAAGTTCTTCCTCACATCCCCTCTACACCTACTGCCACTTATCTTGAATCTATGTCCCCTGGTTCTAGAATTCTCCACCAAGGGAAACAATTTCATCCTGTCCACTCTATCGCTTCCCCTCATAATTTTGAACACCTCAATCAAATCATCCCTCAGCCTTCTTTGTTCCAGGTAAAATAACCCCAGCCTATCCAATCTCTCTGTGTAGCTACACGTTTCCAGCCCTGGCAACGTTCTTGTAAACCTCCTCTGCACTCTCTCCAGCGCAATTACATCCTTCCTGTAATGTGGTGACCAGAACTGCACACAATACTCCAGTTGTGGCCTCACCAGTGTTTTATACAATTCCAACACTATATCCTTACTTTTATATTCTATACCTCTGCCAATGAAGGAGAGTATTCTATATGCCTCCTTTACAACCATGTCTACTTGAACTGCTGCCTTTAAGAAGGGAGGAAGAGGAAGAATAGAGAACTATAAACCTGCTCATTTACATTAGCGGCAAGGAAAATATTAGAATCTACTATAAAGGACATAATAACTGGACATTTAGAAAATAATAATACTGGATTTATTGTTTTACAATTGTGTTGGACTCTTTTGAGGATATTATTTGTAGCATTGTTAAAGAAGAACCAATAAGATGTGGTGTATTTGGATTTGCAGAAGGCTTTTGATAAATCCCACATAGGAGATTAGTGAATAAAATTATAGCGCATGGGCAGGGTGAAATGTATCAGTGTGGATTGAGAATTGGTTAACAGACAGAAAGCAGAGAGTTAATATTCAATTATCACATTTTTTATAAGAATTGATTCAAGCTAGTGGGGAATATAAAAACTGACTGTAAACATCTATTTTGGTTTGTAAAGAGAAAAAGATTGACAAAACCAAATGTAGGCCTCTTACGGTCATAAACAGAAGACATGAATAATGTATCAGAGAGAAACAGGTTTTAGTGAGAAGCTGAAGAAAATCAGTATTAGTACAGAAATGATTTTGAGGAAATTGATGGGATTGAAGGTGGATAAATCTCCAGAGCCTGATAATCTGCATCCCAGAGAACTTAAGGAAATGGCCCTGGAAATAGATCCATTGGTGGTGATTTCCCAAAATTCTTTGGACACTGGACTGGTTCCCTTTAATGTAAGCCTGCTAATCAAAAAGGGGGGTAGAGAGAAAACATAGACCTGTGAGCCTAATGCCAGTCCTGGGAAGTTGCTAGTGTCCATTATCAAGGATTTCATAGCTCAGCGTAATCAGATAAAGTGAACATGGAATTACAAAGGGGAAATCATGCTTAATGAATCTATTGGAAATCTTCGAGGATGTAACTAGTGGAGTTGACCAAGGGGAACCAGTGGATGTGGTTTATTTAGACTCTCAGAAGGCTTTTGACAAGTTCTCATACAGCAGATGACTACGTAAAGTTAAAGTGCATGGAATTGCAGGTAATGTCTTGAGATGGATAGAAAGCTGGTTAGCAGATAGGAAGCAAAGGATTGGCATAAATGGGTCTTTTTTCCGATTGGCAGTCAGTGACTAGTGGGGTTCCACAGGGATCTGTGCTCGGATCCCAACTGTTCACATTATATATTAATGATTTGGAAGAGGGAACTAAATGTATTATCTCCAAATTTGCCATTGATACAAAGTTGGGTAGGAGGCTGAGCTGTGAGGAGGATGCAGAAATGCTTCAGCATGATTTGGACAGGCTGTGTGGGCATTTGCATGGCAGATGCAGTAAATTGTGGATAAATGTGAGGTTATCCATTTCTGTAGCAATAGTAGGAAGGCAGATTATTACTTGAATGGGCGTAAATTGAGAGAGGTGGATACTCAATGAGACCTTGGAGTCCTCATACATCAGTCACTGAAAGTAAGCGCGCAGATACAGCAGGCAGTAAAGAAGGCAGATGGCATGTTGGCCTTCATAACAAGAGGATTTGAGTACAGGAATAGAGATGTTTTACTGCAATTGTATAGGGCGTCGGGAAGGCCACACCTACAGTATTTTGTGCAATTTTAGTGTCTTTATCTGAGGAAGGATGTTCTTGCCATAGAGGGAGTAAAGCAAAGGTTTACCAGGCTGATACCCGGGATGGCAGGTCTAACGCATGAGGAGAGACGAAGTCGATTAGAGTTGTCTTCATTGGAGTTTAGAAGAGTGAGAGGGGATCACATAGAAACTTCTAACAGGATTAGACAGGGTAGATTTAGAAAGAAAGTTCCTGATGGTGGGGGAGTCCAAAACTAGGGGTCATAGTTTAAGGATAAGGTTTGATTTGATTTATTATTGTCATGTATTAGTATACAGTGAAGAGTATTGTCTCTTACACGCTGTACAGACAAAGCATACCGTTCATAGAGCAGGAAAGGCAACAGTGCAGAATGTGGTGTTACAGTCATTGCTAAGGTGTAGAGAAAGATCAACTTAATGCAAGGCAGGTCGATTCAAAAGTCTGATGGCAGCAGGGAAGAAGCTGTTCTTGGATTAGTTGGTATGAGTCATCAGAGTTTTGTATTTTTCTCCCAATGGAAGAGAGTATGTCCGGGGTGCATGGGGTTCTTGATTATGCTGGCTGCTTTTCCGAGGCAGCAGGAAGTGTAGACAGAGTCAATGGATGGGAGGCTAGTTTGTGTGATGGACTGGGCTTTGTTCACAACCCTTTGTAGTTTCTTGCGGTCTTGGACAGAGCAGGAGCCATACCAAGCTGTGATACAACCAGAAAGAATGCTTTCTATGGTGCATCTGTAAAGGCTGGTGAGAGTCGTAGCGGACATGCCAAATTTCTTTAGTCTTCTGAGAAAGTAGAGGTATTGGTGGTCTTTCTTAACAGTAGTGGCGGCATGGGGGGTGATCTGGACACCTAAAAACTTGAAGGGATACACCTTTTAGCACTGAGGTGAGGAGAAATCTCTTCGCCCAGAGGGTGGTGAATGTGTGGAATTCATTCCCACCGAATGTGATTGAGGCCAAAACATTGAGTGATTTCAAGAAGAAATTAGGTATTGCTCTCGCAACTAAAGAGATCAAGGGATAAGGGGCAAGACAGGTTCGGGATAATGAATTTGATGATCAGCCATGATCAAATTAAATGTTGGAGCAGGCTCGAAAGGCTGAGTGGCCTACTCCTGCTTCTAGTTTTTACTTTTCTATCTATGATAGTAGATTTAGATGAGAATAGAATGCAGAAGGCTTGAGTGGAGCTTCAACATTGGCATGCACTGATTGGACCAAATGGCTCTATTAACTTGACAGTTCAAAGGAGCATAATTAGACAAAAATGTACATAGACCGAGAGGAGATATTAGGAAAGATGACCAAACGCTGGTTCAAAGAGGTGTGTTTAAAAAAGGCTATGAGAGGAGGGAAGAGATAGAGAGGTTTAGGGAAGGAATTCCAGAGTAGTCTAGATGACTAATTGCCATCTTGATTAAGGGACGACAGGCACACACTGACGAGCGCCAGGAAAGTATACTGTTCAGCAGCATAAAACCCACCACATTTCTACCTCTCCTCAACTCTGCAGAGTCTTACAGACTCTAAACTCGTTTCTCTCTCCACAGATGCTGCCAGACCTACTGAGTTTTCCAGCATTTTGTTTTATTTTCGAGGAAGTAGAGCTTTATGGTTTTACAGTTGGATGGGGGTTATGGAGATGGGGGCTAGTGAAATTATGGGGGATTAAATTGGGGTAATTGGGATGTCGGGAGGTATTAGTTGAGTGGGACCAAGAGTTATAACCTGCAGGTGCTTCGTGAGCTATTGAACAAGACACGACCGCAATGGAAAGGTTCACAGTGACCGAAAGTGTTCTCCATCTTTACATTCGAACATAAACCCTCCAGTTGCAGTGCATGGCAGAATGGTAATAAAAAAGGAATCTGTGAACACGTATTAATAAGACAGTCATACTCTGACTGAATAAAGATTCGGGTATCACTTTATTACACCGTGCCAAATTAAAATCGGAATTAAAACGATTGTAACAGTTTGGGTGGACTTCGCTGTGAGTGGTGTAAGATTGTACTCACTGTTTAAAACCGCGATAAAGACTTCGGGCACGTTTCTGGAGAACTTCTCACTGGGGAACAGAGACCTGACGCAGACAGCAGCCGTTCTGGATCTGCTGAGTTTCGTTTCCGTGTTTCTGAATCTGAAACTTTGCACCTGCCCAGGTGAGCTACACCTGGCGGCCAGGTACACAGCGGTACCAAGAGCATGTAAACACTATCCCTGCATATGCAAGTACTGCAACAGGTGCACATTGTTTGACGCTCCTAAATACAAAGTTATTGCGCGCTTTAATGACTTCATATTTGTGGCAGACACTATCTGGGAATGAGTATGATCGGTTCATTTTATAAATGGCTAATTTGCCTGAAACAAATCTGGGATCGAGACACCAGTTGGACAGGACTCCCACTGGGGATCCGCTCACGTTGCACAGTGCATTCACGTAGTCTCTTACAATATCTTAGTCCATCTTCCTTTGTACTTCCCCTCGGGATTGTCTATATTCAGCCAGGTTCCCATTTGTAATATCAACCCGGCGCTATCTTACAAACCCTCTTGTCATCTTCATCTTAGAGACTATCTTTCCTCGTCCAGATTTCAGTCGTCCAACTCCCCACTCTTCCCAGCATCCTATTTCATCCTTTCATTTTGTCTGCCAGCCTTTGATTCCAATTTACCAGGGCAAGTTCCATTCTCACCCAACTGCCCCAAATATTTATTTTTACTCTGGATTGTTCTTTAACTAATTTAAACCTTCTCGTCACTGGCCCATTACTATTTCCTTGTTGATATTTTATCCACTTCAACCACCTCATTCTACAGAACTAGACCTAGTAATGCTTCCTTCCACCTTGTAGGTAAGAAAAGTCTCCTGAACACACTCAAGCAACTCTTGCCCCTCTCTCTGCTTTACATTATTAAGTGTATATCATAATAACTAAAGTTCCCCGTTATCACTATTTTTTGCATCTCATTTTAATTTCTACATAAATTTACTCCTTTATGTTTTCCCATAAGTTGTTGGTTTATAAATACAACAGATCTATAATGATGCCCCTATTATTTTTCATTCTAGATTCTGCCCTTGATCCCTCCAGGACATAATCCCTGACCAACACTGTAATAGTCACCATCATCAAAACTGCTCTCCTTCTTTCCTCCTGTGAAAACTTTACAGACAGAAATATTTAATGGCCAGGGCTCCATTATCGTCACAATATCCGGGATTGTAACCCAGAGCTCAGGTTTCTGCGGCTGGTGACACTTCCTGCATTTGTGTTCATCTAGGACACCAGTGACATTCATGACTTTACAAATATTACAGGATATGAATTCCACTCAACTGAGTTGCTGTGGAATGCAACTTTACTTCCCTTATATTAACTTTATTCTACTTTGGATTACTTTACTACCTTATATTGGCTCTAACTTTCCTTCACTGCAGAGGTTGGTTTTTCACACACTGCCCCTTACACTGAGCACTTACTGGCCAAACAATTTTATACTTTCCTGTGACAACACCTCCCAACCCCCCGCCCCCTCTGCTGCCTCACAGCAGTTCAAATGGTGCACTGGTAGCTCCAAAGCTCCCCACTGTCTCTGGCAGGTTCTTGTCAACTCAGCCGTGGTTGGATACAGTTTGTACAGCAACATTGAACAAGTTCTGAGCTAATTCTGCTGTGTTCAAGACACCATCACAAAGACTACAATCAAGATTTCCAGAAGTTTAGTTGATTGTTTGGTCTCCAGTATATTGTTCAGCACTGTAGTTTCATTGTTGTATTTTACTGTGTCATTAAATAAAAACAGAAGCAGGAGCTAGGACTGTATTAGCTCAAGGCAAAGGGAATCTGCTTTAAACTGCAACAAGATAATGTTCTGTTCGAGCATCATGAACGTTCACGGTGGATCTGTCACATTTGGGCCAATGTAGATTTTCTCCTAAAACATAAGAAATAGGAGCCAGAGGAAGCCATACACTCCCTCAAATCTGTTGTTCTATTCAAAAATACCACAGCTGATCGCTGACCTCAATTCTACTTGTCGCCTGATTCCAATATCCTTTGGTTTTAGAACATAGAACACAGAACATAGAACAGTACAGCACAGAACAGGCCCTTCGGCCCACGATGTTGTGCCGAGCTTTGTCTGAAACCCAGATCAAGCTATTTCCTCCCTATCATCCCGAAGTACTCCATGTGCCTATCCAATAGCTTCTTAAATGTTCCTAAAGTTTCTGACTCCACTATCCCTGCAGGCAGTTCATTCCACACCCCAACCACTCTCTGAGTAAAAAACCTACCTCGGACATCCTTCCTATATCTCCCACCATGAACCCTATAGTTATGCCCCCTAGTTACCGCTCCATTCACCCGAGGAAATAGTCTTTGAACGTTCACTCTATCTATCCCCCTCATCATCTTATAAACCTCTATCAAGTCTCCTCTCAACCTCCTCCGCTCCAAAGAGAAAAGCCCAAGTTCCCTCAACCTTTCCTCATAAGACCTACCCTCCAAACCAGGCAGCATCCTGGTAAATCTCCTTTGCACTCTTTCCAGTGTCTCCACATCCTTCTTGTAGTGAGGTGACCAGAACTGCACACAATATTCCAAATGTGGTCTCACCAAGGTCCTGTATAGTTGCAGCATAACCCCATGGCTCTTAAACTCAAACCCCCTGTTAATGAATGCCAACACACTATAGGCCTTCTTCACGGCTCTATCCACTTGAGTGGCAACCTTCAGAGATCTATGGATATGAACCCCAAGATCTCTCTGTTCCTCCACAGTCTTCAGAACCCTACCTTTGACCCTGTAATCCACATTTAAATTTGTCCTACCAAAATGAATCACCTCGCATTTGTCAGGGTTAAACTCCATTTGCCATTTTTCAGCCCAGCTCTGCATCCTTTCGATATCTCTTTGCAGCCTACAACAGCCCTCCACCTCATCCACTACTCCACCAAACTTGGTGTCATCAGCAAATTTACTGATCCACCCTTCAGCCCCCTCCTCCAAGTGATTTATAAAAATTACAAATAGCAGAGGACCAAGCACTGATCCCTGTGGCACTCCGCTGGTAACCGGTTTCCAGTCCGAAAATTTTCCATCCACCACCACCCTCTGTCTTCTGTTAGATAGCCAGTTACCTATCCAATCGGCCAAACTTCCCTCTATCCCACACATCCTTACTTTCTTCATAAACCGACCATGGGGGACTTTATCAAACGCCTTACTAAAATCCATGTATAATGACATCAACTGCACTACCTTCATCTACACACTTAGTTACCTCCTCAAAAAATTCTATCAAATTTGTGAGGCACGACTTGCCCTTCACAAATCCGTGCTGACTATCCCGGAATAAGCTGCATCTTTCTAAATGGTCGTAAATCCTATCCCTAAGGACCTTTTCCATCAACTTACCGACCACCGAAGTAAGACTAACTGGCCTATAATTTTTGGAGAGTTTAACATCTATCTGTATCAGCTTTGAAAGGCTGGTGAAAGTTTTCAGGAGCAGCAGCAACACCATGTCTGGCGGTGGTAAGACCAGAGACAAAGATGTGATAAGGCCAAGACCTGCTCCTTCACAGCCTGTCTCAAGTTCCCTATTTTCCACATCCACAGGCTGCTCTGCAAGGGCCACTCTGCAGTGAGGATGAGTGCTGGGTGAGTGTACCTGGCCGCCAAGCTGGAGTACCTGACCACAGAGATGTCGAGCTTGCCAGCAACGCAGCCGGGGACAAGAGGATCTGCATCATCCCCGTCTCCTGCAACTTGCCTTCTGCAACAACAAAGCACTCAAGAAGCTACTGGGGTAATGATCACTCAGGATGGGGTTTTACCCAACATCCAGCTGTGCTGCTGCCTAAGAAAACTGGGCACCCCAGCAAGGTTTATGCCTGAAGGGGCAAAGCTAGAAAAAAATCAATATACACAATGATCGAGCACCCAAAGCCCTTTGAGATGGAAAATTCCAAAGCTTCACAGCCTTCTGAGCGAAAGGATTTAGAGCTCCTTCTACACCAACAGGCCCTGTAAGACCTTCCAGTCATCTAAATCAACAGAATCCATGTAAAGTTCTCCCACATGGTGAGGCCACAGTAGAGCTCTCCTACACCATCAGCACTAAATAGATCTCCCACATATTGGACATATTGGAATTGCGCAATGTAGAACGCACTGAACACTAAGAGGATGAAGATAGAGTTGCTTCTCCATGAAATAGTGTAAAACTCAGTCTACTTCACTTGAACCAACAGACTGTTCCCCTCCATCAGTATGGCCAACATGCATCAATTGTCAAGGGACACATTGTTGCACCAGTGAACACTTGTTTTATTGAAAGTTTCTATCCTTTCACTCCCTGTTTGGGTTCAACCTGGGTTGCATTCTGATAGGTGAAAGATTAAAGCAATAGTGTCCACAGTTACTATCCTGATGACTTTCCTGGCTTCAATGGAATAAGCAGGTGTACTCATATCTCTGAAATTGCTGGGCACTGTTGGAATTGATAGCCCTGTTTGGATGGCTTGGCTTATTGGCATTTCTGGAATTACTTGGATTGTTTCAGCTACTGGAATTAGAAGGCTTGTTGGCATCGCTGGGATTGGTGGGCTTGCTGGGACTGATTGTGGTGCTGAGATTGGTAGGTTTGTTGACTTCACTGGGTTGGGTAGGTTTGCCAGGAGTGCTCGAGGGGATGGGATTGGTAGGCTTGTTTGCATCACTTGGATTGGTACGCTTGCTAGAGCTAGTTGCTGTTGTGACACTGGAGGGAAGAGTTGACTTAGCAATTGTGCTAAGATTACTGATACTGGAATTTCTATTTGATGCAGAAGTGGCTTCCACATTTTTGTTCTGTTGATGAACTAGATCCAGTATGCTGCCCAGCTTGATATTTTTAAGATCTTTCTCAGCTTCTTCCTCCTCAATGTATGTTTCATTTTCACTGTCGCTGTAATGAGGAGTCGAGGTGTTAGAGAAAGATGGGGACGGTGGGGATGATGCAGGCTGTGAAAACTGCAAGTTCTGAAATAATGAAAAACAAAAGATATTCATCACACAGAACAGATCGAAAGGGATCAACAGAATTAATTTTAAATCTCATCAGAATCCTGTTTAAAATGCAAAATTATTTTAATATATTTTTCACATTGAAAATTAACCAAGGATCCTTTTAAAATCTTGGGCATTTCAACAATTTTAGTTTAGCTCCATACTCAAGTCACTTCTCCAAATTAACTCACTTAATAAAGTAATCAACACTCAACATACAAAGAGTTTTTACAAGTTAAACTAAACCTGCTCAGATTGCTCTATCAATGTGAAAAAAAATCACTGGTTTTGTCTTTATTCAGAATTAAGTGAGCCTGGTTAAGAGAAATGCAGAAAATTCTGGTCACCACACATTTGGAAGGAAAAGAGGCTCTTTGAGAGGTTGCAGTGGATCTTTATCAGAATGTTCCAGGGGTGAGGTATTTTAGTTTAGTATTTTAGGCTGAAGAAACTGGGGTTGTTCCCCTTGAAACAAAGGAGATTAAGCAAATATTTGATAGAGGTGTACAAGATTATGTAGGTGTACAAGGGCGGCACAGTAGCACAGTGATTAGCACTGCTGCTTCACAGCTCCAGGGACCTGGGTTCGATTCCTGGCTTGGGTCACTATCTGTGTGGAGTTTGCACATTCTCCTCGTGTCTGCGTGGGTTTCCTCTGGGTGCTCCGGTTTCCTCCCACAGACCAAAGATGTGCGGGTTAGGTTGATTGGCCATGCTAAAAATTGCCCCTTAGTGTCCTGAGATGCGTAGGGTAGAGGGATTAGTGGGTAAATGTGTAGGGATATGGGGGTTGGACCTGGGTGGGATTGTGGTCGGCGCAGACTCGATGGGCCAGATGGCCTCTTTCTGCACTGTAGGGTTTTTATGATTCTATGATGATTCTATTATGACAGGTTTAGATAAGATAGACAAAGAAAAGCTATTGCAATTAGCTGATCATGCAAGGACTAGGACACATTGATTTAAAGATTGGAGCAAGCAATACAGGGTGGACTGTATCTTTACACATTGTTGTAATGACCTGGAACTTGCTGCCTACGAGGATAGTGGAAACAATCAATGACTGAAAATGCTTTCAGTTGCTTTTAGTGTCGCCCCACAATCCCACCGTTAGGATCAGTGAATGCCTGGTAATGAGGAACATCACTAACTGTCCCCACTGGCAAAGGCGGTTAGCAAATCAGGGCAGCCTTCAAGTGGTGCGGTTCCCATTTAATCCCCAAGCCATCACTAAATTTCAGCTTCATTGAACCTTGGTGACCAGGAATGCATTGTCAACCTCTTCTGCCCTCCAATTTAGTCAGGGGAGGTTTTGTTGCCACAACGAGACTGATGTGGGGCTCTTCCAATGATTAAGTGGGCCTGGCTGCCCTGGTTCTCTCGCTCCAAACTGTCTTTCAGCCACTATATCATAGCCTCACATTGCAACTCGTGGCTGCAGCTCAGCAACTTTATTTACCACACTTCATATATTTACAAACAGGCACTCCTCGCCCATCTTAGAGACTGTCACACATTCCCTTCCTGTCCAACCCATCTAATTCTGAACCATTCTTTACTATCTGTCTCTCTGTCCTCAGTACACCTTGTTCCTCCTCTGCAATGTTTCATCCTTGTGTCAAAGCCTGTTACCAAATTCAAACTTCCCCATAGAGCTAGTTAGTGCACTCTTTCAAGCTGGTGTCATCCTGACTGTATTCAGTATTGAAAACTGTTGAGTAAGTGCTGCACTCCCAGAGTATTCTGGAATCCCTGCCTCTTCTTACCCTGATGTGGAGATGCCGGCGTTGGACTGGGGTAAGCACAGTAAGAAGTCTCATAACACCAGGTTAAAGTCCAACAGGTTTACTCTTCCTACCCTGCCATATACACGAGTGACCACCTCTTGAAATGGGTGCTCTAGGAAATTCTGACTTACTATGACTTTAGCCACATTGAAGCAAGCCAGACTTGCTGCAAACATTTATCCAGAGCTTGGGTGGTGAACTGGAGTTTCCAGAAAGTGTATGAATAGATGTTATATATTTGGAGGCATGCAAAATGTGCCTGAGAATTCTTTTACCCTTTGGCTTGCTACTCAAATTTATTTGCATATCAGCAAATATAAAATCTGCCACAAACTAACAAATTTGGCCAATATTTTGGAATATAAATATCTTCATGTAAATTTTTAGAGAAATGAATTATGACCGGGTTCAGTTTTATTCATACAGCTGAAACTAATTTTAAGCATTTTTAATTTGAGTTTTGAGTCCACCAACTATGAGCGACCTATTATCAGATAACTGAAAATGACAATAAAGATTACACGGAACAATTTGCTAGTTACTTTGATGTACAGTGAGTGGCTAGTTTCTTACGTAAGGAAACTATCCTTAGTGGTAGTTATTGTCTGTGCAAACTCGATGGGCCAAAGGGCCTTTTCTGCACTGTGTGACTCTATGAAAACAAAGGTAGTTTTAAGGAATTTAAGTTTGTATTGGTCAACATTAGAAATAAGATATAGTTTTAGGTGAGTTTAATTTAATATTTTTGTGGAAGGAAGGGTAAAAACTATAGTTAGATTCATGCTGGACAAAGGTGTTTGTCTGTGTGAGGATTGGTAAAGTTCCAACTGTGATTCGATCGTGCTTAGAGAGGGCTACGGTATGAAGAATATGCAAGCCAGCAGAAGTATACAGGCATTATTTAGCAACTGCAGGCTCTTTTAAGGTAGACAGGTTTTCTGTTCTTAGTTTAGCTGAATTTGTTGGCAGTTGAAGAAGGACATCAGGGAGTGACCATCTCTCAACTCTGCCAGAAGAAAGATTGAAGAGGATAAGGGAGCTGCAAAGAGGAAGATTCCCCAAAGAACCAGTTAAAGTTCAGGTAACCAGGGAATTGGGACAGAAATAATGTCTTACGCCAACTGAAAGAGAAAAGAGACAAAAGTATTGTTCAGAAGAATTCAAGGAAGAGTACAGGTGTTCTGAGTTAAAGAGACTATTGCAGTGACCAGATTTAAAGTGGGAAAGCAGATTTCAGAGAGAAATCAAAAGTTGGATGCCATTTTAATACAGTCTGGGGATCGATAGTTAAAGCAAGTGTAAACACTTTGTAGAACAACAAAGAACAAGGAATCATGAACGAGGAAGTGTAAAATCTGGAAATTGATTTGCTGTTAAAAGTAGAGCAGAAGCACTGTT
Organism: Mustelus asterias; assembly: GCF_964213995.1. Taxonomy (NCBI): domain Eukaryota; kingdom Metazoa; phylum Chordata; class Chondrichthyes; order Carcharhiniformes; family Triakidae; genus Mustelus; species Mustelus asterias. The sequence continues at coordinate 9,466,446 of NC_135821.1, read as the reverse complement.
GAGAAGAGTCATTTGGAAAACCTGGACTGCATTCTGGAATGCATACAGTCAATGGAAAGCATGGGCGGCATGGCAGCACACTGGTTAGCACTGCGGCCTCACAGCGCCAGGACCTGGGTTCAATTCCCAGCTTGGGTCACTGACTGTGCGGAGTCTGCATGTTCTCCCCGTGTCTGCGTGGGTTTTCTCCGGGAAATTTCCACTCCACCTGACGAAGGAGCAGCGCTCCGAAAGCTAATGGCTTTTGCTACCAAATAAACCTGTTGGACTTTAACCTGGTGTTGTTAAAACTCTTACTGTGTTCACCCCAGTCCAACGCCGGCATCTCCACATCATATCTCTGGTCATCCATGGTTCGCCGGTCTTGTTATTTCTACCTATCACCTTAGAGGGAACATGGTAGACTTGTACCCTCCCCATTTCCTTTTTGAACGTCCCCCACTGTTCTTCTGTAGATTTCCCCATTAGTAGCTGTTCCCCGTCTACCTTGGCCAGATCCCGTCTTATTTTACTAAAATCCGCTTTCTCCCCACCCCCATCCAAAACTTATTTTTTGCAGCTTGTCTATTTCCTTGGACCCTCCACATATTGATCTAAAAAGTTCTCCTGTACATATTTCAAGAAATTTACTCTATCCAAGCCCTTAACACGATATATATCCCAGTTAATGTTGGGAAAATTGAAAACACCTAATAACATAACCCCATTGTTATTGTTTTAACACACTTCCACAAACTGCTCCTCAGTATCCCTCTGACTCTGGGGGTCTATAATAAACACCTGACAACGTGGCTGCCCCTTTTTTTATACCCACAAAGCTTCATTTGATGCCTGCTCCAAGGTATCAAATCTCCTTACTGCAGTAACTGACTCCTTAACTAATAATGCAATGCCTCCTCCTCCTCTTTTACCCCCTCTGTCTCACCTGAAGAATCTCTATCCTGGTATGTTGAGTTGCCGATCGGGTCCTTCCTTTAATCATGTCTCTGTGATCGCTGCTATATCAGAATTCCACAGGACAATCATCGTCCTCAACTCATCCGTTTTACCTGTAATGCTCCTGGCATTAAAGTTGGGACCATCCAGTCTGGCCTTACTCCCTTGAAACTTAATACAGCTGCGCTCCCTCTGACTTGTTTGTTTTACTGTATGATTCTTCCCATCCAGTTATAACTGGGATCGTAACACTTAGTAAATTTTTAAAAGTTATAAAATTTGCGTATTCATCGGCCTGAATCTAAAAACTGAACTGGATCAGCCATATAAATACTGTAGCTACCAGAGTGGGTCAGAGGCTGGGAATTCTGTAGAGTTTAACTCACCTCGTGATTCCCCAAAGCTTGTCCACCATCTACAAGGCACAAGTTAGGAGTGTGATGGAATACTCTCCACTTGCCTGGATGGGTGCAGCTCCAACAACACTCAAGAAGCTCCATCCAGGACAGAGCAGGTTACTGAATTGGCACCCCATCCACCACATTCAACTTTTACTTCCTCCACCACCGCACCAGTGTATACCATCTATAAGATGCAATGCAGCAACCCACCAAGGCTCCTTTGACAGCATCTTCTAAACCTATGACCTCTATCACCTAGAAGGACAAGATGTGGAGATGCTGGCGTTGGACTAATGTGGGTACAGTAAGAAGTCTCACAACATCAGGTCAAAGTCCAACAGGTTTATTTGGAATCACGAGCTTTCGGAGCGCTGCTCCTTCATCAGGTGAGTGGAGCACTCACCTGATGAAGGAGCAGCGCTCCGAAAGCTCGTGATTCCAAATAAACCTGTTGGACTTTAACCTGGTGTTGTGAGACATTTTACTAGAAGGACAAGGGCAGCAGATACATGGGTACACCACCACCTGCAAGTTCCCCTCCAAGTCACAAATCATCTTGGGATGGGACTATCGCTGATTCTTCATTGTCACTGGATCAAAATCCTGGAATGTCTTCCCTGACAGCACTGTGGGTGTACCTACACCTCAGGGACTGCAGCGGTTCAAGAAGGCAGCTCACCATCACCTTCTAAAGGACAATGAGGGTTGGGTGATAAACACGGAAGATACCACACGTCCCATGAAAGAATGAATAACAGCACTATTTAATTTTAAGAATCTCCTCAAAGGCTCACACAGAACCAACATTGATGGAAAGTTGCCATGGTAATTAATTCAATCTGGCTAGTTTTGAAAATCAGTATGTTTGATTGGGTAGAGGATGAGACTGCAACCAATCTAAAAATGTGCTTCAATTGGTCAATAATCTAACAATCTCCAATCCCAGAGGCTAAAATCTTCCAGCTAAAGAGCAAATGTTTGGCTGGTTTGAGAGTCCACGCTCTGTATCCAAGGAATGAGAATCCATGACCAGGAGTCGGTTTCTGGAGGGAAGCAGGAGCTAGCAGCAGGGATTTTCAATAATATATCAGGCAGTGAGTTTAAACGTGGAATTGTTTAGAACCGAGAATCAAATCCTGAGGTTGTGCCTTCAGTTGCCTTGGCAACTGATTACAAGTTCCAGAAGCTCCAATTCCAGTTTTGGAGCACTTGTTTTAATATATACTGTTAATGTAAGTGTTTCCCATCAGCACAGAGGCACCATCTGTGAAGTGGACATTAACTACATTCAGTACAGGTGCTGTATACAAGCTGTTGTTGCGAACGAGGGGGGCGGACATTTCCCAGGTAACACTCCCAATGACTGTGCTCTGACAAGAGATCGCCAAGACTTGAAACGTTGGCTCTATTCTCTCTCCGCCAATGCTGTCAGACCCGCTGAAATTATCCAGTATTTTCTGTTTTTCTCTCCCAATGGTTGTGCATTTTTAAGCTAAAAGTACTTACGGCAGAAATTTCTGCTATATCTTGGCTGAAGTTATTGGGAAAGGCTTTGGCAAGGGCCATACATCTGGCATGGGTGTAGAACTGAAAGAGAGAGAAAGGCAACATGCACAATTTAATCAACAATGCACCCTGCACAGTAAGTTAGGTAGACAGGAGTTAGTATCATGACCAACAATGCTAAATTATGTCCTCAAACATAGATGGATGCACCCCAAATTAACTTTCTTCAATGCAGGAAAGAGCAGCTGGATTGCCAAGCTTGTTCAACTCGGGCATGGAGTAATTTATGCACAATATCAACCCTGTTCACCAGCCACACAATCTCTTGGCTGAGGCAAAAAAAACAAAACAGACTAATTGTGGAAAATATCTGGCAAAATTTCTCCCAATCCCCAGAGGCAATCAAGCAAAATCCACAAAAACAATCCATTGGCTGGAGACAACACACATCTCTTTAACCTGTGCTTAACCCTTTGTCCACTCACATTGTCTGTATATTTACGACTTGATTGCCTGTAAAGACTCACATTCCAACCATTATCTTGTAAATTGAGTTTGTGTCTGTATATGCCCTGTTTGTGAACACAACTCCTCACTCACCTGAAGAAGGGGCAGCGCTCCGAAAGCTTGTGCTACCAAATAAACCTGTTGGGCTTTAACCTGGTGTTGTGAGACTTTTTACTGTGTTTACCCCAGTCCAACGCCGACATCTCCACAGAAAAGCTAGAAGCCAGCAGTGGCTCTATATCTACCTCTAAGTGTACTGGGAGCTCCAGGATGGGGAAGTCAGAGTTTCAATTCTCTATCAAAAGGACTAAGTCACGACAGGTGTTGCAAAGCTGCAAGATCCAGCATCACGTGAACATACTTACTTTCTGTATTAAGCTTGGAATGAGGGTGTATGTTTTTAGGGGTGCTTGTGTTGGAACAGTATTCGGAGCTGTTAAGGTTTATACAATATCAAGGTTGTTTTTTTTCCCTGTTTGTAATTGGTAGAAATTATTGTGAATTGCCTTATTATGTGTTAACAGTATTCTTAAATAAAATTTGATAAAAGCTGTGGTAAACCACTGTTACGTTTATTGCCTGTGTGTATGTGTGATATGCCTGGACACGCCCCTGCCGGCCCTGCCTGAGACTCCTCCCCCTTGGTCCAGGTATAAAGGTGACTGCTCCCAACCCCCCTGCCTCAGTCGCCGGACCAGTTCATCAGCATGGGTGTGCTCCAAGTCTTTTGTGAATAAAAGCCTATTTGTTCTTGCGTACTAATTAGTCTTCGCTTAATTGATAGTGCATCAATTTTATTCACAAAAAGTTTGGGATGGAGCAGATATTAAAACCCGATAAATTAGAATTGGATCCTCATGCCGTAGGAGCCTCTAACAGCTTCAATCACTGGCTACGATGTTTCGAAACTTTCCTCACCGCCTCCGCCTCCGTCGTCCGGACCGAAGCCAACAAGCTCCACGTGCTCCACGCCCAGGTAAGCGATCAGGTATTCTCGATGATCAGAGACGCTGAAACTTACGAGGATGCGATCGAACTTTTGAAAGGCCAGTACAACAAACAGACTAATGTGATCAACGCCAGACATCTTCTGGCTACTCGCAGACAACAGCCAGGAGAATCAGACGACCAATTCCTGCGTGCGTTGCGAGCACTTGGCAGGGCCTGCAACTGCAAGGCCATAACAGCCGCCCAAAACACGGAGGACTAAATCAGAGACGCCTATATCACGGGTATCAGGTCAAACTATATCCGGCAACGACTGCTGGAACAGGGTGGGCTGGATCTACAAAAGACAGTAGCGCTTGCCGACTCGTTAGAGGTGGCCTTCTGTAATCTCGAGGCCTACACCCCCGACCACGGGAGTGCATCGTGGACGCCGCAGTCGCCGCCACCTCTATACTCGGGAGGGCCGCAGGCCTACGCCACGTCCCACCAATGACCCGACTGCTGCAGCAATCTCTGGAGGCCCGAAGTGCTACTTCTGCGGCCTGGGGAAGCACCCCCGACAACACTGCCCGGCGAAGGATGCGACCTGCTCCGGGTGTGAAAAGAAGGGCCATTATGCGAGGGTATGCAAGGCGAAGTCGGCCTCCAAGCCCAGTAGCGCCGCGAGCGACCCGCCATCTTGGACGCCTTCAGTCGCGTGTGAGCCGCGCGGGCCAACATCTTGGATGCCTTCAGCCGCGTGTGAGCCGTGCGGGCCGCCATCTTGGATGCCTTCAGCCGCGTGTGAGACGCACGGGCCGCCATCTTGGACGCCATCAGCCGTGCCGCAAAATCCAGCGGTGGCTTCGGTTACGCTGGACCAATCCAGGCCTCACCAACTCACCAGGTCTATGATGGACATCGAGGTAAATGGTCACACTACAACCTGTTTATTTGACTGTGGGAGTACGGAGAGCTTTATTCACCCTAACACAGTGAGTCGCTACACCCTTTCAGTACTGCCAGTGAAGCAAACAATCTCCATGGCTTCAAAGTCCCACTCGGTGGATGTCCTTGGGTACTGCGTGACGACCCTGACTGTACAGGGCACAGTGTACAAAAACTTCAGGCTCCTCGTGCTGCCACAACTCTGCGCTGCCGTACTCCTGGGGCTAGATTTCCTGTGTCACCTTAAGAGTGTCACCATGGAGTATAATGGGCCTTTTCCCCCGCTCTCTATTTGCAATCACCAGTTCTTAGATCACCCACCGCACACCACCTGCAGCCTCTCAACCCTTAAAGTCGCCCCTCCCTCACTGTTCGAAAATCTCACCCCCGACTGCAAGCCCACCGCCACCAAGAGCAGACGGTACAGTTCTGGAGACAGAGCTTTTATCAGGTCCGAAGTACAACGACTCCTGGGGGAGGGGATCATCGAGGCCAGTACCAGCCCCTGGAGAGCCCAAGTAGTAGTTGTTAAGACTGGGGAGAAACATCGCATGGTCATTGACTACAGTCAGACCATTAACCGCTACACGCAGCTGGACGCGTACCCCCTTCCCCGCATATCTGACATGGTTAATCAGATTGCGCAACATCGGGTGTTCTCCACCATCAACTTAAAATCTGCATACCGCCAGCTCCCTATCCGCCCGGAAGACCGCCAATATACTGCCTTCGAGGCGGATGGCCGCCTCTATCACTTCCTTAGGGTCCCCTTCGGCGTCACCAACGGGGTCTCGGTTTTCCAGCGTGAGATGGACCGAATGGTAGACCAGAGCGGGCTGCGGGCCACCTTCCCATACCTGGATAACGTCACCATCTGCAGCCATGATCAGCAGGACCACGACGCCAACCTCCACAAATTCCTCCACACCGCCACTCTCCTAAATCTGACTTATAATAAGGAGAAGTGCGTATTCCGCACACGCTGCGTTGCCATCCTTGGTTGTGTTGTGGAAAACGGGGTCATTGGTCCCGATCCCGACCGCATGCGTTCCCTCCTGGAACTTCCCCTCCCCACCAGCCTCAAAGCACTGAGGAGATGCCTGGGCTTCTTCTCGTATTACGCCCAGTGGGTCCCCAATTATGCGGATAAAGCCCGTCCGCTTACCAAATCCACCTCTTTTCGCATGACGGCGGAGGCCCGCCTGGCCTTCAACCGCATCAAAGCAGACATCGCGAAGGCCACGATGCACGCTGTAGACGAATCCATCCCGTTCCAGGTGGAGAGCGATGTGTCTGACTTCACCCTAGCCGCCACCCTTAACCATGTGGGCAGACCCGTGGCCTTCTTCTCACGAACCCTCCAAGGCCCTGAAATTCGACACTCCTCTGTCAAGAAGGAGGCCCAAGCCATAGTGAAAGCTGTACGGCACTGGCGCCACTACTTAGCTGGTAAACTATTCACCCTACTCACGGACCAACGGTCAGTTGCATTCATGTTTAACAACACGCAGCGGGGCAAGATCAAAAATGATAAAATATTGAGGTGGCGAATCGAGCTCTCCACCTACAATTACGACATCTTATACCGGCCCTGGAAGCTCAATGAGCCCCCAGACGCCCTGTCCCGGGGAATATGTGCCAGCACACAAATAGACCAATTGCAGATCTCCACAACGACCTCTGCCAGCCGGGGATCACCAAGTTTTTTCATTTCATTAAAGCCCGTAACCTGCCCTACTCCATTGAGGAAGTCAGGTCTATAACCAGACACTGCCAGGTCTGCGCAGAGTGCAAACCGCATTTCTATCGGCCAGACAGAGCACACCTCAAAAAGGCCACCCGCCCTTTTGAACGCCTAAGCATCGACTTCAAAGGCCCCCTCCCCTCTTCTGACCGCAACATATACTTCCTCAACGTCATTGACGAATATTCACGTTTCCCCTTCGCTATTCCCTGCCCGGATATGACCTCGGCCACGGTCGTCAGGGCCCTGTGCAGCCTCTTCACCTTGTTCGGTTTCCCTAGCTATATCCATAGCGACCGGGGATCCTCCTTTATGAGTGATGAGCTGTGACAGTACCTGCTCTCCAAAGGCATAGCCTCGAGTAGGACCACCAGCTACAACCCCAGGGGAAACGGACAGGTAGAGAGGGAGAACGCGACAGTCTGGAAGGCCATTTTACTAGCTCTGAGGTCTAATGGTCTTCCAGTCACCCGCTGGCAAAAGGTCCTCCCTGATGCGCTACACTCGATTAGATCACTCCTTTGCACAGCTACCAATGCTACCCCTCACGAAAGAATGTTTGTTTTCCCCAGGAAGTCCTCCTCGGGGACCTCACTACCGTCGTGGCTGACGTCCCCAGGCCCTGTCCTGCTCCGGAAGCACGTGAGGACCCACAAGTCGGACCCCCTGGTCGAAAGGGTCCAGCTCCTCTACGCCAACCCCCAATACGCCTATGTGGCGAATCATGACGGGTGGGAGGACACGGTCTCCATTCGAGACCTGGCACCCGCAGGTGCCCCAGGGATCACAACGACCCACAACCCCACACCCCCAACCCCCGTATACAGCACGCCTGAGCCCCAGGAGCCGCCACCACGCACCCGACAACTGGAAGGGACTACAAACAAGTCGCCTGAGCCCCAGGAGCCGCCACCACGCACCCGACAACCGGAAGGGACCACAAACAACTCGAGCAACTACGGCCTGGCGCCTGAACCAACACCGCGGCCACCGGAACCAACACCACAACCGGCACTACAGCGGTCGCAGCGGCAGATCAAGCCCCCAGAGAGACTGAATTTGTAAAATTGTAATTCTGTAAATATTGTTCCACCCACCTCACCCCCGCCGGACTCTTTTTTAAAAAGCAGGGGGTGAATGTGGTAAACCACTGTTAAGCTATTACCTGTGTGTATGTGTGACATGCCTGGACATGCCCCTGCCGGCCCTGCCTGAGACTCCTCCCCCCCTTGTCCAGGCATAAAGGTGACTGCTCCCAACCCCCCCTGCCTCAGTCACCGGACCAGTTCATCAGCATGGGTGTGCTCCAAGTCTTTTGTGAATAAAAGCCTATTTGTTCTTGCGCACTAACTAGTCTTCGCTTAATTGATAGTGCATCAAAAGCTGCCTCGTGGAACAGTGCAGCATTCCCTCAGTGCTGACAGTGTGGCATTCCCTCAGTACTGACCCTCTGACAGTGCAGCACCCCCTCAGTATTGACTCTGACAGTGCAGCACTCCCTCAGTGCTGACAGTGTGGCATTCCCTCAGTACTGACCCTCTGACAGTGCAGCACCCCCTCAGTATTGACTCTGACAGTGCAGCACTCCCTTGATACTTTCCTTCCAACAGTGTAGCACTGATTCAGTCCTATCCCTCCATCAGTGGATTTCTCCTTTGGTACTGGCCTCTGACAGTGCTGTGCACTCGGTGTCACATTTAATTATCTGCTTATGTCGCAGGGGGTGGCTTTCCCCTGTGATGGTTTTGATTCTGATGTCAAAGTGTTCCCATTAAGCTACAAATTGCATCAATATCACCCTTCACTACTGTTGTTTAAAGTGAATTATAAACCTTCAGAGATTCACAAACTAAAGCACCCTGGTTTTTCTTCTGCTTTGAAACTTTATACACACTGTCCTACAGAACCTTGCTCTACTCCTCACTACATACATTACAACTTCCAACTATGAACACCCATGCCCCCATTGAATCTAGGCCTGTGTATAATCTATTTTTCTCATTTAGAGCCTGAATGCCGTCACACATCATTCAATTCTCTGTCAAGAGTTTTTGTGACGATAGTAATGAAATTGATATAGAATCCTGACAGTGCAGAAGGCCATTCGGCCCATCGAGTCTGCACCGTCACAATCCTATCCAGGCTCTATTCCCGTAGCCCCACATATTTATCCCACTAATTCCCCCGACACTAAGGGACAATTTAGCATGGCCAATCAACCTAACCCATCTTTGGACTGTAGGAGGAAACCGGAGCACCCGGAAAAAACCAACACAGACATGGGGAGAATGTGCAAAAGTCCACATAGACATGCCCTGAAGCTGAAATTGAACCCGTGTCCCTGGTGCTGTGAGACCGCAGTACTAACCACTGTGCCACCGTGCTGCCCATGCCTGATGGGCAGTGCCAAGGTGCCCCCTGGGCATTGGCACTTTGCCCCTTGGGCATTGCCAGGGGGCACAGGCTGGGTGCTAATGCCCAGGGGGCACCCCCCTCACCACCCAAATGTGGTGTGAAAGCAGCAAAACATCCTCTCTTCACATTTATGCCAAAATAGAAACTATTTTCGGGTCGAGTCTTTTTTTACAGACTATACCTTGGGGTTCTGGTCCAGTACCCTGACAGTTCTCCTCACAACTTCATTTAGATTATTAATATAGATGGGAAGAAGCAATGATTTGAATACATTTCCTTAGGGAATCCGCTAATGACTGGTCTCATTGCAGTTATATTGATAAAATCCTGCCAATGGGAATGCAACTAATTCCTGATCCAATTTTCCGACTAATCCATAGCATTACGTAGCTTTCTCTGTGACACTTTATTCAATACAAGTCACTTGGTAAGATCCCATCAGGTGCCCATGGAACTGAAGCCCAGCCACAGCTCGCAATTTACAGGAGCTGGGTTATTTACTAAAATCTCTATAATTTTGTCTGATTCCTTCCAAATGTGTGCTTACCCGGCCAAGGTAGCGCCAGTCCAGCAAATCAGATAGTCGTTCTGTACGATTTCTCTGAATGATCCGTTGCCGTCGTGACTGTTGGGAGAAGCTGTAGAGGAACGAGGTTAATTGATTGCAGCATTCATCCATGCTCTTATAACGGCGATCCAGAATATAGATCCCTGTCAGAAAAGTGTCAATAATTTTAGCTTCATATACTTTCCTCAGATAGGCGAGATCAAGTAGGGTGTTTCCGAGCATCAGGTGAGCAGGTCTTTCTTAGATTCTCTGAGCATCACTGAACTCGTGTCTATTTAAAGCACTTACTACCTAATAGGATGTAATTTCTCTCTTTCTGATGCTCAAAGATTAATTTTTCTAGACAACTGGAACCGACACCTCTATGAGTATTTAATTCGGAGAATAATGGAGAGAGGGCACACAGACTGGAAGATTGGATTTGAGTGGTTTATTGTGGGCCTGAATACTGATAGAGCCAAGCAAAGAGCACTGATTACAGAAGCTCACCATATGCAGAAGGATCCATGATGTGTCGTTCCATAAAGCAGCCAAAGCCAGACAAATTGGTGGAAATACTAGGAATTCCCAACACCGTGCATTCCGCTAGGAGAGAAAGGATTGTTTAGAAACAGAATTAAAACCATATAAACATTAAAAAGTGATTCTTACACCATGGAATCATACCAACCAAAACCTTCCCAGCTTCAATCACCAGTCTGTGCTAATTGCAATATCTGGAGCTGTAAAATTGGACTCAAATGTTTTGATTTAGATTCCTGATCCCTATCCCATTCATCAACAGACACCACATGTGACTTTGATCAGACTGATCACAGGGCCAGTTGACATACAAGCCTGCATTCTCTAATCAGACAATTTGATCAGTCTATTTGAAATCTGTGGTGTTAAACCATGAGAATGTCTGGGGTCTGTCTTATTAAGATAGAATGCATGCATCCGGGATTACAAACACCTTGATTGATGAAGCAGGGAATAGAATGCTGTTGTGGGTTTTTAAAAGTCTGTTCAAGGGCGGGGTAGCACCAGAATCCTTGAAGCTGTACCCAAACAAGTTACTTTCTACTATTTTCCAGAATGACTGCCAGGATTTTAGTTTTTGTTTAAAAAAATATGTTCTTATTTTTCTTTGGTGTACAAGATTATGGACAGATTAGAATAAGGTAGACAAAGAAAAACTGGTTCTTTAGCTGATGGTACAAGGACACAGATAGAGCGTGAAATTCAGGGAGAATGTGAGCAAGATCGCTTTTACTCAGCGAGCGATAATGACCTGGAATTCACTGGCCACATGGTGGAAACAGGAGGCAACCAATGATTTCAAAAAGATTAAATTAAAAAGAATGTGTGGCACATGAAGGAGATAAACTTGCAGGGCTATGGGGATAGAATTGGGAAATGGAGACAACACAGACTTCATGGCCTGAGTGGCCTCACTGTGCCATAAATCACTCTGGATTCCAATCTTCGCCTTTAGGCAAATCTCCTCCGTTACTATGTTATACTTTTCTTTATTCTTTCATGAGATATGTGTATTGCTAGCAAGGCAACATTTGTTACCCATCTCTAATTGCCCCCGAGAAGGTGGTATGAGCTACCTCCTTGAACTGCTCCAGTCCGAACAAAGGCAAGTGCAGCACAGGAACAGGCCCTTCGGCCCTCCAAGCCCATGCTGATCATGATGCCCTAACTAAACTAAAAAAAAACCTTCTGCCCTTACTCGGTCCATATCCCTCTATTCCCTCCCTATTCATGGACCCATCCAGGTGCCTTTTAAATGTGGTTAATGTGCCTGCTTCCACCACCTCCTCTGGCAGCGCGTTCCAGGCACCCACCGCTCTCTGTGTGAAAAACCTCTGACGAAACTTCTGATGAAAATCTGACGAAGGGGCAGCGCTCCGAAAGCTAATGGCATTTGCTACCAAAAAACCTGGACTTTAACCTGTTGTTGTTAAAACTCTTACTGTGAAAAACTTCCCCCATGTGATGCAAGTACACCCACAGTGGTGTTCGGAAGGTTGTTCCAGGATTTTAACCCAGCAATAGTGAAGGACAGTGATATAATTCCAAGCCAGATGTGCGACTTGGAGGGGAATCTTGTTCTATTCCTGCTCTTGTGGGAATTTGTATGCAACCCCCTGCTGACCACTATATGGGGGCTACTATTTAAATACTCAATCAACAGGATCCCGAATTCCTAGCGGTTGATGTTGATTTGGCTAATTCCCTGTTTACCCATAAATGTCAGTACTGTAATCGGAATATCAAAAATAAATTTAATAACACATATCATTAACAGACATAAAACAGTGAGCTCTGATCTATAACCGTTGGGGGCCCTCCGTTGGTGCACATATGGGGAAACTCATCCTCAGTAACACATTTGTAGATACTGTTCCAGTTGGACTGTATAGTCCCCACCAGTTACTCACGACACCCACACACAGTCCAGGAGAGACACACGTGTGGAAGATGATGCCGCAGGAGGCAGAGGTGCCGCGAGCTATCCGTGCAGCAACGTAGGTCGAGTGCGCTGAAGGCTGTCCTCCTTGGCAGTAATGAAAAGAACAGGCAGGGGAACGCCTGGCTGCCTCTCACTCCAAACCGAATTCTCACTGCCTGGAGAAAGCTCTCTCTCTGCAGCTGCTTCACTTCCTGGCGCCTTTTTTTCCTCCCGCCCCCAGAGCAATCCCATCGGCCCAGCCCACATCACTCAACCAACAGCATCCTGTTCACAGCACCCGCCCGGCAAACAGGACACTGAAACCCACCAGGGACAAAGAACACTGGTAACTGTCTTCCCCACAAATTTTCCTCAGTCCCTTACATGTAGGTAGTGCTGATTTCATGTCAGCTGGCCTTATGTGTCTAGATGGTCAAAGTCATGGGTTTGGACGTTGTTGTTGGTGAGTTGCTGCAGTGCAACTTATAAATGGTACAGCCTGCTGCCTGTATTATTGCTGGTGCAGAGAATGAGTATTTAAGGTGGAGGATGGGACAATCAAGTGGGCTGTTTTGTCCTGGAAGGTGTGGAGCTTCTTGATCATTGTTGGACAAACTCTCTTCCAATCAAGTGGAGAGTATACGGCGCAACATCGAGGGCCGAAGGGCCCGTACTGCGCTGTAATGTTCTATGTTCTATCCATCACATTCCTGATTTGTGCCTTGTCGATGATGGAATCAGGAGTTGATTGCCACAGAGTTCCAAGTCTCTGATCTGCTTTACTAAAACATTAATGTGGTTATTCCAGTTCAATTTCTGGTCAATGGCTATGCAAAGAATGCTAATGATTAATGGGAGGGTATTCAGTGGGGGTCAGTTAGCTCAGTTGGCTGGATAGTTGGTTCCGTGATGCAGAGCGGCATCAACTGCATGAGTTTAATTCCCGTCTTGGCTGAGATTATGCGTAAAGGCCCCGCCTCCACAACCTTGCCCTTGCCTGAGGTGTGGTGATCCTCAGTTTAATCACCACCAGTCAGTTTCCTCTTAAATGTGGAGAGCAGCCAATGGTCCTCTGGAACTATGGCGACTTTTATTCAGCGATGGTTAAGCCATTGAATGTCAAGGAAATATGGCTGGATCGATCGCTCATTGGATCTGTCTGGTGAGAATATTACTTGCTACTTATCAACCCAAGTCTGGGTGGTGTTCATGTCTTACTGCATAAGAAGATGGACCACTTCAGTATCTGAGGAGTTGTAAATGGTACTTTTGTCTTTTTAAAAAAAAAACACTTTTACTCCATTCTTAAAGTTACAAAGTCAATGCACAGAGTGGACTGGGCAGACCCAAATCCACCTCATGGCTTGCTCCAAGTTCAAATTGAATCCAATTCATGGTCCCCACAAGAGAGACATACAAGATTCAAGCCAACAAAAAAGGGCATTGCACCCGCATTGGGCTTGATCTGACATGTGAGCTTAGCCAAAAGGCCGAGAAGTGATCTCACTTCTGACCTTGCGATAGAGAGAAGATCATAGATGAAGCAGCTGAAGATGGTTATGTTGGAAAACTACCCTGAGTTAATGTCCTGGAACTGAGATGATTGATCTTTGTAGTATAAAAGTTTGTCAAGTAAAAGGTTAACGTGGGTCAGTACCACCCACACAGAGAACATGACCCAAAGCTCGGAGCTATTCTAGTGTCAGACAGAGCTATGTTTTAGAATCATAGAATAGAATCCCTACAGTGCAAAAGGAGGCCATTCGGCCCATTGACACTGCATTGACAACAATCCCACCCAGGCCCCACAGGTTACATTTTTAGCTGATTTCCAGCCAGAGCAGGCAAGTGACTAATGCTTTGTTTGCTTGAGCAAGTCAACGCATTGAGTTTTCTGGATGTTCAGAATCAGCAGGACACAACTGTAGTCCTGTTCCTCAAATTCCAAGGGTCACATGGCTACATCATCCTGTGGTTTAGGTTAACAAAAGAGACGCCACTTCCTCAATGTGTAGCTGGTCTGTGACAACCAACACCCCATTGTGAATGGGAATGCTCATTTTGTGAGATGCCATGGTTCTTTATTTTTAATGCTGTCCAAGGTGGCCAGCTCAATCTTGAATCATTAAGTTTGGTTATTTAAGGGCATCTATGCAATTCACCCCCAAAAAAGCATGGCCTTTTTAGCTAGAGGAAGACTTACAACTTGTTAATAAGATATCTCGTCACAGAAGTGTCCTACCCAAAATTCTGCCTTTCTTCTCTTTCCTTGTGTGGCCCTTTTAGCAGCTGCAGTCTTTCAGCTAATGGAGAGTCTGAGGTTTCTCACTCAGTGCAAACTATTGCACACACTATTCCCATTGGAGCCTTCCATAGTTGTTACAGTTACATTTGTCTGTAGACAATAAGTTGCTCCCAACCAAACTTTTTGCAGTAAGTTTACTACACCATCAGTAAAGAGGCTTCACATTATTTCAATACATTTAAATGTGGCGCCAGATGGTACAATACTGTTTCCAGGGAGCTTTTTGAAGGGCAGCACATCTTGGGACAGGAATTTCTGGATCTCCATGTGAAGTGCACATGTGCGTGTGTGAAAGTTCCTGGTCGATATTAGTAGAAATAATGGTCAATATTTCTGTAAACATGCTGAATCCAGTAGTTGTAGCAGGAAGCAAAGAACAAAGAAAATTACAGCACAGAAACAGGCCCTTCGGCCTTCCAAGCCTGCACCGACCATGCTGCCCGACTTAACTAAAACCCCCTACCCTTCCGGGGACCATATCCCTCTATTCCCATCCTATTCATGTACTTGTCAAGACGGCCCTTAAAAGTCACTACCGTATCCACTTCCACTACCTCCCCTGGCAACGAGTTCTATGCACCCACTACTCTCTGTGTAAAAAATCTGCCTCGTACATCTCCTTTAAACCTGTGCCCCCTAGTAATTGACTGTTCCATCTGGGAAAAAGCTCCCTCATTACGGTTTGTGCCACACAGCAACATTTCCTCTTCCCAACTACACGTCCAGTTTAAGTGCTGAGCACGTACCACGGCACTCACCTGGTGTATAACCCCATGGTTCGTAATACGAAGGAAATACCCCCAAGTGACAGCCACGTACAAATTCTTCATAGTCGAGTGGGAGCAGTGGGCTTGTGGAACTCAAGAATTCTGGATGGAAAATCACCTAAACAATGAGAAAATGTTTATTTCTGTATCTTTCAGACTGAACACCTGTGCACCACTGTGGACAGATATTACCTGTCACTCACTGTTTGCTATGCAGTCTCATGGTCCACTTCACATTTATAACGGAAAATGTTTGCGAGTCCAAATGCCAATTTCAAGGCAAGTGTTGAGTTGCTTGCTATACATATATGGAATGAAAGCGTAGGCTGCTCATATCTTGCTAGTGCACCAGTGGGCCCTGGGAAGAAATGTGTTAAGTTCCAACTTTGGTGAAAAAAAGAGAAAGCTGCGTTTTCACTGCACATTTTTAAACATACATGTACGCCAGAAATTACAGGTGGGATCGAGTGTGCAGGGCTCTGGAGAGAATACAGTGAGCATGCAAGTGGCAAGAGGAGAATGAACATTCAAACATACAAATTAGAAGAGTCGGCCATTTGGCCCCACAAGCCTGCTCGACCATTCAATAAGATCATGGCTGATCCGATTGCGGCTTCAACTCCACATTTACACCTACTCCAAATAGCCTTTGACTCCTTCGCTAATCAAGAATCAGTCTACCTCTGCCTTAAAAATATTCAGTGACCTTGACTCCAAGTTCCAATCTTCAGGAAGCATGGATGAGGAATGCCCCTGACTACATCAACACGAATGAAGTGGAAATGGTCGAGAGCTTCAAGTTTCTCGGTGTCCAAATCACCAACAATCTGTCCTGGTCCCTCCACGCCGATGCTATAGTTAAGAAAGCCCACCAACGCCTTTACTTTCTCAGGAGATGGAGGAAATTTGGCATGTCCGCTGTGACTCTCACCAACTTTCACAGATGCACCATAGAAAGCATCCCTTCTGGTTGTATCACAACTTGATATGGCTCCTGCTCTGACCAAGACTGCAAGAAACTAGAAACTAGAAAGGGTCGTGAACGTAGCCCAATCCATCACGCACACTAGCTTCCCATCTACTGACTCTGTCTACACCGGGGCGGCACGGTAGCACAGTGGTTAGCACTGCTGCTTCACAGCTCTAGGGACCTGGGTTCGATTCCCGGCTTGGGTCACTGTGTGGAGTTTGCACATTCTCCTCGTGTCTGCGTGGGTTTCCTCCGGGTGCTCCGGTTTCCTCCCACAGTCCAAAGATGTGCGGGTTAGGTTGATTGGCCATGCTAAAAATTGCCCTTAGTGTCTGAGATGCGTAGGTTAGAGGGATTAGTGGGTAAATATGTAGGGATATGAGAGTAGGGCCTGGGTGGGATTGTGGTCGGTGCAGACTCGATGGGCCGAATGGCCTCTTTCTGTACTGTAGGGTTTCTATGATTTCCCACTGCCTCAGATAATTAAGGACCCCACGCTCTCTCAAACTTTCTTCCACCTTCTTCCGTCGGGAAAAAGATACAAAAGTCTGAGGTCACCAACACCTTAGACTAAAGCAAAACATCCCAACTTTTATATTCCATCCCCCTTGCAATGCATTGCAATATCCCATTTGCCTTGCTAATCACTTGCTGTACATGCAGGCTAACTTATCGGATTCCTGCACTAGGATGTTCAGATCCCTTTGTACCACAGCAATCTTTCTCCATTTAAATAACATACTGCTTTTCTGTTCTTCCTGCCAAATTGAACAAGTTCACATTTGCCCACCTTATACTCCATTTGCCAGGTTTTAGCCCACTCACTGACCCCCATCTCTGACCCAATGATTTTGTGGAGAGCACCTCACACAGTCAAAGGCAGAAATGGCCCGGGCCTCAGGCATTTGGGGGGCTGCTGGAGACCAGCCACCAGCTCAGTCCCAATCAGATGACAAGCTTACAGAAGTGGCTGCCAGCTCATTGGTAGAGATGCAAAGGGATGCAACGGAACATCAGGTAGAGATTGGAGAGTCACTCATCAGAATAGAATACACAATGGAGGAGTCCCTCTGCATGAGAACAAAGACAAAGAACAAAGAAAAATATAGCACAGGAACAGGCCCTTCAGCCCTCCAAGCCCTTGCCAATCATGATGCCTTAACTAAACTTAAAAACCTTCTGCCCTTACTCGGTCCGTATCCCTCTATTCCCTCCCTATTCCTGTACCCATCCAGATGCCTCTTAAATGTTGCTAATGTGCCTGCTTCCACCACCTCCTCTGGCAGCGCGTTCCAGGCACCCACCATGAAAAACTTCCCCCGCACATCTCCCTTAAACTTTCCCTCTCATCTTGAACCAGTGCCCCCTTGTAATTGACACTTCCACCCTGGGGAAAAGCCTCTGACTATCCACCCTGTCTATGCCTCACATAATTTTGTAGACTACTATCAGGTCTTCCCTCAGCCTTCGTCTTTCCAGTGAAAACAATCCTAGTTTATTCAACCTCTCCTCATTGCCAACACTGTCGAGACCAAGCGACATCCTGGTAAACCTTCTTTGAACCCTCTCCAAAGCATCCACCTCCTTCTGGTAGTGTGGCATGTGGTGGAATGATCAGCGCTATATCTTTCCTCAGCTGGAGTCCGAGGGTGACACACTGGCGTCATCAGCCCTGAAAACTTTCTGGCCCCTTGAAGATCCCCGGCACCTGAGGGTGACTGAGGATGTCAGACTCATGGTAACTTCCTGGGAACCGTGCACCACGTGAAACATTGACATTCGATTGTCACACACCAACGGCACCTGATGGAATTTAAGCACTTGCCAGCGAATCCAGACACACCCAGGGGTGCAGTGAAATGCACTCCAGTTGCAAAGCCCGTGAATCTCTGAGCCTGGCTATCTTTGTCGAGAACAAAGTTTACATAATGATGTGCACCCATCACCATTTACACCACAAAAAATGGGGGAGCAAACCACCCCCCCACCCCCCCCCCCCCCCCATCTCCCAGAGTGGTTCTGATCTGGAAGGCACTACCTGGAAGTGTGGTGGAGGCAGGTTCAATCAAGCCATTCAAGAGGGCATTAGATGATTACTTCAATAGAAACAATGTGCAGGGGTGGTTGAAAAGGCAGCAAAATGGCACTAAGTCATGATGCTCGTTTGGAGAGTTGGTGCCGTCTCAATGAGTCAAATGGCCTCCTACTGTACCACAACAATTCTCTGACTCTATGAAAACTATAAGCATTCATTTAGCTAAATGTAAATGAATGTAATCCATTTGGCCACTGATGAATGGGATTAATTATTAAACCGTAACTCCCCTTCACTGATGGGATGGCAGAATTGATGCAGCTGTGCCCTCTCCACTGTGATGTTAGAGTACCTTTAAGAATTTTTTTTTTTAAATCATGTTCTCTGCAGCTATAAGCAGTTTTGGTTTAATTACTGCCGGGCCGGCTGCTAGAAGTCTTTTTATTGCTCCTTCAGTGGTTTAAATGGGCTGTGTTTATTTTTAGTCTGGGGATTTTTTATGACCCTGCATTGTTAGGAGGTAGGTCATGTGTTCTGGACAGTTTTTTTTCCTTCCTAGTGAATTTAAGGTTTCATTTTCTGTTTTGGCTGGCAGCAGTCTTGGTTTAGAAGGGACATCAAGCTAAAAAGAACTGTTTCACTTTTTTCCATGATTTTGGAAATTCTGCTGGTTAGCTGAAAGCAAGGCTTCTTGCCTTCCTGGAGTACAGAATCTGCTGTTGGTGACTCAACCAGAGTCTCTCCCTGGTGTTTGAGAAGCTGTTCTGACTCCAAGCTTGTCTGTGTGTGTATCAATAGAACTGCAGCATTCAACCAAAGGACTCAGTCCCAGTATCACGTGAGCATTAGTCTTTGCTGTGTTAAACCTGTGGAAGGGTTTTTTTCATCTATGGGAAATGTTGTTTGATTGGAATATTTTAGGTATATTTGTTAAGGGTTATACATTATCATGTTTGTTTGGTTTTGTTTGTAATTGATAAAAAGTTATTGCTAATTTTCTTTCCATTCATGTTAATTATATTCTTAAATAAACTTTGTTTGAGAAAAGCTCCCGAGTGGCTCAGTGGAATCATACCCGAGGTAAAACATATCATGCTTATCCTAGCCACATTCAAAGTGCAAAACGTATGATCCATGCAGGCTTCATAAAACACTTTGGAATTTCTGACCTGAATTATAACACCACCCTCACTTTACACTCCAAGGCTGTATTCCTGCCCTCCACTTTGTAGCTTTTCCAAATTTGACCCAGGGCTATTGAGTTGTGCCTATCCCTTTAAAAGCACAAATTTAGAAATCTGGATTGTTGCTGCTTCCTGGGTGACGGGGTTTGCGTCCTGTGTTATTGATCTGGACCCTGTCCACTGTAGTGGTATCAACAAGTCAGTATGCATTCCAAAAAGGAGCCCCCAAGCCCTGCTAATTGGTCCTCCCACACTTCATCATACCCTTCTCAGATAGAATTGATCTGTATTACAGGATGCAGTTCCACCCTCTCTGCCTCACTGACCGCGTACCTCCACTGCAGGTAGAGATGTCACCTGTTCTTCTTCAGCCTCTCCCACTAATCCTAGATCCTGCCGTGTCAGAAATTGACACTCCCCCTGCAACCCGCAGCTGAGAGGCATCTATGACTCACGGGGATCTGTACCCATCCCATCTGCACGCTGTGTGCGCCAGCATCCATAGGTGACCACCACCATAATACCCTCTACAGCCCAGTACAGAGCCCACCACATTCAGGGGCTTGAAACATGTAGAACAGCTCTACATACCAAGTTGTGCATTTTTCCTGTGGAGAACACAGCCCTTGCCCCTCCTTGCAGCTGGGGTCCACCAGGCTCCCAATGATTGCTCCTGCTGTATGCCCCCTGTGCTTCTCCAATCTCCAAGTTCAGACTGTGAGATTCACATAGTCCCTGGACTGCCTATGATCTGTGACTCCTTTCCATTTTGGAGCAGGAATGTCTGTACTCTTTGACTCCCGCCTGCTGTCCTCAGGTTTATTTGGGACCTTGACATAGTTCCAGTTTCCAAAGCAGATGATGGACACCAGTAACCTTTACAAAGCACTACAGCCCCAACCTGTTTAGTGTTTATTCAACCCATTCCTCATGCCGTACTAACTGGCACCCAGCCCATAATCAGCCCATTCAATCCAATGCATCTATTATCTCAGCAATCACTTCTTTTAAGATCCTAGGATGACGTCCAGCAGGGTGAGAGATAAGTATCTTCAAAACATCATAAACCCTGGAGCTCCCTTCCTAATAGCACTGTCGGTATACCTACAGTGGTTCAAGAAGGCAGTTTACCACCACCTTCTCAAGGGGAACTGGGGATGGGTAATAAATGCTGCCCTACCTAGTAATGTCCACATCTCATGAACAGATAATGAAAATACACACAATCACAATATGTTGCTAGAACTAAAAGCCTCCAATGGAGTGGACAAATATTGAGGTAAGAGTTGAGAAGGCTTCAGTTGAAAAACGCACCCAGTCCAGTTCCTCACCTTTACTCGGTCGTTGGGATGGTTGAACAAACCTATCCGCCGGATTGTGTTCAGAATTGGATCCGTAGAGTCATCCAGCATGTTATGCGTACAAATTGGAGGCAATGAGTGGCGCTGAAAATAGAAAGAAATATAAACTTAAAGAACCACTGAATCTTACTCCAGAGATTAGTACATTTCCATCTTTATAAAATCTGCCAAATTTAAAATATAAGACAGAAACTTTTCAGGGACAGGAAGAAGCCATTCTGCCCCTAAGGTCTGTTTGATTTTTAATTAGTTCAGGGTTGATCTGTACCTCAAATTCATTTACTAATTCTTCACCCATGTACTAGATGTTACAAGGGAACGTGACGGTGCATTTGGATAATATAAACTGACCAGGGAGCCAGAATAGATTTATAAAGGATAAGTCATGTCTGATGAAGACAGTTTTATTCTTTTGTGGGGTAGATAGGGAGTTTAATTTTAATTATAATGACCACCAGAGGGCATTTATCAAAGTTCCACAAAAAGAGACTTCGCAAAATAAGGACTATTAAAATTCCAGGCAATAGCTAACTTGTCATAGATGGAGTAGGTTACTCCAATTGCTGGGATATTTCTAGTAGCGTTCCCTCAAAAGATCCTGGGGCCTCAGCTTTTCATTACATTTATCAGTGACTGAGTTGAGCTGCATAATCCCTAAAAGAAAAGCAAAATACTGCAGATGCTGGAAATCTGAAATAAAAACAGAAAATGCACGAAAAACTCATCAGGTCTGGCAGCATCTGTGGAGAGAGGATTCGAGTACAGGAGCAGGGATGTCTTGCTGCAGTTATGCAGGGCATTGATGAGGCCACACCTGGAGTATTGTGTCTTATCTGAGGAAGGATGTTCTTGCTATGGAGGGAGTGCAGCAAAGGTTTACCAGACTGATGCCCGGGATGATGGGACTGATGTATGGGAAGAGATTGAGTTGGTTAGGATTATATTCGCTGGAGTTTAGAAGAACGAGGGGAGATCGCACTGAAACCTACAAAATTCTACCAGAATGAGACAGGTAGACGCAGGAAGAATGTTCCCGATGTCCAGAACCAGGGGTCACAGTCTGAGGATACGGGGTGAACCATTTAGGACTGAGATGAGGAGAATTTTCTTCACCCAGAGCGTGGTGAGTCTGTGGAATTTGCTACCATAGAAAGCAGTTCAGGCCAAAATATTGTTGGTTTCAAGGATATAGCTTTCGGGGCTAAAAGGATTAAAGGATAAGGGGAAAGTGGGAACAGATTACTAAATCAGATGATCAGCCATGATCATAATGAATGGCGGAGTAGGCTCAAAGGGCCGAATGGCCTCTTCCTGCACCTATTTTGTATGTTGCTATGTCTATGTTTTCATGAGAGATGAGAGTTAACGTTGACTTCTTCTGAATGTGAGCAGAGAAACATTAACTGTTTCTCTCTCGAGAGATGCCGCCAAACCTGCTGCGTTTTTCCAGCTTTTCCTGTTTTTACATCTGATGACATTAGCAGACACATAAGAATGCCCCCTCCAAGAAATTCCCCTCCCAGTCACTGATCACTTGGAACTATATCACTAACTTGGAAATATATCACCATTGCTTCACTGTAATGGGGTCCAAATCCTGGAATTCCCTCCTCCCTAGCAGCACAGTGGGTGTGCCTACACCACATGGACAGTAGCAGTCAAAAAAGCAGCTCACCACCACCTTCTCGAGGGCAATTGGGGATGGTCAGTAAATGCTGGCCAAGCCAAAAGCACCCATATGCTGTAGATGGATTAAAAAATGAAGATAGATAGCACAGTAAATTATGGAGGTGAGAGCAGAAAGTTTCAAAGGGACATTATAAATTAAATGAATTAATAAACTGTGACAGGTGGAGTTCAAATGTAGGGAAATGTGTGGTTCTCCACTCAGAACCACACATGTACCACCCTCTGTGTAAAAATGTTGCTCTTCAGGTTCCCATTAATTCTTTCCCCTCTTAACTTAAACCGATGCCCTCAAGTTCTCGATTCTCCAACCCTGGGAAAAAGATTGAGTGCATTCACCGTATTCTTGCCTCTCATGATTTTATACACCTCTATAAGATCACCCCTCAGTCTCCTACACTCCACAGAAAAAAAGTCCTAATTTGTCCAATCTCTCCCTATAACTCAGTCCCTTGAGTTCTGGCAACACCCTTGTAAATCTCTTCTGCACTCTCTCCAGTTTAATAACATCTTTCCTATAGCAAGGCAACCAAAAATGAACACAATACTCCAGGTGCAGCCTCACCAACATCCTGTACAACCGCAACATAACCTCCCAACTTCCATACTCAATGCCCCGATTGATGAAGGCCAGCATGCCAAAAGCCTTCTTCACTGCCCTATCTACCTGTGACTCCACCTTTAGAGAACCTGAACTCCAAGGTCCCTCTGTTCCAAGAAACTCCCTAAGGTCCTACCATTCATGGTGAAAGTCCTACCTTCATTTGACTTTGCAAATTGCAACATTTCACACTTATCTGTATTGAACTCCATTTGCCATTTCTCGGCCCACTTCCCCAGCTCATCAAGATCCTGCTGCAATTTTTGATAGCCTTCCTCACCATCTACAATACCACCTATTTTAGTGTCATCTGCAAACTTACTGATCATATCTTGTACATTCTCATCCAAATCATTGATATAGATAACAAACAGCAATGGGCCCAGCACTGACTTCTGAGGCATACCACTAGTCACAGGCCTCCAGACGGACAAGCATCCTTCCACCATTACCCTCTGCTTCCTACCATCAAGCCAATTGTATATCCAATTTGTCAGCTCTCCCTGGATTCCATGTGATCTAATCTTCCAGAGCAGCCTACCATATGGAACTTTATCAAAGGCCTTACTGAAGTCCATATAGACTACGTCTACCGCCCTGCCCTCATCAATCTTCCAGGTCACTTCATCAAAGAACTCTTAACAAACTTGTAAGGCATGATCTCCCATGCACGAAGCCGTGCTGACTACTCCTAATCAATCCCTGTCTTTCCAAATGCCGGTATATCTCATCCCTCAGAATCCTCTCTAGTATTTTACCCACCACAGATGTTAGGCTTACCGGTCTATATTTCCCAGGTTTTTCTTTGTAGCCCTTCTTAAACAAGAGCACAACATTTGCTACCCTCCAGTCTTCTGGTACCTTACCCATGGCTAACGATGATGCAAATATCTCAGCCAGGGCTTCTGCAATTTCTTCTCTAGTCTCACGCAGTGTTCTTGGATACACCTGGTCAGGGCCAGGAGATTTATCCACCTCCATACATTTTAATACGTCCATCACTTCCTCTACTGTAATGCGAACTGACCCCAATGTATCGCCACTAACTTTCCCAGGTTCCCAAGTCTTCATGTCTTACTCCATGATAAACACAGAGGAGAAATATTCATTGAGAACCTTGCCCATCTCTCACAGTTCCACGCGTGTGTCCACTTTGGTCCTTGAGGGATCCTATTCTCTCTCTAGTTATTCTTTTTCCGATAATATACTTACAGAATCCCTTTGGATTCATCTTCATCCTCTCAACCACAGCCACCTCATGCACCCTTTTTGCCCTCCTAACTTCCTTCTCGAGTATACTCCTGTGTCTCCTGTACACGGTCAGAAGTCTCACAACACCAGTTTAAAGTCCAACAGGTTTATTTGGTAGCAAATACCATAAGCTTTCGGACCACTGCTCCTTCGTCAGATGGAGTGGAAATGTGCTCTCAAACAGTGCAAACAGACAAAATCAAGTTGCAGAATACTGATTAGAATGCGAATCCTACAGCCAGCCAGGTCTTAAAGGTACAGACAATGTGGGTGGAGGGAACATTAAACACAGGTTAAAGAGATGTGTATTGTCTCCAGACAGAACAGCTAGTGAGATTCTACAAGCCCAAGAGGCAAGCTGTGGGGGTTACTGATAATGTGACATAAATCCAACATCCCAGTTTAGGCCGTCCTCATGTGTGCGGAACTTGGCTATCAGTTTCTGCTCAGCAACTCTACGCTGTCGTGTGTCGTGAAGGCCGCCTTGGAGAACGCTTACCTGAAGATCCAAGGCTGAATGCCCGTGACTGCTGAAGTGCTCCCCCACAGGAAGAGAACAGTCTTGCCTGGTGATTGTCGAGCGGTGTTCATTCATCCGTTGTCGTAGTGTCTGCATGGTTTCCCCAATGTACCATGCCTCGGGACATCCTTTCCTGCAGCGTATCAGGTAGACAATGTTGGCCGAGTTGCAAGAGTAGGTACCGTGTACCTGGTAGATGGTGTTCTCACGTGAGATGATGGCATCCGTGTCGATAAGCGTAAGCGTTCAGGTAAGCGTTCTCCAAGGCGGCCTTCACGACACACGACAGCGCAGAGTCGCTGAGCAGAAACTGATAGCCAAGTTCCGCACACATGAGGACGGCCTAAACCGGGATGTTGGATTTATGTCACATTATCAGTAACCCCCACAGCTTGCCTCCTGGGCTTGTAGAATCTCACTAGCTGTTCTGTCTGGAGACAATACACATTTCTTTAACCTGTGTTTAATGTTCCCTCCACCCACATTGTCTGTACCTTTAAGACCTGGCTGGCTGTAGGATTCGCATTCTAATCAGTATTCTGCAACTTGATTTTGTCTGTTTGCACTGTTTGAGAGCACATTTCCACTCCATCTGACAAAGGAGCAGTGCTCCGAAAGCTTATGGTATTTGCTACCAAATAAACCTGTTGGACTTTAACCTGGTGTTGTGAGACTTCTTACCGTGTTCACCCCAGTCCAACGCCGGCATCTCCACATCATGGTCTCCTGTACACCTCCAGGGAATCCCTTGATTCCAGGTGCTTTATCTGAGCCATGCCTCCTTCTTTTTCCTGGCCAAAACCTCCCCATGTTTTGTCCTCTACTGCCAGCCTTGCCCTTCACCCTAACAGGAACATATGGATCCTGAACTTCAGCTATTTCACTTTTGAAGGCCTCCCACTTGCCAAAGGTCCCTTTGCCCTCAAACAAGCCACTCCAGTCAACCCTTGCAAGCTCCTGTCTAATTCCATCAAAATTCGCCTTGCCCTAGTTTAGAACCCGTGGGCCAGTTTTGCCGTATCCATAACTTTAAAAAAATTAATAGAACTATGGCCCCCCACCATCACCTCAGTCACTTGCCCTGCCTTATTTCCCAAGAGTAAGTCAAGATTTGCCTACTTGGAGGAAGTGGATGAGGCAGGGATATTGACAGCATTTGGGCAGGTACATGGATAGGAGAAGTTTAGAGGGATATGGGCCAAATGCAGGCAAATGGGGTGAGCTTAGATGGGCATTTTGGTCGGCATGGACCAATTTGGGCCTAAGGGTCTGTCTCCATGCCATATATTCTGTGATTCTAAGCAGTAATGAGTTGATTTTCAGAATGGAAGGAACTGTTCAGTTATATTTCCCAGGATTTGGTGTTGGAATCACTTCTCTTTCTGATACATTTTAATTACCTGGACTTGCATGTCACACATAATTTCAAAGTTTGTAGATGACACAAAACTTGAAACTGTAGGAAGCAATGAGGAGTGTAGTGCCAGGTTTCAGGAGGATAAAGATAGATTACTGAAACGGAAACATATGACAGGTGAAATCTAACCCAGAGAAACATTAAGTGATTTGTCCCTGCAGCCAAATCCATTAGAACCGTAGGGTGTAGGCCAGCAGGTCCCTGGGTTTGTCACACTTTTGTCCGTTAAGTTTCTCCAATTCTTTTCCTATCCTGATATTATTTTCCCAATTTCCTCACTCTCTTTAGCCTCTAGTTCACCATTTAGAAAGAATGTCAAACCCTTCGTACAGAGGAGATTTACTACAGATCTGAAAAACCTCAGTTACCCAGAAAAACAACAGAAGCTGCAGGTAACTTTAGAGGGTGGCACGATGGTTAACGCTGCTGCCTCACAGCGCGAGGGACCCGGGATCGCTTCCCAGCTTGGGGTCACTGTGTGTGCGGAGTCTCTACGTTCTCACCGTGTCTGCGAGGGTTTCCTCCGGGTGCTCCACTTTCCTTCCACAGTCCAAAGACGTGCTGGTTAGGTGCATTGGCCATGCTAAATTCTCCCTCAGTGTATCCAAACAAGCGCCAGCGTACAGCGACTAGGGGATTTTCACAGTAACTTCATTGCAGTGTTAATGTAAGCCTATTTGTGACACTAATAAATAAACTTTAAAGAAGAAAGAGTTTGTGGGTGATTGAATATAGATGTTCAAAATAATGAAGGATTTTGATGGGGTAAATAAAGACAAATCTGTTCCAGTAACAGAGGATCATTACAATGGGAAGAAAATTTAAGATGATGGCAAGAGGTGAGGAGAATGGAATCGATTTGTGACCTTATTGTGAATTAGATAACAACTTGCAAGACTGTGGAGAAAGAGCTGGGTAACAGAATTAATTGGACAGACCTTATTTTCTCTCCTAACCTTGCGGTATCTTTTACTAGGTATTCCTCACCTGGGTAGAGAGCAGGGCTCTCTTCATCATAATGAAATCCTCTTGGTCAATCATTCTATTCACTTGTGGTAACTCTCCACTGCACTCAAACAAAAAGAAAGAAGCAAGAAATGAGTAGTCCATTCAGCCTATCAAGCCTGCTCCTTTCACACAGCCTCAGAGAGAAAGAGAAAGAGAGAGAAAGAGAGAGAGAAAGAGAGAGAGAGAAAGAGAGAGAAAAAGAGAGAGAGAGAGAGAGAAAGAGAGAAAAAGAGAGAGAGAGAAAGAGAAAGAGAGAGAGAAAGTGAGAGGAAGAGAGAGAGATTAACTTAATTTGTTATCTTAACAAGCGCCATTACAGTCAAGCAGCTTTTCGGACTAACTGATTGGCCAAATGTCCACCTGTTCACTAGATTCCTACAATCTGCAGAAAATGATGTCATCACCTTCTGAGCTCCCACCTCTGTCTCAACAAACCCTCTCACCTCAAATCTTTTTCCCAATCAGATATTTATGCACCTCTTCTTTGACTTTTTTTCCCCCAATTTACTTCTACATTTGCATTAGATAAGTGAGCATGAGATAACAGGATGCCATAGAGAGTTAGAACAATTTGCACTGAAGTCCAAGATGCATCACAGACAAAAATTGACACTAAGCCAAAGAAGGGATATTAGAAGAAAAGACCGAAAAGATTGGACAAGGAAGTGAGTTTTAAGAAGTGTTTTAAAGGAAGAAAGGGAGGTACAGAGCCAAAGAGATTTAAGGAAAAAATTCTATTGCTTTAGTCCTAAATGTCTCAAGGTTGGATGAAAGGATGGAGAGATACAAGAGGGCAGGGGAAAAGAGAGACAAACTTCTTCCAAAAGGGGACATCACAGTGGCACAGTGGTTAGCACTGCTGCCCCACAGTGCCAGAGACCCGGGTTCAATTCCTGGCCCCGGGTCACTGTCTGTGTGGAGTTTGCACATTCTCCCCGTGTCTGTGTGGGTTCCCTCCGGGTGCTCCGTTTTCCTCCCACAGTCCAAAGATGTGCAGGTCAGGTTGATTGGCCATGCTAAATTGACCCTCATGTCAGGGGATTAGCAGGGTAAATATGTGGGGTTACGGGAATGGGGTCTGGGTGGGATTGTGGTCAGTGCAGACTCGATGGGCCGAATGGCCTCCTTCTGCACTGTAGGGATTCTATGATTCACGCATGGTTGATGGGCTTGAGGAGGTTATAGAGAGTGGAGGTGTATGGAGACTGGGAACTAATCTCGATCTGCACATACAGAGATGATAGAACAATGAGACTTTGTACAAGATATGATTTGAAGGTTGGGTGGGAAACCTCAGCATTAATCCTCAGAAAATCATTGATGGGAGATTTAAAGTTAGATGGGTGAAATTTAATTAAGTCTTTGGGGGCTGGCACATTGCAGGAGGGGGAGACGTTGGGAGAAATGGCAAACGTACCCACATCAGACTCGCAGCATCAGGGAAAACATTAAGTTGAGGCCGGGAAGGGCCCAATCTGGGACGTCAATTGGGATCATTAATAAGTCACTTGATACTAATGAGTCCACCGTAATTTAGTGATGGTCCAGGGATTATATCGGATCCATGTGCCTCCCCCTGGCCTCCTGGAGCAAATTAGCTTTGCCTGTGACATCATAGGGGACATTCCTCATTGACAGCATCTAGTGCCTGACGGAGGCACTCAGAATCAGCACCCACTGAGAGCCACCGCAACCCCTGACTGTCTGACACCCACTGTGAGGGGGTTACCGTCAGTGGGACCAGAGGATCCCACCAGTGGTAACGGCAGGAAAATCTGGCTGATGTCTGTTTTTAAAGCCAAGCAGCCCATCTACTTTTCTCAGTAGCTTTGTCCTGCTACCTTCAAATAATTATGTAAAAAACCCAGTTCTCTCAGTCTCTCCTCCCAGTTTAAAACATCAGTTTCATTGGAACTCTGCTGGCAATTTTGCACCCGCTTTTGCACCAGCAAGGACGGTGACGCGGACACAAAATACCGTCAGAGTCGGAAACCGAGACTCTCACAGGCGAGATCTCACTTCCCGATTTTCCTCACCGGTGACGTAACGAGGTTCTCGCCGAGAAAGGGTTAGGGAAGAGGGACATGTCCAGCCAGTGCCCAGCTACAGGTTGCTAAAGTGGCAGGCCCTCTAGGGAGCCCCATTGGAGGGAGGTTCCCATTACATTTGGCAGTGCGGGGGGTGTTGAGCCCACGTTGTGGGGGTGGGAGGAGGGGGGTGTTGAGCTGATGTTGTGGGGGTGGGAGGAGCCCTCGATACCTTTGTGGTTGTTGAGGTGGGGGGAGGGGGGGTGGGGGGGGAGAGGAGTCTGCAGAGAGTTTAACCTCTTTTCTGATCAGGGTGCTCTTTAAGAGTGGCACTCCGGTCTCTGTGGAGCTCACCTTGCTGGCTCTATCAGACCCCACCACACCAAGTGACAGTGTAGACTAAATGCCCAATGTTTTTTGTCTGAGTGGCCCAAGGTCTGGTCTTAAAACTCGGCTGCGCATCTGGAGAGATACACGCTGGCTTTCAGTCAGAGGCTGACACTCTGGCAAATGAGGAGACACAATATGTAGAAATGGGGGAGGCAGTGGAGTAGTGGTATTGTCACTGGATTAGTAATCCAGAGACTCAGCAAACTCCTCTGAGGATCTGGGTTCAAATCCCACCACAGCAGACGGTGAAATTTGAATTCAATAAAAATCTGCAATTAAAAATCTAATGACCAACCCTTTATAGAAGGAAATCTGCTGTCCTTAACTCAAAGTTTGAGTCGAGCAGACCAACAATCCCCCAGCCCCCTCTCAGTTCCCATCACCTCCAAGCCACCCGTTCCCACTGAACTTAGCTTTCCACTCTGAGCTCCCCAGCCACGCACAAAGATATCAAAAACTTCCCATCCAATCACAATAGGTGAGCCTACTGGCAGTCAGTACATGGTGGGACCAGCCTGTGATTGGCTGAGTGGGCTTTGAGAAGGTTTGCAGTTGAACTGTGACCTGCCTACGTACTTGAAGAATGTGATGGGCCAATAAACCTGCCTCAAGGGTTACACCAGGCCACTCCACTGCGGACAGTTCTGGATGCCACATTCAAGAGAATACAGAAAAGATTCATGTTGATTTCTGACAAAGTCATCCAGAACCTACTGTTCCCTCGCCACAGATACTGTCAGATCTCCTGAGATAGTCCAGCATTTTCTGTTTTGATTCGTGAGATTTTTTCCAGAGATGAGGAAATAGATTGGAGAAGTTAGGACTGTTTTCCTTGGAAAAGAGATGGTTGAGAGATTTGATAAAAGTGTTCAAAATCATGAGGGGTCTGGGCAGAGTAGACAGGAATAAATGTTGGCAGAAGGATCGAGAATGAGAGGGCACAGATTAACAACATGAGGAAAACTTTTTCACACATCAAGTGGTTAGCATGCGTTAGGATGTGGAAATCAGTTCCACAGAGACATTCATCAAAAGACAAGAACTAGGAGCCGGAGTCGGCAATTCAGCCCCTGGAGCCTGCATTCAATACCATTATGGCTGATCTCATCACAGCCTCAACTCCACTTTCCTGCTCATTTCTTACTAATTAAAAATCTGCCACCTCTTCCTTCCATGTACTCAATGTCCCGCATTCACTGCACTCTGGGGCAGTGAATTCCACAGACTCACAACCCTTTGAGAGAATTAATTTCTCCTCATCTCTATTTTAAATCTGCCACCCCTTATCCTAAATCTATGCCCTCTTGTTCTAGATTGCTCCACAACAGGAAACATCCTCTCCACATCTACTTTGTCAAAGCCCTTATCACAGTACAGTGGCACAATGATTAGCACTGCTGCCTCGCAGCGCCAAAGACCAGGATGAGATTCCTGGCTTGGGTCACTGTCTGTGTGGAGTCTGCATGTTCTCCCAGTGTCTGCGTGGGTTTCCTCCGGGTGCTCCGGTTTCCTCCCACAGTCCAAAAGACGTGCTTGCTGGGTGCATTGGTCACGCTAAATTCTCCCTCAGAGTACCCAAACAGACGCCAGAGTTGGCGACTAGGAGATTTTCACAGTAACTTCATTGTCATGTTAATGTGAACCTACTTGTGACACCAATAAATAAAGTTTATCTTGTATACCTCAATTAGAGTTCCTCTCATTCTTCTAAACTCCAGGGAGTATAGGCTTAAACTGCCCAATCTCTCTTCATAAGACAATTCCCTCATTTCTGGAATCAACCTCCTCTGAACTGCCTCCAGTGCCATTACATCCCTCCTCAAGTAAGGGGACCAAAACTGTACACAATATTCTAAGTGCGGTCTCACTAATGCTTTGTATTGTAGCAGCAACACTTCACGACTTCTGTATTCTATTCCTTTAGCAATAAATGCCAAGATTCCATTTGCCTTATTACCCGCTGTACCTACATACTAGTTTTCTGCAATTTATGCATGAGGACACCTAGATCCCTCTACATTGAAGCTTCTCTCCATTTAGATAATTCACCTTTATTTTTTCCCAACCAAAATGGATAACCTCACACTTAAATTCCACCTGCCCCATTGACTTAACCTATCCGTATCCATTTGTAAACTTCTTATTTCATTTTGATAACTGAATACCCCACCTATTTTAGTGGCACCTGCATCATTCAAGAGGGAATTGGCTTGTTACCTGAAATGGAAGAATGTGCATGGCTCAAGAAGGCGGCATCAGGGTAAGTTGCTCCAATCGAGAGCCAGCACAGAAAGATGGGCCAAATTGCCTCCTTCTGCGCTGTAACAATTCTGTGATTTTGTGAAGTCTGAAGCTATTACACAGCATTGGCTGGGAATTCCACTAACTAATACCTGAGGTTTAGCGCCATGTCCTTGTAGCTACAGGCAATGCTGACCTTTGGCACTGCAGGTTGGCAGAGGTTAACAATTACCATTTCAACAATTGGAAAATAATGTGGGGTGCTCGGCTTCTCAGTCACTTACTGGAAGACTATTTTAATGTTGCTCCCTCACCCTTTGCCATTCAATAAATCGACAAAAGTGGCTAACAGGTTGAGATGGTTTCTGAAACTTCTGAAAAACATTTATATATTTTGCTAATTCAGACAGTCCCCGTTAATTGTCCATTTTCTTCTACATTTCACTTGCGTGCTAAACGGTATGTTCAATGGAACCATCCAAATTTGTTCATGAACCAATTGAGTTTACTGCAGAAAACTGGGTGCAAAGAGTCAGTTTAAAACCAGGAGGGTTTCCACCTTGGCCAGAATGGAAATCGAGGCTGTCTTTCTTATAACAGAGATGTTTTACTTCATCTTAGCTCTTGTAATCTATTCTCACATTAACCTGCTTTCATCACTCATGCATGACAATACTTACACCAACAAGGATTCATACAGCTTCCTCCCAAATTTCTCCCTCACGGTGTTTGCTGTGTCCCTGGAGGCAAAGGAAAAGCAGGCAGAGGTTGTCAATCAAACAGTATATAGCGTTAAGTATTTCCACAAGAAACTTTGTGTTACTTACATTGTACCATTGAAGCATGCAATCCCTACAGTGCAGGCACAGGCCAGTCGGCAGCAAGCATGGCCCGGTAAATCCTGCCCCCAAAGTCTGAAATCTACCCTTTGCAGAAATGTCTCATGCTGGACACACTGCAATAATATAGCACACATTTTATCATTTACTAATGAGAGTGCATTTGTGTGGTGAACCATTGTTGGTTCCCACCAGGTAGTGCTGAGCCAGGGTCTGGCCAGTACTATGAGTCTGTATATATGTTACTGTTGGGGTTAGGGTTGGGCTGTTCTACATGTTACTGTTGGGGTTAGGGTTGGGCTGTTCTACATGTTACTGTTGGGGTTAGGGTTGGGCTGTTCTACATGTTACTGTTGGGGTTAGGGTTGGGCTGTTCTACATGTTACTGTTGGGGTTAGGGTTGGGCTGTTCTACCTGTAATATAGTTCTTATGGTACATCCCAGTCAGGCTCCGCCTCCTGGGAGAGGTATAAAGGTCACTGCTCTGTCTGGGACCCTTTAGTCTGGGATCGTGTATTATATATGGTAGCTCTGTTGTTGTAGTCAATAAAAGCCTTTATTTCCCCGAGTACCTCTAGCCTCGTGAGTTATATCGCGCATCAATTTGTTCACAGGCCTTTCTGCCATAGACTGATTTGAGATGGAGAGAGGAAGGCAGTAACTAACCCTAACCCAAACCCCATCACCGTCCATCCTAAATCCACCCATCAAACTCAATATGGGGCAGATTACAAGATTCCACCCAAAGAATCTACAAAGCGACATAGATATGTTGAGCCAGCAGACGGAGTATAATGTGAGGAAATGGGAGGTTGTCCACTTTGATCACAAGAATAGAAAGCAGAGGGAGAGAGACTGCAGAATGAATCATAGAATCATAGAAACCCTACAGTGCAGAAGGAGGCCATTCAGCCCATCGAGTCTGCACCGACCACAATCCCACCCAGGCCCTACCCCCACATATTTACCCGCTAATCCCTCTAACCTACGCATCTCAGGGGCAATTTTAACCTGGCCAATCAACCTAACCCGCACATCTTTGGACTGTGGGAGGAAACCAGAGCACCCGGAGGAAACCCACACAAACACGAGGAGAATGTGCAAACTCCACACAGACAGTGACCCGAGCCGGGAATCGAACCCAGGACCCTGGAGCTGTGAAGCAGCAGTGCTAACCACTGTGCCACCGTGCCGCCCTTACAATGCTGCATTCATGGAATCTGAATGACCTTGTACATGAATCACAGAAAGTTAGCATGCAGCAAATAATTTGGAAGGCAAATGGAATGCTGACCTTTAGTGCAGAGGTGCTGGGCATGAAAGAAGAAAAGGACAGAACTCTGTCCAAATAGACTGTTGCATATCACTGAACATTGTGAAACCTACAATCAAACCTTGTCAAATGATTCCCTGCCTGTGAAACACAGGTGCTACAAACCCCACTGAATGAAGTCCAAAAATGACATTATGCATTACAGCAGGAGGGTGGGGCCCAAAGCAGTAGGGAGACAGAAGAGAAGGTTGAGGACAGCACAGAAGTTAAAGAGAGTATATTAAGTAGTAAAGGCAGTGTCAGTAATCCTAGTACCCGACAGATCAGGCAAAAGCAGAGCAGAGAAGGGAAGTCTAGATTAAACTGCATTTCTTTCAACTCAAGAGGCCTGACAGGCAAGGCAGATGGGTACATGGGACTGGGATACTATAGCTATGACTGAAACCTGGCTAAGGGATGGACCCAGGACTGGCAGCTCAATGTTCCAGGGTACAGATGCTATAGGAAAGATAGAACGGGAGGTAAGAGAGGAGGGGGAGTTGCGATTTTGATTAGGGAAAACGACACAGCAGTACCGAGAGGGGACATATCTGAGGGTTTGTGCACTGAGTCTATATGGGTAGACTTTTGAATGGACCTAACTTGCATTAAGTTGATCTTTCTCTACACCCTAGCTATGACTGTAACACTACATTCTGCACTCTCTCCTTTCCTTCTCTATGAACGGCATGGTTTGTCTGTATAGCGTGCAAGAAACAATACTTTTCACTGTATACTAATACAGGTGACAATAATAAATCAAATCAAAGTCAAATTTAAAAACTAAGAAATAAGAAAGGGGATATCAGTTTGATCGGATTGTACTATAGGTCCCCAAAGTCAGCAGAAAATTGAGGAGCAAATATGTAAGGAGATTACAGATAGCTCCAAGAAAAACAGTCAGTTTATATGCTGGATCTACTGTATAAGTTCGTTCTGATGTAGCTACTCACCACAGCTGTTTACGAACTGCTTGCCCTTTCAATGTCTCCACGTTGAAGTTGTTGGTTCGTGCAGGCATGATGAAGAATGCAACCACTGTTATACGACTTTGATGAGCCTACAACAAGAGGAGGATTTTTTTTATAGTGCGTCATTTTCATAAAACCAACAAGAAATTAAAAGACAGAAGCAGAAAATGCTGGAAAATCTCAGCAGGTCTGACAGCATCTGTGGAGAGAGAATAGAGCCAACACTTCAAAACAATCATATGTTATGTTTCTCACTAGCTTACTCTCATATTCTATTTTCTCTTTCTTTATTAGTTTTATTAGTTTCTGTAAACTGTCCTGGCTTGAGACAATTCACACCTCTTTAATCTGTGATTATCCCTCTCTCCACTCGCACTGTCTGTACCTGGAAAGACTTGATTACCTGTAAAGACTCGCATTCCAACCATTATCTTGCAAAAGTGTCTTTGTCTATATATGCGTGTTTGTGAACCCAACTCTCCATTCATCTGAGGAAAGAGCAGCGCTCCAAAGGCTCGTGCTCCCAAATAAACATGTTGGACAGTAACCTGGTGTTGTGAGACTTCTTATTTTGCCCACCCCAGTCCAACGCCAACATCTCCACATCATAGAGAATGAGATCAGTATAACAGTGAGAAATAATCTTGGTTCAGAAAACCAAAATGTAGAATCAGCTTGGGTGGAGATAAAAAAGAGCAAGGGAAAGAAGTCACTGGTGGGGGCAGGTTTCAGGCCCCCTGACAGCAGTTAAGCAGTAGTAAAGAGTAAAAATCAAAAAATAATGGGGGCTTGTAACCAAGGTATTCTAAAAATCATGGGCAATTTTAATCTTCATGTAGATTGGATAAATCAAACTGGCAAAGGTTGCCTTCAGGATGACGTCATAAAGGATGAATGATCTCAAGGCAAAAGATTATCCAGGCAAGAGTGATTATAACATGATGAATTTTATTTTTCAATTTGTGGATGAGAAACTTGGGACTGAAACTAGTGTTGTAAACTTTAATGAAGGCAATTACAAGGATGTGAAAAAAGAGTTGCAAATAGTAGACTGGGGTGTTGGATATAAGTTTTTATTCAATGAGTATGACTATGGGCCCGATTTTACCAAAATGTCACGCCCGTTTTCGGGCGCGAAATCGTGGTAAAGTTGGGCGTCGGGCCTAAAACGCAGTCCAGACCCGACCCAAGGCCAATTGCGCCTTTACCAACGGCCAATCCGGGCACCGATCCGGCGCGCGCCCGAATCGGCCAGTGGGCCTATTTAAATGCATTTGCATGCATTTAAATCGGCATAATGAACCCCGCGCCCAACTTACCCAAGGATTCCCATTTTACGAGGCTCCGATACGATCGGCGCCCGCGCATTTACCGTGTTGCTAAATTCAAGTCCGATAGGGCTTCAACTCAGCAACTGAACGGCCGAATCGCCCCCGAACACCCTTTGCGGACCGCCCCCGCGAACCACCCTGGCAGCCCACCCCCCGCCCCCCCCCCGATCGGACCACCCTGGGACGCAGGCCCCGCCAGCAGCAGCCCCCACCCCCACCGGGACCGGACCCCCCGGGCCCCCAACCTACCTTGATCACTGGTGTCCGTCGAAAGCATCTTGCGATCCTGGATCCTGGCCTTGCACCGGGGGTCCTGATGGGTGGGATGACGTCTCTTCACTGGGGAAAGTCAAAGGCAGCACAGACAGCAGTGCTGTCAGCGCTGCCTTTAACCTTCGCACTCGGGCGCGCTGAGTGCTGTCGGCCCCGAACTGCACATGCGCAGTTCGGTGCTCCGACAGATGTAAATGCGCAAGGCCCCGCCCACTGGACCGTGCCGAAAAAAGGCGTATGGGGGTGCTGGAGCGCGGCTGCCGGACGCGCGTCTGATTTATGATCGCACCCGGCACTTAGAGCCGATTTGGTAAAATCAGCCCCTATGTCAAGCTGTTGGTGGGACAGCTCTCCCAATTCTGGTATCCAGATACTGGTGCAGTAGATTTGGTAAGATCATGTGGGCCAGTTGATGATGGGTGGTCAGTCTAATTTTTTTTTTACTTTTACCTTTCTGTAGTGTTTAGAGTGGGCCAGCTAGCCTATTTCAGAAGGCAATTAATGAGTCAATCACGTGGCTGAGAGTCTTGAGTCACATGTCGGCCAGACTGGGTAAGGATGGCAAATGTCCTTACCTAAAGGACATTAGTGAACCAGATCGGTTTTTATGATAATCCCTTGTTACATGATCGCTTTTTATTCCAGTTTCATTATTAAATAATTGAATTTAAATGCCTGTTGCCACTTGAACTTGTGTCCTTGATGCATTAGTCTAGGCCCCTGATCTCCTGATTTGCATGAAGCATTGTGCTAATACCACCAAGCTCAGCAGTGATCATGATGCTGTCCTCAATATTTTGATACTCAACACACACTAAAGATCCAACTTTGAATTTTCCTGCCCTGCTCTGATCAGAGTCTGTTGCTTTTGAGCCATGACTTCATAGAGGATTATGAGTTGTCGTTGCATTGAGCAGTAACCTCTCTTTAAGAACAAAAATTCCTAAAATAACAAAATTAATTACGGGGCAGAATGAACCACAAACCGTAGCAGCCAACAGAATCTCTTCATTCTCCAATTGCCATCATAATAATACATATAGAATGTGAAATCAGAAAGGTTATTTTACCCGGAGAAGGTAGTTGAGACGGGCTAATGCTTCCAGGAATACATCTGCACCTTTGTTGGTAAATTCATATCGCCCAGCAGTGAAGAAATAGACAGTCTTATCCAGATCAAAGTCCAAATGACTAGAAAGAATCAAGATAAAAACATTTAAAAGTTAATACCCAATACTTACAGAGCACAAATCTAGGGTATACCTCCAAGATAAGGCCAAAGCATAAGCTGTAAAGATATGATTAAATAGCTGAAACAAAAGCAATATATGCTGAAAGTACAGAATTAGCAGAGGTGAGGAATACAGATGCACAGGTCCTTCATCAGAACTCAAACATACATTTCAATAGAATCAGAAAAAAGGGAAGGAGAGATGAGAGCCAATCCTGATGAGATAACCTGTGTCTAACACCAATAGATGATGTCACATGAGACAGTGAAAAAAGTCAAAGCCAAGAAAGAGTTGAAAAGATGGACTGGAAGTTTGTAGACCGTGCAGCTGCACTAAGGAGTCATTACCCTTGTTGCTGCCTGCTTTAATTTTCTGGGCCACTGCCTCTATCTTATTTTTCCAGCTATTCCCATTTTAATTTGAGGCCTGATTTACACTGTTGGAAATCAACCTTTAAAATTTTGGGACAATGGGTTAGAGCTATGAGGTAGGTGAACAATAGGTTTACTCAGCTGATACTAACAATGAGAGAGTGTGTAAGTAGGGCATTGAGGAGAGCAGGAGGATATAACAGAAGTTTTCAAAATTAAGGAAGAGCTTGATAGATAGAAAGTGAGAGATTATTTAACAAGGGGCAGAAACCTACATTAATACTCAAAGCCTAGTGAGGAGGCTGGAGGTTTTCATATAATGATTTACAAAAAGAATGCATTACCGCAATAACAATTAAAGTTTAATCAATCATGACATTTCACAAAACTAAATAAATACAAAGAGAAAAATCTTAACAGATACGGAGGGAGGGAGAATAATGCAATTCAATGCCTGCTGTTTAGCAGGAACTGTGCCAATAATTGGCACAGTGTCACACTAAACTTTTAACATAAATCTGACTAAAGAAACTCCTCATCGTACCCATAGAAATGACCCCTGATGAACTCCTGAATCCGCATCTTGTTCTTTGAGTGCAAATTCTGAATCTCATGCACAGCAGAAAATTTCTTTAAATTCAGTCCATTTGGAGTCACGACATCTATGGAAAGAAAATGGGACTGAATATTGAGGGGTTCGACACTCTGAAGAATAATTAACTGAGTCACTTGTTACCTTGGCGATCCTGTGAAGGACTTTCACAATTCAGTTACTCTGTACCTGGAGTAATGCCTTTGACTACACAATTGGACACTGGAGCCAACCTGTACCCCGGGAGCAAATCACAGGGAGCCAATCTCAAGGCTCTTATATACCACAGGGGTGAAAGTAGAAACAAACAAAGACAATCTAATGAAGATATACCTTGAAGGAAACGGCATTGGAATGTTATAAAGTAAATAATGGTAACATGCTGTGAGGGTCAGCTGACCTGGTAGACAATGTAACCAATGGTAAAATGATGTGGTCAGCTGACCCGGTAAATATAGAAAGCAGACGGGGTGAAGCCCAAGTGGTGGTGGAATGAAGTTTCTTTATTAAACATTTACATTGATTTAATTTGTGAAGTTAGTTATTTTATTGCGTGCTGGAGTATTCTTACCGCTGGATGAACATCGGTAGCAGAGGAAAACCCATCGTAGCTTGGTATTTGTTTTGTAAGGCCTGAAGAGGTGCCACAGACTCCGGACACAACCATGGCAGAAGGTAAAAGCAAACTTGCATTGTTTGATTGTCCCCCTGTATTTTGGATGCTTAACCATACCAGCAATGGAAGGCAGAGGTGGAAATGTGGACCCTTGTCAACACAATACTGAAGAAAAAGCAAGGCATGGCCTTAGCTTTGTCACTTCTGGCTAGAAATAAGATAAGAAGCAAAGTGTTTTCTGATTGGACTGCAGATGCCCTCAATGAAAAAAGAAGGGTTACAACCTTACAAGGGGCGGCAGGGTGGCACAGTGGTTAGCACTGCTGCTTCACAGCTCCAGGGTCCCGGGTTCGATTCCCGGCTCGGGTCACTGTCTGCGTGGAGTTTGCACATTCTCCTCGTGTCTGCGTGGGTTTCCTCCGGGTGCTCCGGTTTCCTCCCACAGTCCAAAGATGTGCGGGTTAGGTTGATTGGCCAGGTTAAAAATTGTCCCTGAGATGCGTAGGTTAGGGGGATTAGCGGATAAATATGCGGGGGTAGGGCCTGGGTGGGATTGTGGTCGGTGCAGACTCGATGGGCCGAATGGCCTCCTTCTGCACTGTAGGGTTTCTATGATTCTATAACCCCTATTGCAATATCTAGATACGTTTTATCAAAAAGATATGTTTTTGAGAATTATGAAGGGTGGGTGATTTTTGATAGGATTAGGAGATAAGAAAACCAGCCCATGGAGGAAAATATCTTGGAATTCGATAAGGACCATAACAGGCTAATGAAATTTAATTTGGAGATTCCAGATGCGGTATTAACCTTTAAGTTGTTGAACTGTGTATGTCTGTCTCGGATGGACAGTCTTCTGGTAATGACTGGAGTACAATTTAAGGGAACAGAGCCCCTCTTTGATCAAATGGTAACATCATTAAAAAACATTTTTGGGAAACAATCTTCCCCACCACTTTTTTCAATTCAGATCAGAATGCGATAGCTCCCAGAGTAGAGGATTCAATGGTAGCTCAGCTGCATGCTCGACCGAAT
The DNA here is from genome assembly GCF_964213995.1 of Mustelus asterias. Taxonomy (NCBI): domain Eukaryota; kingdom Metazoa; phylum Chordata; class Chondrichthyes; order Carcharhiniformes; family Triakidae; genus Mustelus; species Mustelus asterias. The sequence continues at coordinate 9,425,716 of NC_135821.1, read as the reverse complement.
GGTGCACACAGGTCCCCAAACAGAGACAGTTACACTAATAACACACCTGATGTTGAAACTGGATATAACTGCTTTGACAACGAAGAAGACACACGTGGGAGGGTGATAAAAGACATTCAAACTGAAGAAATGGTAAAGGGATGGTGAATCACTGTTCCCAATGCGATTCCCCATATCACTACATAATGAATCGTCCAAAAAGAAGGAATTGCGTCTTTGAAGCCACACATGAAACAGAATATGTAGAAAGTGACAGTGATGAAGATAAGGGCCATGAATGCATTGCTTTGGTCACAGAAAATTGAGCCCAGTAATGAGTGTACTGATGATAAACTCTTGTAACTGTGCAGTGTTGGAAAGTTGATGAACATCAACCGTCTAAGGCTAAGATTGGCTAATTTGCTAATAAGGGTCCCTTGATCATAAAGACCAAAAGAAAGTTAAAGAATGTGACAATTCCACCTGTTTTTGATTTGGAGATGATAATACTTTAACTTCTTCCAAAAGGGTGGTACTCCCCTGTAGAATTGCAGGAATCAGCTTGTTCATTAGTACAGATGTTGTTTCAAGTGACATGCCTTTGTTATTAAACAGGACTGCGATTGAAAAAAGCACAGATGACTATTGATTTGAAGAGTGACAAAGCTGTGGTATTTGGAAGATGTGTAGATCTGCATTTTGAGGTCAGGCTACTATTGCCTTCCCTTAAGTGAACTGAAAATGTCTAACCAGAGGATTCATGATGCATTAGTGTCAATTACAGACAACAGTTTGATGGACAAAAGGAAGATTATTTCGAAATATCATAGCAGTTTACTCAATCAGCACCAGAGACTGAAAGCACGGCTTCAGGATGGAGGTGTGCTGGATAATGGCTACAATGATCTCATAGAGCAAATATCAGTCCAATGTGAGATTTAGACAAAATATAGAAGGATGTATTTTTTCCAATCATGAGTCTACCATTGGCTTGGGAATTCAACAAAGTAGTGGCAATGGATTTGAAGATTTGGGGGGATGAAGAGAAAGGCATCTATTTACTACACTTGGTGGACATGGCCACCTGGTTCAGCATATCTACAGTGATTTATAGCAAAGATGATTGTGGACAAAATGAGGACTTATTGGATTGGAACAGGGTTGGAAGAACCGTCTAAATTCTTAATGGACAACAGAGGTGTGAATTTGCAAATGATGAGTTCCAAGATATGAGTGAAAATTTAAACACTGTGGATATCCCGTTTTTCACTGCGGGCCGCGTTATCCGCTTTTTGCGGTGCGATGTGACAGGCGGGTGTTTTTCAAATTTTTTCTCACTGCGCATGTGCGGTTCAAAGCTCCGATCGGTGCCGCAGCGTTTTGGGCACGATAAGCCCCGCCCACAGTGCGATTCAGACTCGCGATTTGTTTTCAGGCTGAGAACAGATTTCCAAATCAGATCTGAATTGCGCCCAGATTCAGCACTTAGAATGACAATGGTAAAATCAGGCCCCAAGAGTCATCGTGTCATAGAGGTTTACAGCATGGAAACAGGCCTTTCGGCCCAACTTGTCCATGCCGCCCTTTTTTTTCTAAAATCCTAAACTCGTCCCAATCGCCTGTATTTGGCCCATATCCCTCTATACCCAACGTACCCATGTAGCTGTCTAAATGCTTTTTAAAAGACAAAATTGTACCCGCCTCTACTACTACCTCTGGCAGCTCGTTCCAGACACTCACCAACCTCTCTGTGAAAAAATTGCCCCTCTGGGCACTTTTGTATCTCTCCCCTCTCACTCTTAAACTTATGCCCTCTAGTTTTAGACTCCCCTACCTTTGGGAAAAGATGTTGACTATCTAGCTGGTCTGTGCCCCTCATTATTTTATAGACCTCTATAAGGTCACCCCTCAGCCTTCTACGCTCCAGAGAAAAAAGTCCCAGTCTATTCAGCCTCTCCTCAAACCATCAAGTCCCAGTAGCATCCTAGTAAATCTCTTCTGCACTCTTTCTAGTTTAATAATATCCTTTCTATAATAGGGTGACCAGAACTGTACTCAGAACATTAGATATTCCCCTAATTGATGAACAATAACGTGTTTCACTCACGAGGTTTGCATTTGAGTAGATGTTCTGCCTCCACTGCGGTGATTTGTGATACTGTGGTAAAGACATGAGTACAATGCACGGCTGCACGCTCCATGCAGTACCGATGGTAGATCTGCCTCTCTCCTGCCTCCCGATCTACATCAAACTGAAACAAAGACCATCAGTATCACCATTACAAGGGTTCCAGCAATGTACTAATGCCCAGTAAGTGGACACAGGTGAGTTCCTTTAAGAGTTGATGGAACGTTCAAAGCTCTGAGTTTCCCCAAGGATAACAATGAAAACATCTACAACTCTGCTGGGAGTCCAGAATTGTTTCCTTCATTATCAACAGGAGAAAGTGAAACAAATCTTCCAAGATTGTTAATAAAGAACTGGAAAGACCTCCAGCAAATTAATTAAGAATTGAATCTTACCATGTTGCCTGATAAACAATTGATAAAATTCCAGAACCACATAACACACACCCTTAATCATCTAATGAGAAGAGAGAACCATTTTTAGAAATGTATTTCTCACAAAAGTAAGACAAATATTTCACATCCTTTCAACAAGGGAAAGGGATAAAACCAAGCAGCAACTGACAGTTATTAATAAGAAATTATTAAACCGCAGAGATAAGAATAAATGTCCCCGAGGGAGAAAGGACAGAATCTATTTGGTTCAAGTTGAGGAGCAAAGAAGGTACATTTATTTTAACAGTGGGTATTTTCTAGGCCTCCAAATAATTGGAGAAAGATAACAGGGCAAATCTGCATGGATATCACAGAATAAAGGTAGCTCACGAGAGACCATGTCAGAACTGATGATCATACTTACCCCACAGAAATACATTTCTAAAAATGGTTCTCTCTTCTACTCATTAGATGATTAAGGGTGTGTGTTATGTGGTTCTGGAATTTTATCAATTGTTTATCAGGCAACATGGTAAGATTCAATTCTTAATTAATTTGTTGGAGGTCTTTCCAGTTCTTTATTAACAATCTTGGAAGATTTGTTTCACTTTCTCCTGTTGATAATGAAGGAAACAATTCTGGACTCCCAGCAGAGTTGCAGATGTTTTCATTGTTATCCTTGGGAAACTCAGGGCTTTGAACGTTCCATCAACTCTTAAAGGAACTCACTTATATTGGATGACCACTCTTTTGAAAGACTTTAGTTGGCTGTTTTTCCCAAACCTAAAGCAGGTGGAGCTTTCATACTCTTCCTTATGCGATCTCCCTTGTCGAGAGTTTCCAAGTAACAATTGAACCAATCCACCCCACACCCTGTAGTGTATCCAACAGTGTACAATTGAATGAACCAGCGACCAAAATGTTCATCATTAGACTCAAGCTCCCAGTAAGTAATACAATTCCTTCAGGTCAGTCATCCTTAACATTCGCAGCATTGGAATCACCTGCTTCGTGATTACCTCAAGGACACAATTTTTTCATTTTGGGCTATTTGGAATCACAATTGCACCTGTTAATCATTTCCTGTCTATTTCTTGAGTTCAAGCATCTACAGATCTGCTTTTGTCTTGATTCTCAAATTGGCTAATATGGTGGCCATCTTCAGACCGCTCCATTCTTTGTAAGACTATAGAGTTGCCTGCGTTTTATTTGAAAGTAGCTGGAAATAACTGCTTTCCCAAAACCTTCCTAGGGCAGCAGCCTTTCGGTCTAAGAGAGGGTTTTCTTCCATGAAATTGAACCACCGTCACTACCAGAACTCTATCCAAATGTGAAATCTGTGCATAATCCAGTTACCTGAATGGAAGCACAGACTCTAGGATAGCTAGGTCCAACTTTGGCAATCTCGTATACAAACTATCAAAGTCCATAAAATACTCTTCCATGGACTGATTGTTATAAATGTAGCAAAATGAATTATACTTCATAGGCTTCCAACAAATTAACTTTCTTGTAAAGCCTATCCATAAATTGTAATTGCGTTAATCCCTCTTCAGTGACCAAGTCACCCATATTCAGTTCCAAAAATACTTTACCAGTAATTTTACTTTCTCCTGATAATGACAAAGCCAAAGGCCTAACTTGCAATTGGTGATAGTTTCACGGTCAGTATTCCTGAGCGCAGCTTTCAATTCCAGATTTTATGAATTCAATTCAAATTCCACCATCTGCCATGAGATTTGAACCCACATTCCAGACTAATAGCTTGGGTCTCCGGACTATTAGTCCAGTGACATTACCAGTACACCATCATCTCCCACAAGCTCTAAATGAATATCCACAAAGGAAAGGATCTGATCAGAAATCTCTGACAGTTGTATCAGGAGAGGAGTCATGTGATTACAAACATAATAGAATATTTGGAGAGAATAAAACGTGTAGCCAAAGGAATGTGATAGAGATAGTCTGTGTGGATTGACAAATTGCATCTTATAAAGTGCTCCAATGGAAACAGATTGAAAATGACATAAAAGGGAGTGTGGTGGAACAGACAGAGAAACGATTGAAGGGAGACAGCAAATGGATTTGATTAATTAATATCTCATAAACATACAGCTAGCAAAATTCCCTAGGTATTAAATGTAAATAAACAACCTCGAGCTAAAGGCTGGATATCAAAGCTTGATAATGATATCAAATTTTAAGTAGCAAACTTAAAAGGTGTGGTAAACCACTGTTAGCTTATTGCCTGTGTGTGTGACATGCCTGGACACATCCCTGCCCAGGACTCCTCCCCCCGCTGGTCCAGAGAGAAAGGCGACTGCTCCCCACCCCCCTGCCTCAGTCTGGACCAGTTCATCGGCATGGGTGTGCTCCAAGTCTTTTGCTAATAAAAGCCTATCTGTTCTTGCATACTAACTAGTCTTTGCTTGATTGATGGTGCATCAATTTTATTAGCAAAAGTTTTGGGATGGAGCAGATACTGAAACCCGACAAACTCGAATTGGACTCTCAAGCTGTAGGAGCCTCTAACAGCTTTGATCACTGGCTGCGCTGTTTCGAAACTTTCCTCACCTCCTCCTCCGTCGTCCAGACCAAAACCGACAAGCTACACGTGCTCCACGCCCGGGTAAGCGATCAAGTATTCTCGATGATTAGAGACGCTGAAACTTACAAGGATGCGATCGAACTTTTAAAAGGCCAGTACAACAAACAGTCTAATGAAATCTACGCCAGACATCTTCTGGCTACTCGCAGACAACAGCCAGGAGAATCGGGTGATGAATTCCTGCATGCGTTGCGAGCACTTGGCAGGGCCTGCAACTGCAAGACCGTAACAGGCGCCCAAAACACTGAGGACTTAATCAGAGATGCCTATGTCACGGGTATCAGGTCAAACTATATCCGACAACGACTGCTGGAACAGGGTGGGCTGGGCCTAACAAAGACTGTGGCGCTTGCCGACTCGTTAAAGGTGGCCTTCCGTAATCTCGAGGCCTACACCCCCGACCACGGGAGGGCCGCAGGCCTACGCCACGCCACATCCCACCACCAATGACCTGACCGCTGCGGCAGTCTCCGGAGGCCCGAAGTGCTACTTCTGCAGCCTGGGGAAGCATCCCTGACAACGCTGCCTGGCAAAGGATGCAATCTGCTCCGGGTGTGGAAAGAAGGGCCATTACGTGAAGGTATGCAGAGCGAAATCGACCTCCAAGCCCAGTAGCGCCGCGTGCGACCCGCAGGGCCACCATCTTGGGCGCCGGTAGCCGCGTGTGAGCCGTGCGGGCCGCCATCTTGGACGCCATCAGCTGCGTGTGGGCCGTGCGGACCGCCATCTTGGATACCGTCAGCCACGTGCGACAACTCGCAAAATTCAACGGTGGCTTCGATTACGCTGGACCAATGCAGGCCTCACCAACTCACCAGGTCCATGATGGACATCGAGGTAAATGGTCGCATTACAAACTGTTTATTTGACTGTGGGAGTACGGAGAGCTTTATTCACCCTAACACAGTGAGTCGCTACACCCTTTCAGTACTGCCAGTGAAGCAAACGATCTCCATGGCTTCAAAGTCCCACTCAGTGGATGTCCTCGGGTACTGCATGGTGACCCTGACTGTACAGGGCACAGTGTACAAAAATTTCAGGCTCCTCGTGCTGCCACAACTGTGCGCTGCCGTACTCCTGGGGCTAGATTTCCCAAGTCACCTTAAGAGTGTCACCATGGAGTATAATGGGCCTCTTCCCCCGCTCTCTGTTTGCAATCACCAGTTCTTGGATCGCCCACCGCGCACCACCTGCAGCCTCTCGACCCTTAAAGTCGCCCCTCCCTCACTGTTTGAAAATCTCACCCCCGACTGCAAGCCCATCGCCACCAAGAGCAGACGGTACAGTGCTGGAGACAGGGCTTTTATCAGGTCCGAAGTGCGACAGCTCCGAGGGGAGGGAATCATCGAGGCCAGTACCAGCCCCTGGAGAGCCCAAGTAGTAGTTGTTAAGACTGGGGAGAAACATCGCATGGTCATTGACTACAGTCAGACCATTAACCGCTACACGCAGCTGGACGCGTACCCCCTCCCCCGCATATCTGACATGGTTAATCAGATTGCGCAATATCGGGTGTTCTCCACCATCGACTTAAAATCTGCATACCACCAGCTCGCTATCCGCCCGGAAGACCGCCAATATACTGCCTTCGAGGCAGATGGCCGCCTCTATCACTTCCTTAGGGTCCCCTTCGGCGTCACCAACGGGGTCTCGGTTTTCCAGCGTGAGATGGACCGAATGGTAGACCAGAACGGGCTGCGGGCCACCTTCCCGTACCTGGATAACGTCACCATCTGCGGCCATGATCAGCAGGACCACGACGCCAACCTCCACAAATTCCTCCACACCGCCACTCTCCTAAATCTGACTTATAATAAGGAGAAGTGCGTATTCCGCACGCACCGCCTCGCCATCCTTGGTTGTGTTGTGGAAAACGGGGTCATTGGTCCCGATCCCGACCGCATGCGTCCCCTCCTGGAACTCCTCCTCCCCACCAGCCTCAAAGCACTGAGGAGATGCCTGGGCTTCTTCTCGTATTACGCCCAGTGGGTCCCCAATTATGCGGATAAAGCCTGTCCGCTCATCAAATCCACCTCTTTTCCCCTGACGGCGGAGGCCCGCCTGGCCTTCGGCCGCATCAAAGCAGACATCGCGAAGGCCACGATGCACGCTGTAGACGAATCCATCCCGTTCCAGGTGGAGAGCGATGCGTCTGACTTCGCCTGAGCCGCCACCCTTAACCAGGCGGGCAGACCCGTGGCCTTCTTCTCACGAACCCTCCAAGGCCCTAAAATTCGACACTTCTCTGTCGAAAAGGAGGCCCAAGCCATAGTGGAAGCTGTACAGCACTGGCGCCACTACTTAGCTGGTAAACTATTCACCCTACTCACGGACCAACGGTCAGTTGCATTCATGTTTAACAACACGCAGCGGGGCAAGATCAAAAATGATAAAATATTGAGGTGGAGAATCGAGCTTTCCACCTACAATTACGACATCTTATACCGGCCCGGGAAGCTCAATAAGCCCCGAGACGCCCTGTCCCGGGGAATATGTGCCAGCGCACAAATAGACCAATTGCAGACTCTCCACAGCGACCTCTGCCACCCGCGGGTCACCAGGTTTTTTCACTTCATTAAAGCCCGTAACCTGCCCTACTCCATTGAGGAAGTCAGGTCTATAACCAGACACTGCCAGGTCTGCGCAGAGTGCAAGCCGCACTTCTATCGGCCAGACAGAGCACACCTCATAAAAGCCACCCGCCCTTTCGAACGCCTAAGTGTCGACTTCAAAGGTCCCCTCCCCTCTTCTGACCGCAACATATACTTCCTCAACGTCATTGACGAATATACACGTTTCCCCTTCGCTATTCCCTGCCGGGATGTGACCTCGGCCACAGTCGTCAGGGCCCTGCACAGCCTCTTCACCCTGTTCGGTTTCCCTAGCTATATCCATAGCGACCGGGGATCCTCCTTTATGAGTGATGAGCTGCGACAGTACCCGCTCTCCAAAGGCATAGCCTCGAGTAGGACCACCAGCTACAACCCCAGGGGGAACGGACAGGTAGAGAGGGAGAACGCGACAGTCTGGAAGGCCGTCTTACTAGCTCTGAGATCTAAAGGTCTTCCAGTCACCCGCTGGCAAGAGGTCCTCCCTGATGCACTACACTCGATTAGATCACTCCTTTGCACAGCTACCAATGCTACCCCTCACGAAAGAATGTTTGTTTTCCCCAGGAAGTCCTCCTCGGGGACCTCACTACCATCGTGGCTGACGTCCCCAGGCCCTGTCCTGCTCCGGAAGCACGTGAGGACCCATAAGCCGGACCCCCTGGTCGAAAGGGTCCAACTCCTCCACGCCAACCCCCAATACGCCTATGTGGCGTATCACGACGGGCGGGTGGACACGGTCTCTATTCGAGACCTGGCACCCGCAGGTGCCCCAGGGTCCACTACGACCCACAACCCCACACCCCCAACGTTGTCCATACAGCACCAGGGCCACAGCACGCCCCCCTCGCCCCCGTATACAGCACGCCTGAGCCCCAGGAGCCGCCACCACGCACCCGACAATCTGAAGGGACTACAGATGACTCGAGCGACAGCAACCTGGCGACTGATCCAACACCGCGGCCACCTGAACCGACACCACAACCGGCACTACGGCGGTCACAGCGGCAGATCAAGCCCCCAGAGAGACTAAATTTGTAATTCTGTAAATATCGTTCCACCCACCTCACCCCCGCCGGACTCTTTTTTAAAAACAGGGGGTGAATGTGGTAAACCACTGTTAGCTTATTGCCTGTGTGTGTGTGACATGTCTGGACACATCCCTGCCGGCCCTGCCCGGGACTCCTCCCCCCCCTGGTCCAGGTATAAAGGCGACTGCTCCCCACCCCCCTGCCTCAGTCTGGACCAGTTCATCGGCATGGGTGTGCTCCAAGTCTTTTGCTAATAAAAGCCTATTTGTTCTTGCATACAAACTAGTCTTTGCTTGATTGATGGTGCATCAAAAGGTAAATAATTGGTTGGGAGAATTGGCAGCTAAGTGGAAGACACAGGCTGCGATTTCCCAGCTGCATCGCACCCGGCACAGAACACATTCGAGCAGAGCGGGGCCAGAGAATTGCGGCACATTCTGCGCCGGTGCCAAACCTTGTCGGTATCTTTCCACCCACCATTCCCAGACATAATCTGGTCCCCACCCAGAAAGAGCAGGAACCAGATCGACATATTTAAATAAACTTATAAAACTGCAGTCCGTTTGAGGCCAGATTGTCCATGCTCCCAGGACTTTCCGACCCTTGGGTACAGCAGGAACCCGGCGAGAATCACTACTGCTGTCCAAAAATGGAGGCCAGGTGTGATGGCCACACCAGGAGGACCGGGAGGCCCCGGTGATCGTGGACATGGCTGGGCAGTGCCAAACTAGCAATGGCGGCCGATGGCTATGAAGGCAGGCTTACCGTCATTACCGGCGTACTGAGGCCCTGTCCCTCTCAGAACCAATACAAAATTCACCACTCTCAAAAAATGACTAAGTGTCGGAAATTTGTGATCTGGTGTGCGCTGGCATTCCGAGTGCGAATTTCGTGCCCAAAATGACATTTTAGTCATTTTTTGGGAAAAGTTTGCCCACAATCTCTGTTCCAATTCCATTCTACTCCTTGACCATTGTCTGAAGCCAAATAAAATTGCATGTGACTTTGGTGTTGTGTTTGACCCCAAGGTGAGCATCTGAACTCAGATCCTCTCTTCAGTCTGGGCTCCCGCAGTCCCAATTTTCACCTCCAAATCTCATTTTCCTTCTAAATCACTTCCTTTTAAACCAGTGACGCCACACCTGGGAGAATTTCAGATCTTGTGACTTGGACGTTTTATTGATCAGCTGTTCCATTGACGATTATTTAAGTATATTTTCATTCTTGACTCTTTTTCATTAATGTATTACCACATATATTCTTGTCTGAAACTTTATCAACAATAATTTTTATTTATGAAGTAACTTTAGTACAAGTAAAACATATTGAGTTATTCATATGTGTGCAATGGTCAAGTATGGAGATTTGAAATGGAACCACAGATGGAAATATTCGAATAGATGACCAAACGCTCGGTCAAAGAACTGGATTTTGAAGAGCGTCTTAAAGCAAAAGAGGAAAAAAAGCAAAGAGGTTTAGGGAAATCTCTGATCCGACTGTGCAAACTTTCAGCAGAGCAAGTCAGTAACCCAAGGCAACGAGGCCCGACTCTGCGAGGCCCGAGCCCGCATGACCCCCCCGAGCCCGCATGACCCCCCCCCGAGCCCGCATGACCCCCCCGAGCCCGCATGACCTCTGAGCCCGCATGACCCCCCCCCGAGCCCGCATGACCCCCCCCGAGCCCGCATGACCCCCCCCCGAGCCCGCATGACCCCCCCCCCGAGCCCGCATGACCCCCCCCGAGCCCGCATGACCCCCCCCCGAGCCCGCATGACCCCCCCCCCGAGCCCGCATGACCCCCCCGAGCCCGCATGACCCCCCCGAGCCCGCATGACCCCCCCGAGCCCGCATGACCCCCCCGAGCCCACATGACCCCCCGAGCCCGCATGACCCCCCCGAGCCCGCATGACCTCTGAGCCCGCATGACCCCCCCGAGCCCGCATGACCCCCCCGAGCCCGCATGACCTCTGAGCCCGCATGACCCCCCCGAGCCCGCATGAACCCCGAGCCCGCATGACCCCCGAGCCCGCATGAACCCCGAGCCCGCATGAACCCCGAGCCCGCATGACCCATCTCCTACAAGCAGAATTACAAATGGGGTTACAGGTGGGAACATATTACAAGTACCTTGTATTACTCAATGGCACACTTTAAAGTTTTTTTAAGTTTATTTATTAGCATCACAGGTGGCTTACATTAACACTGCAATGAGAATCCCCTAGTCACCACACTCCTGCACCTGTTCGGGTACACTGAGGGAGAATTTAGCATGGCCGAGACACCTAACTAGCATGTCTATCGGACTGTGGGAAGAAACCCACACAGACTGGGGGAACGTGCAGACACCCAAGCCGGGAATCAAGCCCGGATCCCTGGTGGTTGTGAGGCAGCAGTGCTAACCACTGTGCCACCGTTCTAGCCATTTATTGACTTTAAACGACAGCAAGCCAAGGCCTCGGCCACTTTAATGTTAAGAGAGTCTAAGCCTACATCATAGAATCCCTACAGTGCAGGGGAAGACCATTCGGCCCATTGAGTCTTCGATAGAGCATCCCACATTATTTATATGGCTAGTCCAGTTCAGTTTCTGGTCAATGGTAACGCCAGGATGTTTATAGTGGGGGGTTCAGCATTGGTAATTCCATTGAATATCAAGAGGTGATGGTTAGATCTCTTGTTGAAGATGATCATTGCCTGTTACTTGGGTGGCAAATGTTACTTGCCACTTGTCAGCCCAAGTCTTGCTGCATTTGGACATGGACTGCTTCAGTATCTAAGCAGTCACAAATGATACTGAACATTGTGATAATCTAACAATAAACACCTTATGATGGAAGGAAGGTCATTGATGAAGCAGCTGAAGATGATTGGGCCTAGGAGACTACCCTGAGGAACTCCTGTAGCAGTGTCCTAGAGCTGAGATGATTGACTCCGATCTCGACAATCATCTTTGTGCCAGGTGCAGAGTTTCCTCCCGATTCCAGTTTTGCTAGGACTCCTTGATGCCACACTCAGTCAAATGCTGCCTTGATGTCAAAGGCAGTTACTTTCACCTCACCTCACCTCTGGAGTTCAGCTCTTTTGTCCATGTTTGAACCAAGGCTGTAATGAGGTCAGGAGCTGAGTGACCCTGGCAGAACCCAAACTGAGCGTCACTGAGCAGGTTATTGTTGAGTAAGTGCCGTTTGATGGCATTGTCAATTACCTTGTCATCGCTTTACTGATGATCGAGAGTAGACTGATGGGGCGGTAATTGGCCGAGTTGGATTTATCCTGTTTTTTGCGTTCAGACATACCTGGGCAATTTTCCACATTGTAAGAAGTCTCACAACACCAGGTTAAAGTCCAACAGGTAAACCTGTTGGACTTTAACCTGGTGTTGTGAGACTTCTTACTGTGCCCACCCCAGCCCAACGCCGGCATCTCCACATCATTTTCCACATTGCCAGGTAGATGCCAGTGCTGTGATGTGTCTAATGTGGCATTATCTCTTGTCAGTTTTAGGACCAAATGTTGCAACAGACTATCCTGGACACATTTCAGAAATTCAATCCAATTACATGTTCTAGTCTGCTTGTTCCAATCTGTATGGAAGTTAAAATCTCTCATTAAAACTATTCAACCTTTGCTGCATGCTTGTCTAAACTTTATATATTTACAATCTACCACTTCACAACTGCTACCTGGGACTATACACAACTCACACTGCAGTCCGAAATCATTTTCTATTTCTTAACTTTACCACCCCCATAAATTCCTCGTTTATCCTTAATTATTAAATTTATTTAACCTCCCTCCATTTTCTCCAACAGTCCTGTAGACCTGGTATATTTCATATTTCTAGTTTTATGTATCCATAAACGGATGGCACAGCGGTTAGCACTGCTGCCTCCCAGCGCCAGGGACCCGGGTTCAATTCCCGGCTTGGGTCGCTGTCTGTGCGGAGTCTGCACGTTCTCCCCGTGTCTGCGCGGATTTCCTCCGGGTGCTCCGTTTTCTCCCACAGCCCAAAGATGTAGAGGTTAAATGGATTGGCCATATTAAATTGCCCCTTAGTGTCAGGGGAAGTAGCAGAGTAAATACTAGTGTTTACAGGGATAAGGCCTGGATGGGATAGTTGTCAGTGCAGGCTCAATGGGCTGAATAGCCTCCTTCTGCACTGTAGGGATGCTATGATCTACACTATTTATAATGCCGTCATCTTGATTTGATTTATTATTGTCACATGAATTAATATACAGTGAAAAGTATTGTTTCTTGCGAACTATACAGACAAAGCATACCGTTCATAGAGAAGGAAACGAGAGAGTGCAGAATGTAGTGTTACAGTCATAGCTAGGGTGTAGAGAAACATCAGCTTAATGTGAAGTAAGTCCATTCAAAAGTCTGACAGCAGCAGGGAAGAAGCTGTCCTTGAGTCGGTTGGTACGTGACCTCAGACTTTGTATCTTTTTCCCAAAGGAAGAAGGTGGAAGAGAGAATGTGCCTGCGATCCTTAATTATGCTGGCTGCTTTTCCGAGGCAACGGGAAGTGGAGACAGAGTCAATGGATCGGAGATTGGTTTGCATGATGGATTGGGCGACATTCATGACCTTTAGTTGTTCCTTGCGGTCTTTTGCAAAGCAGGAGCCATACCAAGCTGTGATACAACCAAAAAGAATGTTTTCTGTAGTGCATCTGTAAAAGTTGGTGAGAGTCATAGCTGACATGCCAAATTTCCTTAGTCTTCTGAGAAAGTAGAGGCGTTGGTGGGCTTTCTTAACTATAGCATCGGCATGGGGGGACCAGGACAGGTTGTTGGTGATCTGAACACCTAAAAACTTGAAGCTCTCGACCTTTTCCACTTCATCCCCGTTGATGTAGACAGGGGCATGTTCTCCTTTATGCTTCCTGAAGTCGATGACAATCTCCTTAGTTGACATTGGAGGGAGAGATTATTGTTGCCGCACCAGTTCACCAGATTCTCTCTCTCATTCCTGTACTCTGTCTCGTCACTGTTTGAGATCCGACCCACTACGGTGATGTCATCCGCAAACTTGAAAATCGAATTGGAGGGGAATTTGGCCACACAGTCATAGGTGTATAAGGAGTATAGTAGGGGGCTGAGAACACAGCCTTGTGGGGCACCGGTGTTGAGGATGATTGTGGAGGAAGTGTTGTTGCCTATCCTTACTGATTGTGGTCTGTGGGTTAGGAAATTCAGGATCCAGTCGCAGAGGGAGGTGTCGAGGCCCAGGCCATGGAGTTTGGAGATGAGTTTTGTGGGAATAGTAGTGTTGAAGGCTGAGCTGTAGTCAATAATAGGAGTCTGACATAGGTGTCCTTGTTATCTAGGTGTTCCAGGGTTGAGTGCAGGGCCAGGGAAATGGCGTCTGCTGTGGACCTGTTGCGGCGGTAGGCAAACTGTAGTGGATCCAGATAGTCCGGGAGGCTGGAATTGATTCATGCCACGACAATCTTTGCACTGTCAGTAAATCTGGGTATGTGGCTATCTACCCTTGCATCTAAGTTGTTAATAAATAGAATAGATCTTTGTGGGTCACCCTACAAATTATAGCATTGACCCATTATCCCAACTTTCTGTCCACTGTCAATCAGCTCATTTCCGACAGAGCCATTTGAACAGATAGAAGTAGTTCGAATTTTTAAGAGAAAGCATTGCAGAGTTCAGTAAAAGAAAAAGAATCTTCTGCTGTCTCTTCTGCAGAGACTGTGGAGCTCCCAGAACGTCAATGGAACTGGCTGATTCATCTCCTTTCTCCGAGGGACTCAGATCTGCCTTGGCAGAATTCCCAGGGGAAGTCCCAAGGGGAGAGAGAAAGAAGCAGAGTTGTGGAACCTCAGGAAATTGAAAGCAAATTATTGACCAGATCAGCACGAAATTGACCAAACTAATTGGCAAAAGTGGGACAAACGGATTTTGAAACTCACTCAATTTTGCTTCCCTTTAGCATCATTAAAAATAATGTTGCATCTATATATTGTTTAATGCACCTGCTTTCATTTTAACACCGTTTGCCACAAACTTCCTCTTCCGGGACCTATTTCTGACTTTTCCTGCAGTCCTTCCACTCTCACCCTCAATTCCTCTTCCTCCCATTCCAGTCCTGGCCAACCCCCAGCTACTCCCAGCCTCACTGACTCTCAGCCTTGCTCCCGAGCCTCTGTCATTGCCCAAGTTCTCATGCTGCATCCTTCAGAGCTCACCAGTCCTGGGCTCCATCAAGTGGGAGGAGGTGGTCAGTGCAGAACTTCAGCTGCACCAACCAGCCTGTGCCACTAGATGGGGCCTGATCACTGTAAAACAGGCTTGTCCATGGTAAAGGCAGCAATCAGCAAACTTCGGAAAGATAAACTTTAACACAATATTACACATGAATTTCAAAAACAAAAGCTGATGCAGGAAACAAAACAACTTACTGAGCAAAACAGAAGTCACAACAATAAAGTGACAAGGTAAAAAATGAGTAAGAAATAAAGATGACCACGAGTGTGTGAAAGGGCAAGAGTGTCCGGCCCACCCAGTCTCAGGACACTGCCTCACTCGCCCCCTCACCTCCCCCCCCAGCCCCAGGGCGGGCGCTCGCCCCCTCGCCCACCCAGCCCCAGGGCGGGCGCTCGCCCCCAGGGCGGGCGCTCGCCCCCTCGCCCCCCCAGCCCCCAGGGCGGGCGCTCGCCCCCTCGCCCACCCAGCCCCAGGGCGGGCGCTCGCCCCCTCGCCCACCCAGCCCCAGGGCGGGCGCTCGCCCCCTCGCCCACCCAGCCCCAGGGCGGGCGCTCGCCCCCTCGCCCACCCAGCCCCAGGGCGCTCCCTCACCCACCCAGCCCCAGGGCGCTCCCTCACCCACCCAGCCCCAGGGCGCTCCCTCACTCACCCAGCCTCAGGGCGCTCCCTCACTCACCCAGCCTCAGGGCGCTACTCACCCAGCCTCAGGGCGCTCCCTCACTCACCCAGTGCAGACTCTCACAGGTGGAACAGACAGTGACTGGGGGAGCCGGTGGCCGGTGCCCGGGTGCCACGCGCTCCTTTTGCTGCAGGTTACTGCCAGTGATGAAATCCAAGGTGCTCAGCTCCGTCCCCATGTTTCTCCTCCCTCACAGAGCGGCAGGAGAGAGGTGGAGCAGCAGCAAGGAGCCGGGTGAGGCAGGGGAACGCGAGGTAAACCCGGGGAACGCAGCTGGAGCCAGAAGCCAGGACGCGGGCCAGAGAACACCAGGAGGCAAAGCAGCCGGAGCATTGGGAAAGGGTGGGAGGCCCCGTCGGCCCGAGTCTCTTCACCAGCACACATTGCAATTGCCATCATTCACTGCTCCTCTAATCACAGGCTGTTTCTTTCCCATGTTTGCTGCTGATAGTCAGGCCTGTCATTGGAAGAGCTGCAACCGTCAGAATCTCTCAGCAACAGCCTGTGGCCCAGTGGGTTAACACTGCTGCCTCACAGTGCCAGGGACCCGGGGCAGCACTGCTGCCTCACAGTGTCAGGGGCCCGGGGCAGCACGGTGCCACAGTGGGTTAACACTGCTGCCTCACAGCGCCAGGGGCCCGGGGCAGCACGGTGCCTCACAGTGCCAGGGGCCCGGGGCAGCACAGTGCCACAGTGGGTTAACACTGCTGCCTCACAGTGCCAGGGACCCGAGGCAGCACGGTGCCACAGTGGGTTAACACTGCTGCCTCACAGTGCCAGGGACCCGGGGCGGCACGGTGCCACAGTGGGTTAACACTGCTGCCTCACAGTGCCAGGGACCCGAGGCAGCACGGTGCCACAGTGGGTTAACACTGCTGCCTCACAGCGCCAGGGGCCCGGGGCAGCACGGTGCCTCACAGTGCCAGGGGCCCGGGGCAGCACGGTGCCTCAGTGGGTTAGCACTGCTGCCTCACAGCGCCAGGGACCCGGGTTCGATTCCGGCCTTGGGTCACCGTCTGTGCGGGGTTTGCACATTCTCCCTGCGTGGGTTTCCTCCGGGTGCTCCGGTTTCCTCCCACAGTCCCAAAGACGTGCTGATGAGGTGCATTGGCCGTGCTAAATTCTCCCTCAGTGTTACCCGAACAGGCACCAGAGTGTGGTGACTCGGGGATTTTCACAGTAAGTTCATTCCAGTGTTAATGGAAGCCTACTTGTGACACTAAATAAACAACTCCTGTAATTCCATCATAACCTCCCTGCTCCTATATTCTACACCTTGGCTAATAAAGGCAAATGCTGATAAAGGCTAATAATATGCCTTCTTAACCACCTTATCAACCTGACTTGCTGCCTTCAGGTATCTATGGACATGCACTGCAAGGTCCCCCTGGTCCTCTGTACTTCCTAGTGTCCTACTGCTCAGTGTGTACATCTGAAGGAAACTAACTCTGATTTGTAGGAGAATCTGCAGTTGATTGAAAGTTGCTGAATTTAAAGTTGTGATTTTCAGGAATGCTAAACAACTTTAAGACTGACTGTATTAGTCAGTGTGAGATCATCCACTTTGGCCCAAA
This sequence comes from Mustelus asterias, assembly GCF_964213995.1. Classification (NCBI taxonomy): domain Eukaryota; kingdom Metazoa; phylum Chordata; class Chondrichthyes; order Carcharhiniformes; family Triakidae; genus Mustelus; species Mustelus asterias. The sequence continues at coordinate 9,408,507 of NC_135821.1, read as the reverse complement.
TAAAACAGGGTACTTTCTAAAGGGTGAGAAATGAGACATAATATGGGGGATCCATATATACATGAAGATCCAGGTACACAGATGATTAAAATACCATGAATAGAAATAGAAATAGAAACCCTACAGTGCAGAAGGAGGCCATTCGGCCCATCGAGTCTGCACCGACCACAATCCCACCCAGGCCCTACCCCCACATATTTTACCCGCTAATCCACGCATCTCAGGACTCTAAGGGGCAATTTTTAACCTGGCCAATCAACCTAACCCGCACATCTTTGGACTGTGGGAGGAAACCGGAGCACCCGGAGGAAACCCACGCAGACACAAGGAGAATGTGCAAACTCCACACAGACAGTGACCCGAGCCGGGAATCGAACCCGGGACCCTGGAGCTGTGAAGCAGCAGTGCTAACCACTGTGCTACCGTGCCGCCCCGCTTTTGCTAGATACAGCAAAAGATTATAAAGGTTAATGGGATGCTAGCCTTCGTATCTCGAGGAACAGAATGTAGGGGGGGGGGGGGGTAGCTGTACAAAACCACAGTTAGGCAACACCTGGTATACTGTGAGCAGTTCTGTGCCACCATGGATTAGGAAGGATACAGTGATCCGGGAGAGTACAGCATGGATCATCTACATTGGTACCTGGCCTCAAGGGATTCATCTACGAGGAGATTGACCAAACTACGGATTACGAGGTGGTTTGGTCAAAGTTTAAGATATTAAGGAGAACAGATAGGGGATATTTGGAGAATACTAAAACTATGGTTCTGAATACTGAGCTCTGAAGAAGAGTCATGGAGACTTGAAACGTTAACGCGTTTCTCTCGCTACTGGACCTGTTGAGTTTGTCAATGATTGTGTAAAAGCTGCATTTGAAGATTCGAAACACAAAATAAAAGCTGTACCTTCGAAAACATTTAATAAACTAAAGTCTTCAATGAACCAAATTGTTCAAGGTTCAAACAAACAAGTTTCTGAGGTTTCATACAGGTTCCTAGAGGAAATAGCAACTCTGAATTCCACTGTTGGCAAATCAAAGCAGGAGTTGAGGAAAGTCAACTAGAAATACAGCCAGGCACAACAGCAGGCAGAAGGTGTCATCAAAGAACGTGCAGGTTTGAAAGACATTTTGAGGAGCCAATATGGAAGAACAGGAAGAGTTTTTAAAAAGTTGACTACCACTTCAGAGAAAGCTGCGTTGGAAGAATCAATTGTGAAAAAATAATGCACCGAATTGCAGAGTGAAAGGCAAGAGCTGAACAAGAAAAAAGTTGAAATAATGGATAACTATCCTTCAACCCTCATTCAAAAAACAGGACACAACCCTTCAACAGCATGAATGGACGCACAGCAGAATAAACTGCATGAAAACCTAAGATTAAGTAACAGCTTTGCAAAGATGCCGCACAGATTTCTCAGATCAAAAATGTGTTCCTCTGGGAAATTACAAAGTGAAGCAAAATGAATTTATTGTCATTCTGATGGAACTAACAAAGCAGTTAGCAGAGAAGAATCAGGAATGTTCTATATTCCATGAGGAAGTCAAGAGGCATCATAAAAAGTCTACAAAGCTGGATACATGATTGCACATTTGGAACAATAAATTTCCAAAGATATGTTAAGAAACTAGAATGGCAAGATCAAGTAGAACTTCACACAAGAGTGTGAAGAGTCTCAGAAACAATGGGCAGAAGTGACCGAACGTGAGCTTAAAGAATAGTGCAGGAGACTCGTACTCTGCTGAAGAAAAGCTGATTAGTGTGGAGAACCAGCTTTCACACGAGAGATGAGTTTGAAAGGGAAAACAAGAGCTGATGCGAACACAGGACTGCTGCTCCCAGAGAATAGAACACAAAAAGGACTTGAAACACTTGAGTGATGAACTTGTAGAAGCACATTCAACAAACATCTTCAATTAAAACTTAAGCATCAGAAGTCTCTAGTAAGCACTGGACAAAATGCCAAGAACAAGAAAAAGAATTGTTGGTGCATCAGAACAATTGCCTGAAAGCAAAGTTAACAACCAAAACTGATCAACTTGTTGAACTTGCATTCAATTTGAACAGCATGAAAGTCGAGATGCACAATATCAAGGAGCAAATTCAGAAAGAAACTCTACAAAATAGATTGATGTTCTAATGAGTGAAATGAAGAGAGTCCAAGGGGCACTCAGTGACTGTGGAAGAAAGATTCCAAACAGAAGGAAGGGGGAAGGGGTCATGAAAAGAGAGTATAGGGAATTAGGGGGACAGCTGAGAAGGAGGAAAGCAAAGGTAGTAATCTCAGGATTGCTGCCTGTGCCACAGAAGGGTGAAGGCAGGAATGGAGTGAGGTGGAGGATGAATGTGTGGCTGAGGGACTGGTGCAGGGAGCAGGGATTCAGGTTCCTGGACCATTGGGACCTCTTTAGGGGCAGGTGTGACCTGTACACAAAAAACAGGTGGCACTTGAATCCCAGGGGGACCAATATCCTGGCGGGAAGGTTGGCTAAGGCTACTGGGGAGAGTTTAAACTAGATAGGTTGGGGGGAGGGGATCGAGACGAGGTGACTGGGAGCGAGGAACTTAGCTCGCAAACAGAGAAGGGTTATAGACAGTGCAAGAGGGAGGATGGATGGGGGATAGAGAAGGGGAGAGCTCAGACCAAAGGATTGAGATGTGTTTACTTTAATGTCAGGAGTATAGTGAATAAAGGGGATGAGCTCAGAGCGTGGATCGATGCCTGGAAGTGTGATGTGGTGGCCATTACGGAGACTTGGATGTCTCAGGGACAGGATTGGATACTACAGGTGCCGGGATTCAGATGTTTCAGGAAGGACAGGGAGGGAGGCAAGAGAGGGGGTGGAGTGGCACTGCTGATCAAGAATAGTGTCACAGCTGTAGAGAAGGTGTATGCTGTGGAGAGATTGTCTACAGAATCTCTGTGGGTGGAAGTTCGGAGTGGGAAGGGGTCGATCACTTTGCTGGGAGTTTTCTATAGGCCGCCCAATAGTAACAGGGAGGTGGAGGAGCAGATAGGGAAACAGATCCTGGAGAGATGCAGTAATAGCAGAGTTGTTGTGATGGGAGACTTTAATTTCCCAAACATAGGTTGGAATATCCCTAGGGTAAGGGGATTGGATGGGGAGACATTCGTTAGGTGTGTTCAGGAGGGTTTCCTGACACAGCATGCGAACAAGCCTACAAGAGGAGAGGCTGTACTTGATCTGATACTGACCAATGAGCCTGGACAGGTGTCAGATCTCTCAGTGGGAGAGCATCTTGGGGATAACGATCATAACTCTATCTCCTTTATGCTTGCATTGGAAAAAGAGAGGATCAGGCAAGCTAGGAAAGCATTTATGTGGAGTAAGGAGAAATATGAAGACATCAGGCAGCAAATTAGAGGAGTAAATTGGAAGGAAGTATTCTCGGGGAAATCTACTGAAGAGAGGTGGCAGTTTTTCAAGGAATGTCTGTCTAGGGTTCTACAGGACAATGTTTCGAGCAGACAGGGAGGTGTTGGTAGGTTAAAGGAACCGTGGTGCACGAAAGCTGTGCGGGACCTAGTCGAGAAGAAAAGGAAAGCATACAAAAGGTTCAGAGAGCTTGGCGAAGATAGGGATCTAGATGAGTATACGGCTTGTAGGAAGGGACTAAAGAAGGAAATTAGGAGAGCCAGAAGGGGTCACGAGAAGGCCTTGGCAAGTAGAATTAAGGAAAACCCTAAGGCGTTCTATAAATATGTGAAGAGTAAAAGGATGAGATGCGAAGGAATAGGGCCTATAAAAGGTGAAGGCGGGAAAATCAGTACGGAACCAGTAGAAATGGCAGGGGTGCTTAATGAGTATTTTGCCTCAGTTTTCACAGAGGAGAAGGACATGGGTGGATGTACTGTGGGCTTGCGGTGGACTGAAAAGATTGAGTATGTGGACTTTAACAAAGAGGTTGTGCTGGAATCTTTGAATGGCATCAAGATAGATAAGTCGCCGGGTCCGGATGGGATGTACCCCAGGTTACTGTGGGAGACGATGATCTTTGCATCGTCGATGGAGACGGGAGAGGTGCCGGAGGATTGCGGATGTGGTTACTATTTTCAAGAAGGGGAATAGGAATAGCCCAGGTAATTACCGACCGGTGAGTCTAACCTCAGTGGTTGTTAAGCTGATGGAGAAGATCCTGAGGGACAAGATTTATGAGCATTTAGAGAGGTTTAGTATGCTCAAGAATACTCAGCATGGCCTTGTCAAAGGCAGATCGTGCCTTACGAGCCTGGTGGACTTCTTCGAAAATGTGACTAAACACATTGACGAAGGGAAAGCGGTAGATGTGGTTTATATGGATTTTAGCAAGGTGTTCAATAAGGTCCCCCATGCAAGGCTTCTAGAAAAAGTGTGAGGGCATGGGATCCAAGGGGCTGCTGCCCTGTGGATCCAGAACTGGCTTGCCCAAAGGAGGCAGAGAGTGTGTATAGATGGGTCTTTTTCTAATTGGAGGTCGGTCACCAGTGGTGTGTTCTGGGACCCTTGCTGTTTGTCATTTTCATAAATGACCTGGATGAGCAAGTGGAGGGATGGGTTGGTAAGTTTGCCGACGACACGAAGGTTGGTGGGGTTGTGGATAGTCTGGAGGGATGTCAGAAGTTACAGAGGGACATAGATAGGATGCAAGACTGGGCGGAGAAGTGGCAGATGGACTTCAACCCAGATAAATGCGTAGTGGTCCATTTTGGCAGGTCGAATGGGATGAAGGAGTACAATATAAAGGGAAAGACTCTTAGTACGGTAGAGGATCAGAAGGACCTTGGGGTCCGGGTCCATAGGACTCTAAAATCGGCCTCGCAGGTGGAGGAGGTGGTTAAGAAGGCGTATGGTGTGCTGGCCTTTATCAATCGAGGGATTGAGTTTAGGAGTCCGGGGATAATGATGCAGCTATATAAGACCCTCGTCAGACCCCACTTGGAGTACTGTGCTCAGTTCTGGTCACCTCATTACAGGAGGATGTGGAAAAGATTGAAAGGGTGCAGAGGAGATTTACAAGGATGTTGCCTGGATTGAGTGGCATGCCTTATGAGGATAGGCTGAGGGAGCTCGGTCTTTTCTCCTTGGAGAGACGTGGGATGAGAGGAGACATAATAGAGGTATATAAGATGTTGAGAGGCATAGATCGGGTGGACTCTGAGGCTTTTTCCCAGGGTGGAAATGGCTGCTACGAGAGGACACAGGTTTAAGGTGCTGGGGAAATGTTAGGGGGAAGTTTTTCACTCAGAGAGTGGTGGGTGAGTGGAATTGGCTGCCGTCAGTGGTGGTGGAGGCAAACTCAATAGGGTCTTTTAAGAGACTCCTGGATGAGTACATGGGACTTAATAGGATGGAGAGTTATAGGTAGGCCTAAAAGGTAGGGATATGTTCGGCACAACTTGTGGGGCCGAAGGCCTGTTTTGTGCTGTAGTTTTCTATGTTTCTAGAACTGAATGCCCAGGTGAAATTGTTAAACCTATATATATAAGTTTTGCAGGTATGTCTTGTCAACTTACCAGAGTAGATACTGAGCTGAATGAAAAGATAGGCAAGCTCAAAGTGCTAATGGAAAAGAAAAAGTAGCCAATGATTTGGGTCAAATTGTGAAGCAAGTGGAAACAAGGGATCCAATTTTGAAATGTTAACTTCCACATACATCACGATGAGCCCCCGGCACCTATATAATGTTGATGTTGTCTACGTGGACTTTAGCAAGGTCTTTGACAAGGTACCACATGGTAGGTTGTTGCATAATGTTAAATCTCACGGGACCCAGGGTGAGATATCTAAATGGATACAAAATTGGCTTCTTGACAGAATAAGAAGTCTAACAACACCAGGTTAAAGTCCAACAGGTTTATTTGGTAGCAAAAGCCACTAACTTTCGGAACAGGCTGTTCCTTCGTCAGGTGGGTGGGAGTTCTGATTACAAACAGACAAAGGGACAGCCTGTTCCGAAAGCTTGTGTGGCTTTTGCTACCAAATAAACCTGCTGGACTTTAACCTGGTGTTGTGAGACTTCTTACTGTGTTTACCCCAGTCCAACGCCGGCATCTCCACTTCTTGACAGAAGCCAGAGGGTGGTTGTAGAGGGTTGTTTTTCAAACTGGAGGCTTGTGACCAGTGGTGTGCCTCGGGGATCAGTGCTGGGTCCATTGTTATTTGTCATTTATATTAATGATTTGGATGAGAATATAGGAGGCATGGTTAGTAAGATTGCAGATGACACCAAGATTGGTGGCATAGTGGACAGTGGAGAAGGTTATCTCCAATTGCAATGGGATCTTGATCAATTGGGCCAGTGGGCTGATGAATGGCTGATGGAGTTTAATTTAGATAAATGCGAGGTGATGCATTTTGGTAGATTGAACCAGGGCAGGACTTACTCAGTTAATGGTAGGGTGTTGGAGAGAGTTACAGAACAAAGAGATCTAGGAGTACAGGTTCATAGCTCCTTGAAAGTGGAGTCACAGGTGGACAGAGTGGTGAAGAAGGCACTCGGCATGCTTGGTTTTATTAGTCAGAACATTGAATACGAGAGTTGGAATGTCTTGTTGAAGTTGTACAAGACATTGGTAAGGCCACACTTGGAATACTGTGTACAGTTCTGGTCACCCTATTATAGAAAGGATATTATTAAACTAGAAAGATGGCAGAAAAGATTTATTAGGATGCTACCGGGACTTGATGGTTTGGGTTATAAGGAGAGGCTGGATAGACTGGGACTTGTTTCTCTGGAGCGTAGAAGGCTGAGGGGTGACCTTATAGAGGTCTATAAAATAATGAGGGGCACAGATCAGCTAGATAGTCAATATCTTTTCCCAAAGGTAGTGGAGTCTAAAACTAGGGGGCATAGGTTTAAGGTGAGAGGGGAGAGATTCGAAAGTGTCCAGAGGGGCAATTTTTTCACACAGAGGGTGGTGAGTGTCTGGAACGAGCTGCCAGAGGCAGTAGTAGAGGCAGGTACAATTTTGTCTTTTAAAAAGCATTTAGACAGTTACATGGGTAAGAGGAGTATAGGGGGATATGGGCCAAATGCGGGCAATTGGGATTAGCTTAGGGGTTTAAAAAAGGCGGCATGGACAAGTTGGGCCGAAGGGCCTGTTTCCATGCTGTAAACCTCTGACTCTAACAACGGAAGAAGCAAAAGATATAACAAGGAGATGACTAGAATGTTTGTCTGCCCCACAAGAAATGAGTTCACATAGCAACCACCAACCAGTACAGCAGCCAAGTTCAACACAAGAAAATGGAAAAAAAGCATGAAGACATACACAGACACCAGAACAACCTCCAAACCTACAGGAAGAACCAGCAGCAACAGATAGTGCAGATGTGAAAGGGATTTTCAGCCCCCAGACTACCTGAAACTTTGTAGACAATGGCTCGAAGGGGGAGATGGGGTAGTGATAACGTAGTAATGACAACGTAAATGTATGATAATAATAACAATGTAAAACATAAATAACCTATAATCACTAAGATACATTTGCTGTAAACCATAAGATATAGGAGCAGAATTAGGCCATTCAGCCCATTGGGTCTGCTCCGCCATTCGATCTTGGCTAATATGTTTCTCAACCCCATTCTCATACCTTTACCCGGTAACCGTTGATCCCCTTACCAGTCAAGAACCTATCTATCTCTGTCTCAATGAGTTGGCTTCCACAGCCTTCTGTGACAATGAATTCCATAGATCCACCATCCTTTGGCTGAAGAAATTTCTCCTCATCTCAGTTCTAAAGGGTCATCCCATTATTCTGAGGCTGTGCCTTTGGATCCTCGTCTCTCCTACCATTGAAAACATCTTTCCCACATCCACGCTATCTAGGCCTTTCAGTATTCTGTAAGTTTCAATGAGATTCACCGCTCATCCTTCTAAACTCCATTGAGTACAGATCCAGAGTCCTTAAACACTCCTTATACGTCAAGCCTTTTGTTCCCTGGATCATTCTCACAAACCTTCTCTGGACCCTCTCCAGGGCCAGTAATCCTCCTGTAGATACGGGGCCCAAAATTATTCACAATATTCCAAATGTGGTTTGACCAGAGCCTGATACAGCCTCAGCAGTACATCCCTGCTTCTGAATTCTAGTCCTCTCGAAATGAATGCTAACATTGCATTTGCCTTCCTAACAACCAACTCAACCTGCAAGTTAATCTTGAGAATCCTGAACTAGGACTCCCACATGCCTTTGCGCTTCTGATTTCTGAATTGTCTCCGCATTTAGAAAATAGTCTACGCCTCTATTCTTCCTAACAAAGTGCATAACCTCACACTTTCCCACATTTTATCCCATCTGCCACTTCTTTGCCCACTCTCCCAACCTGTCCAAGTTCTTCTGCAGGCTCCCTTCCTCCTCAATACTACCTGTCCCTCCACCGATCTTTGTATCATCTGCAAACTTAGCCACAATGCCCTCAGTTCCTTCATCTTGATCATTGATGTATATAGTGAAAAGTTGTGGACCCAACACTGACCGCTGCAGAACTCCACTAGTCATCAGCTGCCATCCTGAAAAGGACTCTTTTATCCCCACTCTCTGCCTTCTGCCAATCTTCTATCCATGCCAGTACCTTGCCTCTAACACCATGGGCTATCTTATTCAGCAGCCTCCTGTGTCATGTCAAAGGCCTTCTGAAAATCCAAGTAGATAACACCCACTGGTTCTCCTTTGTCTAACCTGCTTATCACCTTCTCAAAAGAATTCTAACAGATTTGTCAGGCATGACCTCCCCTTGATGAAATCTTGATGCTGACCTCATCCTATTTTACCATGCACTTCCAAGTATTCTGAAATCTCATCCTTAATATTGGACTCTAAAATCTTACCAACAATCAAGTTCAGGCTAACTTTCCCGTCTTTTGCCTCTTTCCCTTCTGAAGCAAGGGTGTTACATTAGTGAATTTCCAGTACTTTGCCTATACATTTGTAAATAATTCTCAAAGCCAATAAGTTAACTGATGACTATGAAAACTTCTTCATGCCTACCAAACTGTGACCAGCAGCCTATAACAATCTGTATAATTACTTCAAAAATACTTCATTGAACAGAGGACAAGAAGAAATGAACTCCAAAAGGAGACAAAGTTCGATGCAGGCAACAAAATGTTGAGGGACCTCATCCAATGTTACAGCAGATATATCAAAGATATGATATTTCTACACTTAAAACCACTTTAACGGAAGAAGTATTGTAGGCATGAGGATATCTGGGAACAAAGAACAAAGAACAGTACAGCACAGGAAACAGGCCCTTCGGCCCTCCAAGCCTGTGCCGCTCCTTGGTCCAACTAGACCAATCGTTTGTATCCCTCCATTCCCAGGCTGCTCATGTGACTATCCAGGTAAGTCTTAAACGATGTCAGCGTGCCTGCCTCCACCACCCTAGGGAAGGTTTGGAAATGTTCCTGACTGAATGAACTAGTAAGGGTGTTACGCACATGGGCAAGGTTGTTGTAGAAGTCGACATTTCCAGCACAGAGGTAGCGTCCCAGTAACGTAGCGTGTGTCGTAAAGATTGTGGCAACAGGAATCTTGCGGGTTCGGCACATAATCAAACCGACACCAGACAGCCATTCATGGAAGTGAGTGATGATAAATGGGCAGCTCCCGCCACACTGAGCAACAAACTAAACGGGAAAGAAACCAGATGAGTCAAGTGTAGAAAAGTAAAAAATCTAAAATATTTAATCTTATCAAGTCTTATGCATCATGTTTCTGTCAGCGCTTGGTAATCTTTTATTCATCTTTCAGATTGTGTGCTTCATGCATGCCTCAGAATTATTTCCAAAACAGACTGAGTAAACAGAATCAAAGAGTGCAGACACTGTAGTATATTTCAGCTCACACAGAATATCAACTCGTGTCCTATTTCCTGCTCTTTTTTGGCAACTGTTCATACATTCCTATGAAATATAGATGTTGCTATTTAATATAGTTGTCTATTCCAGTCTTAATAGCCCATTAATAATAATCTTTGGATATAATGATTATATTGAAATGTTAATAACTCATTAATAATCATCTTTGCAATGTAGTCATATAGTCCAGGTCTTACTGGTACATTACATAAACATTTTTTCTAACCTAGCTGTTGTTTTGAGTTTTGAGCTAGATATTTTATCTGGGTTCACCATCACGAGGAACTTCCATAGTCAAAGTTCAACATTTTAAAATAAATTAATGCACCATTTAATGTGATTAAATCTTCCACCGACCCACTGTCCTAAAGTCTGTACTTTACAACTTGAATTATTTACAGCAGCTTTAGTGCCAGATCCTGCAGCTCCTATTTACTTATCCAGTATGCAGGCCAACAAGGGCCAGAGACATTGTCAATGTTCACCAGCGTACTGGAATGCACAATTGGAACAAGAGTGGGTTATTCATCCTCTCAATCCTGTCCCAACATTCATTTAGATGATGATTGTTCTGTATCTCAACTCAATTTATCCTTCTGTTATTTTTAACACAGCATGTCGTTAGGATCTAAAATGCAGTGTCTTTGTGTGGTAGAGGTAGATACAATCATGGATTTAAAAAGGGAACTGGATAAGTTTTTTAAAATTCATTTGTGAGACATGAGCGTCACTGGCTGGGCCAGCATTAGTTGCCCTTGGAGGGCAATTGAGAGTCAACCACATTGCTGTGGCTCTGGAGTCACATGTAGGCCAGACCAGGTAAGGACGGCAGATTTCCTTCACTAAAGGACATTATGAACCAGATGGGTTTTTCCGACAATCGACAATGGTTTCATGGTCATCAGTAGATTCTTAATTCCAGATATTTTTTATTGAATTCAAATTCCACCATCTGTCATAGTGGGATTCAAACCCGGGTTCCCAGAACATTAGTTGAGTTTCTGGATTAATAGTCTAGCGATAATACCACCAGGCCATCACCTCCCCTCAGTACCTGAGTAGTAGGAAATTTCTTAGCTACATGGAGAAAGCACAAGAGTGGGACTAGCTGGCACATTGTGTCAAAAGGCATCTTTCTGTGCTGTGGCCTCTCTATGATTCGAGCTATTCTATGGGATTATGACCCCACGCGGATTTCACTGACCTCTCCCAGGAACCAGGTGATGAGAAAACCAAAGAGAACAGCATCATTTGCTTCTCGGTCATACCAGGGAATCCCAATAGAGCAACATTCCCATAATTCTGCTTTCCAACGGTCCAAGCTCCAAGCTGTAGCACCAATATCAAACAGGATAACGCAAGGATTGCCCTCAATCAACCAACGCCCAAAGTACACCTGCAGAGAGAGGGAGAGGGACAAATTGTAAAAGAGATTTGGTTATTGTGGTGCTGCCCCATATCTGTTGCTATTTGATCTTGTATCCACGAGGGAAATAAATTTCAGCCATTGATCATACCAGCACTTAGGTTTTTCAGCTTATTTATTAGTCACAAGTAGGCTTACATTAACACTGCAATAAAGTTACTGTGAAAATTCCCTAGTCGTCACACTCCAACGCCTGTTCGGGTACACGGAGGGAGAATTTAGGTGGCCAATGCACCTAACCAATATGTCTTTTGGACTCTGGGAGGAAAGCGGAGCACACAGAGGAACCCAATGCAGACACAGGGAGAACGTGCAAATTCCACACAGACAGTGACCCTGACGCTGTGAGGCAGCAGTGCTAACCACTGTGCCACCCCGAGTGAGAAGGTTGTAAATTAAAATCTGAGTCCAAGATGTAAATATCCTTTGTCCTTTCTGATAATACAATAGTTAAGGGGTGCTGCACTGTCAGAGGTGAAAAGATGAACCAAGGCTCATTTACCCCCTCAGATGGATTTAAAGATATCCCGGTACTTTTTCCAAAGAACAAAGAGTTGTTCAGGCAACCTGGTCACTATTTATCCTTCAGTTAGGACCACCAAAACACACTGCCTGATCATTTCTCTCCCAGCTCTTTGTCAGAACTTGCAATGCACAAAGTGGTTACACCAAGATTGGTGGAGTAGTGGATGAGGTGGAGGGCTGTTGTAGGCTGCAAAGAGACATAGATAGGATGCAGAGCTGGGCTGAAAAATGGCAAATGGAGTTTAACCCTGACAAATGCGAGGTGATTCATTTTGGTAATACAAATTTAAATGTGGATTACAGGGTCAAAGGTAGGGTTCTGAAGAATGTGGAGGAACAGAGAGATCTTGGGGTTCATATCCATAGATCTCTGAAGGTTGCCACTCAAGTGGATAGAGCCGTGAAGAAGGCCTATAGTGTGTTGGTGTTCATTAACAGGGGGTTTGAGTTTAAGAGCCGTGGGGTTATGCTGCGACTGTACAGGACCTTGGTGAGACCACATTTGGAATATTGTGTGCAGTTCTGGTCACCTCACTACAAGAAGGATGTGGAGACACTGGAAAGAGTGCAAAGGAGATTTACCAGGATGCTGCCTGGTTTGGAGGGTAGGTCTTATGAGGAAAGGTTGAGGGAACTTGGGCTTTTCTCTTTGGAGCGGAGGAGGTTGAGAGGAGACTTGATAGAGGTTTATAAGATGATGAGGGGGATAGATAGAGTGAACGTTCAAAGACTATTTCCTCGGGTGAATGGAGCGGTAACTTGGGGGCATAACTATAGGGTTCATGGTGGGAGATATAGGAAGGATGTCCGAGGTAGATTTTTTACTCAGTGAGTGGTTGGGGTGTGGAATGGACTGCCTGCAGGGATAGTGGAGTCAGAAACTTTAGGAACATTTAAGAAGCTTTTGGATAGGCACATGGAGTACTTCGGGATGATAGGGAGGAAATAGCTTGATCTGGGTTTCAGACAAAGCTCGGCACAACATCGTGGGCCGAAGGGCCTGTTCTGTGCTGTACTGTTCTATGTTCTATGCGCTTGTTGAAATAGAAACTGTAACAACATTCCAAAAAGCGGTGAGGAAGGAGTATGTTGGCCTTCATAGCGAAAGGATTTGAGTATAGAGATAGGGTTGTTTTACTGCAATTGGACAGGGCGTTGGTGAGGCCACACCTGAAGCATTGTCTGCAGTTTTGGTGTCCTTGGCTGAGGGAGGGTGTCCTTGCTATAGAGGGAGCACAGCGAAGGTTCACCAAGCTGATTCCTGGGATGGCAGGTCTGTCATATGAGGAGAGACTGAGTCAGTTAGGATTATATTTCTTTCTTCAGAGGGAACTCTTCAAATGCAGACAATAAAAATAAAACAAAACATACTCCAACTTATAAATCAAAGAAAGGGTTTAGTAAAGAAACTTCATTACTCCAAACTTGGGGCCTCGCCCTGGGCCAATTCAAGTTCCCCACAATTCCCAACAGGTTTTTATTTATAATAGTCAGCTGGTCAAAGGATATGGGGCAAGTGGAAGCAGGTCATTGAGTTGGATAATCAGCCACGATAATAATGAATGGTGTAGCAGGCTCAAAGGGCTGAATGGCCTACTCCTGTTCCTATTTTCTACGCTTCTATGCTGCAAAAATAAGAAAAAGGTCATAACTTAAGGTTCCGAATCTGAATGCATGCATCATTGAAAAGACAGATGAACTGATGGCGCAAACAGAAATGAGTAAGTACGATCTGATAGCCATTACAGATGTGGAGATGCCGGTGTTGGACTGGGGTAAACACAGTAAGAAGTCTCACAACACCAGGTTAAAGTCCAACAGGTTTATTTGGCCAGCCATTACAGAGACATGGCTACAGGGTGACATTGATTGGGAGCTGAATATTGAAGGGTATTTGACCTCCAGGAAGGACAGGAAGTTAAGAATGGGTGGAGGGGTGGCTCTGTTAGATCATAGAAATCATAGAAACCCTACAGTGCAGAAGGAGGCCATTCGACCCATCGAGTCTGCACCGACCACAATCCCACCCAGGCCCTACCCCCACATATTTACCCGCTAATCCCTCTAACCTATGCATCCCAGGACTCTAAGGGGCAATTTTTAACCTGGCCAATCAACCTAACCCGCACATCTTTGGACTGTGGGAGGAAACCGGAGCACCCGGAGGAAACCCACGCAGACACGAGGAGAATGTGCAAACTCCACACAGACAGTGACCCAAGCCGGGAATCGAACCCGGGACCCTGGAGCTGTGAAGCAGCAGTGCTAACCACTGTGCTACCGTGCCGCCCTTAATGATGGTGTTAGCTCATTAGAGAAGGATGACCCAAGTTCAGGAAACGAGGATGTAGAAGCAGTTTGGGCCGAGATGAGAAATTGTAAAGGCAAGAAGTCAGTTGTGGGAGTGGTGCACAAGCCCCCTCATTGTAAACGGTAGGACAAAGTACAAAAGAAGAGATCGTGGGAGCTTGTCAGAAAGATACAACAATAATCACAAGGGATTTAATACAATATAAATTAGAAAAATCAGATGAGCAAAGGTAGCGTAGATTGCATAGTGCTCAGCATAGATACGTTCCAAGAAGAAAAATATCAAAGGGGAGGGACCATTATCTGTGGTTAAGTAAAATGGTTAAAAACAGTACCAAAGTTAAAGAAAATACATATATTTACATAAAGACAATTGGCAAGTCAGAAGATAGAAACATAGAAAACTACAGCACAAAACAGGCCCTTCGGCCCCACAAGTTGTGCCGAACATATCCCTACCTTTTAGGCCTACCTATAACCCTCCATCCTATTAAGTCCCATGTACTCATCCAGGAGTCTCTTAAAAGACCCTATTGAGTTTGCCTCCACCACCACTGACGGCAGCCGATTCCACTCGCCCACCACTCACGGAGTGAAAAACTTCCCCCTAACATATCCCCTGTACCGACCCTCCAGCACCTTAAACCTGTGTCCTCTCATAGCAGCCATTTCCACCCTGGGAAAAAGCCTCTGAGAGTCCACCCGATCTATGCCTCTCAACATCTTATATACCTCTATTAGGTCTCCTCTCATCCTACGTCTCTCCAAGGAGAAAAGACCGAGCTCCCTCAGCCTATCCTCATAAGGCATGCCACTCAATCCAGGCAACATCCTTGTAAATCTCCTCTGCACCCTTTCAATCTTTTCCACATCCTTCCTGTAATGAGGCGACCAGGACTGAGCACAGTACTCCAAGTGGGGTCTGACGAGGTCTTATATAGCTGCATCATTATCCCCGGACTCCTAAACTCAATCCCTCGATTGATAAAGGCCAGTATACCATACGCCTTCTTAACCACCTCCTCCACCTGCGGGGCTGATTTTAGAGTCCTATGGACCCGGACCCCAAGGTCCTTCTGATCCTCTACCGTACTAAGAGTCTTTCCCTTTATATTGTACTCCTTCATCCCATTCGACCTGCCAAAATGGACCACTACGCATTTATCTGGGTTGAAGTCCATCTGCCACTTCTCCGCCCAGTCTTGCATCCTATCTATGTCCCTCTGTAACTTCTGACATCCCTCCAGACTATCCACAACCCCACCAACCTTCGTGTCGTCGGCAAACTTACCAACCCATCCCTCCACTTGCTCATCCAGGTCATTTATGAAAATGACAAACAGCAAGGGTCCCAGAACAGATCCCTGGGGCACACCACTGGTGACCGACCTCCAATTAGAAAAAGACCCATCTATACACACTCTCTGCCTCCTTTGGGCAAGCCAGTTCTGGATCCACAGGGCAGCAGCACCTTGGATCCCATGCCCTCTCACTTTTTCTAGAAGCCTTGCATGGGGGACCTTATCGAACGCCTTGCTAAAATCCATATAAACCACATCTACCGCTTTCCCTTCGTCAATGTGTTTAGTCACATTTTCGAAGAACGCCACCAGGCTCGTAAGGCACGATCTGCCTTTGACAAAGCCATGCTGAGTATTCTTGAGCATACTAAACCTCTCTAAATGCTCATAAATCTTGTCCCTCAGGATCTTCTCCATCAGCTTACCAACCACTGAGGTTAGACTCACCGGTCGGTAATTTCCTGGGAAGAACATCAAAGAATGACCAAACGATTGATAAGGAGGGAACAAAACTGGAGTATGAGAGAAAGCTAGCCAGTAATATACAGACAGACAGTAAGAGTTTTGTATAGATATTTAAATAAAACAGTTAACAAAGCAAACATTGGTCCCATAGAAAGCGCATCTAAGGAATAGATCATGGAAACAGGCAGAACGAGATAGATTCTTGATTAACGAGGGAGTGAAAGGTCATCAGGGATCAGCAGGAATGTAGGGTTGAAGTTACAATCAGATCAGCCATGATCTTATTGAATGATGGAGCTCCAGGGTCCAGGTGACCTACTCCTGCTCCTAATTTACATGTTGATATATTTGTATAATCATAGAAGGTTTACAGCACAGAAAGAGGCCATTTGGCTGCCTGTACCAGCCAAAGAATGAGCCACCTGCTTTAATCCCACTTTCCAGCACTTGGTCCAAGCCCTGCGGGTTACAGCACTTAAGATGCATATCCAGATACCTTTTAAATGATTTGAGGGTTTTTGCCTCTACTACCCTTTCAGGCAGTGAATTCTGGACCCTCACAACCCTCTGGATGAAAAACATCTTCTGCACCTCTCCTCTTTCTACCAAATCGCTTTAAATCTCTGCCCCCTAGTCGCTGATCTCTCTGTTAAAATAAATAGGCTCTTCCCATATCCACTCTATCCAGGCCCCTAATAATTTTGAACATCTCAATCAAATCTCCCCTCAGCCTCTTCTGTACCAAGGAAAATAAATGCAACCTATCCACTCTTTCCTCATTGCTTTAATTTTACAGTCCGGACAACATCTTGGTAAATCTCCTCTGTATCCTCTCTAATGCAATTACATCCTTTCTGTAATGAGGTGACCGGAACTGTGCATAGTACTCAAGTTGCGACTTAACTAATGATTTATACAGCTCCAGCATAACCACCCTGCTCTTATATTCTATATCTTGACTAATAGAAAAAAGGATTCAGAGGACAGATTCAATCTCCACTTGAAGAGACAAGGAATAAATCAAGGATAGTCAGCATGGCTTCGTCAAGGGGAGATCAAGAAGGTCCATGGGATCCAGAACAGTTTGGCAAATTGGATCCAAAATTGTCTCAATGGCAGGAGGCAGAGGGTGTTGGTCAAAGTTGTTTTTGTGAGTGGAAGCCTGTGTCCAGTTGTGTACCGCAGGGATTGGTGCTGGGTCCCTTGCTGTTTGTTGTGTACATTAATGATCTAGATGTGAATGTGGGGGGATATGATCACTAAGTTCACCGCTGATTCAAAAGTTGGTGGTGAGGTAAATAGTGAGGAAAGCCTTAAATTATAGAATGATCTAGAATTGCTGGTCAGAACAGTGGCAAATGGAATTTAACCCTGAGAAGGGTGAGGTGATGTATTTTGGGAAGACAAACAAGACAAGGGAATATACAATGAACGGCAGGGTGCTAGGAAGTGCAGAGGATCAGACATGTCGAAAAGGTCGCTCAAGGCAGCTGAATAGGTAGGATAACGTGGTTGAAAAGGCGTACGGGATACTTGCCTTTATCAGCCGAGGCACTGAATAGAAAAGCAAGGAAGTAATGATGGGGCTATATAAAACGTTCATTAGGCCAGGAGTAAAGTACTGTGTGCAGTACTGTCTTTTCTTATCCCAGTAAGAAGTCCTCACAACACCAGGGTTAAAGTCCAACAGGTTTATTTGGAATCGCGAGCTTCTGGAGCGCTGCTCCTTCATCAGGTGAGCCCTGGTGCAGTTAGACTATTTCTGACACACATGTGGACAGTTCTTTACCTTTGTTGATCACTTCCCAGGCCACCTCGATGGAGGGCTCACCTGATGGAGGAGCAGTGCTCCGACAGAGGAGGGTCCAAAAGAGGTGGGGGAGTAGCAGTATTAGTTAGAGAGCATATTACAGCGGTGCAGAGGGGTCATGTAACGAGTCACTGTGGGTGGAGCTCAGAAACAGGAAGGGCGCAGTCGCTATGTTGGGGGTGTACTACAGGCCCCCCAACAGCCCAAGGGAAGTGGAAGAACGGATATGTCAGGAGATAATGGATAGGTGCAGGAAAAATAGGGTTGTTGTACTGGGAGACTTCAATTTTCCTGGTATAGACTGGAAATCGCGTAGGCCTGGGAGTCTGAATGGGGAGGAATTTGTAAAATGCGTACAGGAAGGTTCTTTGGAACAATATGTAGATAGCCCGACTAGAGAGGGGGCTATACTGGACCTAGTACTGGGGAATGAGCCCGGTCGGGTCTTCAAAGTTTCGGTAGGGGAACATGTGGCAAATAGTGACCACAATTCTGTTAGCTTTAGGATAGTGATGGAAAAGGATGAGTGGTGTCCCAAGGGTAAGGTGTTGGATTGGGGGAAGGCTAACTTTAGTGGGATTAGGCAGAAATTGGCAGCTGTTAAGTGGGAGAGGCTGTTTGAGGGTAAATCCACATCTGGCATGCGGCAGTCTTTTAAGGAACAGTTGTTAGGGCTGCAGGATAGGCATGTGCCTGTAAAAAAGAAAGATAGGAAGGGTAGGATTCGAAAACCGTGGATAACCAGGGAAATTGAGGGATTGGTCAAAAAGAAAAGAGGCGTACATTAGGTCCAGGCAGCTAAAAACAGAGGGAGCTCTGGAGGAATACAAAGAAAGTAGGAAAGAACTCAAACGAGGAATTAGAAGGGCAAAAAGGGGTCACGAAATGTCCTTGGCAGACAGGATTAAGGAGAATCCCAAGGCATTTTATTCATATGTTAGGAACAAAAGGGTTGTCGGGGAAAAAATCGGACCTCTCAGGGACAAAAGTGGGGAATTACGCTTAGAGCCCAAAGAAATAGGGGAGATCCTAAATGAATACTTTGCGTCGGTATTCACAAAGGAGAGGGATGTGATGACTGGGAGTGTCTCGGAGGGGAGTGTTGACCCATTAGAGAAAATCTCCATTACAAGGGATGAAGTGTTAGGGTTTTTAGGGAATATAAAGACTGACAAATCCCCAGGGCCTGATGGAATCTATCCAAGGCTGCTCAGGGAGACGAAAGATGAAATCGCTGGGCCTCTGACGCAAATCTTTGTCTCGTCACTGGACACAGGTGAGGTCCCAGAGGATTGGAGGATAGCTAATGTGGTCCCGTTATTTAAGAAGGGTAGGAAGGGTAACCCGGGTAATTATAGGCCGGTGAGCTTGACGTCCGTGGTCGGGAAGTTGTTGGAGAAGATTCTTAGAGATGGGATGTATGCGCATTTAGAAAGGAATAAACTCATTAACGATAGTCAGCATGGTTTTGTGAGAGGG
This sequence comes from Mustelus asterias, assembly GCF_964213995.1. Taxonomy (NCBI): domain Eukaryota; kingdom Metazoa; phylum Chordata; class Chondrichthyes; order Carcharhiniformes; family Triakidae; genus Mustelus; species Mustelus asterias. The sequence goes on along the minus strand of NC_135821.1, from coordinate 9,389,327 downwards.
AGGTCATGCCTCACTAACCTGGTGGAGTTTTTTGAAGAAGTGACTAGAATGGTTGACGAGGGAAGGGCCGTGGATGTCGTCCCTTTGGACTTTAGTAAAGCGTTTGACAAAGGCCCTCATGGTAGGTTGGTGCAAAAGGTTGGATCTCATGGGATAAAGGGGGAGGTGGCTAGATGGGTGGAGAACTGGCTTGGTCACAGAAGACAGAGGGTGGTAGTGGAAGGGTCTTTTTCCGGCTGGATGCCTGTGACTAGTGGTGTTCCGCAGGGCTCTGTATTGGGACCTCTGCTGTTTGTGATTTATATAAACGATCTGGAAGAAGGTGTAACTGGGGTGATCAGTAAGTTTGCGGACGACACGAAAATGGCTGGACTTGCAGATAGTGAGGAACATTGTCAGAGGCTACAGAAGGATATAAATAGGCTGGAAATTTGGGCAAAGAAATCGCAGATGGAGTTCAATCCAGATAAATGCGAAGTGATGCATTTTGGTAGAGCTAATGTAGGGGGGAGCTATACGATAAATGGCAGAACCATAAAGAGTGTAGATACGCAGAGGGACCTGGGTGTGCAAGTCCACAGATCCTTGAAGGTGACGTCACAGGTGGAGAAGGTAGTGAATAAGGCATATGGCATGCTTGCCTTTATAGGACGGGCATAGAGTATAAAAGTTGGGGTCTGATGTTGCAGTTGTATAGAACGTTGGTTCGGCCGCATTTGGAATACTGCGCCCAGTTCTGGTCGCCACACTACCGGAAGGACGTGGAGGCTTTAGAGAGAGTGCAGAGGAGGTTTACCAGGATGTTGCCTGGTATGGAGGGGCTTAGTTATGAGGAGAGATTGGGTAAACTGGGGTTGTTCTCACAGGAAGACGGAGGATGAGGGGTGACTTAATAGAGGTGTATAAAATTATGAAAGGCATAGATAGGGTGAACGGTGGGAAGCTTTTTCCCAGGTCGGTGGTGACGTTCATGAGGGGTCATAGGTTCAAGGTGGGGCGGGGGGGGGGGGGGGGGGGGGGGAGGTTTAACACGGATATCAGAAGGACGTATTTTACACAGAGGGTGGTGGGGGCCTGGAATGCGCTGCCGGGCAAGGTGGTGGAGGCGGACACACTGGGAACGCTTAAGACTTATCTAGATGGCCACATGAACAGAGTGGGAATGGAGGGATACAAAAGAATGGTCTAGTTTGGACCAGGGAGCGGCGCGGGCTTGGAGGGCCGAAGGGCCTGTTCCTGTGCTGTATTATTCTTTGTTTGAAAGCTCCTGATTCCGACTTTAACCTGGTGTTGTGAGACTTCTTACTGTACCCACCCCAGTCCAACACCGGCATCTCCACCTCATTTTCTTACCCTGGAAGCTTATATTTAGGGGGCTCCAGACTACCCCCATTTCATTGAACATTGAATCATTTCTTTTGTACATTTTTTGATAGTATTGTGAAAATTGCGAATTGAAGTTGTCATTCTCAGTGTCTGATATGACTAAACACAACGTGAGTTCTAGTTTCACACCTCTGTCAGTGTGATACCTTGCAGCCTTTGGAATTCATTGACTCGATGGTCCGCCTGATAGCGGGGTTCTGCGGTTCTGCCAGCTCCACCTGTGACTTTACGTTTTGCTCAAAATATGGACCCATCATCACGTAATTCTCGCCCCATTCATCAATTGTTACCTTTGCCTTGGTTTGAATCACAGTGTAGATACCTCCAACTGTAGAGAGACAGAGCCGGAAAATAGTTAAACTGTCTCTGAGAGTGCCAGTGCAGTTAGACTATTTTTGACACACACGTGGACAGTTCCTTACCTTTGTTAGTCACTTCCCAGGCCACCTCAATCAGGATAACATCATCACGGGACACTATCATGGAGTCCTCCAGCTGACCGCCGGACCTTCTGCCAGGAATGGACATCTCCAGACTACTGGGAACAATAATCAAAATGCATCAGAACTACAATGGGATGAAAGTAGAAGAAGCGCTGAACACAAGTTTTAGGAAGAGGGGATTGCAGATCCTGGGCAATGCTGCACAGTGACCCGGGGGAGATGCCAGTCCCTGGGCAATGCTGCACAGTGACCCGGGGGAGATGCCAGGTCCTGGACAATGTCACATTGTGACCCGGGGGAGATGCCACAAGTCCTGGGCAATGCTGCACTGTGACCCGGGGGAGATGCCACAAGTCCTGGGCAATGCTGCACTGTGACCCGGGGGAGATGCCACAAGTCCTGGGCAATGCTGCACTGTGACCCGGGGGAGATGCCAGTCCATGGGCAATGCTGCACTGTGACCCGGAGCGGTCCGAAAGGGCGACACTGGCTCCGGCCAGTGACAATCAGGAGCGCCCCATGAGTGTGACTGACAAACCCCCCTACCAATCACTGGCCCGGGTGAGAATATCTAACCAATCGAGTTGATGGGAGGGCGGGACTTACAGCAAGCGGCTCCGCCCCTAATATGACTGGCACATCAATCAGACCAAACCTCATAAACCCCGAGGGCAGCGCTCATCTCTTAAAGGCTCATTTTTAATTGTGCAACTATATTTCAAGAGGATGTGGCAATAATCTGGGCAGATGTTGATTGAGCTGTTAATAATTTGCGGGAATGAGTTTGAGATTTGAGGATTAGTGAGGTTAGCTACATCTTCAAAAAAAAACCCTACTGGTCCCATTGCCAGAAAATATAAAACAATTCAACTTAAAAAAAATAATGGAAGAATCGTCACTTTCCAGTTTTTCTTTATTATTGCACAGGGTGTGGGTATCGCTGACTTTTCTTGCCCATTTCTGGTTACCCTAGAGGTGGTGGTGGTGGTGAGCTGCCTTCTTGAAACACTGCAGTCCATGTGCTGTGGGTTGACCCACAGTGCTGTTAGAGAGAATTCCAGGATTTTGATCTAGCAACAATGAAAGAACAGCCGATATAGTTCTAAGACAGGATGGTGAGTGAGTTGGAGGGGAAACTTGCAGGGGGTGGTATTGTCACAAATCTACTGCCCTTGGCGCTGATGGAGAACATAGGTTTGGGAGATAGTGTTGTCAATGATGGCACAGACTATAGGGACTCCTGAGTTACTTACTGCAGAATTCCCAAATCCCAGCCTGTGATCTACTGTTGTAGCCACAGTATTTATATGGCTGGTGCAGTTTAGTTTTTGGTTAATAGTAACCTGCAAGCTGTTGATAGTGGAGGATTTAGCAATGGTAATGCTATTGAACATCAAGGGATGATGGTTGGATCTTTCATTGGACATAGTCAATGCCTGCCACTTGTGTGGTGTTAAGCCAAGCCCAAGTGTTGAGCTGCATGGTCATAGGCTGTATCCCCATTTCTGACTTCAAAATGGAGGGAAGGGCATCAAGGACACTTGCCTGGTATAGGCAAACAAGTAGGCAGCCATTTAGTTCCTCAAGCCATTATTAAGATCACAGCTGATCTGACTAACCTCAATTCCACATTCTGAATTCCTGCTTCCACTACCTTTGAGGAAGTGGCTTCTAGTGACTCAATCCTCAAAAATATTCTCATCTTTGTCTTACAAGAGGAAGTTTGAAATTCTCTAACAAGAGGAAATATCCTCACCACATCCATCCTGTCAATAACCTTCAGGACTTTAAAGTCACCTGTTAGTGAACCTGTCCAACCTCTTCTCAAGACAACCCACATTCATCCAGTAAACCTTCTCATGTTTACATCTTTCCTCAAGGAGACCAATATTGTGCACAATACTCCAGATGTGGTCTCACTCAATTGACAACCAGTACTTGACCCTTCTGGCTGAAGATTGTAGTAAATGCTTTAGCCTTATCTTTCGCACTGATGTACTGAACTCCCCCATCATTGAGAAAGGGAAATCCCCTAGATATTTATGTTTGAATATGTATTCAATGTTCTATGTTTGGATAGTGACTGTAACAATGTTCCCCATATTACAGGAACAGAACTATAGTGGAAAGTATTCAGCAAGACGGTGAACAGTGGCAGCTTTTAAAGAGAAAAAAACAGCTGCAAGATTAATGGAATTTCATGCAATTACAAGTACCATGGGCAAGACGGCACACCCCTAAATTTTTTTTTAACAATGAGAATTCATATTAACCCAAATTCTCTGACTGAGAATTTCACTGTCAGACACATCATAACTTGCTCTTTAGAAACTTGGCTTCGTAGTCCTTGTAGAATAGCTAACAGTTTATTAGTCAGTTGAGCTACAGAGAACTATTTCATCATTTGGTAAGTAGTTTGTTAAATTGGGCATGATGAGAAAGGATTGTTTGAATTTTGCATAAATCTCCTGTCCTAGAAGTTCCAGGAGAATTATAATATTAATTAAATAATTGATGCTAGTTTGGAAGTTTTCTACCAGAACCACATTAAACTGAGCATCTTATTTGTCTAAAGATTGAAATGTTTAAATGATTAACAGGTATTACCTCAAAACCTATGGCAGTTTGAGAGAAGTTTTAGCACCCAAATCACCCTTCCCCTCCATCTCTCCCTCCCCTGACCTTCAGTGAGACTTGGGTTGATGAAATTACAGGTCTGGCATGAATAGAGCAGATTTATTTTGTGCATCTAATTAACTTAGTTCAAATGGAGGGGTAAAAACTCCAAGACAAACCTCCTGTATAGCCATGTAACAATTCAACATATTCTAGAAATTAATATTCAAAATGACTGATCTAGTCCAATAAAAAAAAACAATTTATTTCCATCTGACAGTCATCATGGCAGCAAACCCAAGAAGCAAGAGGAAAAGTGCCACCACCAGCAGCACAGTGATCACAACCATATTTCCAGATCGCATTCCAGCATCCCAAACATGGATGGGAAAGATAGGTTGGAGGGTCATCTGCAGAAAGAAAATGCAAGGTTAAGTCTAGTTTCATGGAGCACATGTTGGGTGGGAATGGGTTGTGCAGAAGGAAAAAAAGGAACTCAGATTTGTGCAAAAATCTCTTTCAAAAATACAAAATCAAATTTAAGGAATCTCAAATTTGGCAAGTTAAAGGTCTGTGCCTTTTTTAATCTCACTCCAGTTTACTGACAGAATATTCTTTGTAATCAACTATTCCAGAACATAAAGCTGCCAACTTGCCTCTAGTTGTTATGGAATCAGACCACTGAGTCATTACTAAGGGTTTTGCAGAGGAGTCCAAAACAATGTAGTGAACCGTGAAAAGGCAATGGGATGCTGTTATGGAAGATCAAATTACACTGCAGTCATTATTGCATTTTATTTCAATGATCAAAAATCAATCTAGGAACCACCAAAATAATGAACCAATGGTTAAAGAAACCACAGACCAGGTTCTCAGTAGCAAGTTTGGGGGGGGGGGGGGGGGGGGGGTGGTGAGGGGAGAAGAGGGGGGGGAATGCCAGAGTGTGGCAACTAGGGGATTTTCACAGCAAAATCATTGCAGCATTAATGCAAGCCTACTTGTGACACTAATAAATAAACTTTAAAACTTGTAGTCAGGCCCACTCACTCCAGAAGCAGATCCCAAGTCTTTAATCTGCAAAATGTGGCCCCACTTCTCTATGGATAGCAGGAAGCCAATTTGCTGCAGCAGAATTAGAGCACAGAGCACAAAACCAGGCCATTCAACCCAACCTATACTGTTCTTTATCCTCTATTTCAAGTTTACTACTGTCCATTATCATAAGCCTTATTTCTTCCGTGTGCCCTCACACTTGTCTATCCTTCCCCATCAACCAGATAGGAGCTCTAAATTCAGTTAAAATGAGGTATTCACCATTTAATTTTGGTTGCTATCCAATATTGTTGATCTCTAGTTCTGCCCCACAAGAGGAAACATCATGTCCACCAACCTTTCATAAGTTAAGACCCGAATGAATGAATTATTGAACATTGCTCCACTTGGCAGCAGATTTTTCATCTGTCTGATGCGACGAAAAATTGGAGCAGCACAGTATAGTCGGCATTTTATCTTTGCTTGGAGACACTTACCTGAAGCTCTGTCCCGGCAATACATGTTCAATGCAGCTGCCATTCTTGCAAGCAATGCTAGGTCCCATCTGATAGGCCAATTCTGCTGGCTCAGGAGAAAAGTAGGTGCAAGAGGGAACACAGTACTTCTGGGTCAAAACAAAAGTGCTATTGTCTGCCAAAGGAAGGTGAATCAATTAAAATTGGGTTTTGTTAACATGCTACCTTAATGTGAATTCTGAGCCTTGTTTTAACTGCTCAAAGTTATCCCAGTGTTGAGGGAAAAGTGAATAATTGGTAACAAATTAATCCAGGCACAAGTTAATAACTCTCAGCCATACAAAGAGCTACAATCACATCTATAGGACACTAGTTTCAAACAGACATCTCAGTATAAAAATGAGTTATTGATGCCAATGTCTTTGTCCTACTCAATCCTTTGCAAGCACCAAAGAATGCAGAATATAACTCCGTAAACAAACTCCACCTTTTCTACCCATTCATTGTTAATAAAAACATGTTCAAAACTGTAGGACTAATTAACAGTTTCAGATGTGAGAAAATGAGAGAGATGGAGTTCAGCATGAGAATCTGGGTGTAGGTGATATCTTGGGTTTGGAATACAAAAGTGTTTCAGAAGCTTAAATTAAGCTCACCTGCTCTTAAAATCTCCACAATAATGGATGCAGAAGATGGGTCAGTGGTTATTTGGTCAGCTCTGTGCAGCCCACATTTCAAACAGACAGTGGGCAGGTTGCAGCCAGATCAGTGTAGCAAGTCGTGACAAATCACCATTGCAAGGCACAATACTGAAATCTGAAAAATGGTACGATAGCTGAAGTCAAATGGGTCCTAACAAAGCTGTGATACTTTAGCCACCATGGAAACACTAAACTACATGATCATATAATTTAAAACACATCTACAGGACTAACCAAAACAAACTAAGATAGCTGCAAACTTGTGTTAATATAGCAAAATGCAGTTACAATCTTGGCAGAAAATAATCTTTAATGAGAAATTCAAAATCCATTATTTACTGCAAGATGAAGCCACAAGGTCCCACATTTTAAATTTGTTTTACTAAAATCAAGCCAACTATTGTACAAAATGGACACTTTGCAGACTAAATTCAACTGAACCTTCTATCATCACTTTCCCCCAAAGTCTCAGCTATTCAGATTTGAGAGGTTATCCACTTACTTGGAACTAAACTTGAATTTCAATTCCTGTTCAAGGATTGACAAAATTAGAAACACCTCCGTACCTAACCATAGTCGTCGTCTGCTCTACAGCTCATTTTGTTGACTCAGGGCTTAAGGCCGCCACCCACAAACTTGGTTTTCACTCAACCTTCTGGCTTTCCAAGCTGAACCGCTCAACTGAGTGAAGCAGATAAAAATCCACAAAGGGCAATTCCCTGCAAACCACCAACAATGATCTAGCATGTTCCAAACAGAAATTTATTTTTTCACCTTCAAACAAACCCTTTGATTCTGTGATCCATGTGAATAATTCCACTCCATTAGCATTAACTTTTTGCTCACACCCCTCCAAAATTTACAAATCCCACCAAGCAACTCCCTTCTTTACAACCTTATTTTAAGCAAATCAGGAACTATATACATAATTCAATTCTTTTGGGGCAAGTGTTGACACCCTGACAACCAGAAGTTGAGGTAGTCTATGCATTGCTCAAGTTTCCTCCCTTCCAATCTTACTAAAAACACAGGTCATTCTTCTTGTCTAAACTAAAAGTAACCTTGAACATAATACAACCACAAAAATACAATTGGCAGCAATCAGTTTGCACAATTGAGGGATACACAAATAGAAGTAAAATGACATTATAATCCATTATGGTTGAGGGACAACTATACCCCTTCAAATAGTGATATTGGATCTTTCACAATTTAACACCTAATCCACTCAGTCCTGAGGAATCAGCCTAGATTATACACTGGAGTCTCACAAGCAGAACTTGAGCTCATGGTCTTTGCTCCAAGAGAAATGCCTTCTCAGGTTAAGGGAACTAAAAAGGAAATAGGATCCTCAAGTAGAGATTTTCTACAGTGTCTCATATCTAGGCTTTTTCCCCAGAAGCTCCATTTAGGTTTGGTGACATCATCATTCTTCTTGGTATTACACACATCACCAAATGATTCGTAACCAGCAATAATTCAGCCAGATGGAACCCCAAGACCAATGTTAGAGTTTTTAAAGTAGGAATGTGTGATTAAGATATATTTACAGTATCTATAAATCATTCCCAACCCCAGATCCTACAGCCTTTTTAGTAAAAATGCAGTCAAGGTAGATTATGACTAAAGAAGCAATTAAAATACAAGCTTTAGATTTATCATCTGCAAGCAAATTCATACCACAATCATTTTCAGTTAATAGCCTTGTACCCCTTTGTTGAATGCTTCTTACCTACAACAAGTTGTGAATTACAAGAATAGAAAAGCACAATTAACCCAGCCAACCACCTTCTAGCTCCCATCCCTATTACTGACACTAAAACAAATGGCATAGGCCTTAGACTCCTCAATTTATTCAAATCCAATCTGTGATTAACCAGTTTCAGCTGTCAAGACTGACTAAACAGCAAACCACACATGAGATGTAATCAACACTGTGTCAGTTAGACAAATAGTGTCATCATGGGAAAACTGAGGTGCTTGATCAATCTCCAAACACAAGAGGTCTTGGGGCTTGCCCTGGCATTTGAGTTAGAAGCTCTTGGTTCAAGTCCCATTCCAGGGCTTGTTGGCTATGGAAGGAGTGTTTATCATTTGGCTTACAACCTACTATTCCTGTTATATATTAGATGTTTTGGCCGTTAGTACTAACAAGACAAAAGATGATAAGGTGCTACACTGTGGCGTTTGAACCAAACCAGCACAGATTTAAGAACTGTTGCCAGATTGAAGCCCAATAGGGAGAAAGATAAAGACTCACAAATGCCTCTGGTGGTGTCACAGCACACCATGTGACTAATACACAGCGATGCATTGCTTTACCGTACATAACAGTCCTCCCCTTTAGTAGTACAACAACAAACTTTTAAACATTAATGGTTATCCACTATGAACATCAGTTACATTACCAACTATTATTATCTACAAATGTACAATTAATACGAGAGTCTTTCTGATAGACATTGATTTCGTTTTGGTAAAATATATGTTCTGGAGTCTGATTTTTGATATCCTCGATGGCCAGTTCCTCATGAATATCAGGTACTTCATCTTGTGCAGTTGCTTCATTGTCAGCTTCCAGAGATGTCGGTTGTTCTTCTGGAGCAGAACCTGAGCTTTCTGTAGTAATCTTTGGTTCAGGGATTTCAAAGCCTTGTGCGTCTGATGTAAACCTTTCTGATACTGTCTCCACTAATTCACTTTTTGGAGCGAGGATTTGATCCGTGTGTCTCCGCCATATTTTCTCATCATCAGATCGCACTGTATAAGAAATCGAATCTGTCTTAGCTTGAATGGTTGCAGATACCCACTGCTCACTTGTAGTTTCTCGCTAAACCTCTTTCTCCGTTTAAAACTCCTCAGTTTCAATAGTTGTTCACAGCGAGTAACTTGTGTTTGTTGGTGTTGCTCTACTATTGCAGTCGTGTCAGGTGGTGTGAGTAGATCGAATTTAGTCACCACTTTCCTTCTCCGGAACAACATTGTGTGGTGATGTGAGTTGGGCAAAGAAATGGCAGATGGAGTTCAATCCTGATTAATGCGAAGTGATGCATTTTGGTAGAAATAATGTAGGGAGGAGCTATACGATAAATGGCAGAACCATAAAGGGTGTAGATACGCAGAGGGACCTGGGTGTGCAAGTCCACAGATCCTTGAAGGTGACGTCACAGGTGGAGAAGGTGGTGAAGAAGGCATATGGCATGCTTGCCTTTATAGGACGGGCATAGAGTATAAAAGTTGGGGTCTGATGTTGCAGATGTATAGAACGTTGGTTCGGCCGCATTTGGAATACTGCGTCCAGTTCTGGTGGCCACACTACCAGAAGGACGTGGAGGCTTTGGAGAGAGTACAGAGGAGGTTTACCAGGATGTTGCCTGGTATGGAGGGGCTTAGTTATGAGGAGAGATTGGGTAAACTGGGGTTGTTCTCCCTGGAAAGACGGAGGATGAGGGGAGACTTAATAGAGGTGTATAAAATTATGAAAGGCATAGATAGGGTGAACGGTGGGAAGCTTTTCCCCAGGTCGGTGGTGATGTTCACGAGGGGTCATAGGTTCAAGGTGAAGGGGGGGAGGTTTAACACAGATATCAGAAGGACATATTTTACACAGAGGGTGGTGGGGGCCTGGAATGCGCTGCCAGGCAAGGTGGTGGAGGCGGACACACTGGGAATGTTTAAGACTTATCTAGACAGCCATATGAACGGAGTGGGAATGGAGGGATACAAAAGAATGGTCTAGTTTGGACCAGGGAGCGGCACGGGCTTGGAGGGCCGAAGGGCCTGTTCCTGTGCTGTATTGTTCATTGTTCTTTGTTCTTGTGTTCTGATAGGATAGCAAACCTTCATCTTTTGACAGTTTGATGGCATGTTTCAGGGACTGTACTAACCTCTCCGCCAAGCTCTTAGTGTCATAGTCATCGAGTCATAGAGGTTTACAGCATGGAAACAGGCCCTTCGGGCCAACTTGTCCATGCCACCCAGTTTTTAACCATTAAGCTAGTCCCAATTGTCGGCATTTGGCCCATATCCCTCTACACCCGTCTTACCCATGCAACTGTGTCAATGCTTTTTAAAAGACAAAATTGTACCTGCCTCTACTACTACTTCTGGCAGCTTGTTCCAGACACTCACCACCCTCTGCGTGAAAAAATTGCCTCCCTGGACCCTTTTGTATCTCTCCCCTCTCACCTTAAACCTATGACCTCTAATTTTAGACTCCCCTACCTTTGGGAAAAGATGTTGACCAGCTGATCTATCCCCCTCATTATTTTATAGACCTCTGTAAGATCACCCCTAAGCTCCAAGGAAAAAAGTCCCAGTCTATCCAGTCCCTCCTTATAACTCAAACCATAAAGTCCCGGTAGCATCCTAATAAATCTTTTCTGTACTCTTTCTAGTTTAATAATATCCTTTCTATAATAGGGTGACCAGAACTGTACACAGTATTCTGAGTGTAGCCTTACCAATATCTTGTACAATTTCAACAAGACATCCCAACTCCTGTATTCAATGTTCTGACCAATGAAACCAAGTATGCCGAATGCCTTCTACTCCACCCTATTCATCTGTGACTCCACTTTCAAGGAGCTATGAACCTGTAACCCTAGATCTCTTTGTTCTATAACTCTCCCCAACGCCCTATCATCAACTGAATAAGTCCTGCCCCAGTTCAATCTACCAAAATACATCACCTCGCACCTCGTTTATCTAAATTAAATTCCATCTGCCATTCACTGGCCCACTGGCCCAACTGATCAAGATCCCATTACAATTTTAGATAACCTTCTTCACTGTCCGTAATGTCACTAATCTTGGTATCATCTGCAAACTTTCTCATCCTATAAATGACAAATAACAGTGGACCCAGCACTGATCCCTGAGGCACACCGCTGGTTACAGGCCTTCAGTTTGTAAAACAACCCTCTACAACCATCCTCTGTCTTCTGTCATCAACTTTTCGGAGCCCCAAGCCCCTTCTTCAGGTGACCTGAAGAAGGTGATTCTCACCTGAAGAAGGGGCTTGGGGCTCCGAAAGCTTGTGTGGCTTTTGCTACCAAATAAACCTGTTGGACTTTAACCTGGTGTTGTTCAACTTCTTACTGTGTTTACCCAGTCCAACGCCGGCATCTCCACATTCTGTCATCAAGCCAATTTAGTGGATGGATGATATGGGGCAGTTCTTATGGATTGTATACCATTGCTCTTGAGATAATCCACAAATTACTGGGATGTAAATTGCATTCCATTATCGCTGACTAGTTGTTCAGGCCATCCAAATCTTGTGAACAACTCATCCAACTCCTCAGTGGTTCTTTCTGTCATGGTGGATTTCATCATCCTGATTTCAGGCCACTTTGAATGCGTGTCCACTCGGACAAGAAACAGGTTACCTTCAATGGATCTCACAAAGTCAATATGTATCCTCTGCCAAGGTTGTTTTGGCCAATCTGAATTCTAGGGCATGACTGACATTGCTTAACTTTCTCTTCTATTTCTGAGTCAAATCCCGGCCGCCAAAAATAGCTTTGTGTGAGCTCTTTCATCCGCACCATCCCTGGATGACCTTTGTACAGTTGGTCCAGGATTTGGTTTCATAAGCATGGAGGGATGATCACCCTAATTCCCCTTAGCAATACGTACTTCTTTTTGGACTGTTAATTTAAATTCTCTCAATATAAAAGGTATGAATTCAGGATTTTTCTTTTGTTGTCCAATGATGTTCCTCTTAAAAGCATTTCCATGAGCCTACCCATTTTTGGATAATTTCTCATGTGCTTTTGCACCCTGAGATGATGTTATTGGGATATTCTCCACCTGCATGTCAATGGCAGAATTATTTGGATGTTTCATTTGCCTATTATGAATGGTCCCTCTGAGGTTCTCATTGGATGAAGTGAGGAGATTTGCTATAGATTTATAGAAAATAACAGCAGAGGAGATGATCAGTCAGCCCATCAGATGGGCCATTTGGGTGGCATGGTAGCACAGTGGTTAGCACTGCTGCTTCACAGCTCCAGGGACCTGGGTTCGATTCCCGGCTTGGGTCACTGTCTGTGTGGAGTTTGCACATTCTCCTCGTGTCTGCGTGGGTTTCCTCCAGGTGCTCCGGTTTCCTCCCACGGTCCAAAGATGTGCGGGTTAGGTTGATTGGCCATGCTAAAATTGCCCCTTAATGTCCTGAGATGCATAGGTTAGAGGGATTAGCGGGTAAATGTGTAGGGATATGGGGGTAGGGCCTGGGTGGGATTGTGGTCGGTGCAGACTCGATGGGCCAGATGGCCTCTTTCTGCACTGTAGGGTTTCTATGATTTCTATGATTTGGATTTCTAGAGGTATTTGGTAACGGTTATTTATTATTGTCAAAAGTAGACTTACATTAACACTGCAATGAAGTAACTGTGAAAATGCCTCAGTCGCCACACTCTGGTGTCTGTTCGGGTACACTGAGGGAGGATTTAGCATGGCCAATGCACCTAACCAGCATGTCTTTCGTACTGTGGGAGGAAACCGGAGCACCCGGAGGAAACCCACGCAGACACGGGAAGAACGTGCAGACTCCACACAGACAGTGACCCAATCCGGGAATTAAACCCAGGTCTCTGGCACTGTGAGGCAGCAGTGCTAACCACTGTGCCACAGTGGTGGTACATCAAAGGTTACTACATTATAGAAGATTGCATTGTATAAGAGGTAACATATTAACATGGATAAAGGATTTGTTAGCTAACAGGAAGCAGAGAGTAGGGATAAAAGGATCTTTTTCATGTTGGCACTTGTAGAGTGCCACAGGAATCAGTGCTGGGCCTTCAACTATTTACAATTCACAGCAATGATGTGGATGAAGAGATTGATGTTGTTAAATTTGGGGATGGCAACAACATAGATAGGAAAGTAAGTCAGGAAGAGGCAGAGTGTATGCAAAGGAATATAGAGAGGTTAAGTGAGCTGGCAAAAAATTAGGCAGATTTGATTTGATTTATTATTGTCACATAGAGCAAGCAACAGTACAACAGTTCCAACTTCTCCTAATTCCTTTCTTTATTGTAATATGTTTCTGTATGTCCTAATTGAAAAAATAGGGAAATATTATTTTAACAATATCTTCAGCAGAATACGCCCTTATTATAATAAATAAGTTGAAGAATGAAATATTAAAGTAGTTCTGTGTCAGTAATCATATAATGCAATAGCCTCATTCACAACTCTCTCAACGCAAATAGAAAAATCCCCACACCCCCCACCTCAGCTGAACAATTCCCAGAGATAATGCTACAGGTGAGGGGGAAGGGGTGGGTCTATATTAGAATGCAGTCTTCAGCCCACCAAGTCTGTGCCTCTACGTGGTCCACATCCCTCTATTCCCTGCCTATCCATGTATCTATCCAGATGCCTCTTGAACGTTGTTATAACAGCTTCTTTTAGCAGCATCCAGAGACAGTTCCATCTCCAGTTCTGCTATTTTATCAGAACCATTTCCTCGTCTACAATTGCATCAAACAATTATTCCAGATTCTCTTCCTCTTCAGCTCCATTCTCACTTCTAAACATTTATGAAACCTGATGCAAATTATTTATTTAAAATCTCCCATAACTTGGTTCCAACTTCTCCTTAATTCCTTTCTTTATTTTAATATGTTTCTGTATGTCCTAATTGAAAAGATAGGGAAATATTATTTTAACAATATCTTCAGCAGAATATGCCCTTATTATAATAAATAAGTTGAAGAATGAAATATTAAAGTAGTTCTGTGTCAGTAATCATATAATGCAATAGCCTCATTCACAACTCTCTCAACGCAAATAGAAAAATCCCCACACCCCCCACCTCAGCTGAACAATTCCCAGAGATACTGCTACAGGTGAGGGGGAAGGGGTGGGTCTATATTAGAATGCAGTCTGAGAGTGGTGACAGGAGGACTAATGGAACAGTCAGTTTCAGTCAGCTCAATCCCACTTGATATCTAACCTGTGCGACAAAGACTTGAACATTGCCTCACTGTCATCACTGATCAAACATCGGGATCTCGTTTCCCATCACTCAGCCACTTTCATTCCAACAATCCCACTTTCTCATCTTTTCCCTGTTGGGATTGTTCGGACACGAGGAAGACGCTATTCTGCTGTATCACCAGGAAAATACCGTAAGGTTTAACTTGCTTGTGTTTGTATTTTAGAAAAGAAATTGTATTTATATTGCAGGATTTGTTGTCACAATCCAAACCAGTGGTCGTTAACCACTGGGAGTTAACCAATAGGGAGTTAACCAATGGGCAGTTAACAAGTTGCAGTTAATTAGTCAGCAGTTAATGAACAGGTAGTTAACCAACAACAGTAAACCAGCACATAATTAATTAGCAGACAGCTAACAAGCAACAGTTAACTAATGAGTAATTAATTAGTGGGTAGGTAACCAGCAGCAATTTATTATCTCGCCACTACCTGTAGGTCAGTTGGATGAGAAATAACTACTGATCTTGCCAGTGGCATCCTCTGAACAAAGTAGTTAGCCAGTGAGAACTTAACTAGTGGGCAATAAATTAGCCATTAATTAATAGACAGTTAATAAGCAGCCAGTTCATTGGCAAACAACTGACTGACAGCAGTTAATTAGTGGGTAGATAATTAGTTAACAGTAAATTGAGTTAACAGGCAGTTAATTAATGGGCAGTTAACCAGCGACAGTTAACCAAAACACAGTTAACCAACAGCAATTAACCAGCAGGCAGTTATTTAAGGACAATTACCCAGTGATCAGCTAGTTAGTAGGCAGTTAACCAGCAGCAGTTAATTAGTGGGCAGTTAAGCATTGACAGTTAACCAGAACATAGTTAACCAACAGCAGTTAACCAACAGGCAGTTAATTATCAAGTTGTTAATTCAGGGTGCTCAGCTAGTGATCAGCTAGTTTATGGGCAGTTAACCAGTGTCCGTGGATCCAGTTGTGGCGATACAGGCTCCAGCATTTTGTCTGTTTGATTCCACAGGGCAGTTCCAGACTTTTACTTATGATCTTGTCTGTTCCAGATCATCACAGACTTTATGTTTTATTACTAATTTATCGCGGGTCACAAATAATGTGCAGGCTTACATTCTGAAGTATTTGTTCCTGAATTGAATTCTGTTCAAGTTTTTGCTCCTACCTTTTCAAACTCTTGTAAATTTGAATTAAAAAAGGTTTAAATTGGGGAGGCAATCAGATAAGGACAGTGAAAGAGTAACAGAACACTAGTTTTGAGTCTCTGTACTGTTATAACCCCTTGATACAAGTCACAGTGTGTAATCCGTCCATCTCACTGAAAGAACAAATCGTAGAATGAGGTAGAACAAGAGGAAGCCATTTGGCCCATTGTGCTGGCGCTAGCTCTACGATAGAGATATTGAATTTATCCTACTCCCTCGACTTTATTCCCATATTCCTGCAGACTTGGGGAACCTGCCTTGTAATCAGAACCTGCCTGCCCACACCAGGACTGCAACCTTCCCGGCCCCATACGGTGGGCTGTGCCTCTCTCATTCACTTCAAAGATCAGTAACCAGTCCACTACCTACCAACGCTAGTCAGTAATTGTCAGGAATCATTCGGAACAGTTTATCAATTCCTCACTGGTTCACCCAGGTGGCAATTGCTGGGGGGAGAGAGGAAGGGGGTCACTTACTGTCTTCTGCCTCTTTGAGTTAGATGGCATGCTGTGCTGAATCTGTGCACATACAGAATGTTCCCAGTCCTGAGAAGGCAGAGTCAGGATTGCTCTATCTGTGAATTTAGGGGGACCGGTATTAAACACAACCCCATTATTGACCGGTTGTTTATACGACACACAGTCTGAGCCCCCCAGTATTCCACCATTTCCTTAGGTTAAAAAAATTATTTCCAAATTCAACAAAGTTGGGAGATTTTCCCTTCTGCTCATTTTACCAGATTTTCTTCCCCTGACCGTGTTACATAGAATTTATAGTTTATTTCAGAAACCATGCTAACATTACAAACGTAGGATTGTTGGATGAGATGCAAAGAGAAAGGTTGAGACTTACAAATCTAGACTACCCCGAATGTCAAAGGACGTGATTTAACCAAAAAATTTCAAGTGCCCAATGAGTGAGAAAACGGGAGAGAATTGCGCCGGACTTTTGGGCTTCAACGTTTTGTGCTAAAATAGTGCCAGGATGTGATTCTCATGAATCGGGGCAAGGGTGGGGGTGGAGGGGGGGGAGGGGGGGTGGTGGTGGGTGGCGGAGTGTAGTACAGAGCGTGAGCTCACCGGGAAGCTGGCTGCTGAGCTCTTGGGGTGCCATTGCGCTGGCGCCCCAATCTCCCAGGGATCTCCTGTAGCCTCCCCCCACCTGCCTCATGGACATTGTCACCCCCCACCCCCTCACCAATCACCCTCGTCTGCAGAGTTCTCTCCTTCCCCCCGGAGATGGCCCCCATTTGCAGACTTCCCTCCCTCCACCCTATCAGAGTTCCCTTCGCTCCCTCCCACCCCTGTGGAGCATCCTTTCCCTCCCCCCGCCCCCACAGGCTCCACCCCCACTCAAGCCCAACCCTCTTGGCACTGCCCCTAGCACAGTTGTGGTAATTAGTGGACAGTGCCAGGGTGCCTGGTGGGCACTGTCCAGTCCTGTCCACCCACAACCAACAGGTGGGGCTTCAATGGTCTCCGATCCCACTGGCAAGGCCATCACATTGGTTTTTGCTGGTGGAGGCCATCCGTGATTTCTGCCAGGGAGAACCTCAACTCGCAAGGTGGTTAAGGTAAGTGAGCCCGGACGATAGCGTCTGGGACTCATTAATGACATGCTAAGCATTGTTAAGCATGTTATTAATATTTAAGTTAGCTTCAAGGGCGTGAAGCCGATTTCGCCGGCAAAACAGGGCCAGTAAGGTTGGGGGAGACAAGAAACCAGGTGCGTTTCTCATTTTTCGTTGATCCTAGTACCTCGCCTCGCCGAACGTCAGGCGGTACGAGGTCATAAGATCGCGCCCAAAGAGTGGGATAAGGGAAAACAAAGCTTATGTCAGTTACCAAGAGTTGGAGAAAGTCTGCAGGTATATAGAAAGTGCAGGGGAGAAATCAACCAGGAAATTTAGAAAACACAAGATGGCATGAAAAAATATTGACAAGTAAAATCAAGGAAAACCCAAAGATGTTTTAGAAATGCATGCAGAGCAAGAGAAAAAGTAAGGAAATACGGCTGATAGAGACTAAAGAAGTAATCTTGTGTGGTTCAATTTTCACAAAAAGGAAGGACAAAAGCAGACAGTAGTTAAGAAGGCAGAGTTTGAAATGTAGATGGGATAAACATAGTGATCCAGAAAATGTGAAAATTGGATTAATTCTCCAATGTGGTTGAAATGTATCCCAGGCTGCTAAGGAAGCAAGGGAAGAAAGTGATTTGATTTATTATCACATGTATTAGTATACAGTGCAAAGTATTGTTTCTTGATCGTTATATAGACAAAGCATACCGTTCATAGAGAAGAAATGGAGAGAGTGCAGAATGTAGAGTTACAGTCATAGCTAGGGTGTTGAGAAAGATCAACTTAATATGAGGTAGGTCCATTCAAAAGTCTGATGGCACCAGGGAAGAAGTTGTTCTTGAGTTGGTTGGTATGTGACCTCAGACCTTTATATCTTTTTCCCGACAGAAGAAGGTGAAAGCGAGTTAGAGTTAGGGTTAGGTCCTTGATTATGCTGGCTGCTTTTCTGAGGCAGCGGCAAGTGTAGACAGAGTCAATGGACAGGAAACTGGTTTGTGTGATGGACTGGGCTTTGTTCACGACTCTTTGTAGTTTCTTGTGGTCTTGGACAGTGCAGGAGCCATACCAAGCTGTGATACAACCAGAAAATAATGCTTTCCATTGTGCATCAGTAAAAGTTGGTGAGAGTCATAGCAGGCATACCAAATTTCCTTAACCTCCTGAGAAAGTAGAGGCGGTGGTGGGCTTTCTTAACTATCACATCAGTGTGGAGGGACCAGGACATGTTGCTGGTCACCTAGAATCTGAATGTTTTTAAGGCAAGGATAGATAAATTTTTGAACAGTAAAGGAATTAAGGGTTATGGTGAGCGGGCGGGTAAGTGGAGCTGAGTTCACGAAAAGATCAGCCATGATCTTATTGAATGGCAGAGCAGGCTCAAGGGACCAGATGGCCTACTCCTGCTGGACACCTAGAAACCTGAAGCTCTCAACCATTTCCACTTCGTCCCCATTGACGTAGACAGAGGCATGCCCTCCACTACGCTTCTTGAAGTCAATGACTATCTCCTTCATTTTGTTGAAATTGAGGGAGAGATTATTGTCGTTGCACCAGTTCACCAGATTCTCTACCTCTTTCCTGTACTCTGTCACGTCATTGTTTGAGATCCGACCCACTTGAAAATTGAGTTGGAGGGGAATTTGGTCACACAGTCATAGGTGTATAAGGAGTATAGTAAGGGGCTGAGGGCACAGCCTTGAGGGGCACCAGTGTTGACAATGATCGTGGAGGAGGTGTTGTTGCCTATCCTTACTGATTGTGGTCTGTTTCAGGAAGTCTAGGATCCAGTCGCAAAGGGAGGTGCTGAGCCCCAGGCCACAGAGTTTGGAGATGAGTTTTGTAGGAATAGTGGTGTTGAAGGTTGAGCTGTAGTCTATAAATAGGAGTCTGACATAGGTGTCTTTGTTATCCAGGTGTTCCAAGGTTGAGTGTAGGGCCAGAGAGATGGCATTTGCTGTGAATCTGTTGCAACGATAGGCGCATTGTAGCAGACCCAGGAAATCTGGGAGGCCGGAATTGATTCACGGTGGCACAGTGGTTAGCATTGCTGCCTCACAGCAAGAAGTCTCACAACACCAGGTTAAAGTCCAACAGGTTTATTTGGTAGTACAAGCCACTAGCTTTCAGAGCACTGCTCCTTCATCAGGTGCCTCACAGCACCAGGGAGCCAGGTTCAATTCCCTATTTGGGTCATTGTCTGTGTGGAGTTTGCACATTCTCCCCGTGTCTGCGTGCGTTTCCTCCGGTGCTCCGGTTTCCTCCCACAGTCCAAAGGTATGTAGGTTAGGTGAATTGGCCATGCTAAATTCTCCCTCAGTGTACCTGAACAGGTGCTGGAGTGTAGCGACTAGGGCATTTTCACAGTAACTTCATTGCAGTGTTACGGTAAGCCTACTTGTGACTAATAAATAAATTTTACTTTGATTCATGCCATGACTAACATAAGAACATAAGAACTAGGAGCAGGAGTAGGCCATCTGGCCCCTCGAGCCTGCTCTGCCATTCAATAAGATCATGGCTGATCTTTTTGTGAACTCAGCTCCACTTACCCGCCCGCTCACCATAACCCTTAATTCCTTTACTGTTCAAAAACGTATCTATCCTTGCCTTAAAAACATTCAATGAGGTAGCCTCAACTGCTTCGCTGGGTAGGGAAGTCCACAGATTCACAACCCTTTGTGTGAAGAAGTTCCTCCTCAACTCAGTCCTAAACCTGCTCCCCCTTATTTTGAGGCCATACCCCCTAGTTCTAGTTTCACCTGCCAGTGGAAGCAACTTCCCTGCTTCTATCCTATCTATTCCCTTCATAATCTTATATGTTTCAATGAGATCTCCCCTCATTCTTCTGAATTCCAATGAGTATAGCCCCAGTCTACTCAGTTTCTCCTCATAAGCCAACCCTCTCAACTCTGGAATCAACCATGTGAATTTCCTCTGCACCCCCTCCAGTGCCAGTATATTCTTTCTCAAGTAAGGAGACCAAAACTGCACACAGTACTCCAGGTGTGGCCTCACCAGCACCTTATACAGCTGCAACGTAACCTCACTGTTTTTAAACTCCATCCCTCTAGCAATGAAGGACAAAATTCCATTTGCCTTCTTAATTATCTGCTGTACCTGCAAACCAACTTTTTGTGATTCCTGCACAAGGACACCCAGGTCCCTCTGCACAGCAGCATGCAGCAATTTTTTACCATTTAAATAATAATCCATTTTGCTGTTATTCCTACCAAAATGGATGATCTCACATTTACCAACATTGTACTCCATCTGCCAGACCCTCGGCCACTCACTTAGACTTTCTATATCTCTTTGCAGACTTTTAGTGTCCTCTGCACACTTTGCTCTGCCACTCAGTGTCATCTGCGAATTTTGATACACTATACTATGCAAATTGTAAACAATTGCGGTCCCAACACTGATCCCTGAGGCACACCACTAGTCAATGATCGCCAACCAGAAAAACACCCATTTATCCCCACTCTTTGCGTTCTGTTAGTTAACCAATCCTCTATCCATGCTAATACATTACCCGTAACACTGCACCTTTATCTTATGCAGCACCCTTTTGTGCGGCACTTTGTCGAATGCCTTCTGGAAATCCAGATACACCACATCCACAGGTTCCCCATTGTCCACTGCGTACGTGATGTTCTCAAAGAATTCCACCAAATTAGTCAAACATGACCTTCCCTTCATGAACCCATGCTGCGTCTTACCAATGGGACAATTTATATCCAGATGTCTCACTATTTCTTCCTTGATGATAGATTCAAGCATTTTCCCTACTACAGAAGTTAAGCTAACCGGCCTATAGTTAGTTACCTGCCTTTTATCTACCTCCTTTTTTAAACAGTGGCGTCACATTTGCTGTTTTCCAATCTGCGGGAACCACCCCAGAGTCCAGCGAATTTTGGTAAATTACCACTAGTGCATTTGCTATTTCCCCCGCCATCTCTCTTAGTACCCTGGGATGCATTCCATCAGGACCAGGAGACTTGTCTACCTTTAGCCCCATTAACTTGCCCAACGCTACCTCTTTCGTGATAATGATAGTTTCTAGATCCTCACCTGCCGGAGCTTTCCTGTCATCAATTTTTGGCATGTTATTTGTGTCTTCCACTGTGAAGACCGACACAAAATACCTGTTCAATGCCTCCGCCATTTTCTCATTTCCAGTTATTACATCCCCCTTCTCGTCCTCTAAAGGACCAATGTTTACTTTCGCCACTCTTTTTCGTTTTATATATTTGTAGAAACTTTTGCTGTTTTTATATTCTGAGCTAGTTTACTCTCATAATTTATCTTACTTTTCTTTATAGGTTTTTTCATGGCTTTCTGTTGACCTTTAAAGATTTCCCAATCCTCTAGGTTCCCACTAATCTTTACCACTTTATATGCATTTTCTTTCAATTTGATACACTCCTTTATTTCCAAGGATATCCATGGCTGATTATCTCTTTTTCTACAGTCCTTCCTCATCACTGGTATATACTTTTGCTGAGCAATGTGAAAGATCGCTTTGAAAGTCCTCCACTGTTCCTCAATTGTCCCACCATAAAGTTTTTGCTCCCAGTAAACTAGCCAACTCCTCCCTCATCCCATTGTAGTCTCCTTTGTTTAAGCACAAGACACTGGTATTGGATTTTACCTTCTCATGCTCCATCTGTATTTTGAATTCAACCATACTATGATCGCTTCTTCCAAGAGGATCCCTAACTGCAAGATCATTAATTATTCCTGTCTCATTACACAGGACCAGATCTAGGATAGCTTGTCCCCTCGTAGATTCCATTTCATACTGTTCAAGGAAGCTATCGCGGATACATTCTATGAACTCCTCCTCAAGGCTGCCTTGACCGACCTGGTTTGACCAATTGATATGTAGATTAAAATCCCCCGTGATAATTGCTGTACCAGTTTTACATGCATCAGTTATTTCTTTGTTTATTTCTTGCCCTACTGTGATGTTATTATTTGGCGCCCTATGGACAACGCCTATCAGTGATCTTATCTCCTTACTACTGGTCCTACCTCTTGACAACCTTGTCCCACTCATTGGCAACTTGCTTTGCCTATTGACAATCCGTTCCTGCTGAGTGTATTTATAGGTGTTAAAATCTCTGGTCGTGTCAACTGCACATGTCCAACCCCAGATGAAGTTAGAGCTTTTGGCAGTAAACTCAAATAATGGCCTTTGGGACATCACATCAAAAATTGGTCCAGCGCAAACCCTACTAACCTACTAACCCACTCAGGCATTTTCCACCTTTAACCTTGGCTGCCATTTGTCATCTGTAGCTAAGGAGGTTGAGATCTAATGTGAGGTTCCAGTCTTTGATCCTGAAGTAATTCTGATAATCTGAGGGACTTTTAGTGGCATCTTGTTTCATTGATCTGTCAGAGCCACTTATGCAAAGTTAACAATTAAAATCCAGCACTCACAACATTAACTTTTCTGAATGAAACTTGTGATTCTAGCTGACCAGCTATGCAAACTTTCTGCTGAAAATATGTTCAGTTCATTTGCACTTCATTATAAAGCAAATATCATTCTGAAGAAACATGAATTAATGATCAGAGTAAATGAAATCATGTCAAGAACCTAAACTAACTCCAGACCGAGTGTCTCTTCCTTGGGTTAATGGCAATGACTCACATATTTTCCTCACGTAAAGACAGCTTTCAATTACGACAAAATACAGGCATACAAAACAATTTTTAATGAGATGTAACAAAATCTTTCACCATCATTGAGTCCAAGACTTGGAACAACCTCCATTTCATGTTTATATCAAAGATTTGAATAAGATTGTTTCTGCATCTATTTCAAGTGCTGGTTCGGATCTGAAATATTCCAGACTCATTAAAATCATGGTCACTGAGAATTGTCGAAGGTCAGGGAAGTTTATAATAAATGCCCCTGACTCTCCTCCCACAGGAAGTTCCACAGCTGCCCCATCATCTTGTTACGTCCGAGTTGTCTTTTGAAATTTGTTTCCTCAAGCTTTAAAGCATGACATTGTTAGCAATTTATTTCCTTTATGAAGACATTGATGTCATTATCCTGGAGTCTTATATAAACCGAGCAAGGCAGAGAATGTCAGTTCTGAGCACCTAAACAACCAACACCACTTGTACCGAAACAAGAAACAAAACGTTTCAGCGGTGAGTAAATTCTTTTCTTCACGACTTTAACAATATGGGTAGGAGGAAGAACCAATGTGAAGTGGATCAGATATCTCATAGCGATCCAATTGAGAGGCTCAAGTGAAGCCATTGACCACTAGAAATGAAGCCTTTAGCTATCTGTGCTCCTCACTCAAGCCTCACTGTAACCCACTGATGCCCAACTCCTTCATACAAACCTGCCCAATGACAACTCTCACTATTCAATGTGAAGTTCTCTCTGCCTAGAGTGCAATTGATTCACATTCCAGAGTTGCTTTGTCCGGTGTCACCTGTTGTCTCCTGGACAGTTTTAAGGAAGCATGGTAGTTGGCAAGTTTTATTGTGTTGGGTGAGGTGGGGTGCGGTGAGTAAAAATGAGGCAGAGTTTTGGTTCCTGATCACAACCAGTGAGTCCTCTTAGAAAATACTGATGGATACCCAGAGAAGACGGATTGGGTTTGTGAAATCTATCATGGTTTAGGGGTGGAACTTTCTTGTCCCGCCCGCCATGGGAATCGTAACAGGCAGGACAGAAAATTTGGTGGACCATGCAAGCGTCCATTGACTTCGGGCAGGAATTTCCGGCCTTGGGGCGAGCCGGAAAATCCCACCCGGGTAGTCTGTTGATTATTAGTGTCCAGCACTTTAAAAGCCCTTCTGTGAATTTGTCATTTTAGACTTGTCATAAACACTGAACTTCATCAGATGGTGTTATGTTTTGAAATGTACCATTAAAATTCCTGATAAACACCTAAACTCAGAGACATGCCCATGTGATCCAGTTCCATGGGGAAAGAAACTCAAACAAAGCCATTGACCTGTGCCAGACATTGACCTGGAAACAGTAACCAATAAGGAAAATAAACGATTACTTTAATATGTTTGGGGAATCCGTGATTGTTTTGGAAAATATTTGAAAAAGAACTTTTAAGAGTTTGTATGAATTGTAAAGGGTTTGATTCTAATTTATGGATAATAACAAATACTAGTCACCTTTGCAATATCCACAAGAAGGATGTTAAGATATGGAAGCTGTATGGGACGTGTTGGACTTTTACCTGGTGTTATGAGACTTCTTACTGGACGTGGAGAGCCAGAGAAAGGGGTTCCGATAGATCCATACTACCAAAACTGGTGGAAGCTGAGAGCTGAGAAGATTCTGTAAAGAAGTGTACCACATGGAAAAGATTGCATTGGTGCAATCCTGTTTACACAAAAGTGGCTGCCTCCAGGAAATTAGCTAAGTCTTTGAAGGAAAGGAACTAGAATCCTGTTGCAGGAACTTTGTGGGTGACTATGTTAGCTGTACAGGTGGAATGGACTGCCTCAAAATTCCATGAGTTTTAGTTTTGACTGTATCTGCTATTCCATTGTTTCATTTACAGATTGAACTGGCCATGATTTACCTGCTTAATGTTAATTTGTTAATTAATTTGATACTCATGTTTAATTTGTAATCCTTTGATTCTAATGGAAGTAATGTTACAAAAAGTGAAATTTGGTCTGCTATTTCTTCATGCAAATGTGACTATTTTGCATTATGGATGTGGATCATAACAGGCTCTTGAGAGCAGTACAGATCCAGTGAATGAATCGCTGCAGTCCATGTGGTGTAGGTATACCCACAGTGCTGTTAGATATGGAGTTTCAGCATTTTGAACCCAGCAACAATGAAGGGACGGTGATACATTTCCAGGTCAGGATGGTGTGCAATTTGGAGAAGAACCTACAGGTGATGGTGTTACCAAGGATCTGTTGCCCTTGTTCTTCGAGGTGTTAGAGGTCATGGGTTTGGAGGGTGCAGTTGAAGAAATCTTGGTGAGTTGCTACAATGCACCTTGTGCTGTAGATAGTATCCACTGCTGTCACTGTGCATCAGTGATAAAGGGAGAATTTTTGAGGTGATGGACAGGGTGCCCACCAAGAACACTGCGTTCTCCTGGATGGTGTTAAATCTCTTGAGTGTAATTGGAGCTGCACTCCCGAGGCAAGTGGAGAGCTTTCCATCACATTCATGACTTGTGCCTTGTAGACGAAGGACAGACTTTGGGGAGTCAGGAGAGCGGATACTCACCTCAGAATTCCCAGCCTCTGTGCCCCTAGCCACAATATTTATATGGCTAATCTAATCATTATTCACCCTCAGAATGTTGATAGTGGGGTTTCAGTGATAGTAATGCTGAATGTCCTGGAGTGATGGTTACACCATCTCTTGTTGGTGATGTTCATTGCTGGCACTTAGGTTGTGTAAATGTTACTTTCCACTCATCAGTTCAAGATTGATATTGTTCAGGTCTTGCTGCCTATGGACATGGATTGCTACAGGATCTGAGGAGTCACGAATGGTGCTGAACATTGCACAATCAGCTATTAGCATCCGCATCTCTCACCTTATGATGGAAGTAAAGTCATTGATGAAGGAACTGAAGATGGTTGGGCCTAGGACACTCCCCTGAGGAGCTGCTACAGTGATATCCCAGGACTGAGATGATTGATTTCCAACAACCATAACCATCTTCCTTTGTGTTAGGTATGACTCCAACCAGGGGAGAGTTTTCCCCTGATTCCCATTGACTCCAGGTTTGCAAGAGCCTCTTGATGCCACACTCTGTCAAATGCTATCTTGATGTCAAGGGCAGTCACTCTCACCTCACCTGTGCAGTCCAACTCTTTTGTTCATGTTTGAACTAAGACTATGATTAGATTAGAAACTGAGTGATCCTGGCAAAACTCAAACTGAGTATCAATGAGCTGGTTATTGCAGTGTAAGCGCAGCTTGATGACATTGTCAATGGCTCCTTCCATCCCTTTGCTGATAATTAAAACAAGACTGATAGGAAAGTTATTAGCTAGATTGGATTTGTCCTGCTTTTTGTGGACAGGATGTACCTGGGCAATTCTGCACATTACCGGGTAGATGCCAGTGTTGTCGTGTATTGGAACAATTTGGCTAGGGTGCCGCAAGTTCTGGAACACATGTCTTCAGTGCTATAGCTGGGTCCATAGCCTTTGTTGTATCCAGTGCCATCAACCATTTCTTGAGAGAGAATCAAATTGCCCGAAGACTGGCATCTATGATGCTGGGGATCTCAGGAGGAGGCCGAGGTGGATCATCCACTCAGCACTTCTGGCTGACGGTGATTGCCAATGCTTCAGCCTGAAATTTTGCACTGATGTGCTGGACACTTATCTGCCGTGCCTCCTCCTCCAGTTAGTTGTTTCATTATCCATGGATAATCATGCCTGGGTGTGTCAGGACTGCAGACGTTTGAGCGGAACCATTTGTTGTGGGATTGTTTAGCTCTGTCGGTAGCTTCTGTTGCTTAGTACGTATGCAGTCCTGTGTTGTAGCTTCAGCAGATTGGCATCTCATTGTGTCTGGTGCTCCTCCTGGAATGTTCTCTTCCATTAAAGTAAAAGCAGAATACTGCAGATGCTGGAAACCTGAAATAAAAACAGAAAATGCTGGAAATTTCAGCAGGTCTGGCAGCATCTGTGGAGAGAGACCAAACCCGTGATTTTCTGGCTCCCACATGGCATGTTCCACTGCAGATGTGGCAAGCCAGACAAATGTCCAGTGAAATCAGCAGGACCAGTAGATCCCACCAGTGGGTGGGGCCAGAGATCACAGCCAGGGTTAACATGTTAAATCCAATATAACTTTGCCTCAGAACTGGCCGCTACTCATGGCCTTTAGTGCTGCACGAATGCCCAGTTTTGAGTTGTTAGATCTATCCTGTCCTTAGACAGCATCCCCAATGTGAAGATGGAGCTTTGCTTCCACAAGGACTATGCGGTGGTCACTCAAACCAATATTGTCACAAACAAATGCGTTTACAACAGGT
Organism: Mustelus asterias; assembly: GCF_964213995.1. Classification (NCBI taxonomy): domain Eukaryota; kingdom Metazoa; phylum Chordata; class Chondrichthyes; order Carcharhiniformes; family Triakidae; genus Mustelus; species Mustelus asterias. The sequence goes on along the minus strand of NC_135821.1, from coordinate 9,361,898 downwards.
AGATTGGTGAAGACAAGGTCAAGTGTTGGTTCTCTCATGACTTGCTGTATATGGCTCAATCTGATAGATATACCCTTCAGGTTCGGTCAGACATGGTGACAATGAGCCATTCTTGATGACAGTTGTTGAAGTTCTCTAGCCAGAGTACATCCTGTGCCCGAGTTATGCTCAGTGTTTCTTCCAAGTGGAGTTCAACATGGAGAAGTACTAGCTCACCAGCTGAGGAGGGGCAGTAGTAGATAATCAGTGGGAAGTTTTCATGTTTGACCTGACGGATTGAGACTTCAGTCAATATCAAAGATATTCAGTGCCATTCCCTCCCGAGCATATACCACTGTGCTGCCACCTCTGTGCAGATGGTGGGAAAGGACGTACCCAGGGGTGCTAGTGGAGGAGTCTGATGATTAGAATGTTGCTTGGTTAGTCCGAGGGACATCTTTCCCAATTTGGGAACAAGTCCCTATGTGTTAGTGAGGAGAACTTTACAGGATTGGCTGAGCAGGAAGTGCCCTCATCATTTCCATTGCCTGGGTGGATGTTGGGTGCTCGATCCTGCTTTATTCTTATTTGATTTTTTGTAGTGATTTAATATAATGGATAGTTTGCCAAGCCCTCTCAGAGGTCAGTTAAGAGCATTCTACATCTTTGGGTCTAAGTCACATGTAGGCCAAACTAGATAAGACAGGCAGATTCCCTTCCCTAAAGCACGTTAGTGAAGCAGCTGGGTTTTTACAGCAATCCAATAGTTTCATGGGTTTTGAGGGAAAATTTGCAGATTTACCAGGGAAAGACGCCAGGTGAATTGTTCCTTCAGAAAGCCAGAAGAAACACAAGGGGCTAACTGGCCTCCTTGACTAGGTACAGTGTCTGGGGGGTGTCTGATTGGTTGTTTGGTTATTTGTCTAGACCAATGTGTGGGTGCTTTTAAAAGTTCTTTCACAGGGTACGACTGTCATTGGTTGGGCTAACATTTGATGCCCATCCCTAATTGCCCTTGAGAAGATGCAATATAAGTCTGAGAATGGGGCAGCATGCTGGCACAGTGGGTTAGCACTGCTGCCTCACAGCACCAAGGACCCGGGTTCGATTCCCGGCTTGAGTTACTGTCCGTGTGGAGTCTGCACATTCTCCCTGTGTCTGCATGGGTTTCCTCCGGGTGCTCCAGTTTCCTCCCACAGTCCGAAAGACATGCTGGTTAGGTGTATTGGCCGTGCTAAATTCTCCCTCCGCATAGCCGAACAGGCGTCAGAGTGTGGTGACTAGGGAATTTTCACAGTAACTTCATTGTAATGTTAATGTAAGCCTTGTGGTGAACCATAGATGGTTACCACTATGGGTACTGAACCATAGATGGTTATCACCATGGGTACTTGTACATATGTTACTCTTGTTACTGTTGGGGTTAGGGTTGGGGTGTTCCACCTGTTGGTATTGTTCTCTGGTACACTCCGGTTGGCTCCGCCTACCTATAGGAGTATAAAGGTCACTGCACTGCCTAGTGACCCTTTAGTCTGGGATTGTATTGTTAAGCAGTATGCTCTATTCTTGTTGCTAATAAAAGCCTTTATTTCTCGGGTACGATCCAGCCTCCCGAGTGAATTAATCGCGCATCAATTTTATTAGCAACAATTTTGGTTGAAGAAAAAAAAACCATGGAGCAAATGTTAAAACCCGATCGGCTTACCTTAGATCCGCGTGCCGCTGGAGCGTCGAACACTTTCGACCATTGGTTGAAGTGTTTCCAGGATTATATCGACGCCTCAACAACCATCCAAAACGACGCCGATAGATTGCGGGTCCTCCACGCAAGGGTAAGCGACACTGTGTATGCAACAATCCGTGATGCCCAAGACTACAAAGGGGCCATCGAACTACTTAAGAAGCTGTACAACAAACCGCCAAACGAGATTCATGCTCGTCACCTACTAGCCACTCGCCGGCGGCAGCCTGGTGAAACGACGGGACAGTACCTGCGCGAACTTCAGCAGCTAGCCAGAGCCTGCAATTGCAAGCCAGTGTCGGCGACCCAGTATACTAACGATCTGATCCGAGATGCGTTCGTGGCGGGAATCGGCTCATCCTATATTCGCCTGCGGCTGCTAGAGCAAGGTAACTTGGACCTAGCTAAGACGGTGGAATTGGCTGATGCAATGGAAACAGCCTCCAGAAGTCTTGAAACTTACCCCAGCGACCACGTGGGAACATCGTGGCAAGTACAGCTCTACCCAGCGGCTCCTAGGAACTGCGCGATCGTGCTTTCAACCTCGGACCTGACGGCGGCGGCAGCTCCAGGTGGCCCGCGGTGCTATTTCTGTGGATTGGCGAAGCACCCTTGTCAGCGATGTCCGGCCAGAACGGTATTTTGCTCCCCGTGTGGGAAGAAAGGGCACTATGCTAAAGTGTGCCGAGCGAAACCACCTTCGAAGCCAAGCAGTGCTGCGTGTGACTCTCCAGGATCTGTCTCCTCGTCTCCGGCTTCGTCGAGGTCTTCAACCACGTGCGATTCACGAGCGCCATCATTCCTGAGGACGACGACGCAAGACACGTGCGACCTGCGAGTGCCGCCATTTTCAGCGCCATCGACCACGTGCGATCCATGGGCGCAGCCATTTTGGTCGACACCGACCGCAGACGACCAGCAAGGGTCATCGTCATCGACCATCTGAGCTGCCTGCAGTTGCACTCAAGATTCAACGGTGGCGTCAATCATCCTGGACCAGGCCAAGCCTCACAGACTCGACAAGTCCATGATGGACATAGAGGTAAACGGACGCCTGATACATTGTCTGTTTGACAGCGGGAGCACGGAGAGTTTCATTCATCCAGATACCGTGAAACGGTGCGGTCTCCGAGTACAGACTGTCAGACAGACAATTTCTATGGCGTCGAGGTCCCGATCTGTTACCATTCTTGGGAGCTGCGTGGTAAACCTAACGGTGCGGGGCACAGTTTATGAGAACTTCAGGCTCCTCGTGTTACCGCCCCTTTGCGCTCCGATACTCCTGGGACTAGACCTTATGGTCCACCTGAGGAGTGTGACCCTGCAGTACGATGGGCCACTCCCTCCACTTTCAGTGGGAGAACGGCAGCCTCCAAATTTCCCAGCGCGCTCCACGTGCAGTCTCTCAACACTCAGAATCACCCCGCCTTCTTTGTTTGAAAATCTCGTGCCAGGCTGCAAGCCCATCGCAACTAAGAGCAGGCGTTACAGCGCTGAGGATCGGATCTTTATTCGATCTGAGGTTCAGCGGCTCCTCAGGGAAGGGATCATTCAACCTAGCACTAGCCCATGGAGAGCACAAGTCGTGGTGGTTAAGACTGGAGACAAGCCCCGGATGGTCATAGACTATAGTCAGACCATTAATAGGTACACGCAGCTGGACGCGTACCCTCTCCCGCGCATATCTGATATGGTCAACCAGATTGCGCAGTACCGGGTGTTCTCCACCATCGACTTGAAGTCAGCCTATCACCAGCTCCCCATTCGCCCAGAGGACCGAAAATATACGGCCTTTGAGGCGGATGGTCGTCTCTACCACTTCTTAAGGGTCCCCTTTGGCGTCACTAATGGGGTCTCGGTCTTCCAGCGTGCAATGGACCGAATGGTGGACCAAAACGGGCTACGGGCTACCTTCCCGTACCTGGACAACGTCACTATCTGCGGCCATGACCAGCAGGACCACGATGCCAACCTCCTAAAGTTTTTACGCACTGCGTCTCGCCTGAATCTGACCTATAACAGGGAGAAGTGTGTATTCAGCAAGCGCCGCCTAGCAATTCTCAGATACGTGGTGGAAAACGGGGTCCTCGGCCCTGATCCAGACCATATGCGTCCCCTCCTTGAACTCCCCCTACCCACTAGCGTCAAAGCACTGAGAAGATGCTTAGGCTTCTTTTCGTATTACGCACAGTGGGTTCCCAATTATGCGGACAAAGCCCGTCCGCTCATAAAGTCTACCTCTTTTCCCCTGGCAGCAGAGGCTCGCTTAGCCTTTGAAGGGATAAAAGCTGACATCGCGAAAGCCATGATGCACGCTGTCGATGAGTCCATCCCCTTCCAGGTGGAGAGTGATGCATCTGATTTCACCCTGGGCGCCACACTTAACCAGGCGGGCAGGCCCGTCGCCTTTTTCTCTCGCACCCTCCAAGGCCCTGAAATTCGGCACTCCGCTGTGGAAAAAGAGGCTCAGGCCATTGTGGAGGCCGTCCGGCATTGGCGCCATTACTTGGCTGGAAAACGATTTACCCTGCTCACGGACCAGCGGTCCGTGGCATTCATGTTCAACAACACGTTAAGGGGTAAGATCAAAAATGATAAAATCTTGAGGTGGAGAATCAAACTCTCCACCTACAACTATGATATCATGTACCGTCCGGGGAAGCTCAATGAGCCCTCAGACGCCCTGTCGCGTGGAACATGTGCCAGTGTGCAGGAGGATCGGCTACAGGCCCTCCACAATGATCTCTGCCATCCGGGGATCACTCGGCTCTTCCATTTTGTAAAGGCCCGCAATCTACCCTACTCCGTAGACGATGTCAGGTCGATCACTCGAAGCTGCCAGGTATGTGCTGAATGCAAGCCACACTTCTACCGACCTGACAGGGGCACACCTCATTAAGGCCACTCGCCCTTTTGAACGACTGAGTGTTGATTTCAAGGGCCCCCTTCCTTCGACACACCGGAATGTGTACTTCCTCAATGTGGTTGACGAGTACTCCTGATTCCCTTTTGCCATTCCCTGTTCAGACATGACCGCTGCCACGGTTATCAAAGCCTTGCGGGATCTTTTCACCCTGTTTGGTTACCCCACTTATATCAACAGCGATAGGGGTTCGTCGTTTATGAGTGATGACTTGAGGCAATACCTGTTCTCTAAAGGGATTGCCTCAAGTAGGACTACGAGTTACAACCCCAGGGGTAACGGGCAGGTCGAAAGAGAAAACGCTACAGTCTGGAAGGCTGTCTTACTGGCGTTGAGGTCTAAGGGTCTTCCAGTCTCCCGTTGGCAAGAGGTACTTTCTGATGCGCTGCATTCAATCCGGTCCCTCCTGTGTACGGCAACCAACACTACCCCACATGAGCGGATGTTTACCTTCCCTAGGAAGTCTTCCTCTGGGACCTCACTACCGTCTTGGTTGATGTACTCAGGACCGGTCCTCCTGCGGCGGCATGTTAGGGCCCGCAAGTCCGACCCTTTGGTTGAACAGGTCCATCTCCTCCACGCCAACCCTCAATATGCCTATGTAGCATATCCTGACGGGCGAGAGGACACGGTCTCTATTCGAGATCTGGCGCCTGCAGGGGACCTGGAAAGAGGCTCAGGCCATTGTGGAGGCCGTCCAGCATTGGCGCCATTACTTGGCTGTAAAACGATTTACCCTGCTCATGGACCAGCGGTCCGTAGCATTCATGTTCAACAACACATTAAGGGGTAAGATCAAAAATGATAAAATCTTGAGGTGGCTTTGCACCCCTGGTTAGGGACCCTTTGCCCTTTATCTCCCCTCCTGACACGGCGCGGGCAGTATCGGGACCACCACTTAATCCTCTTACTCCTGTGTACAGCTTGCCTGAGTCCAGGAGATTGTCGCCACCTCGGGGCTTGCCTGAGTCCATGAGATTGTCGCCACCTCGTGGTCCACCCGTCCGTGAGGAACTGGAGGGGTCACTGGACACCGCCTTGGAGAGAGGGACATCACGGTCACCAGACCCGACGCTACTGCCAGTGTTGAGGAGGTCGCAGAGACGGTGCGGCCCTCTGATACGACTGAACTTGTGAATATATGGACAGTTCGTACAGTTTTTTTTGCCCCACCAGCCTTTGTTTTTAAAGGAGGGGTGAATGTGGTGAACCATAGATGGTTACCACTATGGGTACTGAACCATAGATGGTTATCACTATGGGTACTTGTACATATGTTACTCTTGTTACTGTTGGGGTTAGGGTTGGGGTGTTCCACCTGTTGGTATTGTTCTGTGGTACACTCCGGTTGGCTCCGCCTACCTATAGGAGTATAAAGGTCACTGCACTGCCTAGTGACCCTTTAGTCTGGGATTGTATTGTTAAGCAGTATGCTCCATTCTTGTTGCTAATAAAAGCCTTTATTTCTCGGGTACGATCCAGCCTCCCGAATGAATTAATCGCGCATCAAGCCTACTTGTAACAAATAAATATACTTTAAACTTTAGAATGCGTGTGTGCGCGTGTGTGTGCGCGTGTGTGTGTGTGCACGTGTGTGAGAGACGATACCAGGTGTTGGGGTGTGTTTCTGAATTTGTCAGGTTTGTGTCTGGATCACGTCAGGTTCATGGTGCTTCATTGGGGCAGCACAGTGGTTAGCACTGCTGCTTCACAGCACCAGTGATCCGGATTTGATTTCCAGCTTGGGTCACTGTCTGTGTGGAGTTTGCATGTCCTCCCCGTGTCTGTGTGGGTTTCCTCCGGGTGCTCCGGTTTCCTCCCACATTCTGAAAGACGTGCTGGTTAGGATGCATTGACCCAAACAGGTGCCGGAGTGTGGCGAGTAACTTCATTGCAGTGTTAATGTAAGCCTTACTTGTAACTAATAAATAAACTTCAACTTTTTAACTTTGGTGTTGTCTGAGTGTGTGTCAGAGTGTGTTGGAATGTGTGTCAGGATGTTTGGGTGTAGGTCAGGGTTTGTGTCTCAAAGAGTATCTTGGTGTGAGTCTGAGAGTGCGTCAGGATGTGTGTGTGCGGGTATTTGTGTGGGATTATGTCTGTGTGTGTTTAAATATCAGCCCCATTACAGACATCATTTACTTAATAGAGGTTTATAAAATGATGAAGGCGATAGATAGAGTGAACGTTCAAAGACTATTTCCTCGGGTGGATGGAGCTATTACAAGGGGGCATAACTATAGGGTTCATGGTGGGAGATATAGGAAGGATATCAGAGGTAGGTTCTTTACGCAGAGAGTGGTTGGGGTGTGGAATGGACTGCCTGCTGTGATAGTGGAGTCAGACACTTTAGGAATATTTAAGTGGTTATTGGATAGGCACATGGAGCACACCAGGATGATAGGGAGTGGGATAGCTTGATCCTGGTTTCAGATAAAGCTCGGCACAACATCGTGGGCCGAAGGGCCTGTTCTGTGCTGTACTGTTCTATGTTCTATTTACAGCCTCACTTATCATGAAACTGTAAAATCCTGCCCAAGGTCAATGGACATTTCCATTGTCCGCCCCTTGAAAGCTCCGATTCCGTGGCCGGCGGGACGGTAAAATTCTGCCCCATCTGGTTTTGACACAATTGTTTGAGAGGATAATACATCTCCTCTAAATGTTGTCTCATCTTTTATCAGAAGACGGGGATGAAAATAATGTTTAGGTGGAGTTGACTTTCTGCCTTTTCTCCTCAGGATATGGAGCCTCTGCCCACTGGTCGGGTGCTACTGTTGGGACTGATCCTAAGCCATGTCCTGGCTCCCTGTCCAGGAGCTGTTCCACCCACGCTCAGACACACTCAAAGGTAAAACACTTGTCAGGACATCAATTGCTGATTTTGCACAATTTCCATTCAAAATAAATTGTCTCCTTCATCTCAAAATATTTGGTGGGGTTTGAGTTTTCTTTGGTCTGAAATTTTGTCTGAGATGTAGTCCATCTTTGTCAACTCTGTAACCAAGGTACATTACTTCAGATGCCTGAAAAACACATTCTTCCCTTTTTAATCTGACCTCGGCTTCCAAAGATTGTCGAAAGACTTCATCTAAGTTTCGTGGTGTTCCTTGACCTTTGAAAGTTGAAAGTTCGCTGAAAGCGGCATGACAGTTAGAGAGGGTGGTGAAGAAGGTGTTTAGCACACATCCTTCATCAGTCAGAGCTTTGAGTATAGGATTGGGACATTATGTTACAGTTGTATTAGTCATTGGTGAGGCTGCACTGTATTGTGTACAGTTTTGGTCACCCTGTTATAGGAAAGACATTGATAAACTGGAAAAAGTGCAAAGAAGATTTATGAGGATGTTGCCAGGACCAGTGAGCTCGAGTTAGAAGGAGAGGTTGGCCAGGCTAGGACTTTATTCCTTGAAAGGTAGGAGAACGAGGGGTGACCTTATTGAGTTGTACAAAATCAAAAGAACAAAGAACAAAGTACAATACAGCACAGGAACAGGCCCTTCGGCCCTCCAAGTCTGCACCAATCATGTGTTCCTAACTAGTTTGTATCCCTCTATTCCCAGTCTGTTCATGTGGCTATCTAGATAAGTCTTAAATGATCCTAGCGTGTCTGCCCCAACCACCTTACTTGGTAGTGCATTCCAGGCCCCCCCCCCCCCACCCCCACCTTCTGTGTAAAACACGTCCCCTGCATGTCTGTATTGAACCTTGCCCCCCTTACCTTGAACTTGTGGCCCCTTGTGTTTGTCATTTCTGACCTTGGAAAAAGCTTCCAACTGTTCACCCTATCAATGCCCTTCATAATTTTATAAACTTCTATTAGGTCGCCCCTCAACCTCCGTCTTTCCAGGGAGAACAGTTTACTCAATCTCTCCTCATAGCTAATACCCTCCATACCAGGCAATATCCTGGTAAACCTTTTCTGCACTCTCTCCAAAGCCTCCACGTCCTTCTGGTAGTGTGGTGACCAGAACTGGATGCAGTATTCCAAATGTGGCCTAACCAACGTTCTATATTACTGCAACATCATATGCCAACTTTTATACTCTATGCCCCGTCCAATAAAGGCAAGCATGCCATATGCCTTCTTCACCACCTTTTCCACCTGTGCTGCCACCTTTAAGGATCTGTAGACTTGCACACCCAGATCTCTCTGTGTGTCTATACTCCTGATGGTTCTGCCATTTATTGTATAGCTCCCCCCTGCATTAGTTCTACCAAAATGCATCACTTCGCATTTATCTGGATTAAATTCCATCTGCCATTTCTCCGCCCAATTTTCCAGCCTATCTATATCCTGCTGTGTTCTCTGACAATGTTCATCACTATCCGCAACTCTAGCGATCTTTGTGTCGTCCGCAAACTTACTAATCAGACCAGCTACATCTTCTTCCAAATCATTTATATATATCACAAACAGCAGAGGTCCCAATACAGAGCCCTGCGGAACACCACTAGTCATGATGTGGAGATGCCGGCGTTGGACTGGGGTAAACACAGTAAGAAGTTTAACAACACCAGGTTAAAGTCCAACAGGTTTATTTGGTAGCAAAAGCCACACAAGCTTTCGGAGCTCTTAGCCCCTTCTTCAGGTGAGTGGGAATTCTGTTCACAAACAGAGCTTATAAAGACACAGACTCAATTTACATGAATAATGGTTGGAATGCGAATACTTACAACTAATCAAGTCTTTAAGAAACGAAACAATGTGAGTGGAGAGAGCATCAAGACAGGCTAAAAAGATGTGTATTGTCTCCAGACAAGACAGCCAGTGAAACTCTGCAGGTCCACGCAACTGTGGGAGTTACAAATAGTGTGACATGAACCCAATATCCCGGTTGAGGCCGTCCTCGTGTGTGCGGAACTTGGCTATCAGTTTCTGCTCAGCGACTCTGCGCTGTCGTGTGTCGCAAAGGCCGCCATGGAGAACGCTTACCCGAATATCCGAGGCCGAATGCCCGTGACCGCTGAAGTGCTCCCCAACAGGAAGAGAACAGTCTTGCCTGGTGATTGTCGAGCGGTGTTCATTCATCCGTTGTCGCAGCGTCTGCATAGTTTCCCCAATGTACCATGCCTCGGGACATCCTTTCTTGCAGCGTATCAGGTAGACAACGTTGGCCGAATTGCAAGAGTATACTCCCTGTTGGGGAGCACTTCAGCGGTCACGGGCATTCGGCCTCGGATATTCGGGTAAGCGTTCTCCAAGGCGGCCTTCGCGACACACGACAGCGCAGAGTCGCTGAGCAGAAACTGATAGCCAAGTTCCGCACACACGAGGACGGCCTCAACCGGGATATTGGGTTCATGTCACACTATTTGTAACTCCCACAGTTGCGTGGACCTGCAGAGTTTCACTGGCTGTCTTGTCTGGAGACAGTACACATCTTTTTAGCCTGTCTTGATGCTCTCTCCACTCACATTGTTTCGTTTCTTAAAGACTTGATTAGTTGTAAGTATTCGCATTCCAACCATTATTCATGTAAATTGAGTCTGTGTCTTTATAAGCTCTGTTTGTGAACAGAATTCCCACTCACCTGAAGAAGGGGCTAAGAGCTCCGAAAGCTTGTGTGGCTTTTGCTACCAAATAAACCTGTTGGACTTTAACCTGGTGTTGTTAAACTTCTTACTGTGAACACCACTAGTCACAGACCTCCAACCGGAAAAAGACCCCTCCACTGCTATCCTCTGTCTTGTATGGCCAAGCCAGTTCTGTACCCATCTAGCTAGTTCATCTTTGATCCCGTGAGATTTAACCTTTTGCACCAGCCTGCCATGAGGGACCTTGTCAAATGCTTTACTAAAATCCATGTAGATGACATCCACAGCCCTTCCCTCGTCAATCATTTTTGTCACCTCCTCAAAAAACTCAACCAAATTTGTGAGGCATGAGGGGCATCGATAGGATGAACACACAGTCTTTTTTCCAGGAAGGGGGAATTGAAAATTAGAGGGCATAGGTTTAAGGTGAGAGGGGAAAGATTTAAAAGGGACCTGAGGGGCAACTTCTTCACACAGTTTGGTGGCGTGCGTATGGAATGAGCTGCCAGAGAAAGTGGTTGAGGCAGGTTCAATAGCAACATTTAAAAAGCATTTGGATAAGTACATGGATGGGAAAAGATTAGAGGGATATGGGCCAAATGTGAGCAATTGGGACTGGCTGGAGGGCACTATGGGGCAGCACGGTAACACAGTGGTTAGCACTGCTGCTTCACAGCTCCAGCGACCTGGGTTCGATTCCCGGCTCGGGTCACTGTCTGTGTGGAGTTTGCACATTCTCCTCGTGTCTGCGTGGGTTTCCTCTGGGGGCTCCGGTTTCCTCCCACAGTCCAAAGATGTGCGGGTTAAGTTGATTGGCCATGCTAAAATTGCCCCTTAGTGTCCTGAGATGCGTAGGTTAGAGGGATTAGCGGGTAAAATATGTAGGGATATGGGGATAGGGCCTGGCTGGGATTGTGGTCGGTGCAGACTCGATGGGCCGAATGGCCTCTTTCTGCACTGTAGGGTTTCTATGATTCTATGGTGGGCTGAAGGGCCTGTTTCCATGCTGCATTGCTCTATGACTCAATGTGAGGACAATTCTGGGAATTAAAATGGTCTTTGACGAGTAGCTAATCAGTAAGTACCAAATCAATTTCAAACAGCAGTTAGTTACATCCTTTGTACTTTCAATGTAAAGAATGAATTAAGGGTCTGGATGGTTTGTATGAAGAAGGAATTCCCAGAAATGCATCACAGCCTGGAATCGTAATCTAGGAGGAGGTAGGTGGAAATTCGGAGGAGGTTCCTTTGTCCATGTTTAGCCTGTTGCATGAGATTTTATGGGTTTTGAGTCAACGTTGAGGTCTCCCAGAGCCACTAGCAGTCTGAGGGACAGCTCTCCCAATTTTGACACAAGTCCCCAGATGATAGTGAGAATTATTTTATGGGGTTGACTGAGCATGATGTAAATTTATCAAGTCCAGTGCCTAGTTTAATACTGGGTGGTCTGATCAGTCTTATTCCTATTAAAACAGAAAATGCTGGAAAAACTCAACCGGTCCGGCAGTATCTGTAGTGAGTGAAACAAAGTTAATGTTTCAAGTCCATTTGAATTTTCTTCAGACCTAAAGATCTGCTTTTGCCACCCCATTTAATGTATTTTAATCCAAATCACAACAATTTGCTGCAAAAATGCTTTATTCCTTCACGTCACTACTAGTTCTTTTGCCAAGCATTTTAAATCTGCATCCCTCTGTTAGTGACTCTTCTCTCACCAAAAACAATTTCTATCAAATTCCTTCATGATTTTGAACACCTCCATTAATTTGTTTGTTACCTATCGCCGTTCTAAGGATAACAATCCCAGATTCTCCAATTTGTTACCTGCATTAATTACAGGCCCATGTGTGTTTCTGCCTCTTCCAGGAGGCACGGGTGGGGGGGAAGAGAGTGGTGGTGGATTGGACAGAGGAACAAGTTTACTGAGAGACGGGAAAGTGTGCATGACCCTGGCAACCATTCTGTGACATAATATTTCGCATAATGAAACCTGGGACTGAGATAGAGCCTCGATACATTGATGATAAATGATCTTGTATTATTGTAGTTCCCTACCTAGATCCTGGAAAAGTGGAACTTTGCAGGGACTGTCGGGGGCTAAAGAAGTGGAGAACAGTTTGCAGCTTGTCCCAGGTTGGAATCCATCTGGCTCGTTGCGTGATTGGGGCATTGAGATGATGTCATCATTTCCCACACTCAAAGGGCTCCCAGAATCCTGGTGGATTCCCGCTTTAAGACGACGAGGTTGGTTTGCAAAATTCCCAGTAGCTTCTAGAAATCGTGATGGTCAATCACACATGACACTTGCGGATGATGCAGGTCTGACCAGGGTTACCCTGGGCAAAAGCTGGTCATCTGATTGGCTGGAACCAAGCACCAACGAAGAAGTAAAGAGGAGCATTGTTGTGGCTGATGATGTTGCTTTTCGAGAAAAGAGCAAGTTCCTGACAGCAATGCAGCGGCAGAAATGGCTGAACTCTGTGATGAGACAACTTGTGATTAATAAAAAGTAGATGTAGCACAATTTATGGATCATTGGTGTTTGTGAGTGTTTCAAATGCAGAAATGTATTTCACTATTTAACTGCAATAAACTTCCTTTAAAAGACACCATAAACTTGCAAGTTTTATATTTTCAACTATCATCTCATGAAAACACCTCATTTTGGATGTCATTCACAAAATTGCTTTGATTGAAACTGAAGACTAGATCCTAAAGCCCTGAGTGTAGAATGAGGTAGGGCAGGGGTCAGAGTTATTGGGATGGAGGAAATGGGGATAAGGGTGTCAGCATGGGGTGGGGAGGATGCAAGGGACAGGGGACATGAGGCTGCCCTGGGATTTGGAACTTCATTTGTGTGGATGATCCCAGCTGGAGAACTGGGATTATTCTCATTGTTTAGAATAGAGAAGGTAAAGATGTGTTCAAAATTAAAAATACAATGATAAAAGAGACTGGTTGCACAGAAAGCAGGGTCAAAGGATCCAGAGGGAAGAAGAAGACATTTTTTTGATGTGAATTGCCTTACTTGAAAAGGATGGTGGAAGTAGATTCAATGGTAACTTTTCAGAAGGGAATTATATTTGAATATGACAATTTGGCAGGGCTATAGGAGAAGAGCAGGTGATGGGATTAATTAGATAGCTCCTTCAAAGTGTTGACATAGGCATGATGGGCTGAATGGCCTATTCAATCAAAAGCAATGTAATACATAACTTAAGCACATGTACTTCACAAAAGCAAGGTTTGTTTAATCCATTGGCAGTATCAATCCTGAAGAGAAAGTGTAAACTCCCAGAGAATCATCAATGCTGATTTCAGGAACTCAGCTTGTCAATGCAGTCACTCACCAAGCTCGTTCTGCTCCTCAACTCCTGGCTGCAGTCCTGTTCTTTCACTCTCTTGTGAGGCTTCTCAAACTTGGGTTACTGACAGTTGGTTTAACAGTTCAAAGATATGCAGGTTAGGTTGATTGGCCATGCTAAATTGCCCCTTAATGTCAGGGGAAACAAGCTAGGTTGAATAGGTGGGGTTATGAGGATAGAGCCTGGGCGGGATTGTGGTTGGTGCAGACGAGATGGGCTGAATGGCCTCTTTCTACACGTAGGGATTCAATGATGACTAGGTGTACAAATCCTCCCCTGGCTCTTTAGCCACCCTCAGGGGCAGCAAGCTTTCCCAGGCACCTGCCATACTGCCACTCATAAACTGGATTTGCTCTTGCAGCTTTCTACCTAACTTCATGGCATCTGGCTCCGCTCTTCAGCTTGTCAAAGACACTGCAAAGGGCTGACCAGTCCCCCTGCTGAGTCCTCTCCTCCAACATCACTACCTCCTGCTGCCGGAGGTCCCACTATAGCAAGATGACTCATCACTGCAGACTAACCTTAAGAGGCAGGCTTATTCAAACTAACCCAGTCTGATTAACTCAGGATAAAATGGCTCACCAGCTGGAGCTAACCCAGTGACTACCTGGATTAACAGGTTGACACAGGTTAACCTGACAAACTCATGCCAACTTAATCAACAGTAAAAAGCCTCACAACAGCAGATTAAAGTCCAACAGGTTTATTTGGTAGCACAAGCCACTAGCTTTTGGAGCGCTGCTCCTTCATCAGGTGAGTTGGAGTTCTGTTCACAAACAGGGCATATATAGACACAAACACAATTTACAAAATAATGGTTGGAATGCGAGTCTTTACAGGTAATCAAGTCTTAAATGTACAGACAATGTGAGTGGAGAGAGGGTTAAGCACAGGTTAAAGAGATGTGTATTGTCTCCAGCCAGGACAGTTAGTGAGATTTTGCAAGCAGAGGCAAATCGTGGGGGTTACAGATAGTGTGACATGAACCCAAGATCCCGGTTGAGACCGTCCTCATGTGTGCAGAACTTGGCTATCAGTTTCTGCTCAGCGACTCTGCGTTGTCGTGTGTTGTGAAGGCCGCCTTGGAGAACGCTTACCCGAAGATTAGAGGCTGAATGTCCGTGACTGCTGAAGTGTTCCCCAACAGGAAGAGAACACTCTTACCTGGTGATTGTCGAGCGGTTAATCAACCCAGAATAGGCTAAACAGCCCAACCTAAACCAATCAGTCCAGATTAACCTGGACAACATTTAAAAGGCATTTGGACAGATACATGGATAGGAAATGTTTAGAGGAATATGGGCCAAATGCAGGCAAATGGGGTTAGCCTAGATGGGCATTTTGGTCGGCATGGACCAGTTTGGACTGAAGGGCCTGTCTCCATGCCGTACATTCTCTGATTCTATGAACAGAAAATAACTTTAAATAATCAAACCATTCCAATTCACCCATGCTAGACCAAGTAGTCCAAATTAAGTCAATCTTAGATAAACAATTTTAACCAATCCAACACACACTGGTCCAGGGTAACACAGCCAATTTAAGTGACTCCTACAAACTCGCGCTATTCCAAACAATCTATCTCTAACTCAGGAAAATGCAAATTAACCCAATCCATTCAATCCTGGCTGATCCATTGAACGAGGCTAACCCACAGGCCGAGGGAGTACCATTCTTTCCTATGACGCAACGCGTACTGTGGACCATAGGTTTGGGGGGTCATTAGCAACCTCGTGGCCCAGCATATTCCCCCACTCTACCACCACCATCAAACCAGGGGATGAACCTTGATTAAATGAAGAGTGCAGAGAACATGCCAGAAGCAGCACAAGGCATACATAAAAATGAATTGCCAACATGGTGAAGCTGCATCACAAATTATTTACATGCCAAACAGCTGAAATAGACAGAGCTAAGCGATCCCACAACCAATGGCTCAGATCTAAATTCTGCAGTTCTGCCACAGAGTGCTGTGAATGGTGGTAGACAGTTAAACAACCAATCAGAGAAGGAAGTTCCGCAAATATCTCCATTCTCAAACATAGAGATAAGGTGACAGTGCTATCAAGCAGCACTTACACAACAGTAACCTGCTCACAGGTCTCAGCTCTTAGCCTCATTACAGCCTTGGTCCAAAACTGGACAAAAGCACTGAACTCAAGAGGTGAAGTGAGAGTGACTGCCTTGACATCAGGTGGCATTTGACTACATTGGCATCAAGGACACTACCGAACAGGCTCTGCTGATTGGAGTTATACAAAGTACAAGTAAAGGTGGTTAGAACATAGAACATAGAACAGTACAGCACAGAACAGGCCCTTTGGCCCACGATGTTGTGCCGAGCTTTATCTGAAACCAAGATCAAGCTATCCCACTCCCTATCATCCTGGTGTGCTCCATGTGCCTATCCAATAACCACTTAAATATTCCTAAAGTGTCTGACTCCACTATCACTGCAGGCAGTCTATTCCACACCCCAACCACTCTCTGCGTAAAGAACCTACCTCTGATATCCTTCCTATATCTCCCACCATGAACCCTATAGTTATGCCCCCTTGTAATAGCTCCATCCACCCGAGGAAATAGTCTTTGAACGTTCACTCTATCTATCCCCTTCATCATTTTATAAACCTCTATTAAGTCTCCCCTCAGCCTCCTCCGCTCCAGAGAGAACAGCCCTACCTCCCTCAATCTTTCCTCATAAGACCTACCCTCCAAACCAGGCAGCATCCTGGTAAATCTCCTTTGCACTCTTTCCAGCGCTTCCACATCCTTCTTATAGTGAGGTGACCAGAACTGCACACAATATTCCAAATGTGGTCTCACCAAGGTCCTGTACAGTTGCAGCATAACCCCACGGCTCTTAAACTCCAACCCCCTGTTAATAAAAGCTAACACACTATAGGCCTTCTTCACAGCTCTATCCACTTGAGTGGCAACCTTTAGAGATCTGTGGATATGGACCCCAAGATCTCTCTGTTCCTCCACAGTCTTCAGAACCCTACCTTTGACCCTGTAATCCACATTTAAATTAGTCCTACCAAAATGAATCACCTCACATTTATCAGGGTTAAACTCCATTTGCCATTTTTCAGCCCAGCTTTGCATCCTATCTATGTCTCTTTGCAGCCTACAACAGCCCTCCACCTCATCCACTACTCCACCAATCTTGGTGTCATCAGCAAATTTACTGATCCACCCTTCAGCCCCCTCCTCTAAGTCATTAATAAAAATCACAAAGAGCAGAGGACCAAGCACTGATCCCTGTGGCACTCCGCTAGCAACCTGCCTCCAGTCCGAAAATTTTCCATCCACCACCACCCTCTGTCTTCGATCAGATAGCCAGTTACCTATCCAATCGGCCAACTTTCCCTCTATCCCACACCTCCTCACTTTCATCATAAGCCGACCATGGGGGACCTTATCAAACGCCTTACTAAAATCCATGTATATGACATCAACTGCCCTACCTTCATCAACACACTTAGTTACCTCCTCAAAAAATTCTATCAAATTTGTGAGGCACGACTTGCCCTTCACGAATCCGTGCTGACTATCCCGGATTAATCCGCATCTTTCTAAATGGTCGTAAATCCCATCCCTAAGGACCTTTTCCATCAATTTACCAACCACCGAAGTAAGACTAACCGGTCTATAATTACCAGGGTCATTTCTATTCCCTTTCTTAAACAGAGGAACAACATTCGCCATTCTCCAGTCCTCTGGCACCACCTGATTGTGGTTGTTGGAGGCCAATCATCTCAGTCCCAGAACATTCCAACAAGTTCTAGACCCAATCATCTTCAGTGACTTTCCCTCATCATCACGTCAGAAGAAGGGATGATTCCTGATGATCATACAGTGTTCAGTTCCATTTGTAAATGACCTACAGTGGCAGCAGTGCCATCAATAAAATGCCCTGCTGCAACACACCAACATTGTCTTTATATCTGAGTTTGGGACATCCTGCAGTGTGGGTTTCCATGCGTAGCTAACTGTAGAGTATTGAAGGACAGGACTAATCCAGCAAAACATAGCTCAATGAACATGCTTTCAAGGTCTGGTAAACACAACTTTGCAAGAGCCTTGCTGCTGAAGATTTTGTTCTGCCACCCTGTACTAGCTGGCCCCAGGAGGTCATCTGACTTGATTACCCAATGGGGAATGAGTGTGGAGATCTTGATGCAGAGCGTGGGCTTTTGCAGCCACTGTAGATCCTAGAACTGGGAGTGTTAACATCGTAAAAGTACTCTTGATATTCATCTGCTTGTAAGTAAATTAGTTCATTATATACTAAATGATGGTCGCAATCCTTCCAATTGCTACACACCCAATGCTGCAAATAGATCTCAGACAGTGAAGATGAAATGCTTCTAGTTGTTTATGTGATTCCAGTAGGAATCCAGAAAGAAGTGTTGTGAGAACCACTGCCTGGTAGACTTTGATCTTTGTTCTGAGATGATTTCCATCCTCTTTCTGAAATGCATCCCTTTATTTTGCATTGGAGTGATTCAAAATTAAGTGTCCCCATTGTTTCCCTAAGGAGATTAGCAGGAGTGGCAGGCACGGTGGCACAGTGGTTAGCACTGCTGCCTCACAGCGCCAGGGACCCGGGTTCGGTTCCTGGCTTGGGTCACTGTCTGTGTGGAGTCTGTATGTTCTCCCCGTGTCTGCATGGGTTTCCTCCGGGTGCTCTGGTTTCCTCCCACAGTCTGAAAGACATGCTGGTTAGGTGCATTGGCCATGCTAAATTCTCCCTCAATGTACCTGAATACTAGTAATAGTCAATGTTTTGCCTATTTTCAGTTTTAAAATACTCAACACATTAAATCCTGTAACTGAATCAGTGTTAATACATATTTTAAAGTTTTGTTGGTGTTTTTGTTTAAACTGAGCTGATGTGAATGATTGAAGGGTCTTGGGGTAAATCTGAATGTGGCGACTAGGGGATTTTCACAGTAACGTCATTGCAGTGTTAATGTAAGCCTACTCACCTTAAGACAGAATATTATCAGATGGTCACGATGGAGAGGTAGTCAGTGGGTTATGTGAAGGGTCTGGGTTCTTTAGGAAATCAATCTGTCCATTTTGATCCCGTTTCGAATATCTAGTGGTGTACAGTCTCACCTAGGAATGGATAGCGTGGAAAATGAATCATTTATAGTGATGGATGGAGGTGGGGCTTTTCTAACAGTGGGCGGAGACACAATGAGGAAGAGGTTGTTCCAATAACTGTGTCCGACGCTAAAGGACATATGCTCAAAATAAACTGTCTGGACTTCATAATAGAGCAGATTTTCTAAACAGCAATTTATTAGATTTAATTTTTTCAGGCATTAGGAATAGCTTTTGTTAAAATGTTAAAGCAGATTTACTCCATCATCCTTCAATCATTCAATCAGCTCAGTTTAAACAAAGACACAAACAAAACCTTAAAACATGTATTAACACTTATTCAGTAACAGGATTTCATGTGCTGAGTATTTTAAAACAGAAAATAGGCTAAACATTGACCATTACCACAAGGAACTCTGTGTGTGGAAGTGAATGGTATACTGTGATGCGTCCTGGAATGTTGTCCATCCATCTGAATAACATGGATGAGGAATAAAATTTGTTCGAAGGAATTGACCAGCGGAGATTGTGGCATTGTGATAACGTCACTGGACTAGTAATCCAGTGGTCCAGGTTAATGCTCTGGAGAAATCCCAATAAGCCAGATGATGGAATTTGAACTTCTCTCAGTATTAATGACCATGGAACGATCATTAATTGTTGTAAAAACCTACCTATTTCACTAATGTCCTTCAGGGAAGGAAACCTGCCATCCTTACCTGGTCTGACCTACATGTGACTCCAGACCTATAGCCATGTGGTTGACTCTGAAATGGCCTAGCAGGTCACTCAGTTCAAAGGCAGTTAGGAATGAGCAATAAATGCTGGCTTTGTTACGGATACTCACATTCCATGAAATAATAAATTTAAAGAATACATTGAGCGGGATTTTCTGGCTGCACTCACCCCAAAACGGGAAAAATCCCGCCCGAGGTCAACAGACCTTTCCGTGGTCCACCCCTCACCCGCTCTGATTCCCGTGGCAGGCGGGCCAGTAAAATTCGCTCCCTTATTTTTGTTACAAATTATTGTTGCATTGGATATTCATCGGTAAGATTTGTTGTAAAAGTGTTTCTTGCAAAATGAAATTGTTCTGTTTTATCACATAGTCTCAAACGTTGCCCTTTTCAACAACAGACAGGGACCAAACACATCAAATACATCAAAGGCAAATGGATTTTGAAATTGCACGGAGCTGGCAAGGTTAAGCAATGCCCTTTATAAAGGTCCAGCGCTGATCGTGGAACTGTCTGTTTCACACAGACAGCAGAGCACTCTCACCATGTCCTTTCACCTGAATCTATCTTTTCATTCCTCAGTTTCCTGAGTTTGCTCCTGTCCAAAGCTAAATATAAGTAGAACAGAAACACCAAAAGTTTGTGGATTTTATTATTAGGTGCGGAAGTGGTGATTGGACATGAGGAAAAAAAAGCAGGAAACAGATGTACTAAGGAGAGGTTCTGCTAATTTATTAAAAATTAGAGATTTTAAAAATCTTGGTGGATCTGAGGAGCTGATATAGAATCAAAGAGGCTTTGGTTAACAATTTAAAACAAATTAAGAATTAAACATTAAAAAAGAAAAAAGAAAATCAAGGGGAGAGTTTAGGAAACAGAAGCAGAAGATATTATATATGCCCCTATGGACTAAGGGTTCATAAAGAATCGCAAGTTAGGCCTGATAACTTGAACACCGGGAGCTCTTTATTTAAGGTGTGAACTCAATCACAGTCAGGGCGGTACGGTAGCACAGTGGTTAGCACTGCTGCTTCACAGCTCCAGGGTCCCGGGTTCGATTCCTGGCTCGGGTCACTGTCTGTGTGGAGTTTGCACATTCTCCTCGTGTCTGCGTGGGTTTCCTCCGGGTGCTCCGGTTTCCTCCCACAGTCCAAAGATGAGCGGGTTAGGTTGATTGGCCAGGTTAAAAATTGCCCCTTAGAGTCCTGGGATGCGTAGATTAGAGGGATTAGCGGGTAAATATGTGGGGGTAGGGCCTGGGTGGGATTGTGGTCGGTGCAGACTCGATGGGCCGAATGGCCTCCTTCTGCACTGTAGGGTTTCTATGATTTCTAAAAAAGGTCTAAGACTGCCCAACAGGGTCACACACTGGGAGGAGCTAATTACCCAGGGGTCACCTGACTCGAACTCTTAAAGGGGCAGTCTGCACCCCCAGCCCCGACATATATGATGTACACATATATCACACCCATAGAACCATAGAAAATTACAGCTCAGAAACAGGCCTTTTGGCCCTTCTTGTCTGTGCCGAACCATTTTATGCCTAGTCCCACTGACCTGCACTTGGACCATATCCCTCCACACCCCTCTCATCCATGAACCCGTCCAAGTTTTTCTTAAATGTTAAAAGTGACCCCGCATTTACCACTTTATCCGGCAGCTCATTCCACACTCCCACCACTCTCTGCGTGAAGAAGCCCCCCCTAATATTCCCTTTAAACTTTTCTCCTTTCACCCTTAACCCATGCCCTCTGGTTTTTTTCTCCCCTCGCCTCAGCGGAAAAAGCCTGCTTGCATTCACTCTATCTATACCCATCAAAATCTTATACACCTCTATCAAATCTCCCCTCAATCTTCTACGCTCCAGGGAATAAAGTCCCAACCTATTCAATCTCTCTCTGTAACTCAGCTTCTCAAGTCCCGGCAACATCCTTGTGAACCTTCTCTGCACTCTTTCAATCTTATTTACATCCTTCCTGTAACTAGGTGACCAAAACTGTACACAATACTCCAAATTCGGCCTCACCAATGCCTTATATAACCTTACCATAACACTCCAACTTTTATACTCGATACTCCGATTTATAAAGGCCAATGTACCAAAGGCACTCTTTACGACCCTAGCCACCTGTGACGTCACTTTTAGGGAATTCTGTACCCCTCCCCCTTAAATCCATAACTTCCCCCAACTGAGAACATATATGCAAACAAGGAAGAACCTATTTACATATAATGACTACAATTTATACAGAGCATTACAGAATATGACAATCCCAATGTAAAGTCCTTTCAGGTAGTTCACATGGACATCATTGCTGGAATTCTACTGCTTCGCCTGCCACAGAATTGGAACAGGCGAGGGGCAGACAACGGAAATGTCCATTGACATCGGACGTGAATTTCCAGTCTCACTCGAGCAAGGCTGTAAAATCCCGCCCAATGAGTCTATTGGGAGATGGCGGTTTCCTTGTTTCAGGAACCTCTTCCCGGGATTCTGGAAGATCCTGATGCTCAGCATGAGAGTTCCTTTCTGACGGACTGCTGGTGGCTGGTGCCACGAATGATGCTGCTTCCTCCCTTGGGGTGACCAACTCTGACTCTGAAATACATGGATTGCGCAACCCCACTGGGGCAAATGTGGATGGTTCCATCATTTGTGGGACTTCCCACCTTGATGCTGTGCTGCAACTAACTGCTCCGCATGTCTTTTCCAAATCAGCTCATTCCTGATCTGCACTCTGTAGGACAAACTACAATGGTAACCGGTACCCACTTCTCACCAGAAGTATAACACCTGGCCAGAACGAACTCCCCACTCTGAAAAGTCCTCGACATTGTACTTGCTGCTCTTCTGGTCATCTGTCCCTCTTGGTTCCATTCAACCACCCCTCGGGTCTCCTCCGGCCGCAGCAGGTCAATCATGGTTCTCAATTTTTGGCTGAACAGCAACGAAGCCAATGAGCACTGGGTTGGCGCGTGTGGCGTGTTTCGGTAGATAGTCAGACCCTAGTGACCCCGCGCCTTGCGACGACTACAGAGACCGTTTCAAGGTCTGAACAAATCATTCTGCCAGACCACTCATCACCGGGTGATACGGTGACAACATCACGACCGAAATTCTCCCAGCCCGTCCACCATTGCAACTGTAGAGGGCAGGTTGCAGACAATGTGAAGGCCCATTGACAGTTGGGCAGGAATTTCCGGCTTTTAGACCAGGACGGCTGGAGAATTCCGCCCCACATGTCTGATTCCGTGGAGCTTCATGTACTCAATGACAACTTGTGCCACAAACTCGGGTTCTGTGGTGAACCATAGATGGTTACCACTGTGGGTACTTGTACATATATTACTCTTGTTACTGTTGGGGTGTTCCACCTGTTATCATTGTTTATGTGGTACACTCCGTTCGGCTCCGCCTTCTTACAGGAGTATAAAGGTCACTGCTACTTCCTAGTAGCCCTTAGTCTGGGATAGTATTGTTAAGTAGTGTGCTCCAATCTTGTTGTGAATAAAAGCCTTTATTCCCGGGTACGTCCTAGCCTCCCGTGTGAATCAATCGCGCATCAATTTTATTCACAACAAAATACCGAAAATTTTATTCGAGGAAAAAATGGAGCAGATGCTGAAACCCAATCGGCTAACCTTGGATCTGCGTGCCGCTGGGGCGTCGAATACTTTCGACCATTAGTTGAAGTGCTTCGAGGATTACATTGAGGCCTTGACAGCAGTCCAGACCGATGCCGACAGATTGCGGGTCCTCCACGCCAGGGTGAGCGACACTGTGTATGCAACAATTCGCGATTCCCAAAATTACAAAGATGCCATCGAATTACTCAAGAAGCTGTACAATAAACAGCCGAACGAAATTCATGCTCATCACCTATTAGCCACACGACGGCGGCAGCCCGGCGAAACTACGGGACAGTACCTGCACGAACTTCAACAGCTAGCCACAGCCTGCAACTGCAAGGAGGTGTCGGCTGTTCAATACACCAACGACCTTATTCGGGACGCGTTCGTGGCGGGAATCGGCTCATCCTACATTCGCCTGCGGATGCTAGAGCAGGGTAACTTGGACCTGGCTAAGACGGTAGAATTGGCCGATGCAATGGAAACGGCCTCCAGAAGTCTCGAAACCTACCCCACCGACCACGTGGGAACAGCGTGGCAAGCACAGCCACCGCCTCAACTGTACTCGGCGGCTCCTCGGAACTGCGCGATAATGCTCTCAACTTCAGACCTGACGGCTGCGGCAGCTCCTGGAGGCCCACGGTGCCATTTCTGCGGATTGGCGAAGCATCCTCGCCAGAGATGTCCGGCCAGGACGGTGTTTTGCTCCGCCTGTGGGAAGAAAGGGCACTATGCAAAAGTGTGCCGAGCAAAGACCCCTTCCAGGCCCAGCAGTGCTGCGTGTGACTCCCCAGGATCCATCTCCTCGTCTCCGGCCTCGTCAATGTCTTCAGCCACGTGCGATTCACGGGCGCCGCCATTTCCTACGACGACGACGCAAGCCGCGTGCGACCTGTGGGTGCCGCCGTTTTCAACATCATCGACCACGTGCGATTCGTGGGCGCAGCCATTTTGGTCGACACCGGCCGCAGAAGACCAGCAGGGGTCCTCGTCGTCGGCTATCTCAGCTGCCTGCAGTTACACTCGGGATCCAACAGTGGCGTCAATCATCCTGGACCAGGCCAAGCCTCACAGACTCGACAAGTCCATGATGGACATAGAGGTAAACGGGCGCCTGGCGCATTGCCTGTTTGACAGCGGGAGCACAGAGAGCTTCATCCATCCGGATACAGTGAAACGGTGCGCTCTCCGGGTGCAAACTGTCAGGCAGACAATCTCCATGGCGTCGAGGTCCCAATCTGTCCTCGTTCTTGGGAGCTGTGTGGTAACCTTAACGGTGCGGGGCACAGTCTACGAGAACTTCAGGCTCCTCGTGTTACCGCACCTTTGCGCTCCGGTACTCCTGGGACTAGACTTTATGGTCCACCTGAAGAGTGTGACCCTGCAGTACGATGGGCCACTCCCTCCACTTTCAGTGGGAGAACGGCAGCCTCCAAATTGTCCAGCGCGCTCCACATGCGGTCTCTCAACACTCAAAATTGCCCCGCCTTCCCTATTCGAAAATCTCGTGCCAGGCTGCAAGCCCATCGCAACTAAGAGCAGGCGTTACAGCGCTGAGGATCGGATCTTTATTCGATCTGAGGTTCAGCGGCTCCTCAGGGAAGGGGTCATTCAACCTAGCACTAGCCCATGGAGAGCACAAGTCGTGGTGGTCAAGACTGGAGACAAGCCCCGGATGGTCATAGACTATAGTCAGACCATTAATAGGTACATGCAGCTGGACGCGTACCCTCTCCCGCGCATATCTGACATGGTCAACCAGATTGCGCAGTACCGGGTGTTCTCCACCATCGACTTGAAGTCAGCCTACCACCAGCTCCCCATTCGCCCAGAGGACCGCAAATACATGGCCTTTGAGGCGGATGGCCGTCTCTACCACTTTTTAAGAGTCCCTTTCGGCGTCACTAATGGGGTCTCGGTCTTCCAGCGTGAGATGGACCGAATGGTGGACCAAAACGGGCTACGGGCTACCTTCCCGTACCTGGACAACGTCACTATCTGCGGCCATGACCAGCAGGATCACGACGCCAACCTCCAGAAGTTTTTACGCACTGCGACTCTCCTGAACCTGACCTATAACAAGGAGAAGTGCGTATTCAGCAAGCACCGCCTAGCAATCCTCGGATACGTGGTGGAAAACGGGGTCATCGGCCCCGATCCAGACCGTATGCATCCCCTCCTTGAACTTCCCCTACCCACTAGCATCAAAGCACTGAGAAGATGCTTAGGCTTCTTCTCGTACTATGCACAGTGGGTTCCCAATTACGCGGACAAAGCCCGTCCGCTCATAAAATCTACCTCTTTTCCCCTGACAGCAGAGGCTCGCCTAGCCTTTGCAGGGATAAAAGCCGACATCGCGAAAGCCACGATGCACGCTGTCGATGAGTCCATCCCCTTCCAGGTGGAGAGTGATGCATCTGATTTCGCCCTGGCTGCCACACTTAACCAGGCGGGCAGGCCCGTCGCCTTTTTCTCTCGCACCCTCCAAGGCCCTGAAATTCGGCACTCCTCTGTGGAGAAAGAGGCTCAGGCCATTGTGGAGGCCGTCCGGCATTGGCGCCATTATTTGGCTGGCAAACGGTTTACCCTGCTCACGGACCAGCGGTCCGTGACCTTCATGTTCAACAACACGTTAAAGGGAAAAATTAAGAATGATAAAATCTTGAGGTGGAGAATCGAACTCTCCACCTACAACTATGATATCATGTATCGTCCGGGGAAGCTCAATGAGCCCTCAGATGCCCTGTCGCGTGGAACATGTGCCAGTGTGCAGGAGGACCGGTTACAGGCCCTCCACAATGATCTCTGCCATCCAGGGATCACTCGGTTTTTCCATTTTGTAAAGGCTCGGAATCTGCCCTACTCCATAGAGGATGTCAGGTCGATAACTCGAAGCTGCCAGGTACGTGCAGAGTGCAAGCCGCACTTCTACCGGCCTGACAGGGCACACCTCATTAAGGCCACTCGCTCTTTTGAACGACTGAGTGTCGACTTCAAGGGCCCCCTTCCTTCGACAGATCGGAATGTGTATTTCCTCAACGTGGTTGACGAATACTCCCGATTCCCCTTTGCCATCCCCTGTTCTGACATGTCCTCTGCCACGGTCATCAAAGCCCTGCGGAGTCTTTTTACCCTGTTCGGCTACCCCAGTTATATCCACAGTGATAGGGGTTCGTCGTTTATGAGCGACGACTTGAGGCAATACCTGCTCTCTAAAGGAATTGCCTCAAGTAGGACTACGAGTTATAACCCCAGGGGTAACGGACAGGTCGAGAGAGAAAACGCTACAGTCTGGAAGGCTGTTTTCCTGGCGTTAAGGTCTAGGGGTCTTCCAGTCTCCCGTTGGCAAGAGGTACTTTCTGATGCACTCCATTCAATCCGGTCCCTCCTGTGTACGGCAACCAACGCTACCCCACATGAGCGGATGTTTACCTTCCCTAGGAAGTCTTCCTCTGGGACCTCACTGCCGTCTTGGTTGACATACTCAGGACCTGTCCTCCTGCGGCGGCATGTTAGGGCCCGCAAGTCCGACCCTTTGGTTGAACAGGTCCATCTCCTCCACGCCAACCCTCAATATGACTATGTGGCATATCCTGACGGGCGAGAGGACACGGTCTCTATCAGAGATCTGGCGCCTGCAGGGGACCTGGAAACCCCCGTCACTCCCGCACCCCTGGTTAGGATTCCTTTGCCCATTCTCTCCCCTCCTGACATGGCGCGGGCAGCATCGGGACCTCAACTTAATCCTCTTACT
Organism: Mustelus asterias; assembly: GCF_964213995.1. Classification (NCBI taxonomy): domain Eukaryota; kingdom Metazoa; phylum Chordata; class Chondrichthyes; order Carcharhiniformes; family Triakidae; genus Mustelus; species Mustelus asterias. The sequence continues at coordinate 9,335,116 of NC_135821.1, read as the reverse complement.
CCCGTGTACAGCTTGCCTGAGTCCAGGAGATTGTCGCCACCTCGAGGTCCACAGGCGTGTGAGGAACTGGAGGAGTCACTGGACACCACCTTGGAGAGAGGGTCGTCACCACGGTCACCAGAACCGGCACTGGAGCCAGTGCTGCGGAGGTCGCAGAGACGGTGCGGACCTCCGATACGGCTGAACTTGTGAACATATGTACAGTTCGTATTGTCTCCTTACCCCACCGGCCTTTGTTTTTTAAAGGAGGGGTGAATGTGGTGAACCATAGATGGTTACCACTATGGGCACTTGTACATATGTTACTCTTGTTACTGTTGGGGTTAGGGTTTGGGTGTTCCACCTGTTATCATTGTTTATGTGGTACACTCCGTTCGGCTCCGCCTTCTTGCAGGAGTATAAAGGTCACTGCTACTTCCTAGTAGCCCTTAGTCTGGGATAGTATTGTTAAGTAGTGTGCTCCAATCTTGTTGTGAATAAAAGCCTTTATTCCCGGGTACGTCCTAGCCTCCCGTGTGAATCAATCGCGCATCAGGTTCATCAAAAACTCCCACCCTCAGCCTCCCTACACCCATGGGAGAGGCCTGGCAAGTCTTGGATGCGTGTACATTTGAACTTTCTAGGGCCCTTTATGGATTCCATGTTTTTAATCATGATGGACACACACTCCAAGTGGTTGGAGGTACACTGCATGGGCTCCACAACCTCCCAGGCTATGCTCGAGAAATTACAGTAAATGTGCAGTGTACACGGAATATCGGAAGTCACGATGATTTCCAGAACTTTGTACTTGCCAATGGTGTCCGACATGACAGAACTGCACCTCATCATTGGTTGTCAAATGGACTGTCAGAATGGACAGTGCAAACCTTCAAAAATGGTACAAAGAAACAACCAGCAGCATCCATGGAGACCAAACTGGAATGGTTTTTGATCAATTACAGGACCAAGCCGCACACAACAACAGGTGTTACCCCAGCAGAACTGGGGATGCCTTCATAGCAGATTGAGCCTGCTATTCCCAAGCCTTGTGAGGAGTGTGGAGTTCCAATAAAAAGCTTCATTACTGACCATGGGGATGGCCACTGCCAGGGCCAACCCTCAGCTCAAAACTGATTCCGCATTTACCCCTCCGGATAGTGAAGGTTTGGACTCAGATATCGAGGCTGAAGAAGCGGGACTCCAGGTCACCCGGAGCGAGTGGGCAGGCCAGCTGCTTCTCAAAGTGAAGCATGTACCTCCTAGGATGATGTGGGGTTATGCTGCAACTGTACAGGACCTTGGTGAGATCACATTTGGAATATTGTGTGCAGTTCTGGTCACCTCACTATAGGAAGGATGTGGAAGCGCTGGAAGGAGTGCAGAGGAGATTTACCAGGATGCTGCCTGGTTTGGAGGGTAGGTCATATGAGGAAAGGTTGAGGGAGCTAGGGCTGTTCTCTCTGGAGCAGAGGAGGCTGAGGGGAGACTTAATAGAGGTGTATAAAATGATGAAGGGGATAGATAGAGTGAACGTTCAAAGACTATTTCCTCGGGTGGATGGAGCTATTACAAGGGGGCATAACTATAGGGTTCGTGGTGGGAGATACAGGACGGATATCAGAGGTAGGTTCTTTACGCAGAGAGTGGTTGGGGTGTGGAATGGACTGCCTGCAGTGACAGTGGAGTCAGACACTTTAGAAACATTTAAGCGGTTATTGGATAGGCACATGGAGCACACCAGGATGATAGGGAGTGGGATAGCTTGATCTTGGTTTCAGATAAAGCTCGGCACAACATCGTGGGCCGAAGGGCCTGTTCTGTGCTGTACTGTTCTATGTTCTATGTTCTATGTTTCGGGCAACTAACAGGATAGTGAACTCGACAGCAGTAAAAACAGCCACAGCCTCAGCCCAGTGCACACGTAGATTGGGACAGTGTACATGCAGACTGACAGCGTACATGTAGACTGTCTCAGTCTATTTGCAGATTGGATTCTAGAGAGTGAGTCTGAGGAATTAATAATGGAAAACAATGTCAGAGGAGGTGACCAAGTATTTTGTCTCTGTCGTCACTGCAGAAGTCATAAGGTGAAAGGGAGGAAGGAACATAAAACAATCACTGTCACAAAGGAAAAAGGTGCAAAGAAAACTGAGACCGAAAGGCTGACGAATCTTCGGGACCAGATGGTCTGTACCTTTTAGTGAAAGCGGCTGCTGAGACAATAGATGTACTGATTATAATCTTCTCAAGTCTGTAAGGACCCCAGTGGATTGGGAAATAACAAATGGAACACCTTTCTTCAAGGAAGGAGGGAGACAGAAAGCATGAAACTACAAGCCAGTTAGTCTAACATCTGGTAGGAGGAAATTGCTGGAATCCATCATTAAGAATGTTATGGTAGGGTTCTTAGAAATTCAGAATAGGTTCAGCATTCCACCATTCTTTTGTGAAAGGGAAATCATGTTTTACTAATTTATTCGAGTTCTTTGAGGAAGTAGAGGCGGGTACAATTTTGTCTTTTAAAAAGCATTTAGATAGTTACGTGGGTACGATGGGTATAGAGGGATATGGGCCAAATGCGGGCAATTGAGATTAGCTTAGGGGTTTTAAAAAAAAGGGCGGCATGGACAATTTGGGCCGAAGGCCCTGTTTCCATGCTGTAAACCTCTATGACTCTAAGTAACAGGAAAGCTAGATAAAGGGAAGCCTGTGGGTATGGTGTACTTAGATTTCCAAAAGGCATTTAATAAGATTCCGTATCAAAGGTTACTGTACTAGAAAAGAGCACTTGGTGTCGGGGATAACATTCACATGAGTAAGTTGGGCCGAAGGGCCTGTTTCCATGCTGTAAACCTCTATGACTCTAATAGCTAACAGGAAGCGGAGTTAGGGCTAAGTGGGTCTTTTTCAGGTTGGCAAGATGCGGCGACTGGAGTGCCACAGGGATCAATGCTGGAGCCTTAAATACTTACAACCTATAATCAATGACTTGGATGAAAAGACTGAGGGCGGGATTTTCCGGCCGTGCTCGCCCCAAGACGGGAAAATTCCGCCGAGGTCAACAGACCTTTGCATGGTCCTGTCCCGCCACTATGATTCCCGTAGGAAAGTTCTGCCCTGAATGTACGATAGCTAAATTTGCCAATGACACCAAGATAGGTAGGAAAGTAAGTTGTCTAGGAGAGATAAAGTACGACAAAAGAATATAGACCAGTGAAGTGAGTGGGTAAAGATTTGTCAGATGGGGTTCAATATGGGAAAATGTGAACTTATCCACTTTGGCAGGAAGAATATAAAAGCAATATACTATTTAAATGGAGAGAAATTACAGAAATCTGTAGCACAGAGGGATCTGGGTGACCTAGTATATGAATCACAAAAGTTAGTATACAGGTACAGCAAGTGTGCCTTGCTGTACCTGTATACTTAAGAAGGAAAATGGAATTTTTGGTGTTTATTGCAAGGGGAATGGAATACGTTCTGACCCAGCTGATGTTACCATTGCACAGAAAGATTCCAGTCCTTAACCCTGGCTCAATAGATCATAATTTCAAATTTCATGCATCACAGGATTACTAATTAGCTTATGACAAAAGAAAAATAAACATTTATTAAAGATGAAAAGTTTAACTATAATAAATACTCCTTCACCTCCATTACCATTTCAAAGGTAGACAGATTTTAAGGATAATACATTTTACAGAATAAAGCATATTTGATTATGTTCTCAGTCAGTGCACAGTCCTATAAACCAACAGGTTAACTGTGATCAGACACACCCCACTCTGAAACCAAGTGGTAGACACCGCCCAATACAGCTTCAGTGGATTCTCCTCAAATCCCACCAGAAGTTTATCACTCTGTAAAGCCAAGTGGCCTCACTGGAACCCTGATTTCCACACAAAAGTTTCCAAACTCCACTCTTGGAAAGACGTATCTTAGAATCTTCTCCCAACCAATACTTTTTCTTAGACACCTTCACCAATGATCCACTTTCAAGATTTCAAACTCTCCTTTCAACATTCCTCTGCTTTGAATTGCCATATGTATTCAAGCTTCCACACAATCTCTCAGGCACCCAGCCACACCAACAGAACACCAAAGCTTCAAAGACTGTACAATGGTCACCAACATAAGGATTACTTCAGATGTCTGGCTTCTCGCGAGCCAACTTCACCAGGTCTGCACCTTTCAGCTCTGTCTTTAACTGGGAACCTTTCTCCGCCACTTTCTTCAATTTCAGGGTTAGGGTACCTCATTCAATTTCCAGTTTGTTTTGTCCCTTTGATTTCAATCTCCCTGGGACTTCTCTTTTCATTCCCTGGTTTCTAGAACTATGAGTACTTTAGCTTCTGGATCTTGCTTTCTGCATTGTACTCCATTGTTCTGCTTCTCTGCTTCTGGCAGGTTCTGTGAAAGCTTTCTCCTCAGCCAACTGCCTTAAGTCCAGTTTAAAACTAAACTCAAAACGTGGTCCTAACTTAAAGTAGTCCCTGGTTGCTAAGCAACAACTCAGTCTTTCTTCAAACTCTGTTTGCTTTTCATATCATAAACTCTCTAATCACAATGCAGGCACAATTTGAAATTTAACCCAAACCTCCATACAAGCAAACCCCTTCATTTAACATGAATCTAACTAAAGTTTTAACCCTTACACAGAAACACACAATTAGGCTCATTTAAATCATTTAAATATCCAAAAATACAAATATTGATTACTTGAAACTAAAAACATAGAAACATAGAAGATAGGAGCAGGAGGAGGCCAATTGGCCCTTCGAGCCTGCTCCTCCATTCATTACAATCATGACTGATTGTCCAACTCAATAGCCTAATCCTGCTTTCTCCCCATAACCTCAGATCCCATTCGCCCCAAGTGCTATATCCAGCTGCCTCTTGAATACATTCAATATTTTGGCATCAACTACTTCCTGAGGTAATGAATTCCACAGGCTCACCACTCTTTGGGCACATACATGTCTCCTCATCTCCGTCCTAAATGGTCGACCCTGTATCCTCAGACTGTGACCCTGGTTCTGGACTCCCCCACCACCAGGAACCTCCTTCCTGCATCTACCCTGTCTAGTCCTGTTAGGATTTTATAAGCCTCTTTGAGATCCCTGTCCCATTCGTCTGAACTCCAGTGAAAACAGTTTTAACCTAGTCAATCTCTCTTCATACATCAGTCTCGCCATCCCAGAATCAGCCTGGTAAACCTTCACTGCGCTCCCTGAAGAGCATGAACATCCTTCCTCAGAAAAGGAGATCAAAACTGCACACAATGGCTGCAATTCTCCCAAAAACGCTGAATTGGCAGGAAAACTGCTCTAGATCCCAACTGTTTTGTCAGTTCAGCTTCCCACCTGAATCTCCCCACTCTGTGCACTGCAGAGGTCCCAGTCATGAATCTCATTAAAAACCCAGAGGGACGGGGCCTATAAGAACATAAGAACATAAGAAATAGGAGCAGGAGTAGGCCATCTAGCCCCTCGAGCCTGCCCCGCCATTCAATAAGATCATGGCTGATCTGACGTGGATCAGTACCACTTACCCGCCTGATCCCCATAACCCTTAATTCCCTTACCGATCAGGAATCCATCCATCCGCGCTTTAAACATATTCAGCGAGGTAGCCTCCACCACCTCAGTGGGCAGAGAATTCCAGAGATTCACCACCCTCTGGGAGAAGAAGTTCCTCCTCAACTCTGTCTTAAACCGACCCCCCTTTATTTTGAGGCTGTGTCCTCTAGTTTTAACTTCCTTACTAAGTGGAAAGAATCTCTCCGCCTCCACCCTATCCAGCCCCCGCATTATCTTATAAGTCTCCATAAGATCCCCCCTCATCCTTCTAAACTCCAACGAGTACAAACCCAATCTCCTCAGCCTCTCCTCATAATCCAAACCCCTCACCTCCGGTATCAACCTGGTGAACCTTCTCTGCACTCCCTCCAATGCCAATATATCCCTCCTCATATAAGGGGACCAATACTGCACACAGTATTCCAGCTGCGGCCTCACCAATGCCCTGTACAGGTGCATCAAGACATCCCTGCTTTTATATTCTATCCCCCTCGCGATATAGGCCAACATCCCATTTGCCTTCTTGATCACCTGTTGTACCTGCAGACTGGGCTTTTGCGTCTCATGCACAAGGACCCCCAGGTCCCTTTGCACGGTAGCATGTTTTAATTTGTTTCCATTGAGATAGTAATCCCATTTGTTATTATTTCCTCCAAAGTGTATAACCTCGCATTTCTCAACGTTATACTCCATTTGCCATATCCTCGCCCACTCACTCAGCCTGTCCAAATCTCTCTGCAGATCTTCTCCGTCCTCCACACGATTCACTTTTCCACTTATCTTTGTGTCGTCTGCAAACTTCGTTACCCTACACTCCGTCCCCTCCTCCAGATCATCTATATAAATGGTAAACAGTTGCGGCCCGAGTACCGATCCCTGCGGCACGCCACTAGTTACCTTCCTCCAACCGGAAAAACACCCATTTATTCCGACTCTTTGCTTCCTGTCGGATAGCCAGTCCCCAATCCACTTTAACACACTACCCCCAACTCCGTGTGCCCTAATCTTCTTCAGCAGCCTTTTATGGGGCACCTTATCAAACGCCTTTTGGAAATCCAAAAACACCGCATCCACCGGTTCTCCTCCATCAACCGCCCTAGTCACATCTTCATAAAAATCCAACATGTTCGTCAAGCACGACTTTCCCCTCATGAATCCATGCTGCGTCTGATTGATCGAACCATTTCTATCCAGATGCCCTGCTATCTCCTCTTTAATAATGGATTCCAGCATTTTCCCTACTACAGACGTTAAGCTGACCGGCCTATAGTTACCCGCCTTTTGTCTCCTTCCTTTTTTAAACAGCGGCGTAACATTCGCCGTTTTCCAATCAACTACCCCAGAATGCAACGAGTTTTGATAAATAATCACTAACGCATCCACTATTACCTCTGACATTTCTTTCAATACCCTGGGATGCATTCCATCCGGACCCGGGGACTTGTCCACCTTCAGTCCCATTAGTCTACCCAGCACTGCCTCTCTGGTAACATTAATTGTATTAAGTATTTCTCCTGCTGCCAACCCTCTATTGTTAATATTTGGCAAACTATTTGTGTCCTCCACCGTGAAGACCGACACAAAAAACTTATTTAAAGACTCAGCCATTCGCGCCAGAGTTTGACAGTTCTGGAACTCTGCGCATGCACAGTGGCTCCAATCTGTCAGACTCCCCGTTTGCTGCCAGCTCGATCGTTGGCCAGTCCAGGACCCCCACAGTGCTGCCCCACCCCCCGCCCCCCCCCCCCCCCACCGCCCCCCCCCCCCTCCCCACGGCCTGAGAGCAGCCCCCACAACAATTCCTGGGCCAGCCCTGACCCCACCCCCATCCCAGAGCGCCCCGATGTCCAGCCACCCGCACTCAGCAGTGGCGATCCCCCCACCCCCTCAACCGAACAGACCCCTCCCCCGCTGATCTCCCCCCCACCCCCTCCGGAGTCAGAACCCCGCAGAAGCAGGCCCCCCAGCAGACCACCCTCCCCCAGCCCGCCCCAATCGCTGCCCTCCCTCCATCCCAGACCGATCCTGTCTGCAGAGTGGCAGGGGGACCCATCACCCCCACCAATTGCCCCTAGGCCCCGCCCTCAACAGGCCTCACCCTTTGGCACTGCCTGATGCCCAATGGGCAGTGCCAAGGTGCCCCCTGGGCATGGACACCTTGCCCCTTGGGCAGTGCCAGGGGACACGGGCTGGCACTGCCAGGGTGCCCATGCCCAGGGGGCAGCAACCCCCACTGCCTGACCCTCTCGGGGGTCCGAATTGCCCCCCTTGATTCCGGCGGGATCTCCCGCTAGTTCCCCAAAAGTGAGGAGCTAGTCAAAACCCCTTCAGAATGAAGTAGTCCTGGCGGGGTGGGAGATTCAATCGGGACCCGAAAGTTCCCGATAATTACACTGAAAATACATTGAAAGCATATTTTTTAAAGATTCAAATTACTTACCTGCCTTCCCGCCGGTTTCCAGTGTGGTCTGACCAGCGACTGTTCGCCAGCTCTGGGAGATGCGCATGCATTCCCGGGACATGTGCAAATCCTGGTACATGGCAGCGATGTGCATCTCCCACCACAAGCCGCCAGAAAAGTTGCGGGTCGTGATTGGAGAATCATGGTCAATATTCTAGGTGTGGCCTCACCGAGGCCCTGTATAATTGCAACAATACATCCCTGCTCCTGTACCCGAAAGCTCTCGCAATGAAGGCCAACATGCCATTTGCCTTCTATACTGCCTGCTGCACCTGCATGCTTACCTTCAGCGAGTGGTGCACAAGGACACCCAGGTCCCGCTGCACACTCCCCTCTCCCAATTTACAGCCATTCAGGTAGTAATCTGCCTTCTTGTTTTTACATAAGAACATAAGAAATAGGAGCAGGAGTAGGCCATCTAGCCCCTCAAGCCTGCTCCGCCATTCAACAAGATCATGGCTGATCTGAAAGTGGGTTCAGTTCCACTTACCCGCCCACTCCCCATAACCCTTAATTCCCTTAATGGTTAAAAATCTATCTATCTGTGACTTAAACACATTTAACGAGGTAGCCTCGACTGCTTCATTGGGCAGAGAATTCCAAAGATTCACTATCCTCTGGGAGAAGAAGTTCCCCCTCAACTCTGTTCTAAATTGACTCCCCCGTATTTTGAGGCTATGCCCCTAGTTCTTGTTTCCATTGTAAGTGGAAATAACCTCGCTGCTTCTACCCTGTCTAGCCCCTTCATTATCTTATATGTCTCAATAAGATCTCCCCTCAACCTTCTAAACTCCAATGAGTACAGGCCCAGTCTACTCAATCTCTCCTCATAAGCTAACCCCCTCATCTCCGGAATCAACCTGGTGAACCTTCTCTGTACCCCCTCCAAAGCTAATATATCCTTTCTTAAATAAGGGGACCAAAATTGTACACAGTACTCTAGGTGCGGCCTCACCAGTACCCTGTACAGTTGCAGCAAGACCTCCCTGCTTTTATACTCCATCCCTCTCGCGATAAAGGCCAACATTCCATTTGCCTTCTTGATTACCTGCTGTACCTGCAAACTGAGTTTTTGTGATTCATGCACAAGGACCCCAGGTCACTCTGCACAGTAGCATGTTGTAATTTTTCACCGTTTAAATAATAGTCCATTTTACTATTATTCCTTCCAAAGTGGATAACCTCACACTTACCAATGTTATACTCCATCTGCCAGATCCTTGCCCACTCACTTAGCCTATCCAAATCTCTCTGCAGACTCTGTGTCCTCCACGCAATTTGCTTCCCCACTCACCTTTGTGTCATCCGCAAACTTTGTTACCCTGCACTCGGTCCCTCCTCCAGATCGTCTATGTATATGGTAAATAGTTGAGGCCCCAGCACCGATCCCTGCGGCACGCCACTAGTCACTGATCGCCAACCGGAAAGGCACCCATTTATTCCGACTCTCTGCTTTCTGTTAGATAGCCAACCCTCAATCCACGCTAACACTTTACCCCCAACTCCGTGTACCTTTATCTTATGCAGCAACCTTTTGTGAGGCACCTTATCAAATGCCTTCTGGAAATCTAAATACACCACATCCACCGGTTCCCCTCTGTCAACCGCACTCGTCATATCCTCAAAACATTCCAGTAAATTAGTCAAACATGACTTTCCCTTCATGAATCCATGCTGCGTCTGCTTGATTGAACCATTCTTTTCCAGGTGTCCTGCTATTTCTTCCTTAATGATAGGTCCCAGCATTTTCCCAACTACGGATGTTAAGCTAACCGGCCTGTAGTTACCTGCCTTTTGTCTACCTCCTTTTTTAAACAGTGGCGTTACATTAGCTGTTTTCCAATCAGCTGGCACCTCCCCAGAGTCCAGTGAATTTTGATAAATTACAACTAATGCATTTGCTATTTCTTCTGCCGTTTCTTTTAGTACCCTGGGATGTATTCCATCCGGACCAGGGGACTTGTCTGCCTTTAGTCCCATTAGCCTACCCAGCACTACCTCTTTAGTAATAGTGAGCGTTTTAAGGTCCTCACCCCCTACAGTCCCATTGGTAAGCTATTTGTGTCCTCGACCGTGAAGACCGACACAAAAAACTTGTTTAAGGCCTCGGCCATTTCCTCGTTTCCTATTATTAAATCCCCCTTCTCATCTTCTAAGGGACCAACATTTACTTTAGCCACTCTTTTCCGTTTTATATATTTGTGAAAACTTTTACAATCAGTTTTTATATTTTGTGCTAGTTTACTTTCATAATCTATCTTTCCTTTCTTTATTGCTTTCTTAGTAGTTCTTTGTTGTTTTTTAAAGCCTTCCCAATCTTCTAGTTCCCCACTAGTTTGGCCACTTTTGCTTCCAAAGTGAATAACCTCGCATTTATCCAAATTATACTGCACCTGCCATGATTTGCCCACTCACCCAACCTGTCCAGATCATGCTGAATAATCTCTGCATCCTCGTCACAGTTCACCCTCCCACCCAACTTGGTATCAAGTTTGCTTCTTTTGTAAGTCACTTTAAATCTGTATCCTCTTGTTCTTGATCGTTTTACGAGCAGGAACAGTTTCTCCTGATCTTCTCAGTCCCGCCCACACATGACTTCAGACATCTCTATCAAATCTCCGCTTAGCCTTCTTCTCTGCAAGGAAGAACTCTCCAATCTATCCTCATCTATCATCCCTGGAACTAGTTCTGCACTCCCTCCAAACTTTGAGATGTTACTTTTCCTCTGTTTCCTGACAAACAGAAAAGCAGAGAAGTTTTATTGCAGCTAAATAGGATTTTGGTGAGACCACATCCAGAATATTATGTAGATGGTCCTTTATTTTAAAATGAATATAATTGCATTAGAAGCAGTTCAGAGAGGGTTCACTGGACTCATTCCTGGGATAAAGGGGTTGTCTTATGAAACAAATGTTGAACAGGTTGGGCCCAAACCCATTGGAGTTTAGAATAATGAGATGTGATCTTAATGAAGCATAAAAGATCCTGAGGAAACTGGATAGGGTGGACACCAGCCAGGAAGATATTTCCTTTATAGTGGAGACCAGAACTAGCGGACACAGTTTTAGAATGAGACAAAAACAGAGAATGCCAGAACAAACTCACTTTTTTCCTGTATTCTCAGTTCTCGTTTCAGATTCCAGCATCTGCAGTAATTGGCCTCTTTTGGAATAAGGGATCTTCCTTTTAAGACTGAAATGAGGAGATTCTATTTCTCAGAGATCTTCAGAAAGTATGGAGGCTGGGTCACAAATTCTACTGAAGGCTGAGTTCGGTAGATGTTTTTCTAGACAAATGAGTCAAGGGTTTTAGGAGGCAGACATGAAAATGGAGTTGAGACCACAACCACATCAGCCAGGACCTTCCTGAATGAGAAAACAGGCTTGAAGGGTCAAATGGCCTACTCCTGCTCCTAAGTCCTGTGTTCCTTTGGACACATCTCTGTCAATTTACAATGCTTTCCTCTTTTAAAATGCTTTTTAAAGGCTACCTCTTTGCCAAAACCTTTGATCATTTGACCTAATATTTCCTGATGTGGATAAACAACATACTTCATTTTAGAATTTTACAAGACACTACTTAGCTCAGCTGGAATATTGTGTTCAGTTCTGGGTGGCACACACAAGGATGTGAACGTATTGGAGGGAGTGCAGAACTAGTTCCAGGGATGATAGATGAGGATAGATTGGAGAGTTCTTCCTTGGAGAGAAGAAGGCTAAGCGGAGATTTGATAGAGATGTCTGAAGTCATGTGTGGGCGGGACTGAGAAGATCAGGAGAAACTGTTCCTCCTCGTAAAACGATCAAGAACAAGAGGATACAGATTTAAAGTGACTTACAAAAGAAGCAAATGTGATGTTAGAAAAAACTTTTTCACACAGTAGGTGGTAGGGATCTGTAATGTACTGCCTGATAGTGTGGTGGAGGCAGGTTCAATAAAGACATCTAAGAGAGCATTGGATAGGAACAGAGGAATTAGGAGCAAAAGTAGGCTAATTCAGCTCTTCGAGCTTGCTTCGCCATTCAACCAGATCACAGCTGGATGATTATTTGGTGAGAAACAATATGTAGGTGTGCAGGGGAAAGACAGGGGAATGGCACCAAGTCATGATGCACTTTTGGAGATCCAGTGCAGACATGATGGCCCAATTGACATCCTTCCACATTGTAAGAAGTCTGCAATGTTCGATAAAGTACCTTGTGACATTTCACTCAGTTAAAAGCCCTAAATAACTCTAAGTTATTATTGTAGTGAATCTAGCATTGCTCCTTAACCACGTTGCATTGTCCCACAAACTCTTGCTCTACTTTGAAAGGCAGTTAATACCACACAGTCAGACATCTTACATTCAAGCTAAAAGCAATAGTTAAATTTACTTCAAATAAGGTAACACACAGAAACAGAAATACCTAGGCTACTCATTCTCCAAGTACTGACAAGCGATGTTCCCATGCATTGTTCCAACAAGCCCTTGACGATTCTCCACAGTGTTGATTAGATGATGAGTAAAGCTCTCTTTATAATGTCCTTCCAACCTCTCCCTGTCAGATACAGTACAGATGAGTGGTTTAGCTCCCTGCACACCACCCTAACATCGTACATCAATTTAAACAAGAAAAATATTCCTTCTGCAGCTGTGCAACATTTTCTACTCCTTGCACTATCCTCCTTGTGATTTCCTATTTAGTTGTGAACAATGGAACACCCTTCTTCCATCGGCTCGCAATGAGCTGGAATAACATTCACAGGAAGGGGACCTTACACTCAGCAGAAGCAACTATCTATGTTAGATCAGATTACAGAAACTAGAACTGAGAAGAAAGTCTCTTGATCTATGTATTACTCTGCCCAGGCTCAACACTCTTCTAATTCTCCTTCAACTTCCATCAGGACATATTGGCCTTCAGCAGTGTCCAGTATGGCCAGAGCCATGCTAAGCACTGTGTCCTGTTCTGGTCACTGATACTAAAAAGGAGACATTCTGGCCCTGGACACAGAACAATAAAGAAAACCGGGGCTGATCCCAAATCTCAAGTATCAGAACTAGAATGAAAGACTGGAGAAAATTAGCCTTCCTGATCTTGAATCGAGTGACCTGAGATATGATTTTCTCAAAATTTATGTGATGGTTGACGATGCAGGAATTAACTAAATGCATTGCAAAACAAGGTAACAAAGTGGTAAAAGATACAGTTAAGATTAACATCTGTAAATGCCACTTAATGTTTCAGTAAATGGAAAAGGCTGTTGTATACAGCATAGACCTGTAAGGTGCTTCAATGGAGTTATACTTGTTTTTCTGCATGGGTGAACTAAGCTGGGCTAATTGGTCTTTCCTGCGATGATTATCCTTTGCTTCTCTGTCTGGGTTGATCTCTGACCGTGGTTACAGATTAAGGGTGGGATTCTCCGATCTTGTCCAGCCCACCCCGCTGCAAGTGTGAATGGAGAATTCGGCATTTCATCCAAAACTCCATTCGTTTCAGTGACACCGGAGAATCCCAGCCCCGGTCGAGTTCAGAGGGTTTCGGTGTAAAGGTATAGTTTTAAAATGAGATAAATGAGATACTTAGACACAAAGGCAAAAAGATAAAAAACTGAAGAAAGGTTCAAATTCTTTGCTTTACTTTTATTTTAGGAACATTTTTCAACAGCAAAACTCAAACCTTTGAATCCGTGTAAGTAATCACAATAGGATGGGGGCTGATTCTCTTTCAAACATTAGTAGTTTTACATGCGAGGAATCAAAATCCAAAAGCTTATGCTTGTTGTGTCTGGTCTGCTGAGAACGACACTGCGGAGTTATCCAGTACACCAGATTCTGCCAAAATAGTGACAAAGTATTAAAACATTTAACCAGTCCATTAAATCAACTCATTGAAGAATTAAACTATTATTTTACCAGGTTTCCCTTCTCCTACAATCTACAGACTTTTAACATCAGAGTTTGATTGTCTAAATACTGTTTTTTAATTTACTCCATCTAGTCTTATACTCGTTTCAACATCAGCAGTGCCCCTCACATTGACCCTGTGACCTTTACTGTGACTCTGGGCCCTTTAGAATGACCCTGGGTCCCACCCACATAGTTGGCATAATTCTCAACTCCCTCACAATCAGGCCACCCCCACAAATCTAGAATTTTCCAAACTCTAACCTTGTCAACAGCCCCTCCGATGTTCTTGCTCTGAACCCACTTTCTCAGACTCCTCTGGCCACCTCACCTGCCCTCTACACCAGCCCAGCTTCTCTCATCTTCCCTATCTACTAATCTTGCCAATCATACCACCCACATCCTTCTTCCCTCCCCAGCTACAACCTGGCAGTGAGCTGGACTTCCCACAGCCTGTTAATCCAGCTGGCTGCCAACAGAAAATGCACTTCCTGGTTTTCCAACCATAAGTATATCCTGATGCTCCAAGGTTGTGTCTCAATAAATCTTGGGATTCCCTGATACATTGCCCAATAGAAAAGCCAGCCTGTCCTGATCCTTCCTGACACAATATTCACAAGTGGTCACGGTGTAGTGACCAGGAGCAGGAAGGGAACTCTGGCAGATTTCCTGAATCTAGTCCAGGAGCCTGACAGCGAATTAAAGCATTGCTTCGGTTACTCAGGTGGAAACGAACAAATACCTGAATGGTCCAGTGTGACATTGCAAAACATCTGAACATCCTGAACTTCTTTAACTTAGGTGCTAAAGGACTCTGAACTATGGTTCACCCTCCTTGATGTGGAGATGCCGGCGTTGGACTGGGGTAAACACAGTAAGACGTTTAACAACACCAGGTTAAAGTCCAACTGGTTTATTTGGTAGCAAAAGCCACACAAGCTTTCGGAGCTCCAAGCCCCTTCTTCAGGTGAGTGGGAATTCTGTTCACAAACAGGGCATATAAAGACACAGACTCAATTTACATGAATAATGGTTGGAATGCGAATACTTACAGCTAATCAAGTCTTTAAGATACAAACAACGTGAGTGGAGAGAGCATCAAGACAGGCTAAAAAGATGTGTATTGTCTCCAGACAAGACAGCCAGTGAAACTCTGCAGGTCCAGGCAAGCTGTGGGGGTCTGGAGACAAAGTATTGTCTGGAGACAATACACATCTTTTTAGCCTGTCTTGATGCTCTCTCCACTCACGTTGTTTGTATCTTAAAGACTTGATTAGCTGTAAGTATTCGCATTCCAACCATTATTCATGTAAATTGAGTCTGTGTCTTTATATGCCCTGTTTGTGAACAGAATTCCCACTCACCTGAAGAAGGGGCTTGGAGCTCCGAAAGCTTGTGTGGCTTTTGCTACCAAATAAACCTGATGGACTTTAACCTGGTGTTGTTAAACGTCTTACTGCGTTCACCCTCCTTACCAGTGTATGTTTTTAGAATTCTTTTAAACTCACCTCTCAGACGCAAGTAGCTCAGGAATTCTATCAGTGTCTGAAGGGCATTTTCATCAACTGAATTCTGTGGATTAACTTAAAACACAAGAAGATATTGTCAGGTAACACCACTCATTTTATCATTCCCAGTCAACAGTGCAGTTCACAAACCCTCCAGACAACCTCTGTCAGCGCTATTCAGAGCCTCCACCAAGGGTTGTCTGTATGAAATTGTCTCTGACACCAGGTGACCAGAGGCTGCTCTCTGCTTTGAGTGGGGAGTGCTGACTGATGGTGATTTAACCTGACCATCAGCACACCTCAGGCAAGGGGCAAGGTTGAGAAGGTGGGACCTTCAAGAATAACCTCATCCGGTACAGGAATTGAAGCCGCGCTGTCGGCACTGCTCTGCATCACGAATGAGCTGTCCAGCCAACTGAGCTAAATGGACTCCCTTGTGACCCACAAAGAGGGTCTCCCTCAGGTCCCTGTGGCCCATACAGAGGGTCTCCCTCAGCCCCTCCAACTGTATGCTCTAAGGAGATCGACTGCAGTCAGCCTGAGCTCTTAGGAGCTATTACACCCCACAAAGATGCAGTAACAATTCAATGAAGCCATTCTTACCAAAACTTGTTACAACTGATTTGTAATTGTCGTCAAATGTATCCCTCTTCCCAGCAAGGCCCCCCTTCTCATTCAGTGATCTGTGACCATTCGCAGCATCTGAAAAGGAAGGATAGAGATTTCAAACATCCCTAAGATAGAAAGAGCCGCAGTCACTGCACTGACTTCCACTCACTAATGAACCAGACACAATAATTTCACTTCAAAATGTTAACCAATTGTTTTGCTTATCAGTTCCTGATGGAATCAGATGTGATTTTGCCAAATTTGTATTTTAATTTCAATTTTCCAGCAATTTTCTTCAGTCTCAGAAAATATCCACCCATTTCCCAGTAAAATTAGCTCCTCCAATGAGGGAAGATGAGTGAGAGAGAAGGAGCATGAGGGTCTGTGAGGGAGAGTGAGTGAGGGAGCATGAGGATGTGTGAGGGAAGGTGAGGGTGTGTGAGGGAAGGTGAGGGTGTGTGAGGGAAGGTGAGGGTGCGTGAGGGAAGGCAACTGACAAAAAGGGTGATGACAGAAGGTGAGTGGGAGTAATTATGAGTGAGGGCAAGTTTGAGTGAGGTAGGGTGAGGGATTGCGAGGCAGGGTAAGTGAGAAGAGGGTGAGTGTGGGTGAGAGCGTGACGGTATGTGAGGGAGAGTGAGTGAGGGAGTGTGAGGGAAGGTGAGTGAGAGAGAGGGTGATGAGAGAAGGTGAGTGAAGGTAAAGATGAGTGAAGAGAAGGTTGACTTAGGGTGAGGGTTTGAGAGGCAGGGTGAGTGAGAAGAGAATGAGTGAGGGCATGTGAGGGAGAGTGAGTGCAGGAAGGTGAGGATGTGTGACGGAGTGTGGGTGTGTGAGGGAGGGTGTGTGAGAGGCAGTGTGTGTGAGGGAGGGTGTGTGAGGGAGGGTGTGTGAGGGAGGGTGTGTGAGGGAGGGTGTGTGAGGGAGGGTGTGTGTGGGGGGGTGTGTGTGGGGGGGTGGGAGGGAGGGTGTGTGTGAGGGAGAATGTGTAAGGGAGGTTGTGTGAGGCAGTGTGTGAGAGGGAGGGTGTGTGAGGGAGGGTGTGTGAGGGAGGGTGTGTGAGGCAGGGTGTGTGAGGGAAGGTGTGTGAGGGAGAGTGTGTAAGGGAGGTTGTGTGAGGCAGTGTGTGAGAGGGAGGGTGTGTGAGGGAGAGTGTGTAAGGGAGGTTGTGTGAGGCAGTGTGTGAGAGGGAGGGTGTGTAAGGGAGCGTGTGTGAGGCAGGGTGTGTGAGGGAAGGTGTGTGGGGGGGCTGTGTGAGGGAGGGTGTATGAGGGAGGGGGTTGGGGGGAGGGTGTGTGAGGGACTGTGGGGGTGTGTGAGGGAGGGTATGTGAGGGACTGTGGGGGGTGTGTGTGGGACTGTGGGGGTGTGTGAGGGAGGGTGTGGGAAGGAGGGTGTGGGAGAGACTGTGGGGGTGTGTGGGGGAGGGGGTGGGAGGCAGTGTGCGTGAGGGAGAGTGTGGGAGGGAGGGGGTGGGAGGGGCTGTGGGAGGGAGGTTGAAGGAGGATGAGTGTTAATGAGGAAGGGTGATGGAGGTTGATAGAGGGAAGATGATTCATCCAGGCAAGTTTGATTGTTACTCATTCCTGATTCAAGGCTGCTTTCTTCTGGCCTTCCAGCTTATATTGGGAGAGGGATTGAGTTTCGGAGTCATGAGGTCATGTTGCAGCTGTACAAAACTCTGGTGCGGCCGCACTTGGAGTATTGCGTACAGTTCTGGTCGCTGCATTATAGGAAGGATGTGGAAGCACTGGAAAGGGTGCAGAGGCGATTTACCAGGATGTTGCCTGGTATGGTGGGAAGGTCTTATGAGGAAAGGCTGAGGGACTTGAGGTTGTTTTCATTAGAGAGAAGAAGGTTAAGAGGTGACTTAATAGAGGCATACAAGATGATCAGAGGATTAGATAGGGTGGACAGTGAGAGCCTTTTTCCTCGGATGGTGATGGCTAGCACGAGGGGACATAGCTTTAAATTGAGGGGTGATAGATACAGGACAGATGTCAGAGGTAGATTCTTTACTCAGAGAGTAGTAAGGATGTGGAATGCCCTGCCTGCAGCAGTAGTGGACTCGCCAACATTAAGGGCATTTAAATGGTCATTGGATAAACATATGGATGATATTGGAATAGTGTAGGTTAGATGGGCTTTAGATTGGTTTCACAGGTCGGCGCAACATCGAGGGCCGAAGGGCCTGTACTGCACTGTAATGTTCTATGTTCTATGCAGTCTAAAACTACAGTTGCTGCAACAGGGAGACCAGTCTCCCTCAGGCCGTTTGAACTGCCCCAGCTCCACGTTTCCCTCAGGCTGGGGAGTTAATATCAGGGCATTATGTTTAAGAACAATTAATGCAACATTTACATTCCCGGGAAATTCATTGTCAGAAATTTCAAATGGCTTCATCTCCGTAAAGCATTGTGAGAAAATGTGACTAAAAGGGGATACACCGCAAACGAGGAAGAATTTAGACATTTGTTCCAATAATAGTTTGCTGGAGTCCAGAATCACCGTGGCTGAGTCTTCTTAGTGTTTAGATGAAATGCATGAAGTTCTATCCCTCAGGGAAGGTGCTCCCAGCCAGACTAACTCTGCTCCTATTTGCAACACCTAAATGGGGCAAAATGTGTCTCAAATTAAAGGGGGATATTCCAAATATATCTTAACTTGTTTAAATCACGGAAAGGAAAATAAATATAAATATAAGCAAATAACTTTAACTCTGACCATTAATTCATTCAGAGCAGATTCTAACTTTCTTATGCATTCAAACAAACAATGGCAGGACCTGAAACGCTAATTCTGTTTCTCATTCCATAAATGCTGCCTAACCTGAGTGTTTCTGGCATTTTCTGCTTTTATTTCAAGTCTTCAGCATTTTGTGCTTTGCAGTAGTGTTAGCTTGGCTCTGTGTCAGCACTCTCAGCTCTGAGTCACACGTATAGTACTGAGGTATCACTTCAGGATTTGAGCACATAATCTATGGAATTGTTTCATAGCACTGAAAGGGTGCTGCAGTGTTGGAGGGGCTGTGTTAGTCCCTCTGCATTTTACTATTTAAGTGGTAGAAATTTGCCGTGTGTCCTAGCCTGAAAACAACAATTAGCTGATTATCTGGACATTCACCTTTCTACTTCAAAATAATTCATTGACTGTGAAATGCCATGACATGTCATGAGGACACTATATATAACCATGTTCCTGCGTTTTCTCTTTTAGCTACAAGGAAACACATCACTGAGCATTAGATTATACTGTTCCTTGGAGCATCCATGCAATGTTTAAGGATAAGCAGAATGGAGTCTGAGGTGGTGACGACATTACTCACGTGGGCCTAACAGATAACCGGCACTGTTCAATGTCCAACCTCTCTTGTCTTTGGGCTGAAAAATAAATTTTGCAGGTGAACTTTCCTGTTTTTTTTTCATTTTCCTAAGATTCATAATTTTCTTTCTCTTTTTCACCACTAATTTACTGTTTCTTCTGAGATGCACTACCACAGTGGAGGCCACACCCACAGATCTCAGATAAAAATAAATTCTCCATAGAGCTCAACTTAACAGGAGACTCACTCTGCTGAACGGTCCCTTATCCCCTTAATAGGTCATCTCTCCAGGGTCCAACTCTGGAGAGAGAGACAGAGAGAGAGGAGAAAGAGAAATCAGCTCTACAAAACCTAGCTCCAGAGAGAGGTCAACTCTACAAAGAAAGCCCCTTTTATAATAACTTCATCACAGAGAGACCACCTCCACAGTAAGGACCACCTCAATGGGTTTTGCCATGAGTGAGTGAGTCCTCCCACAGTGAGGAATCTCATGATAAAAAATTAACTAGCCCAACTAGGTTGGGGCGGCATGGTAGCACAGTGGTTAGCATTGCTGCTTCACAGTACTAGGGACCCGGGTTCGATTCCCAGCTTGGGTCATTGTCTGTATGGAGTTTGCACATTCTCCCCGTGTCTGCATGGGTTTCCTCCGGGTGCTCCGCTTTCCTCCCACAGTCCAAAGACGTGCTGGTTAGGGTGCATTGACCCGAACAGGCGCTGGATTGTGGCGACTACGGGAATTTCACAGTAACTTCATTGCAGTGTTAACGTAAGCATTACTTCTGACTAATAAATAAACTTTAACTTTAGGTGTCTCTGCTAGCAATGATGATAGTCCAGCGAGATTTCAGTAAATTTCTAGTTCTATTCTAACTTGGAGATGCTGATATTTCTGGGGAGTCAGGAAAGATGCAGAGTTAACATCAAGGCCACAATATTCCACAAGAAAGTTTTATATTTGATCCTAGGAGTCACATACTGACACGTTTCTTCCTACACCTGACCTGCTACAATTAAAATGACACTGAAGGAAAAGTGAGAAAATATTCCCGTTTTCAAACACTTACCTAGACCTTTCAGCCAGTTTGGTTTAATTGACATTAAGTGGAGGCAGAGTAACATCAATCTCAGACTGATCTGCTCCTACAGAAAACCCTGCTCCTACCCCTGTTCTGACTCAAATTCAGCCCCAATAACAGTCCATTAGAGAATAAATATAATTACCATGATAACTAATCCAAAGCATTCGGTTACTAACCCACAAAGGATCAGAGACATACAGATCAGGGTCCTGCCTTTATACATCTGAAGAGAAAAGAAAAAAGTATTAAATTGTACATCTGCATTAAAGTGAAAGGCGATTCACTGTCACCAGAGTTTGTCACCAGGCTTATGTTAAATCTCAAATTGTGTTGGGTTTAACAAAGAATGTAAGCTGAACCTTCTCAGAGAAATTGCTCATGGTCTCTTCCTGTCCCTCTGACTTGGCCCCAAAGGCCAGAGTTTTGACTCCTTTACCAGAATTAGATCAGTTTCATTTAAAAGTATTGCTATTGAAAAAAAAAAGCACTAAATTTCTAATTTAAGTGAATTACTGGTTTATTGCTTCAAAGTTTACAGGCAGCTCAGCTAATGGCAAAGGGGAATTCGGTGGGGGGGTAGTACAATGAGGGGATAATACGTAGAGGAGGAATGGCAAAAGGTGTACAATGAGAGGGGCACAGTGAGGGGTGTACGGTCAGGGACGGGAATTCAGTAAAAAGGAAGAGAATATAATGAGGAGGAAGTATCATTAGGGAGAGTATGGTGATGGAAGGCTATGCTAAGAAGGGACACAGTGAGGAGGACAGCGATGGAGAGTTCATGCACCATCAGCTGCTCTTTCTCGATGGGAAAGGGTCCAGAAAGCAATTAAATGGATATTATTGTTGTGGAATGGGAGCGATGAAATTACCTGTCACTGTTGACCTCCAATATGCAGACTTCAATGGATGATACTGTACACTAACTTCCAACTGGTCACCAATACCCATTGGATTCCCAACAATCAGTTCAATGTGCAGAATCTACAGCTCAGTGACAAATCTTTCAACTCTCCACTTTAAACTGAGAAATCTCAATGTTAAACAGTCTCCTGAGAATAGCAGCAACTCACAGGCCAATAAAATCAGCTGATTTTTCAATTCTTCAAACTGTACACCTGCTGCAGACACAATTGTGCATAGTTCAAGCACAATGTTTGCTCATCTGATACAACCAGTCTGTAGCAATCTTGTGTTGCCAGCCTGGGGTCAATGACACACAATATCTGTGGCAACAATAGCCTGGTGGAAATAACAACAATTGGTAACTTCACACGTAAATACTCAAATATATAAAATCATTTTACCTTTATCTGGACGTAGAAAAAATTTGAAGTTTCTTCTCTGAAACGTAAAATTATTATTTTTTTTAAAATGAGATTTGTCAAACAATTATTTGAAAAATAGTCTAGCACAAAGCCCAGATTTCGGAACAGCAAAGTTCGGAGTGGCAATGTGCGAATGGCTGAGGAAAGGCGCAGAAGCCTATTTATTTGTGGAAAAAAATTAACGTCCTCATTATGTGTTTTTTTCTTTTGACGTAAATGCACCCAGATTTTGAGAAGCATAAAAGGCTTGTCATTAAAGCATGTGCTACATTTCAGCTATAATTTCTGTCAGCAAAATGGAGGTAATTATTGATAATTGACTCATGTTCAGGCTGGAGGTTAACAGGAAAGTGCCTTTTTTAAAGATTTTTTTCAGTAAACCGGAGGAGGACGAGTATCAGTGTCAAAATGTGTCAGAGCCGTCACAACCATCCTAAAAGGCAAAGTGGAGCGAGACAGAAAGTAGAAGTAAGATAGTTTAGTTAAAATATGAAGCTAAATCTGGAAGTGGCAAAGAAAAATAGTGGAAAGAATGGAATGTCAAGACAGTGAAAGAAAGCAGGTGTGAGGAAATGGAAGATAGAAAACAAGCATGGAAATTCAAATAGAAAATAAAAATTCCTGCAGAAAAGGAAAAGAATGAGAAAAGGTGTCTATAAACGTGAAGGATTAAATAGAGGAAAATAAGCTAAATGAAAAAGGAATCTTCCCAGATATTTTCAAAGTGTTGGCCCTGGTGTGAAAACCAGTGCGAATCACGCCGGCAGCAGGAGATTGCACGCAATATTGAGCCTCCATTTCAAAAGAAATATCTAGCCACATTGGTGAGGCCGCAGCTGGAATACTGTGTGCAGTATTGGTCCCCTTATATGAGGAAGGATATATTGGCATTGGAGGGAGTGCAGAGAAGGTTCACCAGGTTGATACCGGAGATGAGGGGTTTGGATTATGAGGAGAGGCTGAGGAGATTGGGTTTGTACTCGTTGGAGTTTAGAAGGATGAGGGGGGATCTTATGGAGACTTATAAGATAATGCGGGGGCTGGATAGGGTGGAGGCGGAGAGATTCTTTCCACTTAGTAAGGAAGATAAAACTAGAGGACACAGCCTCAAAATAAAGGGGGATCGGTTTAAGACAGAGTTGAGGAGGAACTTCTTCTCCCAGAGGGTGGTGAATCTCTGGAATTCTCTGCCCACTGAGGTGGTGGAGGCTACCTCGCTGAATATGTTTAAAGCGCGGATGGATGGATTCCTGATCGGTAAGGGAATTAAGGGTTACGGGGATCAGGCGGGTAAGTGGTACTGATCCACGTCAGATCAGCCATGATCTTATTGAATGGCGGGGCAGGCTCGAGGGGCTAGATGGCCTACTCCTGCTCCTATTTCTTATGTTCTTATGTTCTTATGAATCACGCTGCATTGTGGCAGCTTGTCCCTGACTTGCTCGACCCGGGACCACTTAATCTTTGCAGTATGTGGAAGGTTCCATTTAAACGCCTCCATGGCGCTCCCCAGCACTTGTTCCGGGCCCATGCAGGAGGATGGATTCCAGGAAGCCAATGCCAAGATTCTCAGAGGCAGCCCTGATCAAACTCCTGGATGATGTGGAGCAGAAGTGGGATGTCCTCCACTGGCATTCATACAGACATACTTCCAACAAGGTCACCACCCCTGCCTGAGAAGCAGTGGCAGCTTTAGTGAATGCCAGCTCGCTTTCAGAAGTGGATGGGGCAACTGTGCCACAAGGTGAATGACCTTCTTCATGCAGCCGGGGTTGTTATATATTAATATTGATTTTTGGTAGCTGTATATTAACATATTTATGTATTCACCAAAAGTGACATCACTGGTCCCTAGCATGGGAAACTGCCAGAGTGAAGAAGCAGCCATGTCGTGAACACAACATGCATTCCAGAAGTTATTATAATGAGATTAAAGGCACAATTCAAAATATGAAGAATGAAGGTAGTTTATCTGAGCAAAGATCTTGTTTAGGTTAAACACCCGAGTGGAAGGTCTCTTAGTCACTGCAGAGCCACTCTGGTCCCCTGGCACTGTCAAATTATTATCTGGTGTTTATGAAGTCACTTTAATTGCTCACATTTAATTACAGTTATTACTGCAAAAATTACCTGAGGGAATAATGGGACAATTACTGAAAGAAATCTAACATTCTGGAAAACGGCTAATGTTACGCCGCTGTTTAAAAAAGGAAGGAGACAAAAGGCGGGTAACTATAGGCCGGTCAGCTTAACGTCTGTAGTAGGGAAAATGCTGGAATCCATTATTAAAGAGGAGATAGCAGGGCATCTGGATAGAAATGGTTCGATCAATCAGACGCAGCATGGATTCATGAGGGGAAAGTCGTGCTTGACGAACATGTTGGATTTTTATGAAGATGTGACTAGGGCGGTTGATGGAGGAGAACCGGTGGATGCGGTGTTTTTGGATTTCCAAAAGGCGTTTGATAAGGTGCCCCATAAAAGGCTGCTGAAGAAGATTAGGGCACACGGAATTGGGGGTGGTGTGTTAAAGTGGATTGGGGACTGGCTATCCGACAGGAAGCAAAGAGTCGGAATAAATGGGTGTTTTTCCGGTTGGAGGAAGGTAACTAGTGGCGTGCCGCAGGGATCGGTACTCGGGCCGCAACTGTTTACCATTTATATAGATGATCTGGAGGAGGGGACGGAGTGTAGGGTAACGAAGTTTGCAGACGACGCAAAGATAAGTGGAAAAGTGAATCGTGTGGAGGACGGAGAAGATCTGCAGAGAGATTTGGACAGGCTGAGTGAGTGGGCGAGGATATGGCAAATGGAGTATAACGTTGAGAAATGCGAGGTTATACACTTTGGAGGAAATAATAACAAATGGGATTACTATCTCAATGGAAACAAATTAAAACATGCTACCGTGCAAAGGGACCTGGGGGTCCTTGTGCATGAGACGCAAAAGCCCAGTCTGCAGGTACAACAGGTGATCAAGAAGGCAAATGGGATGTTGGCCTATATTGCGAGGGGGATAGAATATAAAAGCAGGGATGTCTTGATGCACCTGTACAGGGCATTGGTGAGGCCGCAGCTGGAATACTGTGTGCAGTATTGGTCCCCTTATATGAGGAAGGATATATTGGCATTGGAGGGAGTGCAGAGAAGGTTCACCAGGCTGATACCGGAGATGAGGGGTTTGGATTATGAGGAGAGGCTGAGGAGATTGGGTTTGTACTCGTTGGAGTTTAGAAGGATGAGGGGGGATCTTATGGAGACTTATAAGATAATGCGGGGACTGGATAGGGTGGAGGCGGAGAGATTCTTTCCACTTAGTAAGGAAGTTAAAACTAGAGGACACAGCCTCAAAATAAAGGGGGGTCGGTTTAAGACAGAGTTGAGGAGGAACTTCTTCTCCCAGAGGGTGGTGAATCTCTGGAATTCTCTGCCCACTGAGGTGGTGGAGGCTACCTCGCTGAATATGTTTAAAGCGCGGATGGATGGATTCCTGATCGGTAAGGGAATTAAGGGTTATGGGGATCAGGCGGGTAAGTGGTACTGATCCACGTCAGATCAGCCATGATCTTATTGAATGGCGGGGCAGGCTCGAGGGGCTAGATGGCCTACTCCTGCTCCTATTTCTTATGTTCTTATGTTCTTAACACTAATAAAGTTCTGTTACTTTTAATCCTCTGTGTTTCCTAGTGTCAATTCTCCAATTTACAACATAAAACTGGTGACAAGGACTTTGAACAGATAGGTGGAAAATTAGTGACAAAGTCTGGAAAAGAAAATTCTGAAGAGAAGTTCTTCGCATGTGCTCTGCATATAACGGGTTGAGTAATGATCCTCCACAGAGCAAATAGAGAGCTCAGTGTTTTAAAAAGCTGCTGGAGCTTGGCTGCTCTCTTGTTTAAAAGGAAAAAATGAAGGTAGCTGCTGGAAACGCATTGCAAAGTGTACATACAGGGAAACGCCATTACTCAGGAAACAATGGGAGTTTTCAGCTTTGTGGGAAGCTTTGCTGAAAATGTGGATTGATGGAGCTTCTATATTGAGTGTTTTGACTATTCTGCACAGGCAAAGAAAATAGCAGAAGATATTAGGGTTCTCACGTTCCTGATGGTGAGAAAATGTTTAATCTCTTCAGAAGTTTAGTGGAACCGGAGAAGCCAGGCACTAAAAGATATCAACAAACCGTGGATACTTTGCAAGCATATTTTTTGCCGAACTCTGTGGTGATTGCAGACTGGAGGGGCACCAGTATCCTGGGCGGGATTTTGCCAGTGCTGCTTGGGAGGGTTTGAGCTAGTGTGGCAGGAGGGTGGGAACTGGAACAGAAGGCCAATAAGTGTAGGGACTGGGGAAGGAGTGAGACTGAATAAATATAGGACAGAGTAAGAGCAGAGGGAAGCCGCAGGGCTCAGCGGAACTGGAGGTGTGTCCACACACAAATTCATAAGGGAGGTAACAGATGCTCTATTCATGAGGGCCCCACATGTATATAAACCTGGACCAGGACCAGGTGAGCCAGCATGACAGAGCCATGGGATTCACCAGCCTAGTAGGCATGCCTCAGGTGTAGGGTGTAATTGATTGCACCCATGTGGCCCTGTGGTCTCCACGTTGGCATGCAATACCATTCATGAATCGTAAGGGATACCACTCCCTCAAAATCCAACTCATTTGTGACCACACGATGCACATAATGCAATGTGTGTCCATTTCCCAGCAAGCATCGATGACAGTTACACCTTGGGGCACTCTTAGATCCCAGCCGTTTATGAGGGAGAGCAGCGGCTTGAGGGAAAGGGGGTACCCTCAGGAGGTGGCTGATGATACCACTGCAGAGGCCACAAGCACTCAATGAGGCTCATGCATCAATGGGTGTCCTGGTTGAGCAGGCGATTGGACTCCTGAAGATGTGGTTCTGGTGCCTGGACTGGTTGAAGGAACGCTCCAATAAAGCACTCAGAGGGTGCCCGGGTCATTGTGCAATGCATCATTATAAGGCTTGCGAGTGACTCCTCCTCAAGAGATGACAAGACTGACCCCCTCCCCCATCCCCAGCTGTGAGATGCCACCTCAGAAATTTACACCCTGGAGGGTGATGGCGGCCTGAGCTCTGATATCCCCTTAGGAAGTGAAATTGCCAGGTTTACGTTTATGTAAAGCTGTTGTAAATGGCATCAGTATGATGTCATGTTGGCGCCCACTGAATATTCAGTGAGGGGGTCCTGGCTAATGACATGCTAATGTATTTAAATGAGGACCCCAGGCTTCCGCTGCATTTTTCACATTACTCCAGCAGCAAGGGGTTTGAAACTCGAAATCACGATCTCGCCAGTTAGATTCACGTTTTCCGATTCTCTCCAGATTTTGTGCTCTCATAGGCAACCCAGCGCATGGCTATCAAGGGCTAATGGAATGTGGGCATCACTGGCTCGGCCAACATTTATTGCCCTTCCCTGTTAGCCCTTGAGGTGGTGGTAACAACTGCCCTCTTGAACCACTGCAGTCGATGTGGTACAGCTACAGCCACTGTGCTGTTAGGGAGAGAGTTCCAGAATTTTGACCCAGTGACTGTGAAGGAACAGCCGATATATTTCCAAGTTAGGATGGTGAGTGACTTGGAAGGGAACCTCCAGATGGTGGTATTCCCATGTGTCTGCTGCCGTTGTCCTTCAAGGTGTTTGTGATTGTGGGCTTGGAAGATGCTGTTGAAGGGGCCTTGGTGAGTTGCTGAGGTGCATGTTGTAGATGGTACACACTGCTGCTACTGTACGTCGGTGGTGAAGGGGGTAATGTTGAAGGTGGTGGATAGGGTGCCAAGCAAGCGTGCCGTTTGTCCTAGATGGTGTTATGCTTCTTGAGTTTGTTGGAGCTGTACTCTCAGTCAGGTAGCAATTATTCCATCACAGTCCAGACTTTTACCATGTTGATAATGGACAGACTTTGGGGACTCAATATACAAATTTCTCTCCACAAAGTTTCCAGCCTCTGACTTCCTCTTATAGCCACAGTATTTATACGGCTTGTCTAGACAATGGTAACTCCCAGGATGTTGATAGTAGGACTTTCAGCAATGGTAATGGCATTGAATGTTAAGGGGAGTTCGTTGGAAGCTTTGACAAAGGGTCATATGGACTCGAAATGTCAGCTCTTTTCTCTCCTGCTGTCAGATCTGCTGAGATTTTCCAGTGTTTTCTCTTCTCATTGGAATCTTTCTTGTTGAGGATGGCAATTACCTAGTGCTTGTGTGACTCGAATGTTATTTGTCGCTTGTCAGCCCAAACCTGGATATTGTCCAGGTCTTGCTGCATTTGAACATGGACCCCTTCAGTATCTGAGGAGTTGTGAATGGTTCTGAGCATTGTGCGATCACCTGCGAACATCTCCACTTCTGATCTTATGAAGGAAGGCAGGTCATTGATGAAGCAGCTGAAGATAGTTGGGCCTTGGACACTACCCTGAGGAACTCCTGCAGAGAAGTTCTGGGACTGAAATGATTGATCTCCAACTACAATCATCCTCTTTAGTACTGGGTATGACTCCAACTAGTGAAGAGTTTTCCCCCTAATTCCTATTGACTGCAGTTTGCTCGTTTTTGTTTTCTTCTCTGTTATATTAATTCATTTGAGTGGCTTGTGACATTTCCTGCTAAATGAATCAGTTTAGTTCTTCACTACACAATGATGAATTTCTTCCACTCACAGGTAGTAGTCATATTATTTTAGTAATTGTTTCACTGGCTGAATTACCGGTACCACTAACAAAAGAGACGCTGAATGCATCACAATGGATGAACATCTCTCAATGTTAGATTTCTTTCAGTAATTGTCCCATTATTCCCTCAGGTAATTTTTGCAGTAATAACTGCAATTAAATGTGAGCAATTAAAGTGACTTCATAAACACCAGATAATAATTTGACAGTGCCAGAGGATCAGAGTGGCTCTGCAGTGACTAAGAGACCTTCCACTTAGGTGTTTAACCTAAACAAGATCTTTGCTCAGATAAACTACCTTCATTCTTCATATTTTGAATTGTGCCTTTAATCTAATTATAACTTCTGGAATGCCAATCTCACAAAAATAGCTAGAACTTTTCCTGAGACTGCTTAGGTTTTATAAATGGACAATTTTAAATGTTAACTATTTGCATTACTTTTTATCTTTCTTGATATTTCTCCTAATTTAAATTGAGCTATGTTGTAAACATCCTCGTGATCAGCTCCTTAGATAACCATTAGATAATCATTAGTTAGCCGTTAGATTAGCCATTAGATAAGCATTAGATAGCCATTAAATTAGCCATTAGGTAGTCATTAGATAGCCACTAGATTAGCCATTAAATAGCCTTTAGATAGCCATTAGATTACCGCTAGATTGCCGTTAGATAGCCGTTAGATTAGCCATTACATAGCCATTAGCTAGCCGTTCGATAGCCGTTAGAGTAGCCATTAGATAGCCATTAGATAGCCATTAGATTAGCATTAGATAGCCGTTAGATTAGCCATTAGATTAGCATTAGATAGCCATTAAATTAGCCATTAGGTAGTCATTAGATAGCCATTAGATAGCCATTAGATAGTCATTAGATAGCCACTAGATTAGCCATTAAATAGCCTTTAGATAGCCATTAGATTACCGCTAGATTGCCGTTAGATAGCCGTTAGATTAGCCATTACATAGCCATTAGCTAGCCGTTCGATAGCCGTTAGAGTAGCCATTAGATAGCCATTAGATAGCCATTAGATTAGCATTAGATAGCCGTTAGATTAGCCATTAGGTAGTCATTAGATAGCCATTAGATTAGCTAACGCAATATGCCTTTTACCCCTGACTTGACCCCATTTCCTGAGACACAACTTCAGTTCCAATTGATTCTAGCCTGTTGCAGACATTGGAAATTGTAACATGCACCAACACCCCCCATCACCCCTCCACCTGAACACCCTACCAGCCTGAACTGGGCCAACCCAGACCCCACCTGATTCTTTCACATGTGTAAATTGCCCATGTGCTTTTATAGAAAACTAACAGCATTTTACTGGCACACTTGTGTGGAGTTAGTTAAAACCTGGTGGGGAAATGGAAGTGACATTTTACAATAAAGTGCCAACTTTCCTCCGTGTGTTTCTCCAAGTTCATTGGAAAATAATGCATTCTTGGTCTAGTAGCCATGGCTTCTTCAACAGCACCTTGCAAACTTGCAGCTTCACCACCTTAAAGGTCAAGAGCAGGTTACAATTAGCCCTGTAATGTGGATTAAAGTCACATATAGAATAGGCCAAATAGAACATGACATGTGTCAGGTTCATTTCCCTGAAGCTCATTAATGAACTAGTCTGTGGAAGATTCAATTCGGGATTCTTTAAAAGCAGCCTGGCATCACCCATAAAATAATCATTGTTGGTTCCCCGGCTGGGAAAAGTGTTCTGGTGAGTAATATAACTAGGATGGCAAAGAGGATGATAAATTAATTTGTGAGACAGGGAACGGTCTGCAGTGGAGGAGATACAATAAACTAAATAGAGAAGGCAAAGCAAAGGGGCGAGGTAGGAATAAGGAAAATAATGTTCAGAGTGTGGCAGAGAGGGACAGAATGTACAAAACTAACAGTGTGTCAGCAGATAAGGTTAGAAGTTACAAAAAAAAAGAATGAAAGGCTTTGTATCTGAATGCATGCAGCATTTGCAACAGAACAGATGAATTGACAGCAGGATTAGAAACAAATACGTATGATCTGTGAGCCGTTACAGAGATGTGGTTCAAGATGACACAGACTGCAGTCTGAATGTTTAAGGGTATGTGACATTTAAGGAGGAAAGGAAACTAGGAATAGGTGCAGGAGTAGCTCTATTAAGGATGATGAGAGAGAAGGTGAGACCACATTTGGAATGTTGTGTGCAGTTCTGGTCACCTCACTACAAGAAGGATGTGGAAGCGCTGGAAAGAGTGCAGAGGAGATTTACCAGGATGCTGCCTGGTTTGGAGGGTAGCTAGGGCTGTTCTCTCTGGAGCGGAGGAGGCTGAGGGGAGACTTAATAGAGGTTTATAAAATGATGAAGGGGATAGAGTGAATGTTCAAAGACTATTTCCTCGGGTGGATGGAGCTATTACAAGGGGGCATAACTATAGGGTTCGTGGTGGGAGATATAGGAAGGATATCAGAGGTAGGTTCTTTACGCAGAGAGTGGTTGGGGTGTGGAATGGACTGCCTGCAGTGATAGTGGAGTCAGACACTTTAGGAACATTTAAGCGGTTATTGGATAGGCACATGGAGCACACTAGGATGATAGGGAGTTGGATAGCTTGATCTTGGTTTCAGATAAAGCTCGGCACAACATCGTGGGCCGAAGGGCCTGTTCTGTGCTGTACTGTTCTATATATAATCTATATAAGGTATCTTAGTTCTGGAGGTCAAGATGTAGAATCAGTTTGATAGAGATGAGAAATGGTAAAGGTAAAAAGTCACATGTGGGAGTGGTTTATAGGCCCCCTAAAAGTAACCACACTGCAGGTCAGGGTAAACAGGAAGAAATAATGGGGGGAAAAGGGATGACAATAGTCATGGGTGAGAGTATGGGAAAATTAGAGTATGAGTGAAAGAAGGCTAGAAATGTAAAAGCAGATAGTAAGAGTATCCACAGGTATTTAAAAAGGAAAAAAGGTAAAGTGACCTTTGGTCCTGTAGAGAGAGAGAGAGAATGGGGAATCAATAGTGGAAAAGAAAGACATGGTGGATTATTTGAGAAAATATTTTGCATCTGTCTGTACTGCAGAGGATACAAAGAACATCTCAAACATAGTTGTGAATCAAGAGGTGAATGGGGGGAAATTAAAACAGTTACAAAAATGGTATAAAGCCAATACTAAAAGCTGGCAAGACCCTTGGTCCTGATGGACTTTATCCTAGAGCTTTTAAAAGCAGTGGCTGCTGAGATAGCACATGCATTGGTTTTAATTTTCCAAAATTCCCCAATTCTGGAAAGGTCAAATCAGATTGGAGAATGGCGACTGTGACTCCTCTATTCAAGAAAGGACGCAAACAGAAAGCAGGAAACTACAGGTCAGTTAACTTCACCTCTGTCCAAGGGAAATTCCTGGACTATTTTTATTTATTAGTGTCACAAGTAGGCTTATATTAACACTGCAATGAAGTTATTGTGAAAATCCCCTAGTCGCCACACTCTAGCACCTGTTCGGGTACACTGAGGGAGAATTTAGCAAGGCCAATGCACCCTAACCAGCACGTCTTTCAGACTGTGGGAGGAATCCGAAGCACCCGGAGGAAACCCACGCAGACACAGGGAGAACGTGTAGACTCCGCACAGACAGAGACCCAAGTTGGGAATCGAACCCGGGTCCCTGGCGCTGTGAGGCAGCAGTGCAAACCACTGTGCCACCCATATGAAATAATACTCAACAAACTATTGGGATTGAAGGCAGACAAGGCCCGAGGGCCTGATAGCCTACATCCTAGGGTACTAAAAGGAAGTGGCAGCAGAGATAGTGGATCCATTGGTTATAAGATTCCAACATTCCCCGGATGCAGGAAAAGTCCCAATGGATTGGAAAAATGCTATTGTAATTCCCTTATTCAAAAAGGAAGGGAGGCAGAAAGTAGGAAAGTATAGACCATTTAGTTTAACACCTGTTGTTGGGAAATTATTAGAATCCATTATTAAGGAAGTAATAACACTACATTTGGAAAGTCAAAATGCAATCCATCCAAAGTACCCTTGGTTAATGAAGGGTAAATTGTGTTTGATTTAGGGTAGGTCCATGCAAGGACAGTGGAGGGAATTTGTGTGTGGAGCCAGGTGAGGTGGGTGAGGTCCTTAACGAGTACTTTGCATCAGTATTCACAAAGGAGAAGGATGTGGTGGATGGTGAATGTAGAAAGGAGGATATTGACGTTCTAGGACATGATGAGAAAAACAGGGAGGAGATATTGGAGGTTTTGAAAAACATTAAGGTGGACAAGTCCCCAGGGCCAGATGGGGTTTATCCCAGAATACTGAGAGAGGAGAGGGAAGAAATTGCTGAGGCCTTGGCCAAAATCTTTGTATCCTCTTTAGTCATGGGCGAGGTACCAGAGGGTTGGAGAGTAGATAACATTGTTCCTCTTTTAAGAAGGACAGAAGAGACAATCCAGGGGAATTACAGGCCTGTGAGCCTTACATTTGTGGTGGGGAAAGTATTGGAGAAGATTGTTAGGGATAGGATATACTCACATCTGGAAGAGAATAGGCTTATTAAAAATAGGCAGCATGGTTTTGTGAAGGGGAGGTCGTGTCTCACAAACTTGAGAGTTCTTTGAGGAAGTGACAAGAAAATTGATCAGGGCAGGGCAGTGGATGTTGTATACATGGACTTTAGTAAAGCCTTCGATAAGGTTCCTCACGGCAGGTTGATACAGAAGGTGAAGCTACATGGGATTCGAAGTGAGCTGGTAAGATGGATACAAGGCTAGTTTGGGCATAGCAAGCAGAGAGTAGTAGTGTAAGGGTACTTTCCTAACTGGAAGTGTGTAACAAGCGATGTTCCACAAGGATCAGTGCTGGGGCCTCTGTTGTTTGTTATATAAATGATTTGGAGGAAAATGTAGGTGGTCTGATTAGTAAATTTGCAGATGATACAAAAATTGGGGGAGTAGCAGATAGTGAGGAGGATTGTCAGAGAATATAGCAGGATATAAATTGGCTGGAGACCTGGGCCAAAAGATGGCAGATGGAATTTAACCCGGACAACTGTGAGGTGATGCGATTTGGAAGGTCTACTGCAGAAGGCAAATATACAGTAAATGGTAGAGCCCTTAGAAATATTAACATACAGAGGGATCGAGGTGTGCAGATCCACAGTTCCCTGAAGGTGGCAACTGAGGTGGATAAGGTGGTCAAGAAGGCGTATGGCATGCTGGCCTTCGTCGGTTGGGGCATTGAGTATAGGAATGGGAAAATCATGTTGCAGCTGTATAAGAAAGAACAAAGAACAGTACAGCATAGGAACAGGCCCTTCGGCCCACCAAGCTTGCGCCGATCACGTTGTCCTATCTAGACCAACTGCCTGTATCCCTCGATATCCTGCCTGTTCATGTGCCTAGCCAGATAAGTCTTAAATGTGGCTAACGTGTCTGCCTCAACCACCTCACTTGGCAGCGCATTCCAGGCCCCCACCACCCTCTGTGTAAAAAAACTTCCCCCACACATCTCCACTGAACCTTCCCCCCCTTACCTTGAACTTGTGCCCCCTTATAATTGTTATTTCTGCCCTGGGAAAGAGCTTCCAACTATTCAGCTTATCTATGCCCCTCATAATTTTTGTAAACTTTTATCAGGTCGCCCCTCAGCCTCCGTGTTTCCAGGGAGAACAATCCCAGTTTATTCAATCTCTCCATAGTATCCTCCATACCAGGCAACATCCTGGTAACCTTTTCTGTACTTCCTCCAAAGCCATCACATCCTTCTGGCAGTGTGTTGACCAGAATTGGACACAGTATTCCAAATGTGGCCTAACCAACGTTTCATACAACTGTAACGTAATTTGCCAACTTTTATACTCGATTTGGTTAGGCCACATTTAAAGTATTGTGTACACTTCTGGTTGCCGAACTATTGTATTGATCTACCACTACAAGTAGATGTAGCCACACTTCAGACAATACCCTAAGAATGATTACTTTGCCATCAATTGGACTGTGTTCCTCGGCCTGGAAGCATCTGGGGATGACTGCACTTCAACGTTCTCGGGGTTCCAGTTGTTGCTGCCACTGACACTCTTGCTGCAATGTTGAAAAATCATAGGTGCCATTCTGGAGGCCATTGGTCCAAGGCAAATTTACACGTTTCCCATACAATGCTGCTTTAGTCACAAAAAGAAATGTAAGCCATATACCAATAAATAAGTTACCCGATTCTGAGAGTGCCACAATTTAATTTTGTAACTTTACATTCTGTACCTCGAGCAGACTTGCCCTCTGGCACAACCCTGCCCTCTGGCACAGGGCTGCCCTCTGGCACAACCCGGCCCTCTGTCACAGAGCTACCCTCTGGCACAGCCCTACCCTCTGGCACAGGGCTGCCCTCTGGCACAGGGCTGCCCTCTGGCACAGCCTTGCTCTCTGGCATAGGGCTGCCCTCTGGCACAGGGCTGCCCTCTGGCACAGGGCCGCCCTCTGGCACACGGCCGCCCTCTGGCACAGCCCTGCCCTCTGGCACAGCCCTGCCCTCTGGCACAGCCCTGCCCTCTGGCACAGGGCCGCCCTCTGGCACAGGGCTGCCCTCTGGCACAGCCTTGCTCTCTGGCATAGGGCTGCCCTCTGGCACAGGGCTACCCTCTGGCACAGCCCTGCCCTCTGGCACAGGGCTGCCCTCTGGCACAGGGCCGCCCTCTGGCACACGGCCGCCCTCTGGCACAGCCCTGCCCTCTGGCACAGGGCCGCCCTCTGGCACAGGGCTGCCCTCTGGCACAGCCTTGCTCTCTGGCATAGGGCTGCCCTCTGGCACAGGGCTACCCTCTGGCACAGCCCTGCCCTCTGGCACAGGGCTGCCCTCTGGCACAGGGCCGCCCTCTGGCACACGGCCGCCCTCTGGCACAGCCCTGCCCTCTGGCACAGCCCTGCCCTCTGGCACAGCCCTGCCCTCTGGCACAGGGCCGCCCTCTGGCACAGGGCCACCCTCTGGCACAGCCCTGCCCTCTGGCACAGCCCTACCCTCTGGCACAGCCCTGCCCTCTGGCACAGGGCTGCCCTCTGGCACAGGGCCACCCTCTGGCACAGGGCCGCCCTCTGGCACAGGGCCACCCTCTGGCACAGCCCTGCCCTCTGGCACAGGGCTGCCCTTTCTTCCTCCTGGCTCTCAATTTTCAGATGCAGGGCTGTCCTCTCTTATTAGCCTCTTAATCATTCAAAGCTGCGATTGGTTGGAAGGGGGAATGGCCTCAGGCACCTCTTGTGACCTGAGGATCTTCTGCTTCTTTCACTTGATCCTGGGGTCAAGAAGCTTGTGTCAACCTCCGTGTCACATGCTCCTTTTGTCCTGCCCAGGTCCTATCCACTTGCTTATGATGGTGACGAGCTGAACAGCTCCTTCATTTGAGCAGATGTTTTCTTCTGGAGATGAGAAATAAGCATTTGGAAAGTCACAGTTATCACATACATTCATTTTAACTCTTAAATATTATTGCAAATGAGAATCAAGGTGTCAGGAGAACGTTTACCGTGGTCATATTTGCGTCCTCTAGTGCCTTTGTCACTCTCTTCAGATCTGTGCCGGGGCCATTCACACCATTGTTGTTTGTCTCAACAGTGGTGTTGAAAATCCTCAGTTCCCTTTACTCTTGCACTGCTACCCAACTCATGGTCTCCTGATGGGTATGATGTGGAGATGCCGGCGTTGGACTGGGATGGGCACAGTAAGAAGTCTCACAACACCAGTTTAAAGTCCAGCAGTTTTATTTGGCAGCACAAGCTTTCGGAGCGCTGCCCCTTCATCAGATGAGTGGGAGTTGTGTTCACAAACAGGGCATATACAGACACAAACTCAATTTACAAGATAATGGTTGGATTGCTAGTCTTTATAGGTAATCAAGTCTTAAAGATACAGACAATGTGAGTGGAGAGAGGGCCAAGCACGGGTTAAAGAGATGTGTATTGTCTCCAGCCAGAACAGTTAGTGAGATTTTGCAAACCCAGGCAAATCGTGGGAGTTATCTATACCCTGGACTTGCCTGGGCTTGCAAAATCTCACTAACTGTCCTGGCTGGAGACAATACACACCTCTTTAACTTGTGCTTGGCCCTCTCTCCACTCACATTGTCTGTACCTTTAAGACTTGATTACCTATAAAGACTCACATTCCAACCATTATCTTGTAAATTGAGTTTGTGTCTTTATATGCCCTGTTTGTGAACACAACTCCTCACTCACCTGATGAAGGAGCAGTGCTCCGAAAGCTTGTGTTACTTCTGATGGGCTCCAGAGAGCAAACCATTAGGAAAGCAAATTTAGTTTAACAGAACACATTTTAGATTCAGCCATTCAGTGCAGGGCAACGCATTCCAGACAAATGCTTTCAATATGAGAACAATATGAATCTTTTAAAAACTGCTCCTTTGCAGGGAGAAATCTCTCAACCTGTGCGATTAAGCTGTGATCCATATCTGAGCTCTGTAACAAAACATTACACTCAAGGGAACAGGGGCAGTGAGGAGAGGAAAAGAGGGGGAGGGGCAAGAAGGGGACTGGAGGGATGAGAGAGGGGAGGGGGAAGAGAAAGGTGGCGGCAGAGAGAAAGGGGAGAGAGAACGGGTGGAGAGAGACAGAGAGGAAGAGAAGTGGGCAGAGAGGGAGGTAGAGGGAGGAGAGGAGAGGAGAGAACAGAGGAGGAGAGGGATGGGGAGAGAAAGAGGGGCAGAGAGATATGGGCAGTGGGAAGAGGATGGGGAAAGGGAGGTAGGAGGAGGGTGGGGGGCAGGAAGGAGAGGTGGGTAAAGAGAGGAGGAGAAAGAGTTGGATATCTGCAATCTGTTGCAGGTTAGTCAATGTTATTTGCAGGATGAGAGCTTTCACAACTGAACGAATAGATGTGTACTCCCAGGGAAGCATTCTATGGTATTCCCCCAAATAGTGAGGGAATTATTAGCCGACATGATCATCATTTCTGGTGAAAAAAAATCAGTCTGCAATTTGACCTGTCCAAAATAATAATGGATTAGTGTCTGATGTTGAAAGCAAGGAGAGAGTCACTTGCCTGTAAGTGCAGCCTCTGCTCAGAAACACGGGACTCATTCCTGGAATTGAACAGACAAAACTCATTTCCATGAGCCACGTCACCGCTTCATTCGGATACTCCTTAACTAGAAAATCAAATGTTTTTAGGTCAAACACTGAAGTGAAAGGTCTCTTAGTCACTATCAAGCTAGCTGGCACTGTCAAATTATTATCTGGTGTTTATGAAGTCACTTTTACTGCTTACATTTAATTGCAGTTATTACTGCAAAGTTTACTTGAGGAAATAATGGGACAATTACCGAGAGAAAGAAATTTCCCGTTGAGAGATCGTCATCCGGTCTGATTTTTTTAAATTCATGATGTGGAAATGCCGGTGTTGGACTGGGGTAAACACAGTAAGAGTTTTAACAACACCAGGTTAAAGTCCAACAGGTTTATTTAAAAAGCTAATGGCATTTGCTACCAAATAAACCTGTTGGACTTGTGGTGAACCACTGTAGTATTGTCTGTTTGTGTGATATGCCTGGACACGCCCCTGCTGCCTCAATTCGGGACTCCGCCCTTCTCTGGGTATAAAGGTGCCTGCTCTCCGCCCCTTTTGCCTCAGTTCGGATTAGCTATCGGTTCGGGTGTGCTCCAATTCTTTCGTAAATAAAAGCCTGTTATTTCGCAACAACGAGTCTTTGCATAATCAATGGTGCATCAAAGGACAAAGAACAGTACAGCACAGGAAACAGGCCCTTCGGCCCTCCAAGCCTGTGCCGCTCCTTGGTCCAACTAGACCAATCGTTTGTATCC
This sequence comes from Mustelus asterias, assembly GCF_964213995.1. Taxonomy (NCBI): domain Eukaryota; kingdom Metazoa; phylum Chordata; class Chondrichthyes; order Carcharhiniformes; family Triakidae; genus Mustelus; species Mustelus asterias. Next base: position 9,296,835 of record NC_135821.1, on the reverse strand, counting down.
CTCCATGTGACTATCCAGGTAAGTCTTAAACGTAAGTCCAGACTTACCTGGATAGTCATTAAGACTTACCTGGATAGTCACATGAGCAGCCTGGGAATGGAGGGATACAAACGATTGGTCTAGTTGGACCAAGGAGCGGCACAGGCTTGGAGGGCCAAAGGGCCTGTTTCCTGTGCTGTACTGTTCTTTGTTCTTTGATGTCAGCGTGCCTGCCTCCACCACCCTACTTGGCAGCACATTCCAGGCCCCCACCACCCTCTGTGTAAAAAACATCCCTCTAATATCTGAGTTATACTTCGCCCCTCTCACCTTGAGCCCGTGACCCCTCGTGAACGTCACTTCTGATCTGGGAAAAAGCTTCCCACCGTTCACCCTATCTATCCCCTTCACAATCTTGTACACCTCTATTAGATCTCCCCTCATTCTCCGTCTTTCCAGGGAGAACAACCCCAGTTTACCCAATCTCTCCTCATAGCTAAGACCCTCCATATCAGGCAACATCCTGGTAAACTTTCTCTGCACTCTCTCTAACGCCTCCACATCCTTCTGGTAGTGCGGCGACCAGAACTGGACGCAGTACTCCAAATGTGGCCTAACCAGCGTTCTATACAGCTGCATCATCAGACTCCAGCTTTTATACTCTATACCCCGTCCTATAAAGGCAAGCATACCATATGCCTTCTTCACCACCTTCTCCACCTGTGTTGCCACCTTCAAGGATTTGTGGACTTGCACACCTAGGTCCCTCTGTGTTTCTATACTCCTGATGACTCTGCCATTTATTGTATAACTCCTCCCTACATTATTTCTTCCAAAATGCATCACTTCGCATTTATCCGGATTAAACTCCATCTGCCACCTCTCCGCCCAATTTTCCAACCTATCTATATCCTGCTGTATTGCCCGACAATGCTCTTCGCTATCCGCAAGTCCAGCCATCTTCGTGTCATCCGCAAACTTGCTGATTACACCAGTTACACCTTCTTCCAAATCATTTATATATATCACAAGTAGCAGAGGTCCCAGTACAGAGCCCTGCGGAACACCACTGGTCACAGACCTCCAGCCGGAAAAAGACCCTTCGACCACTATCAGTACCTGGTGTTGTTAAAACTCTTACTGTTTTTAAATTCACTCATGGGATGTGGGCGTCGACATCCCTGAGGGCAATTAAGAGTCAACCACATTGCTGTGGATCTGGAGTCACATATAGGCTAGACCAGGAAAGGAGCATTACCATGGATCTCTGGATTATTAGTCCAGTGACAATTCCACTATGCCACTGCTTCCCAGTTCAGTTTCCCAATTGTTAGTGGTGCTGGTGATTCTGAAAGTGAAGCAATTATTACAGCAATAAGACTAGTGCCTGTGAGGAGGAGAAATTCATCACCGTGCTTTAAAAAACCGATGACAATTCCATGAACTGCATACAGGGCTAGTGCCCTGTCTTTGCATGTGACTCCAGTTCAGTTTTATTACAATTGTCGACTTGAAATGTTCAGGTGCAATGTCTCTGCACTTCCTATTTTCCTGTCTTTATCTCACAATTAGCTTTTAAATCGATTGCTTGATACCACATCTCTAATTCTTAATTCAGCTGCAGATTTGTCCATGATTTTCCACAAGAGACCATAAGAAATAGGAGCATAATTAGGCCTTTTGGCCCATCGCGTCTGCTCCATCATTCAATCATGGCTGATATGACTCTCATGCTCATTCTCCTGCCTTTTCCCCATAACCCTTGATCCCTCTATTGATCAAGAAGCTTTCTATCTCTGTCTTAAAGACACTCAATGACCTGGCCTCCACAGCCCTCTGTGGCAATGAGTTCCACAGATTCACCACTCTCTGGCTGAAGAAACAAATCCCTCCTCATCTCAGTTTTAAAGGAATGCCCCTTCACTCTGAGGCTGTACCCTCGAGTTCTAGTCTCTCCCACTAGTGGAAACATCCTCTCCATGTCCACTCTATCTAGACCCCTCAGTATTCTGTAAGTTTCAATAAGATCCCCCCTCATCCTTCTAAACTCCATCGAGTATAAGAACATAAGAACATAAGAAATAGGAGCAGGAGTAGGCCATCTAGCCCCTTGAGCCTGCTCCGCCATTCAATAAGATCATGGCTGATCTGAAGTGGATCAGTTCCACTTACCCGCCTGATCCCCATAACCCCTAATTCCCTTACCGATCAGGCATCCATCTATCCGTGATTTAAACATATTCAACGAGGTAGCCTCCACCACTTCAGTGGGCAGAGAATTCCAGAGATTCACCACCCTCTGAGAGAAGAAGTTCCTCCTCAACTCTGTCCTAAACTGACCCCCCTTTATTTTGAGGCTGTGCGCTCTAGTTCTAGCTTCCTTTCTAAGTGGAAAGAATCTCTCCACCTCTACCCTATCCAGCCCCTTCATTATCTTATAGGTCTCTATAAGATCCCCCCTCAGCCTTCTAAATTCCAACGAGTACAAATCCAATCTGCTCAGTCTCTCCCCATAATCAACGCCCCTCATCTCTGGTATCAACCTGGTGAACCTTCTCTGCACTCCCTCCAAGGCCAATATATCCTTCCGCAAATAAGGGGACCAATACTGCACACAGTATTCCAGCTGCGGCCTCACCAATGCCCTGTACAGATGCAGCAAGACATCTCTGCTTTTATATTCTATTCCCCTTGCGATATAGGCCAACATCCCATTTGCCGCCTTGATCACCTGTTGCACCTGCAGACTGGGTTTTTGCGTCTCATGCACAAGGACCCCCAGGTCCCTTTGCACAGTAGCATGTTGTAATTTTTTTCCATTTAGATAATAATCCAATTTGCTATTATTTCCTCCAAAGTGAATAACTCGCATTTGTCAACGTTATACTCCATCTGCCAGATCTCGCCCACTCACTCAGCCTGTCCAAATCTCTCTGCAGGCCTTCTACGCCCTCCACACGATTCACTTTTCCGCTTATCTTTGTGTCGTCTGCAAACTTTGTTACCCTACACTCAGTCCCCTCCTCCAGGTCGTCTATATAAATGGTAAACAGTTGAGGCCCCAGTACCGATCCCTGCGGCACGCCACTAGTTACCATCTGACAACCGGAAAAACACCCATTTATTCCGACTCTTTGCTTCCTGTCGGATAGCCAATCCCCAATCCACGCTAACACCCTACCCCCAACTCCGTGTGACCCAATCTTTTTCAGCAACCTTTTGTGAGGCACCTTATCAAACGCCTTTTGGAAATCCAAAAACACCGCATCCACCGGTTCCCCTCCGTCAACCGCGCTAGTCACATCTTCATAAAAATCCAACAAGTTCGTCAAGCACAACTTTCCCCTCATGAATCCATGCTGCGTCTGCTTAATCGGACCATTCTTATCCAGATGGCCTGCTATGTCTTCTTTAATGATGGATTCCAGCATTTTCCCAACTACAGACGTTAAGCTAACCGGCCTGTAGTTACCCACCTTTTGTCTATTTCCTTTTTTAAACAGCAGCGTAACATTAGCCATTTTCCAATCCACCGGCACTACCCCAGAATTCAACGTATTTTGATAAATAACCACTAACGCATCCACTATTACCTCTGACATTTCTTTCAATACCCTGGGATGCATTCCATCCGGGCCCGGGGACTTGTCCACCTTCAGTCCCGTTAGTTTACCAAGCACTGCCTCCCTGGTAACCTTAATTGTATTCAGTACCTCTCCTCCTACCAACCCTCTATCGTTAATATTCGGTAAACTATTTGTGTCTTCCACTGTGAAGACCGACACAAAAAACTTATTTAAAGTTTCAGCCATTTCCTCATTTCCCACTATTAAATCTCGTCCTCCAAGGGTCCAACATTCACTCTTGCCACTCTATTCCTTTTTATATATTTGTAAAAGCTTTTACTATTATTTTTTATATTTAGAGCTAGCCTAGCTTCATAACCTATCTTTCCTTTCTTTATCGCTTTCTTAGTCGTTCTTTGTTGTTTCTTAAAGTTTTCCCAATCTTCCGATTCTCCACTATTTTTGGCCACTCTGTACGCATCGGTCTTTAATTTAATACTCTCCTTAATTTCCTTCGTTATCCACAGCTGGTTATCCCTTTTCTTACAGTCCTTCTTCATCACCGGAATATATTGTTGCTGAGTACTGAAAAGGATCTCCTTAAAAATCCTCCCCTGTTCCTCAGCTGTCCTACCTACCAGTCTGCTCTCCCAGTCCACCTTAGCCAATTCAACCCTCATCCTATCGTGCTTCCCTCTGTTCAAACAGAGGCCAGTGGGATGGGACCCTACTTTCTCCTCTTCCATTTGTATCAGAAATTCGACCATATTGTGATCACTTGACCCAAGAGGGTCCTTCACAAGAACATCCTTAATTCTACCTACCTCGTTACACATTACCAGATCTAAGATAACTCGTTCCCTCGTCGGTTCTGTAACATACTGTTCAAGGTAACTATCCCGACAGCATTCTAAGAACTCTTCCTCCATCCCACCCCTTCCAGCTTGAGTCAGCCAATCAATATGCAGGTTGAAGTCCCCCATGATTATTGCCGTTCCGTTTTTGCACGCATCCATTATTTGCTTGTTTATAGCCCTCCCCACCTCAACATTATTATTTGGGGGCCTATAGACCACGCCTACTAGTGTCTTTCTCCCCTTACTATTCCTTATCTCTACCCATAACGATTCCATGTTTTGTTCCTTAGAGCCGATGTCATCCCTCACTACTACCCTGATATTATCTTTTATTAACAGAGCTACCCCACCACCTTTTCCTTCCTGTCTATTCTTCCTAAATGCCTGATACCCCTGGATATTCATCTCCCAGTCCTGGTCTCCGTGCAGCCACGTTTCTGTAATGGCCACCAGATCATACCCATTTGTGCTGATTTGCACCATCAACTCATTAACTTTGTTCCGAATGCTTCGTGCATTCAGGCAAAGTGTCTTTATTCCAGCTTTTATCTGGACCTGATTTGATGAAACGCTATCAACCTCTTCCTCGGCCTCTTACTCCTTTAACTACTTGAATGCCCTCATTCACTTGCACTCGCTCCCTCTCCTCTACCATTGATTTCGTAATTCCTCTTACCTCTGCACCCTCCCCCCCATGAATTAGTTTAAAGCCCTATCTACAGCCCTAGTGATACGATTCGCTAGGACTCTGGTCCCAGCACGGTTCAAACGGAGACCATAAGAACATAATAAGAACATAAGAAATAGGAGCAGGAGTAGGCCATCTAGCCCCTCGAGCCTGCCCCGCCATTCAATAAGATCATGGCTGATCTGACGTGGATCAGTACCACTTACCCGCCTGATCCCCATAACCCTTAATTCCCTTACCGATCAGGAATCCATCCATCCGCGCTTTAAACATATTCAGCGAGGTAGCCTCCACCACCTCAGTGGGCAGAGAATTCCAGAGATTCACCACCCTCTGGGAGAAGAAGTTCCTCCTCAACTCTGTCTTAAACCGACCCCCCTTTATTTTGAGGCTGTGTCCTCTAGTTTTAACTTCCTTACTAAGTGGAAAGAATCTCTCCGCCTCCACCCTATCCAGCCCCCGCATTATCTTATAAGTCTCCATAAGATCCCCCCTCATCCTTCTAAACTCCAACGAGTACAAACCCAATCTCCTCAGCCTCTCCTCATAATCCAAACCCCTCATCTCCGGTATCAACCTGGTGAACCTTCTCTGCACTCCCTCCAATGCCAATATATCCTTCCTCATATAAGGGGACCAATACTGCACACAGTATTCCAGCTGCGGCCTCACCAATGCCCTGTACAGGTGCATCAAGACATCCCTGCTTTTATATTCTATCCCCCTCGCGATATAGGCCAACATCCCATTTGCCTTCTTGATCACCTGTAGTACCTGCAGACTGGGCTTTTGCGTCTCATGCACAAGGACCCCCAGGTCCCTTTGCACGGTAGCATGTTTTAATTTGTTTCCATTGAGATAGTAATCCCATTTGTTATTATTTCCTCCAAAGTGTATAACCTCGCATTTCTCAACGTTATACTCCATTTGCCATATCCTCGCCCACTCACTCAGCCTGTCCAAATCTCTCTGCAGATCTTCTCCGTCCTCCACACGATTCACTTTTCCACTTATCTTTGCATCGTCTGCAAACTTCGTTACCCTACACTCCGTCCCCTCCTCCAGATCATCTATATAAATGGTAAACAGTTGCGGCCCGAGTACCGATCCCTGCGGCACGCCACTAGTTACCTTCCTCCAACCGGAAAAACATCCATTTATTCCGACTCTTTGCTTCCTGTCGGATAGCCAGTCCCCAATCCACTTTAACACACTACCCCCAACTCCGTGTGCCCTAATCTTCTTCAGCAGCCTTTTATGGGGCACCTTATCAAACGCCTTTTGGAAATCCAAAAACACCGCATCCACCGGTTCTCCTCCATCAACCGCCCTAGTCACATCTTCATAAAAATCCAACATGTTCGTCAAGCACGACTTTCCCCTCATGAATCCATGCTGCGTCTGATTGATCGAACCATTTCTATCCAGATGCCCTGCTATCTCCTCTTTAATAATGGATTCCAGCATTTTCCCTACTACAGAAGTTAAGCTGACCGGCCTATAGTTACCCGCCTTTTGTCTCCTTCCTTTTTTAAACAGCGGCGTAACATTAGCCGTTTTCCAATCATAGAAATCATAGAAACCCTACAGTGCAGAAGGAGGCCATTCGGCCCATCGAGTCTGCACCGACCACAATCCCACCCAGGCCCTACCCCCACATATTTACCCGCTAATCCCTCTAACCTACACATCCCAGGACTCTAAGGGGCAATTTTTAACCTGGCCAATCAACCTAACCCGCACATCTTTGGACTGTGGGAGGAAACCGGAGCACCCGGAGGAAACCCACGCAGACACGAGGAGAATGTGCAAACTCCACACAGACAGTGACCCGAGCCGGGAATCGAACCCGGGACCCTGGAGCTGTGAAGCAGCAGTGCTAACCACTGTGCTACCGTGCCGCCAATCAACCGGCACTACCCCAGAATGCAATGAGTTTTGATAAATAATCACTAACGCATCCACTATTACCTCTGACATTTCTTTCAATACCCTGGGATGCATTCCATCCGGACCCGGGGACTTGTCCACCTTCAGTCCCATTAGTCTACCCAGCACTGCCTCTCTGGTAACATTAATTGTATTAAGTATTTCTCCTGCTGCCAACCCTCTATCATTAATATTTGGCAAACTATTTGTGTCCTCCACCGTGAAGACCGACACAAAAAACTTATTTAAAGACTCAGCCATATCCTCATTTCCCACTATTAACTCCCCCCTCTCGTCCTCCAAGGGTCCAACATTCACTCTAGCCACTCTATTCCTTTTTATATATTTATAAAAACTTTTACTATCATTTTTTATATTAATTGCTAGCCTAGCTTCATAGTCTATCCTTCCTTTCTTTATCGCTTTCTTAGTCTCTCTTTGAGAGATCTATACAGGTCCCATCTTCCCAAATACTGGTGCCAATGCCCCATGAATTCGAACCCATTCCTCCCACACCAATCCTTGAGCCACGCATTCGTCTCCTTAATCCTATTAACCCTGCGCCAATTTGCGCGTGGCTCAGGTAGTAATCCAGAGATTACCACCTTGTTGGTTCCGCTTTTTAATTTGTTCCCCAGCTCTTCGTACTCCCTCTGCAGATCCTTAGTTCCTGTTTTGCCTTTTTAGTATAGACCCAGACTCCTCAACCGCTCCTCATACAACAGACCCTTCATTCCTGGGATCGTTCATATGAATCTCCTCTGGATCCCCTCCAAAGTCAGCACATCCTTCCTTAGGTATGGGGCCCAAAACTGCTCACAGTATTCCAAATGGGGTCTGACCAGAGCCTTATACAGCCTCAGCAGTACATCCCTGCTCTTGCATTCTCGAAATGAACAAAGAACAAAGAACAGTACAGCACAGGAAACAGGCCCTTCGGCCCTCCAAGCCTGTGCCGCTCCTTGGTCCAACTAGACCAATCGTTTGTATCCCTCCATTCCCAGGCTGCTCATGTGACTATCCAGGTAAGTCTTAAACGATGTAAGCGTGTCGGCCTCCACCACCCTACTTGGCAGCGCATTCCAGGCCCCCACCACCCTCTGTGTAAAACACGTCCCTCTAATATCTGAGTTATACCTCGCCCCTCTCAACTTGAGCCCGTGACCCCTCGTGATCGTCACTTCTGATCTGGGAAAAAGTTTCCCACCGTTCACCCTATCTATCCCCTCCATAATCTTGTACACCTCTATTAGATCTCCCCTCATTCTCCGTCTTTCCAGGGAGAACAACCCCAGTTTACCCAATCTCTCCTCATAGCTAAGACCCTCCATACCAGGCAACATCCTGGTAAACCTTCTCTGCACTCTCTCTCACATCTCCACGTCCTTCTGGTAGTGCGGCGACCAGAACTGGACGCAGTACTCCAAATGTGGCCTAACCAGCGTTCTATACAGCTGCATCATCAGACTCCAGCTTTTATACTCTATACCCCGTCCTATAAAGGCAAGCATACCATATGCCTTCTTTACCACCTTCTCCACCTGTGTTGCCACCTTCAAGGATTTGTGGACTTGCACACCTAGGTCCCTCTATGTTTCTATACTCTTGATGACTCTGCCATTTATTGTATAACTCCTCCCTACATTATTTCTTCCAAAATGCATCACTTCGCATTTATCTGGATTAAACTCCATCTGCCACCTCTCCGCCCAATTTTCCAGCCTATCTATATCCTGCTGTATTGCCCGACAATGCTCATCGCTATCCGCAAGTCCAGCCATCTTCGTGTCATCCGCAAACTTGCTGATAACACCAGATACACCTTCTTCCAAATCATTTATATAAATCACAAATAACAGAGGTCCCAATACAGAGCCGTGTGGAACACCACTGGTCACAGACCTCCAGCCGGAAAAAGACCCTTCGCCCGCCACCCTCTGTCTCCTATGGCCAAGCCAGTTCTCCACCCATCTAGCCACTTCTCCTTGTATCCCATGAGCCTTAACCTTCTTAACCAACCTGCCATGTGGGACTTTGTCAAATGCCTTACTGAAATCCATATAGACGACATCCACAGTCCTTCCTTCGTCAACCGTTTTTGTCACTTCCTCAAAAAACTCCACCAAATTTGTAAGGCACGACCTCCCTCTTACAAAACCATGCTGTCTGTCACTAATGAGATTGTTCCGTTCTAAATGCACATACATCCTGTCTCTAAGAATCCTCTCCAACAACTTCCCTACCACGGACGTCAACCTCACCGGCCTATAATTTCCCGGGTTATCCCTGCTACCCTTCTTAAACAATGGGACCACATTCGCTATCCTCCAATCCTCAGGGACCTCACCTGTGCCCAAAGAAGTGACAAAGATTTCCGTCAGAGGCCCAGCAATTTCATCTCTCGTCTCCCTGAACAGTCTAGGATAGATGCCATCAGGCCCTGGGGCTTTGTCAGTTTTAATGTTCCCTAAAAAACCTAACACTTCCTCCCTTGTATTGGCGATTTTCTCTAACGGGTCAACACCTCCCTCCGAGACACTCCCAGTTAACACATCCCTCTCCTTCGTGAATACCGATGCAAAGTATTCATTTAGGATCTCCCCTATTCCCTTGGGTTCTAAGCATAATTCCCCTCCTTTGTCCCTGAGAGGTCCGATTTTCTCCCTGACAACTCTTTTGTTCCTAATGTATGAATAGAATGCCTTAGGATTCTCCTTAATCCTGCCTGCCAAGAACATCTTGTGACCTCTTTTTGCCCTTCTAACTCCCCGTTTGAGTTCTTTCCTACTCTCTCTGTATTCCTCCAGAGCTCCATCTGTTTTATGTTGCCTGGACTTAACGTACGCCTCCCTTTTCATTTTAATCAGAGCCTCAATTTCCCTGGTTATCCACGGCTCTCGAGTCCTACCTTTCCTATCTTTCCTTTTTACAGGCACATGCCTATCCTGCAGCCTTATCAATTGTTCCTTAAAAGACTCCCACATGCCAGACGCAGACTTACCCCCGAACAGCCTCTCCCAATCAACGTCCATCAATTCCTGCCTAATCCAGCTATCGTTAGCCTTCCCCCAATTTAGCACCCTGCCTGTAGGACAGCACTCATCCTTGTCCATTACTATCCTAAAGTTAACAGAGTTGTGGACACTATTTGCCACATGTTCCCCTACCGAAACTTTGACGACCTGACCGGGCTCATTTCCCAGAACTAGGTCCAGTATAACCCCCTCTCTAGTCGGGCTATCTACATACTGTTCCAAAGAACCTTCCAGTGTGCATTTAACAAATTCCTCCCCGTCCGGAACCGCAGCTCTAAGCATTTTCCAGTCTATACCAGGGAAATTAAAGTCCCCCACTACAACAACCCTATTTTTTCTGCACCTATCCAGAATCTCCTGACATATCCTTTCCTCCACTTTCCGTGGGCTGTTGGGTGGTCTGTCGTACACCCCCAGCATAGTGACTGCACCCTTCCTGTTTCTGAGTTCCACCCACAGTGACTCAGTACATGACCCCTCTAAATTGTCCACCCTCTGCACCGCAGTAATATGCTCTCTAACTAATATCGCTACTCCCCCACCTTTTTTAGCCCCTCCTCTGTCTCGCCTAAAACACTTATACCCCAGAATATTCAGCTGCCAGCCTTGTCCTTCTTTTAACCAAGTCTCCGTCACCGCAACCACATCCAAATTCCGCGTAAGCATTAAGGCCCTAAGTTCGTCTGTCTTACCCGTTACACTCCTCGCATTGAAGCAGATGCACTCCAGACCTCCAGGCCCACTTAGGTCATCCTCCTCCAGAATGCTCCTCTTCTTAGCTAGCCTTGCCCTGGCCCCCAGCTCAACCCCAGCCTCAGTACTTACTGACCTACTGTTTTGTTCCCCACCCCCCTGCCACACTAGTTTAAACCCTGCCGAAACACTCTCACAAAACTCCCAGCCAGGATATTTGCTCCCTTCCAGTTACGGTGTAACCCATCCTTTCTGTACAGTTGCCATCCTCTCTTGAAGACTTCCCAGTTATCTATGAATTTAAAACCCTCCCTCTTGCACCAGTCCTTTAGTCATGAATGCTAACATTGACTTTGTCTTCCTTACTGCCAACTGAACCTGCATGTCTTAAGAGAGTCCTGAACCAGGACTCCCAAGTCTCTTTGTGCTTCAGATTACCAAAGCCTTTCTCTATTTAGAAAATAGTCTACGCCTCTATTCTTCCTACCAATGTGCATAACCTCACACTTTCCCACATTGTATTCCATCTGCCACTTCTTCAGCCATTCTCCTAGCCTGTCCAAGTCATTCTGCAGCCTCACCACTTCCTCAACACTATCTGTCCCTCTACATATCTTTGTATCATCTGCAAATTCAGCAACCATGCCCTCAGTTCCATCTTATCGAACATAGAACATAGAACAGTACAGCACAGAACAGGCCCTTCGGACCACGATGTTGTGCCGAGCTTTATCTGAAACCAAGATCAAGCTATCTCACTCCCTATCATCCTGGTGTGCTCCATGTGCCTATCCAATAACCGCTTAAATGTTCCTAAAGTGTCTGACTCCACTATCACTGCAGGCAGTCCATTCCACACCCCAACCACTCTCTGCGTAAAGAACCTACCTCTGATATCCTTCCTGTATCTCCCACCACGAACCCTATAGTTATGCCCCCTTGTAATAGCTCCATCCACCCGAGGAAATAGTCTTTGAACGTTCACTCTATCTATCCCCTTCATCATTTTATAAACCTCTATTAAGTCTCCCCTCAGCCTCCTCCGCTCCAGAGAGAACAGCCCTAGCTCCCTCAACCTTTCCTCATAAGAACTACCCTCCAAACCAGGCAGCATCCTGGTAAATCTCCTTTGCACTCTTTCCAGCGCTTCCACATCCTTCTTATGGTGAGGTGACCAGAACTGCACACAATATTCCAAATGTGGTCTCACCAAGGTCCTGTACAGTTGCAGCATAACCCCACGGCTCTTAAACTCCAACCCCCTGTTAATAAAAGCTAATACACTATAGGCCTTCTTCACAGCTCTATCCACTTGAGTGGCAACCTTTAGAGATCTGTGGATATGGACCCCAAGATCTCTCTGTTCCTCCACAGTCTTCAGAACCCTACCTTTGACCCTGTAATCCACATTTAAATTAGTCCTACCAAAATGAATCACCTCACATTTATCAGGGTTAAACTCCATTTGCCATTTTTCAGCCCAGCTTTGCATCCTATCTATGTCTCTTTGCAGCCTACAACAGCCCTCCACCTCATCCACTACTCCACCAATCTTCCAAACCATTAATACATATAGTGAAAAGTTTTGGTCCCAACACTGACCCCTGCAGAACACCACTACTCATCAATTGCCATCCTGAAAAGGACCCCCTTATCCCCACTCTCTGCCTTTGTCTGTCTAACTTACCTCGGGGATTCCACTGTGAGTATACACTGTAACTGAGGAAAAAAACCTGAAAAATCAGGTCACAAGAAAGCTGTGACCTGATTGGCTGGTAGGAAATCTATACTAAATTTGAAAAAGAACACTGCAAAACGAATTAATAAATTAATTCACTCAGTAGAGATGGCTGGTCAGGTGATGTGCTGGAGCTGTGTGATGTGAGAGCTGGCAGATCCCATTGTGAGCTGCAGTGACCATATTTGTAGCAAGTGTTGGTGGCTCAAAGAACTTTGCTCAGAATTGATGAGTTGGAGTTTGAGCTTCAGACAGTGCGGCACATCCGGGAGGGGGAGAGTTACCTGGACACTTTGTTTCAGGAGGCAGTCACACCTGGTAGATTAGGTACCTCTAATTTGATCAGTGGTCAGGGACAGCAGGGTGTGACTGCAAATGAGGCAGGTAGAGGGATCCTGAATTCAAGAACAGAGGAGCCTGCGCTCTTGACCTTGTCCGTCAGGTATGAGGTACTTCCTCCCTGTGTGGATGAGGAAAAGGGCTGTAGGGAGGATGAGCTAGCCGACCACTGCACCATGGTACAGGAGGCCATTATCTGAATGGTGGCAGTTTAGGAAAAGGGGAAGTGCAACGTGACCTGAGTGTCGTGGTGAAACAGGCGCTGAAGGTTGGCATGCAGGTACAGCAGGCGGTGAGGAAAGCTAATGGCACACTGACCTTCATAGCAAGAGGATTTGAGTATAGGAGTAGGGATGTCTTGCTGCAGTTATACAGGACCTTGGTGATGCCACACCTTGAGTATTGCGTGCAGTTTTGGTCTCCTAGTCTGAGGAAGAACATTCTTGCTATTGAGGGAGTCCAGTGAAGGTTCACCAGACTGATTCCCAAAATGTCAGGACTGACATGTGAAGAAAAACTGGATCGACTGGGCTTGTACTCACTGAAATTTAAAAGAATAAGAGGGCATCTCATAGAAACATATAAAATCCTGATGGGACTGGACAGGCTAGATGCAGGAAGAATGTTCCCATGTTTGGGATGTCCAGAACTAGGGGCTATAGTCTAAGAATAAGGGATAAGCCATTCAGGACTGAGATGGGAAAGCATTTCTTCAGAGAGTTGTGAACCTGTGGAATTCTTTACCACAGAAAGCTGTTGGGGCCAGTTCGGTAGATATGTTAAAGAGGGAGCTGGACGTAGCCCTTGCGGCTGAAGGGATCAAGGGGTATGGAAAGAAAACGGGAATGGGATACTGAAAGCGCATGATCAGCCATGATCATATTGAATGGTAGTACAGGCTCAAAAGGCCGAATGGCCTACTCCTGCACCTATTTTCTATGTTTCTATGTTTGATAGCACAGTCAATGACACCAGCCATCATTTTGCTGATGATTAAGAGTTAATTGATGGGATGGTAATTGGGTGAGTTGGATTTGTCCTGTTTTTGTTAGGACAGGAAGTGCCTGTCTTTGCAATTTCCCACATACTGGGTAGCTACCAGCACGATTTGAATTGTGTTGCAAAGATTGGACGGGTAACTCAAATATATTTTCTTCACAAAAAAAAAGCTAAGAACGAAAGGTATCACCTTATTTTGTTTTTCAGTGAATAGAGGGTGACACGGGTTGAGAGGTAAGGTCGATCTGCTCCACACCAAAGGCTTTTCCATAACTGTGTCCATCATTCTGTCACCGCTTGGCAGCAGATGCACTTTTGGAAAGTAAATTAACTGTCAGTTTTCCTCTTACTATTCCTAAAAGACGTAACAATCTGCTCTGAAGAGCCAATTCATCCACTTATCCTGTCACAAGATGCCTCCTCTCTGACTGGGAGAGCTGAACTTTCAGGCAGGCGTATGATCAAACAGTTACAAAATGATAGCTCCCATTTGAACTGGCAGTGAGTGTGTTTGCAATTGACTAATTGAATTGGGTAATCTTGGGGTCAGCACCCAGGGGTCAGAAGGAACAGAAATCGGCTCTACTGACTACTGTCCTATAAATTCTGCTCGATAACGTGTGCGTGTAAACATCAGGTGAGACGGACCCAAGTCTCAATGGTAGCAAGCTAATTCTAGTCTCAGACAGTAACAATGCAATACTGAAATCAATGTCTGTACAATAGTGAGAGTCCAAGGGCTGGATTTTACAGCAACAACCCTCCTGCCCATCCCCTGCACTGGCTCAAAATACAGCAGGGAGACTGCCTGGCGAAAGAGCGGCTTCCCTACAGCCATTTAACAGCCAACTGACCACCCTTAAACTTGAAGAGGGAATTCTGTCCCTCAGGGACAGGAAGTCCCATCTTAGAATGCTGCCAACCAATCAGAGGCAGGTACTGCACTCAGAGCTTGAGGGGTTCAGCGTTGGATCAGGACTGTGAGCGAATGTCCCTGACAAGGGATGTTGGGGTAAGGGGAGAGGGCGGGGGGGGGGAGTGGAGTTGAGAAACCATGGAGTAAGGGGAACTTTTGGGGAGGCTAACTGGGTGGGGGGGGGTGGGGGGGGGGGGGGGGGAGCTCTCTGATTAGTCTATTTAGGAGGGACTCCTCCCCTGCACACCAACAAAACATTCAGTGAAACCTGCCAGGCTGGATGTTTGACATGGTTTATTTATTAGTGTCACAAGTAGGCTTACACTAACACTGCAATGAAGTTACTGTGAAAATCCCCTAGTCGCCACACTCTGGCACCTATTCAGGTAACACTGAGGGAGAATTTAGCAAAGTCAATGCACCCTAACCAGCACGTTTTTCGGACCGTGGGAGGAAACCGGAGCACCCGGAGGAAACCCATGCAGACACGGGGAGAACGTGCAGACTCCGCACAGACAGTGACCCAAGCCGGGAATCGAACCCGGGTCCCTGGCGCTGTGAAGCAGCAGTGCTAACCACTGTGCCACCGTGCCGGGAATCGAACCAGGTCCCTGGCACTGTGAGGCAGCAGTGCTAGCCAAATGGGTCTCCTCTCCTGCTGACATTAACTGCCCACTTAAGGGGTTCTAAACCCACTCGCAGGCGGGTCACCCATGCTGCTAAAACTGCAGCATGATCAGTGGAAGATGGGTAGGCATGTGGATGTTCAAACCCTCTGGTGAGGGAGCGTATAATCCAGCCCCAACTCTTCAGCAACGGGAGAGAGCAGAATTCTGACGAACGATGATGTGAAGGGAAGCAGGGGTTGGTATAATGTGGTTGGTCTGCTCCAACTGTGTTGTTTCTAGCAGACTCTGACCTAGCAACAGCTCAGACAGTAATAAGCATTGCCATTATGTACTCAGGAAGCGAACAATCACTGCTCACATGACAAACACATCCAGCTTCAGGAGATAATGCTTTGAAGCAAGCACTGAAACATAGAGCTGACATTTCCCATTTAGCTCTTCTGTTTTTCTTCTTTCAATCTGACTTCCTTTTAACTCTCTCGTTGCACAATACCATCTCCAGTCGTGAGATTCTGCTGCAGGTTTGCATCCTGCCCATTCATAGAATTAGAGAATGTCCCAACATAGAAACCAGCCAGCTTGATCCCATTCCCACATTTTAATCTGCTTCTTTTTCAATCCGCTATATCGCTCTCTTTTGAAAATAGATACTGACAACACAGAGGTCCGACTGGAATCTCTCTCTTTGCCATTGTTATCAGGCCTCTATTGGCTCAGTTTAAGGCACAGCCTTATGAATAGACGGGGGAAATCTTCCACTTGGGGAGTGTCCGGGGTTGGGTTGGGTGAGACAGGCTGCTGAGGTTCCAGAGCTGCCAGACCTCTGATTGAGCCTCCAGCATCAAGAGCTACCCAACGTCCTTCACAATGCAGTGAGCCTGAGGCCTAGGGATAGCCGGTTATCCTGGTCATATCCTGGAATACTGCGCTACCAGTCCTGCTGCAGGCCAGTGTGGGCCTTGGCCCTCATTTGATCCCAAAATTGCCGTCCTGAAACCCACAGCAAAATCCAGCCCTATATCCACTCATTGCTGAAAACAAGTCAACATATCTGTACGACATGTGGATCCTGTTATTTAAGTGTGTAACCAGGTAGCTGCAAGGATCCTGGTCTGGAACACTGGCAGGAAGTTCTGATTCAGAGAGTGGAATTTTCTCATTTTTAAAAAGTGTCATGCTCCGACGGTAAACTGTTCTCCAGCTACACAGCAAAGCTTTTAGTCCAGCTCTTAGAAAGATAGAAGATAGGTGCAGGAGGAGGCCATTTAGCCCTTCGAACCTGCTCCGCCATTCATCACAATCATGGCTGATCATCCAACTCAATAGCCTATTCCTGCTTTCTCCCCATAACCTTTGATCCCACTCACCTCTTGAGCCTCTCTGAAGAATGTAAAATAGTGAGTGAGATTAATGCTGTCTGTCTGGGAGGGTGGTGCCTGATAGAGCCAGCAAGGCCAACTCCACAGAGATTGAGGTGCCATCGTTAAAGGACGACCCCATCAGCACTTAAGTTCAACGAACCCCCCCCCCTCCTCCCAGCCATAGTGGTATTGGGGGCTCTTCCACCTCCTCCCCCCCCCACACACACAGCCAATTTATTGGGGCTCAACCCACACCAACCCCATACCCCTCCAGAGCAATCATTGGGGGCTCTCTCCCCCAACCATCAATGCAGAAGCATTATCAACGTTTCCCCCACGCTCCCCCCCCACCCCCGCCGCCTCTCCGAGCAGGGAAATCCCACCAGTGTAAAAGCTGTTTTGGGACTTACCCTCAATTCTCTGTTCCCTCCGCCATTCTGACTCACCGAAAACGGGGGTAAATCTCCCCCACGATCATGTCAGGCTGTGGTTTGACTACATTGTGGGGCAGATCTCCCAGGATTGACACACGTCCCCTCTTTGCAAGGTCGACTGGCAAGGCGTACCGTTGTCGTTACTGGTGCCTCTAGCGTTGCCAAGTGGTCTACCCATCTCCATTTCTGTAAAACATTTCTGCAGTGGTTTAGTACAACTGAATACCAGCACATTGTTTACATAAAAAATGTCCACGTCTCTGCTATTAGACATAGACATAGAATCCCTACAGTGCAGAAGGAGGCCATTTGGCCCATCGAATCTGCACCGTCCACATTCCCACCCAGGCCCTATTCGTGTAACTCCACATATCTACCCTGCAAATCCCGACACTAGGGTCAATTTATAGCATGGTCAATCAACCTAACCCATACATCTTTAGACTTCATTCTCCAGGTAAACAATGGGAGAGCAACAGACCTCAGTGAACAAAGACGTTTGCTACAGACAAGCAGGATTTGGGTTGGAGATCTCTTGGAGTGTAGCAATATGTATTAGGGTTGTTTGAAAGTGTATTGGTATTTCTAGGATGGTGTCATAAGAACATAAGAACATAAGAAATAGGAGCAGGAGTAGGCCATCTAGCCCCTCGAGCCTGCCCCGCCATTCAATAAGATCATGGCTGATCTGAAGTGAATCAGTTCCACTTACCCGCCTGCTCCTCATAACCCTTAATTCCCCTACCGATCAGAAATCCATCTATCCGTGACTTAAACATATTCAACGAGGTAGCCTCCACCACTTCAGTGGGCAGAGAATTCCAGAGATTCACCACCCTCTGAGAGAAGAAGTTCCTCCTCAACTCTGTCCGAAACTGACCCCCCTTTATTTTGAGGCTGTGCCCTCTAGTTCTGGTTTCCTTTCTAAGTGGAAAGAATCTCTCCACTTCTACCCTATCCAGCCCCTTCATTATCTTATATGCCTCTATTAGATCACCCCTCAGCCTTCTAAACTCCAACGAGTACAAACCTAATCTGCTCAATCTCTCCTCATAATCTACACCCCTCATCTCCGGTATCAACCTGGTGAATCTTCTCTACACTCCCTCCAAGGCCAATATATCCTTTCGCAAGTAAGGGGACCAAAACTGCACACAGTATTCCAGCTGCGGCCTCACCAATGCCCTGTACAGATGCAGCAAGACTTCTCTGCTTTTATATTCTATCCCCCTCGCGATAAATGCCAACATCCCATTTGCCTTCTTGATCACCTGTTGTACTTGCAGACTGAGTTTTTGCGACTCATGCACAAGGACCCCCAGGTCCCTTTGCACAGTAGCATGTTGTAATTTTTTCCATTTAAATAATAATCCAATTTGCTATTATTTTTCCAAAGTGAATAACCTCGCATTTGCCAACGTTATACTCCATCTGCCAGATCCTCGCATGAAACATTATGTTGACTGTAAGTATTTGTCCAAAGCACTGGAAGAAATTCTCCCATCTGGGACTAAGTCCCGTGGTGGGGCTGGGGATGGGGAGTGTTTCTTGCTGCGGAGGCTGACAGCAAAGTAGATCAAAACATCCGGCCCTGACCTCATTAATGATGCATCTGGAGGTTTAGTGCTGTATTCTGTAGCTTGATTGCATGCCATCATATCTGGGTGCCATATTCAAAAGATGCCCAACATCACTGACCCATCATTGATAAAATATGAACCTCCTGATAAGGGAGATGGATATCCAGGAACACTCTAAGGCTGGAAAATGGACCTCCTCAATGACACTAAAGCTGGAAGATCCACTTGATAGATGCTACTGCCACCCATTGCTGTGATGTTCCAAGGTCACTGGCAGTCTCCATCCCAAACTTCAGAGGCAACCCTAGGCATCTTTCAGGTAACTCCTGACCTCTGTCTGCCATGTTGTTCCAGACATGCTCTGGACAGGTCTGTTTTCCCACAGGTATTGTGGAAAATCAAGTGTGGGCCGAAGATTACAGTCGGGTCTTTATCTGTATCCCATTAACGGGATGCAAATCAGTTTCATGCCGGTCATCAGTCGGTTTCCTAATCCGCCATGAAAGGCACCAACGGAAGATCCCGTGGGAAATTCACGCCTATGTTGAACCAATTTTTGGGCCTCCCATTAAATTCTCCACCCTCGCCATTGAACCCACTGGCGGAGAGCATCAGAAAATTCTACTCGCTCTCTCATGTCAATATCCTTCGCTTAATGAGGTTAAAATTCAATTCATAATACAAAAGCAGAAAACTGATTCACTGGCGTGAAAATTCCATCAGATAAAACACTCGGGGTCTATTTAATTTATAAATTAGCCACTGGATTAATTTCATATCAGTCAAGGTTTTACCGGACTAAGTCCCTAAATCCTATTCAGAAAACCTACATTTAGTTAATAACACTCCATAGAAGTCTGTCAGTACTTATAATAACATTTACAGTAACAGCAGTGACATTGTCAAGTAGAATCATGTCGGATAATAGTTGGTTTGGATTTAATTAGCAGCATGTGTATTTGAATTAGTTTGGGACTATGTACGAGTGGTAGTGGCTGATAATTCACACTTGCTGCAATGTAGTTACATAAAAACTGACAGCTTCAATCTTGTCATCACTGTGGGTCTTGACTCCTCCATGTGGAGAAAGGCCTCATTATTATATCCAGCAGTTTCTTAAATGTCTCTGGGGGAGGTAAGGACCAATCAACCCTTTATGTTCAGACACAGGGATTGCAACTGGCCCATGTCCAGTGAGGTTCAATTAGGCATCCAGTAAATTTTGTGGAAATTCAGACTGACACCACAATGTCTATGTTTGTAATCCAGGGCAATGGTAGTGTGGTGAACCA
Source organism: Mustelus asterias (assembly GCF_964213995.1). Classification (NCBI taxonomy): domain Eukaryota; kingdom Metazoa; phylum Chordata; class Chondrichthyes; order Carcharhiniformes; family Triakidae; genus Mustelus; species Mustelus asterias. The sequence goes on along the minus strand of NC_135821.1, from coordinate 9,276,800 downwards.
TAGATGGTTACCACTATGGGTACTGAACCAAAGATGGTTAGCACTATGGGTACTTGTACATATGTTACTGTTGTCACTGTTGGGGTTAGGGTTGGGGTGTTCTACCTGTTGGTATTGTTCTGTGGTACGCTCCGGTTGGCTCCGCCTACCTGTAGGTGTATAAAGGTCACTGCACTGCCTGGTGACCCTTTAGTCTGGGATTGTATTGTTAAGCAGTATGCTCCATTCTTGTTACTAATAAAAGCCTTTATTTCTCGGGTACGATCCAGCCTCCCGAGTGATTTAATCGCGCATCAATTTTATTAGTAACAAATTTGGTTAAAAAAAAAACCATGGAGCAAATGTTAAAACCCGATCGGCTTACCTTAGATCCGCGTGCAGCTGGAGCGTCGAACACTTTCGACCGTTGGTTGAAGTGTTTTCAAGACTATATCGATGCCTCAACAGCCATTCAAAACAACGCCGATAGACTGCGGGTCCTCCACGCAAGGGTAAGCGACACTGTATATTCAACAATCCGCGATGCCCAAGGCTACAAAGGGGCCATCGAACTACTTGAGAAACTGTACAACAAACAGCCAAACGAGATTCATGCTCGACACCTACTAGCCACTCGACGGCGGCAGCCCGGTGAAACGACGGGACAGTACCTGCGCGAACTTCAGCAGCTAGCCAGAGCCTGCAATTGCAAGTCAGTGTCGGCGACCCAGTATACTAACGATTTGATCCGAGATGCGTTCGTGGCGGGAATCGGCTCATCCTATATTCGCCTGCGGCTGCTAGAGCAAGGCAACTTAGACCTAGCTAAGACGGTGGAATTGGCTGATGCGATGGAAACGGCCTCCAGAAGTCTAGAAACTTACCCCACCGACCACGTGGGAACATCGTGGCAAGTACAGCCACCGACTCAACTCTACCCAGCGGCTCCAAGAAACTGTGCGATCGTGTTTTTAACCTCGGACCTGACGACGGCGGCAGCTCCAGGTGGCCCGCGGTGCTATTTCTGTGGATTGGCGAAGCACCCTCAGCAGCGATGTCCGGCCAGGACGGTATTTTGCTCCGCGTGTGGGAAGAAAGGGCACTATGCCAAAGTGTGCAGAGCTAAACCACCTTCGAAGTCAAGCAGTGCGGCGTGTGATTCTCCAGAATCTGTCTCCTTGTCTCCGGCTTCATCGAGGTCTTCCACCACGTGCGATTCACGAGCGCCGCCATTCCTGACGACGACGACGCAAGACACGTGCGACCTGCGGGTGCCGCCACTTTCAACGCCACCGACCACGTGCGATCCATGGGTGCAGCCATTTTGGTCGGCACCAACCGCAGACGACCAGCAGGGGTCATCATCAACCATCTCAGCTGCCTGCAGTTGCACTCAAGACTCAACGGTGGCGTCAATCATCCTGGACCAGGCCAAGCCTCACAGACTCGACAAGTCCATGATGGACATAGAGGTAAATGGACGCCTAATACATTGTCTGTTTGACAGCGGGAGCACGGAGAGTTTCATTCATCCTGACACCGTGAAACGGTGCGGTCTCCGAGTACAGACTGTCAGACAGACAATTTCTATGGCATCGAGGTCCCGATCTGTTACCGTTCCTGGGAGCTGCGTGGTAAACCTAACGGTGCGGGGCACAGGTTATGAGAACTTCAGGCTCCTCGTGTTACCGCACCTTTGTGCTCCGATACTCCTGGGACTAGACTTTATGGTCCACCTGAGGAGTGTGACCCTGCAGTACGATGGGCCACTCCCTCCACTTTCAGTGGGAGAACGACAGCCTCCAAATTGCCCAGTGCGCTCCACGTGCAGTCTCTCGACACTCAGAATCACCCCGCCATCTTTATTCGAGAATCTCGTGCCAGGCTGCAAGCCCATCGCAACTAAGAGCAGGCGTTACAGCGCTGAGGATCGGATCTTTATTCGATCTGAGGTTCAGCGGCTCCTCAGGGAAGGGATCATTCAACCTAGCACTAGCCCATGGAGAGCACAAGTCGTGGTGGTTAAAACTGGAGACAAGCCCCGGATGGTCATAGACTATAGTCAGACCATTAATAGATACACGCTGCTGGACGCGTACCCTCTCCCACGCATATCTGACATGGTCAACCAGATTGCGCAGTACCGGGTGTTCTCCACCATTGACTTGAAGTCAGCTTACCACCAGCTCCCTATTCGCCCAGAGGACCAAAAATATACGGCCTTTGAGACGGATGGTCGTCTCTGCCACTTCTTAAGGGTCCCCTTTGGCGTCACGAATGGGGTCTCGGTCTTCCAGCGTGCAATGGACCGAATGGTGGACCAAAACGGGCTACGGGCTACCTTCCCGTACCTGGACAACGTCACTATCTGCGGCCATGACCAGCAGGACCACGATGCCAATCTCCTAAAGTTTTTACGCACTGCGTCTCGCCTGAATCTGACCTATAACAGGGAGAAGTGTGTATTTAGCAAGCGCCGCCTAGCAATTCTCGGATAAGTGGTGGAAAACGGGGTCCTCGGCCCTGATCCAGACCGTATGCGTCCCCTCCTTGAACTTCCCCTACCCACTAGCATCAAAGCACTGAGAAGATGCTTAGGCTTCTTCTCGTATTACGCACAGTGGGTTCCCAATTATGCGGACAAAGCCCGTCCGCTCATAAAGTCTACCTCTTTTCTCCTGGCAGCAGAGGCTCGCTTAGCCTTTGAAGGGATAAAAGCTGACATCGCGAAAGCCACGATGCACGCTGTCGATGAGTCCATCCCCTTCCAGGTGGAGAGTGATGCATCTGATTTCGCCCTGGGCGCCACACTTAACCAGGCGGGCAGGCCCGTCGCCTTTTTCTCTCGCACCCTCCAAGGCCCTGAAATTCGGCACTCCGCGGTGGAAAAAGAGGCTCAGGCCATTGTGGAGGCCGTCCGGCATTGGCGCCATTACTTGGCTGGAAAACGGTTTACCCAGCTCACGGACCAGCGGTCCGTGGCGTTCACGTTCAACAACATGTTACGGGGTAAGATCAAAAATGATAAAATCTTGAGGTGGAGAATCGAACTCTCCACCTACAACTATGATATCATGTACCGTCCGGGGAAGCTCAATGAGCCCTCAGATGCCCTGTCGCGTGGAACATGTGCCAGTGTGCAGGAGGATCGGCTACAGGCCCTCCACAATGATCTCTGCCATCCGGGGATCACTCGGCTCTTCCATTTCGTAAAGGCCCGGAATCTACCCTACTCAGTAGAGGATGTCAGGTCAATAACCCGAAGCTGCCAGGTATGTGCTGAATGCAAGCCGCACTTCTACCGACCTGACAGGGGCACACCTCATTAAGGCCACTCGCCCTTTTGAACAACTGAGTGTTGATTTCAAGGGCCCCCTTCCTTCGACAGATCGGAATGTGTACTTCTTCAACGTGATTGACGAGTACTCCCGATTCCCTTTTGCCATTCCCTGTTCAGACATGACCGCTGCCACGGTTATCAAAGCATTGCGGGATCTTTTCACCCTGTTTGGTTGCCCCAGCTATATCCACAGTGATAGGGGCTCGTCGTTTATGAGTGACGACTTGAGGCAATACCTGCTCTCAAAAGGGATTGCCTCAAGTAGAACTACGAGTTACAACCCCAGGGGTAACGGGCAGGTTGAAAGAGAAAATGCTACAGTCTGGAAGGCTGTCTTACTGGCGTTGAGGTCTAAGGGTCTTCCAGTCTCCCGTTGGCAAGAGGTACTTTCTGATGCGCTCCATTCAATCCGGTCCCTCCTGTGTACGGCAACCAACGCTACCCCACATGAGCGGATGTTTACCTTCCCTAGGAAGTCTTCCTCTGGGACCTCACTGCGTCTTGGTTGATGTACTCAGGACCGGTCCTCCTGCGGCGGCATGTTAGGACCCGCAAGTCCGACCCTTTGGTTGAACAGGTCCATCTCCTCCACGCCAACCCTCAATATGCCTATGTAGCATATCCTGACGGGCGAGAGGACACGGTCTCTATTCGAGATCTGGCGCCTGCAGGGGACTTGGAAACCCCCGTTGCTCCCACACCCCTGGTTAGGGACCCCTTGACTTTTATCTCCCCTCCTGACATGGGGCGGGCAGTATCGGGACCACCACTTAATCCTCTTACTCCCGTGTACAGCTTGCCTGAGTCCAGGAGATTGTCGCCACCTCGGGGCGTTCTCGAGTCCAGGAGATTGTCACCACCTCGTGGTCCACCTGTCCGTGAGGAACTGGAGGAATCACTGGACACCGCCTTGGAGAGAGGGCCATCACGGTCACCAGAACCGGCGCTACCGCCAGTGTTGAGGAGGTCGCAGAGACGGGGCGGCCCTCCGATACGACTGAACTTGTGAATATATGGACAGTTCGTACTGTTTTGTTTGCCCCGCCGGCCTTTGTTTTAAAGGAGGGGTGAATGTGGTAAACCATAGATGGTTACCACTATGGGTACTGAATCATAGATGGTTACCACTATGGGTACTGAACCATAGATGGTTAGCACTATGGGTACTTGTACATATGTTACTGTTGTCACTGTTGGGGTTAGGGTTGGGGTGTTCTACCTGTTGGTATTGTTCTGTGGTACACTCCGGTTGGCTCCGCCTACCTGTAGGAGTATAAAGGTCACTGCACTGCCTGGTGACCCTTTAGTCTGGGATTGTATTGTTAAGCAGTATGCTCCATTCTTGTTACTAATAAAAGCCTTTATTTCCCGGGTACGATCCAGCCTCCCGAGTGACTTAATCGCGCATCAGGTAGTGGCTTTGTGGAGCAGGGAACTGCTGTCCTTTCTCAGGATAGTAAGAAGTCTCACAACACCAGGTTAAAGTCCAACAGGTTTATTTGGCAGGTTTATCTGCCAAATAAACGTGTTGGACATTAACCTGGTGTTGTGAGACTTCTTACTATGCTTACCCCAGTCCAATGCCGGTATCTCCACATCTTTCTCAGGATGATAACAAAAACTGGAGTGCTCTCCTGAGCAGTCCAGGACGGAGACTGTTGCTTGAGGATATGGAAGGCCTGCTCCACAGCATTCCTGGTGGCAGCATAGCTCCCATTATAGACAGTGTTCACATGTAGTTGGGTGACTGAGGGGACTCATGAATTAGGCGTCGAATGTGTAGCCCTTGTCACCGGGCTGTTGGCCTCTGGTCTTTATGGCTGCCCAAAGCTGACAAGCAATGCCCAATTTGTGGAACTCGCTGCCCCATAGCACAATGGAGTCTGAATCATTAAATGTTTTCAATAAGGAGATACATATAATTCTAATTAAAAAATGGGTTCAAGGGATATGGGGAACAAGTAGGGAGGTGGGTTTGAGACCAGGAAGAGATCAGTCATGACCTGACTGAATGGTGAAGCAGGTTCAAAGGGCTGAATTGCCTACTTCTGCTCCTAATTCCTATGTTCCAATTGAAGAGTGGTGGCTGCTGCCAGAATAGAGTGCAAACGATTCTCTGTGCATTGGTTGTACACTAACTGCACATTCATGGAGCAGGAGTTCTTGCAGCTATGGTAATTCTCCCATAATATTTAGGGTCTGCAGAACCACAAACTATACCAATGGGAATTCTGCTAGTCTGGCAAAACCACAAGCTCACTGCTGCTACTTCTCTGCTACGAATGAAAGCAATGAGATTTCCTTCCCTGTACAGGGCCTCTGTCACTTCCCTAATGCAGGACAAACTGCGAAATGTTCGAAATGTCACCACCTCTGGCCTGGAATGATCTGTCGTACGTTCATAAGATATAGGAGCAGAATTAGGCCATTTGGCCCATTGAGTCCACTCCGCCAATTGGTCATGGCTGATATGCTCCTCATCCCCATTTTCCTGCCTTCTCCCCATAACACTTCAATCCATTACCAATTAAAAATCTGTCTAACTGGAGAGAGTGCAGAAGGGATTTACGAGGATGTTGCCAGGACTCAAGGGACTGAGTTATAGAGAAAGATTAGATAGGCTAGGACTTTTTTCTTTGGCGCGTAGGGTGATCTTACAGAGGTGTATAAGATCGTGAGAGACATGGATAGGGTGAATGCACTCAGTCTTTTTTCCAAGGTTGGGGAATTGAGAATTAAACAGCATAGGTTTAAGTTAAGAGGGGAAAGAATTAATGGGAACATGAGGAGCAACTTCTTTACACAGAGAGTGGTACATATATGGAATGAGCTGCCGGAGGAAGTGGTTGAGACAGGGACATTGACAACATTTAAAAGGCATTTGGACAGATATATGAATTGGAAAGGTTTAGAGGGATAATGGGCCAAATGCAGGAAATGGGGATAGGTCAGCATAGACCAGTTTGGGCTGAAGGGCCTGTTTCCGTGCCATAGATTCTATGATTCTACTGATGACCATGAAACCATTGTCAATTGTCGGAAAAACCCATCTGGTTCACTAATGTCCTTTAGGGAAGGAAATCTGTCATCCTTACCCGGTCTGGCCTACATGTGACTCCAGAGCCACAGCAGCATGGTTGACTCTCAACTGCCCTCTGAAATGGCCTAGCAAACCACTCAGTTAAAGGGCAACTAGGGATGGGCAATAAATGCTGGCCAGCCAGCGATGCCCATCTCCCACGAATGAATAACAAAAAAACTGGTGGAGGAACCAAAGAAGGGGTCCGAGGCTTACATACTCAGTAAGATCCAGCTCAACAAGACCACTAAGTCGCCGGGTCCAGATGGGATGTACCCCAGGTTACTGTGGGAGGCGAAGGAAGAGATTGCAGAGCCTCTGGCGATGATCTTTGCGTCGTCGATGGAGACGGGAGAGGTGCCGGAGGATTGGAGGATTGCGGATGTGATTCCTATTTTCAAGAAGGGGAATAGGGATAGCCCACGTAATTACCGACCGGTGAGTCTAACCTCAGTGGTTGGTAAGCTGATGGAGAAGATCCTGAGGGACAAGATTTATGAGCATTTAGAGAGGCTTAGTATGCTCAAAAATACTCAGCATGGCTTTGTCAAGGGCAGATCGTGCCTTACGAGCCTGGTGGAGTTCTTCGAAAATGTGACTAAACACATTGACGAAGGGAAGGCGGTAGATGTGGTTTATATGGATTTTAGCAACACGTTCGATAAGGTCCCCCATGCAAGGCTTCTAGAAAAAGTGAGAAGGCATGGGATCCAAGGGGCTGCTGCCCGGTGGATCCAGAACTGGCTTGCCCAAAGGAGGCAGAGAGTGGGTATAGATGGGTCTTTTTCTAAATGGAGGTCGGTCACCAGTGGTGTGCCCCAGGGGTCTGTTCTGGGACTCTTGCTGTTTGTCATTTTCATAAATGACCTGGATGAGGAAGCGGAGGGATGGGTTGGTAAGTTTGCCGATGACACGAAGGTTGGTGGGGTTGTGGATAGTCTGGAGGGATGTCAGAAGTTACAGAGGGACATAGATAGGATGCAAGGCTGGGCGGAGAAGTGGCAGATGGACTTCAACCCAGATAAATGCGTCGTGGTCCATTTTGGTAGGTCAAATGGAACGAAGGAGTACAATACAAAGGGAAAGACTCTTAGTACTGTAGAGGATCAGAAGGACCTTGGGGTCCGGATCCATAGGACTCTGAAATCGGCCCCACAGGTGGAGGAGGTGGTTAAGAAGGCGTATGGTGTGCTGGCTTTATCAATCGAGGGATTGAGTTTAGGAGTCCGGGGATAATGATGCAGCTATATAAGACCCTCGTCAGACCCCACTTGGAGTACTGTGCTCAGTTCTGGTCGCCTCACTATAGGAAGGATGTGGAAAGGATTGAGGGGGTACAGAGGAGATTTACAAGGATGTTGCCTGGATTGAGTGGCATGCCTTATGAGGATAGGCTGAGGGAGCTCGGTCTTTTCTCCTTGGAGAGACGAAGGGTGAGAGGAGACCTAATAGAGGTGTATAAGATGTTGAGAGGCATAGATCGGGTGGACTCTCAGAGGCTTTTTCCCAGGGTGGAAATGTCTGCTACGAGAGGACACAGGTTTAGGGTGCTGGGGGGTAGGTACAGGGGAGATGTTAGGAGTAAGTTTTTCATACAGAGGGTGGTGGGCGAGTGGAATCGGCTGCCGTCAGTGGTGGTGGAGGCAAACTCAATAGGGTCTTTTAAGAGACTCCTGGATGAGTATATGGAGCGTAATAGGATGGAGGGTTATCGGTAGGTCTGGAAGGTAGGGATGTGTTCGGCACAACTTGTGGGCCGAAGGGCCTGTTCGTGCTGTAGTTTTTCTATGTTTCTAAGACACCTCCCATTGAGATTATTTTAATGGTCAAAGGTCACCCCCTGAAAATGGAGATCAACACTGGCACTGTGGTTACTATCATAGGAGAAAACACGTACAAACATCTCTAGAAGGGACTGCAATCCTGAAGTCTTAGCCATGCTAAGGCTACTCTGGCGACACACACTGGAGAGGCACAAAAAATGGTAAGGACAATGTCGATCTTATAGGAACCAATCAGTTCAGCTACCCATCATGGTGATGAATATTTTAATAGCACAGAATCATCACATTTTACTGTCCTTTTAAATGGAGCCATTATGCCATCCTAATACCCTCAATCTCTGTTCTTTCCCAATTCTTCATCGAGTTTTCCTTTTCAAGTTCTTATTCGTTTCCCTTCTAGATGTTTTACATATTTGTCATAGTCCTCTGGTAAGATATATACATTAAAAATAATTACAGTCAAGAACTTTTATAACATCAATAAGTCAAAATTATCAGTCAGATGTGAGGGAGACAAATACATGTACTGCACCTCAAACATTTGCATTTGGACAAGAAAACTGTTCCCTCAGAATTAGGTAAAATATTCATTAATGTTGTGATTATTAATATGATCAACATGGAGGGTAACTGTGGCCACTTTTAAAGCATCAAGTGACCCATTTCAAATGTCACTTAAAGCATCTGCAATTAAAGTAATTATTATAATCTATTCTGTCTATATTAGTGGTGAGATTCCTATGTGACATTTAAGCGCATTTTTTCAGCAAAAGCAGTAATTACCTTGATTCACAAAGTCCATCCATCTCTTTTCTCCTTTGTATCTTCACTTTAATTATATGTTCCTCTGTCCTAAGAGATTGTATGTTTCCGAATAAACAACAAGTACTTGAAACTTTACAATCTCACAGACATACAGAAATCCTGTCACCAAGTTTGCTCTGTCTTTTGTAATTTACTGAATCGGAAAACTTATTTATTATTTTCCACTTTATTTACATTTTCTTTTATTGTTCATTTCAAAGGTTTATTTTTTTTAACTGAAAGGCTATTTGACAAAGGCCATTCAGCTGTGTTTGCCTCTTCATAGACGCTGCCAAACCTGCTGAATACTTCCAGCATTTTCTGTCTGATTTTTTATTTCAACAGTATTTTTGCTGTTGTAAAAACCTATCAATCCCAGTTTTGAAATGTTCAGTTGACCGCAGCCCCAACAACTGTTTCGAGGGAGAATTCCAGATATCCGCTCTCTGTCTGACATCACCCCCGGCTCCAATTAAACAGTTCTACTTTTGGTCACTCCCCAACAGAGGAAATGGGTTCTTTCTCACTGCCCTGTTTAATCACCTTGGTTACGTCTCCCCTTAAACTGTAGGAATTACAAACTTAATCCATGTAATTTTTAATTTAACCTTTTCAATTTCAGTTTCATGTTGGTGATTTTGTGCTGCTTTCCCTCCAAGGCCAGTAGATCCATCCTGAGATGTGGTGTCCACCACTGGACATGATTGCTCCAGCTGAGGTCGGAACAAAACTCCTACAGTCGAAGCATAATTTCCACCCCTTTATTTTCCAGAGGCTGGGCCAAAGACCAACATCCCATTTTTTTTTTGTATCTGTGCAAAAGCTTTTAGTGAACTGTACCTGGAGCACAAAATCCCATCGCTCCTCCACAGTGTCTAACCTCTCACCAATTAGGAAACAAAACTATCAATCTCAGCCCTAAAAATGTTCGAGCCTTCTCCACAGCTTCCTGGGGTATGGACATCCAAAGATTCACCGCTCTTTGAGAGAAGAAACTCCTCCTCCAATCCATCTTAAATGAGCACCCCCTTATTCTGCAAAGTGCCCTCTGGTCCTATTCTCTCCCATGAGTGGAAACATCCTCCCAACATACACAACATTAACTGCACTGCCCTCATCCACCCTCTCTGTTGCTTCAGCAAAAAACTCAATCAGATTAGTCAAATATGCGTTGTCTTTAACAAAATGTGCTCTCCTTTATTCGGCCACTCTTCACAAATATTCTTCCTATTTATGTTAAATTGTCTGGCCTGTAATTGCTGGGTTTATCCTTCTCCCTTTTTTGATCAAAGGTATAACATTTGTAATCCTCAAACTCCTTGACACCACCCGTGTCCAAGGAGGAATGAAAGTTGCGGCCAACACCTCTGCAATATCTTTCCTTACTTCTCTCAGTAATACAGGATCCATCCCTTCTGGACTTGGTGATGTATCTACGTTAAGCACTATTACCCATTCTAGTATCTCTTTATCCATTGCTGCATCTCAAAAAGGTTATTTTTTCATTTACTGCAGCTTTGGCAAAATCCTCTTCCTTGGCAAACACTGCCAACACTGCCTTCTGTCCCACTGATGAATTTTGGTCCCTAATTAAGACCATTATTCTTCTGACTACCCTTTTATGAATGTACACATTAGGAGGAGGAGTAGGCCACTTAGCCCTTCGAGCCTGCCCTGCCATTCAATTAGACTATGGCTGATCTGATTGTAACCTCAACCCCACATTCCTGCCTACCCCAATGACCTTTCACCTCCTTGTTAATTAAGATTTTATCAAGCTCTGCCTTAAAACTATTCAAAGACTCTGCTTCCACTGCCCTTTGAGGAAGAGAACTCCAAAGACACATACCCCTCTGAGTAAAAACTTCTCCTCATCTCCATCTTAAATGAGTGATCGCTTATTTTTAAACAGTTACTCCTAGTTCTAGATCCTCGTCATCCTCACCACTTCCAGCCTGTCAATACTCTTCAAGTTAATCTAGTTAATATGCCTCTAGAAGACCTTTGCATTTCCTTTTCTGTTAATCACCAATCTATTCTTCTAATCATGCGGCAATGGCTCACCATCCGCCTTGCACAGATAGAGGGGAAACACTCAAGGTCAACATGGACAGAGAGAGTTCTGCTGGGAAGTGTTACATAGAAACTAGAAGCAGCAGTAGGCCATTCGGCCCTTCGAGCCTGCTCCGCCAGTCATTTTGATCATGGCTGATCATCAAATTCAATATCCTGATCTCCCTTCCCACCATATCCCTCGATCCCTTTAGCCCCAAGAGCTATACCTAACTTCTTCTTGAAATCACACAACGTTTTGGCCTCAACTACTTTCTGTGGGAGTGAATTCCGCACATTCACTAATCTCTGGGTGAAGAAATTTCTCCTCACCTCAGTTCTAAAACATTTACCCCTTATCCTCAAACTATGATCCCTAGTTCTGGACTCCCACATCATCGGGAACATTCTTTCTGAATCTACCCTGTCTAACCCTGTTAGAATTTTATAAGTTTCTAAGAGATCCCCTCTCACCCTTCTAAACTCCAGTGAATATAATCCTAACCGACTTAGTCTTTCCTCATATGACAGACCTGCCATCCCAGGAATCAGCCTGATAAACCTTCGCTGTACTTCCTCTATAGCAAGGACATCCTTCCTCAGATAAGGACACCAAAACTGCATACAATACTCCAGGTGTGGCCTCACTAACGCCCTATACAATTGCAGTAAAACATCCCTATCCTTTTACTCAAATCTTTTCGCTATGAAGGCCAACATACCATTTGCCTTCTTTACTGCCTGCTGTACCTGCGCGCTTACTCTCAGCGACTGATGCACAAGGACTCCAAGGTCTCGTTGAGTATCCGCCTCTCTCAATTTACACCCATTCAAGTAATAATCTGTCTTCCTATTATTGATACCAAAGTGGATAATCTCACATTTATCCACATTATACTGCCATGCACACACCCACACACTCAGCCTGTCCAAATCACGCTGAAGCATCTCTGCATCCTTCTCACAGCTCACCCTCCCACCCAACTTTGTATCATCTGAAAATTTGGAGATAATAGATTCAATTCCCTCTTCCAAATCATTATTATGTAATGTGAGCAGTTGGGGTCCTAGCACAGATCCCTGCGGAACCCTGCCAGTCACTGACTGCCAATCAGAAAAAGATCCATTTATGCCAGCTCTTTGCTTCCCTTCTGCTAACCAGCTTTCTATCCATCTCAAGACATTACCTGCAATCCCATGTGCTTTAGCTTTACATAGTAGTCTGTTATGTGAGACCTTGTCAAAAGCTTTCTGAAAGTCTAAACAAACCACATCCACTGGTTCTCCTCAGTGAACTTTACTAGTTACATCCTCAAAAAGTTTTAATAGATTCGTCAAGCATGATTTCCCTTTCGTAAATCCATGCTGACTTTGTCTGATTATATAGAGGTTTACAGCATGGAAACAGGCCCTTCAGCCCAACTTGTCCATGCCGCTCTTTTTTTTAAACCCCTAAGATAATTCCAATTGCCTGCATTTGGCCCATATCCCTCTATACCCACCTTACTCATGTAACTGTCTAACTGCTTTTTAAAAGACAAAATTGTACCCACCTCTACTACTACCTCTGGCAGCTTGTTCCAGACACTCACCGCTCTCTGTGTGAAAAAATTGCCCCCCTGGACACTTTTGTATCTCTCCCCTTTCACCTTAAACCTATGCCCTCTAGTTTTAGACTCCCCGACCTTTGGGAAAAGATATTGACTATCTAGCTGATCTGTGGCTCTCATTATTTTATAGTCCTCTATCAGATCACCCCTCAGCCTTCTATGCTCCAGAGAAAAAAGTCCTAGTCTATCCAGCCTCTCCTTATAACTCAAACCATCAAATCCCTAGTAAATCTTTTCTGCACTCTTTCTAGTTTAATAATATCCTTTCTATAATCGGGTGACCAGAATTGTACACAGTTATATCACTGCCTTTCAAATGCCGAGTTATAAAATCCATGATAATAGACTCTTGCAACTTCTCCAGTACCGACGTTAGGCTCACTGGTCTATAGTTCCCTGTTTTCTCTCTACTTCCCTTTTTGAATAGCGGGCTTACATTAGCTGCCCTCCAATCTGTAGGAACTATTCCAGAACAAAGGACAAAGAACAAAGAACAGTACAGCACAGGAAACAGGCCCTTTGGCCCTCCAAGCCTGTGCCGCTCACTGGTCCAACTAGACCATTCGTTTGTATCCCTCCATTCCCAGACTGCTCATGTGACTATCCAGGTAAGTCTTAAACGATGTCAGCGTGTCTGCCTCCACCACCCAACTTGGCAGTGCATTCCAGGCCCCCACCACTCTCTGTGTAAAAAAACGTCCCTCTGATATCTGAGTTATATCTTGCCCCTCTCATCTTGAGCCCGTGACCCCTCGTGATCGTCACCTCCGACCTGGGAAAAAGCTTCCCACTGTTCACCCTATCTATACCCTTCATAATTTTGTACACCTCTATTAGGTCTCACCTCATTCTCCGTCTTTCCAGGGAGAACAAGCCCAGTTTACCCACTCTCTCCTCATAGCTAAGACCCTCCATACCAGGCAACATCCTGGTAAACCTTCTCTGCACTCTCTCTAAAGCCTCCATGTCCTTCTGGTAGTGTGGCGACCAGAACTGGACGCAGTACTCCAAATGTGGCCTAACCAGCGTTCTATACAGCTGCAACATCAGACTCCAGCTTTTATACTCTATACCCCATCCTATAAAGGCAAGCATACCATATGCCTTCTTCACCACCTTCTCCACCTGTGCTGCCATCTTCAAGGATTTGTGGACTTGCACACCTAGGTCCCTCTGTGTTTCTATACTTTTGATGGCTCTGCCATTTATTGTATAACTCCCCCCTACATTAGTTCTTCCAAAAAGCATTTCTTGGCATTTATCTAGATTAAATTCCATTTGCCATTTCTCCGCCCAATTTTCCAGCCTATCTATATCCTGCTGTATTGTCCGACAATGTTCATCGCTATCTGCAAGTCTGGCCATCTTCGTGTCATCCGCAAACTTGCTGATAACACCAGTTACACCTTCTTCCAAATCACTTATATATATCACAAATAGCAGAGGTCCCAGTAAAGAGCCCTGTGGAATGCCACTGGCTTAAGGCTCCGAAAGCTTGTGTGGCTTTTGCTACCAAATAAACCTGTTGGACTTTAACCTGGTGTTGTTAAACGTCTTACTGTGAACACCACTGGTCACAGACCTCCAGCCGGAAAAAGACCCTTCGACTGCTACCCTCTGTCTCCTGTGGCCAAGCCAGTTCTCCTTGTATCCCATGAGCCTTAACCTTCTTAAGAGTCCAAAGAATTTTGGAAAATATCCACCAATGGATCTACTATTTTCAGGGCCACTTCTTGAAGTACTCTGGGATGAAAATTATCAGGACCTGGAGATTTATCCTCCTTCAATCCCATCAATTTCCCCAAAACCATTTCTCTGCAAATGCTGGGTGAAAGAGAATTGTTCTCAAGGTGAAATATCATACCAGGTCTTACTGTCTGGGATATCACAAATAGGTCCAGCTGTAATCTCGAACAATGGTGAAAGACCTTCACAAAGAGGGAAGAAAATTGAATAGAAAAGAGAAAGTACGGCAAGTTAAAATAAAAAATCTTCTATTTCCAACATTCAAGGAAGTTTTATGTTTTAAGAAACTCAATAAACGAAATAATTAGTCAACTGTGGGAACATAGCACCATTATTGTAATCACTCCGGTATAATTAACACCCCTCAGTGAGGTTAAAGAGGGGGAGGCAAAATGGCCCTTGTGTGTACTGAAGATTAACACATCAGTGCTAAAATGAAGCAATTATCTGGCAAATTACTGGCAGCACTTGTTCCTGTGCTGTTTGGAGCATGTTTACAAGTACAAATCTCTCCTAGACTTGGGAAGAAAGAATTCAACATTCCCAACAATTGTACTTACTGTACAGTCAAAACAATGATTAAAAATAAACATCTGAGAGAAAGTGAATCAAAAACATTTTTATTTGGGATATTTGAACTGGAGAAATAGAAATAGTCACTTTGCAAATCTTGCAGTGAAGTGATTTACTTTACAGTTGGTAAGCGACCACAACAGCAACGTCCTCTGGAGAGCGGAGGCCTGGAGGCCAGCTGACTTTGGCTTTCCATCGATGGGCCAGCTGTTCCCTCTACATTGACAGAGAACACAACTGAAGGGATTCATAGAGGGCGGACAAACTTAGAGGGTCCTGAGCAGATACCTAGAGGTGTCCAGCTGCTGTTCGTCCTTCCTTTGGGTGCCAAAGGGCCCCAGTCTGACTCCTTGAAAGGAAGGGACACCTGAAGAAAGTTAAGGTGCCCCGTTCACCTCTCGCATTCCAACTGCATGAACTCACTCATAGCAATGGTGATGGAGCACAGGTCTACGTGCATATCCAACAGAAACTGGGCGTTCTGCTGGACCAGGGTCTCTATGGCATCCGCCACCCTCCCCATGGAAAACATGAGACATGCACATGTGGGCACCACTTATTCAGAGAACCAGTAGACCAACTCCTCAGACTCATGTGTCACTCTGTTGAAGGTTTCCAACAGCTCTGCCTGACGTTCCACCATGTGTCAGAAGGCTGGGTGCAAAGGCTCATCATTGGATTTGAAGTTCATGAATGCCTCTTCCCACTAATCCTCTGTGAGCGGGGTATAACTTGGTATAACTTGCCCCCTCCTGCTTGCCTGTATCCATGTAGTGACCACCAGATTGTGAGATCCTCCCTGAACTAGCACTAAAACCCACTGCAAGAGACAGCATTAGCTGCCTCCAACAGACCCTCAGGTTTGAATTGAATTGGTCAATCCTTACTAGGTCGATGTGCAAGGACAAGCTCCCCAGCTCCAATGGTCCTCTCACACTTCATTTCCATGAGTTCAGATGTTCTTTCAAGAACAAAGAAAATTACAGCATTGAAACAGGCCCTTCGGCCCTCCAAGCATGCGCCGACCATGCTGCCTGTCTGAACTAAAACCCCCTACCCTTCTGGGGACCATATCCCTCTATCCCCATCTTATTCATGACACCCCTTAAAAGGCACTATCATATCTGCTTCCACTACCTCTCCTGGCAGCGAGGTCCAGGCACTCCCCACCCACTGTGTAAAAATCTTGTCTTGTACATCTCCTTTAAACCTTGTCCCTCGCACCTTAAACCCATGTCCTCTAGAAATTGACTCTTCTACCTGTAGTCACCTCTATCACCCCCCCCCCCCCCCCCCCCCCCACCCTGCACCGGACCATTCCCTTCCTCCAGTCTTCACCATTCCCCTTGATTATGTCAAAGCTTCTCCTGTCAAAGAAAAGGGTTGAGAGGATTTGCATGTTACATAGACTGGAGATTTGGAATTTGGTTCCCTTCTCATTCCTCCCCTCATAAGATAATCCACTTGTGTGTGGTTAGTCATCGCTGGTGAGATTTGGGCTGAAGGGTTGTTGTCCAGCTTCCGCCAGAGTGCTTAGCACATCCATACGCAAAGGGAAGGTGCACATTGGCATGTAATTTGTGAAGGCTGCAGGATCCCTCTGAGCCTATTTCCCCCCACCCAATCACGGGGCACTTTGATGTCCATCTAGAAGCCTCTTCCTTTCAAGGAGTCAGGCTGGGACATTTGGGCACCCAAAGTTTTAAGTTTAAGTTTATTTATTAGTGTTACAAGTAGGCTTACATTAACACTGCAGTGAAGTTACTGTGAAGTTCCCCTAGTCGCCACACGCCGGCGCCTGTTCAGGCACACTGAGGGAGAATTTAGCACGGCCAATGCACCTAATCAGCACGTCTTTCGGACTGTGGGAGGAAACCGGAGGAAAGCCACGCAGACACGGGGAGAACGTGCAGACTCTGCACAGACTGTGACCCAAGTCCGGGTTCGAACGGGTCCCTGGCGCTGTGAGGCAGCAGTGCTAACCACTGTGCCGCCATGCCACTCCTAAATCGTTGGTACCATGATCTAAGTTTTTTGTTAAAGCTTATTAGTGTCACAATTAGGCTTACATTAACACTGCAGTGAAGTTACTGTGAAAATCCCCTAGTCGCCACATTCCGGCGCCTGAGGGAGGAGGATACACCCCTGGTGGGGTGTCCTATGCCTGCTGGAAGGTGAAGGAGGCAAAGTAGTCATTCCACCACCGTGTAGATGCACTGAAGTGAGACTCTGAGGCAGGACCTGGCGTCACCGCTGGTTCTTGGACCCAGACATATTGGAGTCTTTGTGGATTATGAGACCATAGACGAGACTTACCCTGACTGAGTGAATAAGTTCATTCATTCTCTTGCGACACTGGGTTGCTAACTTCCCGTGCACCCCCTGGGCACTTTCAGTATTAGTCACCTGCACCCAGGCTGTGATGTTTTCCCTGCTGGGCCTCAAAATGGTCAAGGAGAATATGCAGAGAGACACCGCGAACTTAGGGAGCAGATCTTCACCTGCCCCTTCTCAAACCTGCCCCACCACATAAGGGGCATAAAAGCCCCAGATGTATAATTAACTGCGTCAGGGCCAGAAGATATGGCGTGGTCCCCTGTCATTCTCTGCAGCGAGAAACACTTCCCAACCCTGCCCCTGCTGCAGGTCTTAAACCCGTTGGAGAATTCTGCCCTTGTTTGCTTGAAGAGCAAATCAGCAGCAAGCCCATATTTGCTTTGTTTTCAGCCCTTTAATGAGTTGCCTTCTTTTCATCTTTTCTTCTTTCCCCATGCCCTCTGCTTGCATCAGCAACAGAAAGTCTGTGCCAGGTATGACTCCCATAAACTCCAGCTTTGCTTTGGCTCCTTGTTGCCTTACTCAGTCATATGCTGCCTTGATGTCAAGGGCACTTACACTCACCTCACTGCTGGTGTTCAGCTCTTTCGTCCATGTTTGAACCAAGGCTGTTAAGAGGTCAGGGGCTGAATGTTCTTGGCGGAACCCAAACTGAGCATTCGTAAGTAAGTTATTGCTGAGTAAGTACCATTTAATAACACCATCGATGGTGGGATGGTAATTGGCTGGATTGGATTTGTCCTGTTTCTTGTGTACAGGACATAACTGGGCAATTTTCCACATTGCCAGGTAGTTGTCAGTGTTGTAGCTGTACTGGAACAGCTTGGCTAGGAGCACAGCAAGTTCTGGAGCACAAATCTTCTGGACTCTTGCGGAATATTGGCAGGGTCTATCGCCTTTGCAGTATCCAGTGCCTTCAGCCGTTTCTTGTTACCATTGAATTGAATTGGCTGAATACTGGCATCTGTGGTGTTGGAGACCTCAGGAGGAGGCCGAGAGGGATCATCTGCTTGGCACTTCTGGCTGAAAATTGTTATGAATGCTTCAGCCTTATCTTTTGCTCTGATGTGCTGGGCTCCTCCAGCATTCCAGATGTGGATATTTGTGAAGCCTCCATCTCCAGTGCGATGTTTAATTGTCCACCACTGGCATTCACTGGATGTGGCAGGACTGCAGAGCTTAGATCTGACCTGTGGGTTGTGGAATTAATTAGCTCTGTTACTTGCTGTTTTTGCTGCATAAGTTAATTTACATTTTTATGCAAATACATCTCAGTCCCAATACACTGATGACTAATGGAATCAATTGGTTTGAACAGGCTGAGTAATTGAACAAATTTAAATGTGAAAACATACTCTTGGAATATGATCAATTAAAATGAAAAGATGTGCAATGCATCAAATGGTTAAGATGTGCATAAAGAGGATAACAGGTAAGAAATTAATGGAGCATTGCTGATGTGGCAGGAAAGTGTATGAAATGGAAATTGAAGATTGAAGTGGTACTGGAACCAGAACGCAAGGCCCTGAGAGAATGAATTATTTGTTTATTGCACAAAATATATAGTTTCTAATCTCGCTGCTTTTGAAGCTAACAAAAGCTGAAAGCTGTAAGCAGCCAATCTCTTTCCAACATTACCCATGAATCCAAAACCTGCCATGAACTAGAAAGCATTGTGCGCTCTACATAGCAAGTATTATGAATTATTTATGAAACCTAACAGCATGCCAGTCAAAAACAACAGGCAGTTTGAGACTTGAGAGTGTTTGACATGAGGGGCGGCGCGGTGGCACAGTGGTTAGCACTGCTGCCTCACAGCACCAGAGACCCGGGTTCGATTCCTGGCTTGGGTCACTGTCCGTGTGGGTTTCCTCCAGGTGCTCCGGGTTCCTCCCAAAGTCCAAATATGTGCAGGTTAGGTTGATTGGCCATACTAAATTGACCATAGTGTCCAGGGATGTGTAGGTTAGAGGGATTGGTGGGGTAAATGTGTGGGGTTATGGGGATAGGGCCGAGGGTGGGGTTATGGGGATAGAGCCTAGGGTGGGATTGTTGTTGGTGCGGACTCATTGGGCTGAATGGCCTCCTTCTGCACTGTAGAGTTTCTATGATTTCTATGATTTAACAGCCACAAATATTTCAGCAACATTTTGTAATGAAACTTTCATTTCATGCTAATTATTTGTAGATTGCTATTTAATTAGTCACTCACTGCAGACTAATCCACCTTCCTATGCCTTGATTTTCAGACTCTTGTTTATGTTTCCACTGATCCAGAATCATGAAGCTTCGTTCAAAAAAGTCAGAGATGAAATGGTTAATTTTTTTGAGTCACCAAATCAGTGAAAAGCTCATGAAGAGAAGTTCTCACAACGTATGACTAATGGGCTGAGTGTTCACGCAAAACATTCCAGGGATCAATCTGGGTGGAAACCCACACACAAGTTGCGAATAGAGTTGTAAATCCAATTAAACTGAGTGAATCTGCTTGTCACACCGTTAGCTAATTTACTGAAAGTTAGGTGGAAATGTTATTATGAAGAAATAAATTCCAGCTGCCTTTCCATCCTCTGAATATTACTGAAGCAAAGTTCTTTCATTAGCTCTGATCTACTGCAACTTTTATCAAACAGATGAGCAGAATATGAATGAAACCAAAATCTCACAAAACAAATTGATTTTATTTCATGTTAATATTAATCTAGCCATTTTTTAAAGGCGTTATTCCTCAAATAAGGACCTTGGGGTCCAGGTCCATAGGACTCTAAAATAGGCCCCGCAGGTGGAGGAGGTGGTTAAGAAGGCGTATGGTGTGCTGGCCTTTATCAATCGAGGGATTGAGTTTAGGAGTCCGGGGATAATGATGCAGCTATATAAGACCCTCGTCAGACCCCACTTGGAGTACTGTGCTCAGTTCTGGTCGCCTCACTATAGGAAGGACGTGGAAAAGATTGAAAGGGTGCAGAGGAGATTTACAAGGATGTTGCCTGGATTGAGTGGCATGCCTTATGAGGATAGGCTGAGGGAGCTCGGTCTTTTCTCCTTGGAGAGACGAAGGGTGAGAGGAGACCTAATAGAGGTGTATAAGATGTTGAGAGGCATAGATCGGGTGGACTCTCAGAGGCTTTTTCCCAGGGTGGAAATGTCTGCTACGAGAGGACACAGGTTTAAGGTGCTGGGGGGTAGGTACAGGGGAGATGTTAGGGGTAAGTTTTTCACACAGAGGGTGGTGGGCGAGTGGAATCGGCTGCCGTCAGTGGTGGTGGAGGCAAACTCAATAGGGTCTTTTAAGAGACTCCTGGATGAGTACATGGGGCTTAATAGGATGGAGGGTTATAGAACATAGAACATTACAGCACAGAACAGGCCCTTCGGCCCACGATGTTGTGCCGACCTTCATCTGAAACCAAGATCAAGCTATCCCACTCCCTACCATCCTGGTGTGCTCCATGTGCCTATCCAATAACCGCTTAAATGTTCCTAAAGTGTCTGACTCCACTATCACTGCAGGCAGTCCATTCCACACCCCAACCACTCTCTGCGTGAAGAACCTACCTCTGATATCCTTCCTATATCTCCCACCATGAACCCTATAGTTATGCCCCCTTGTAATAGCTCCATCCACCCGAGGAAATAGTCTTCGAACGTTCACTCGATCTATCCCCTTCATCATTTTATAAACCTCTATTAAGTCTCCCCTCAATCTCCTCCGCTCCAGAGAGAACAGCCCCAGCTCCCTCAACCTTTCCTCATAAGACCGACACTCCAAACCAGGCAGCATCCTGGTAAATCTCCTCTGCACTCTTTCCAGCGCTTCCACATCCTTCTTATAGTGAGGTGACTAGAACTGCACGCAATATTCCAAATGCGGTCTCACCAAGGTCCTGTACAGTTGCAGCATAACCCCACGGCTCTTAAACTCCAACCCCCTGTTAATAAAAGCTAACACACTATATGCCTTCTTCACAGCTCTATCCACTTGAGTGGCAACCTTTAGAGATCTGTGGATATGGACCCCAAGATCTCTCTGTTCCTCCACAGTCTTCAGAACCCTACCTTTGACCCTGTAATCCACATTTAAATTAGTCCTACCAAAATGAATCACCTCACATTTATCAGGGTTAAACTCCATTTGCCATTTTTCAGCCCAGCTTTGCATCCTATCTATGTCTCTTTGCAGCCTACAACACCCCTCCACCTCATCCACTACTCCACCAATCTTGGTGTCATCAGCAAATTTACTGATCCACCCTTCAGCCCCCTCCTCTAAGTCATTAATAAAAATCACAAAGAGCAGAGGACCAAGCACCGATCCCTGCGGCACTCCGCTAGCAACCTGCCTCCAGTCCGAAAATTTTCCATCCACCACCACCCTCTGTCTTCGATCAGGTAGGTCGAGAAGGTAGGGACGTGTTCGGCACAACTTGTGGGCCGAATGGCCTGTTTGTGCTGTAGTTTTTCTATGTTTCTAAATTACTTTTGCCTCAATAACCAGGGTTAAAACCTAGCTCTGTCAACCAAGATGTAATTAAGGACATCCTTGCCCAGCTCAAAGCCAACAGTATTCCACATAAATGTTGTGAAGAGACCCAAAAGGCTGAATAATACGGTTCCGTGCCAATAGCGGGTTCCGCAGCTGGTAAGTTAGCAGCGTTCCGGCTTCTGGTCCCACTGTGGTACATGCCTGATTATACATTCACTGTTACCAATTAGCGGCAAGGACGCTTACATTGTGCATCTTTACCATGCCCAATGATTGCTGAGGACGGAAAGTACGGCCTTGGAAGCTGCAGGCTGTGACTCAGAACAATGTCACAGCCAGCACTGGCATGGGACCAGTGCCAGGTGACCCAATATATTATCAATCTAATGGATTAATTATGGAGACAGAGGATGTGTGAATTTTCCAGTTTGGCCACACAAGTGCATTTCATGGCTAATCTCTGCAAACCATGTCAATCTTTACATGTGGCAGAAATTTAAAAATCCAGCCAGTTTCTCACCTTTTGGCATTGAGGAGTTGTACATTTGTTTCCATACACGGTGTCACCACCATCTGAGTGAGGCAGCAGGCATACCAGAAGGGCCAAACCTGCCCCCATTGGGGCGGCATGGTGGCACAGTGGTTAGCACTGCTGCCTCACAGCGCCAGAGACCCAGGTTCAATTGGACCTCGGTCACTGTCTGTGTGGAGTTTGCACATTTCCCCCATGTCTGTGTGGGTTTCCTCTGGGTCCTCCGGTTTCCTCCCATACTCCAAAGATGTGTGTGTTAGGTGGATTGGCTATGCTAAATTGATGCTAGTGTCAGGGGGATTAGAAGGGTAAATGTGTGGGGTTGCGAGAATAGGGCCTGGGTGGGATTGTGGTCAGAACAGACTCTATGGGCCGAATGGCCTCCTTCTGTACTGTCGGGATTCTATGATCTGCAGTGAGACCACCTTTGATGCCCTCCTGTGCACAGTTCTTGATCAAAGTGACCAGCTCATGCCAAAAGCTGGCAAGAGAAGGAAGCCCAGCCAGTCTGGTGCTGCATGGGAGGAGGAGGCCAAAGAAGTCAACAGTGTGGACGTGGTGAAAAAGACTTGGTCCCAGTGCTACAAAAGGCTCAATCTCATTAGGACCACCAAGGTGAGTATGATATCAGTATGAGCAATCTTGGTCCAGTGGCAAATACAGACTTCTGAGTCAGAGGAGATTCCCTTAATGAAAGGATCTCCAAAGGTTTTGTCTGCTCGGGCAGACAAAACTTTTTTAAACCCCAAAGCTAGTCCCAATTTCGGGCAATTGGGACTAGATTAGGGGTTTAAAAAACAAAGGGTGGCATGGACAAGTTGGGCCAAAGGTCCTGTTTCCATGCTGTAAACCTCTATGGCTCTACGCTCATTCTGATTTGATTTGATTTATTATTGTCACTGTATTGGTATATAGTGAAAAGTATTGTTTCTTGCGGGCTATACAAAGCATACCGTACATAGAGAAGGCAAGAATTGAGTGCAGAATGTAGCGTTAGTCATAGCTAGGGTGTAGAGAAAGATCAACTTAGTGCAAGGTAGGTCCATTCAAAAGTCTGACAGCAGCAGGGAAGAAGCTGTTCTTGAGTCGGTTGGTACGTGTCCTCAGACTTGTGTATCTTTTCCCCGATGGAAGAAGGTGGAAGAGAGAATATCCGGGGTGCGTGGGGTTCTTGATTATGCTGGCTGCTTTTCCGATGCAGCGGGAAGTGTAGACAGAGTCAATGGATGGGAGGCTGGTTTGCGTGATGGACTGGGCTTTGTTCACGACCCTTTGTAGTTTCTTGCGGTCTTGGACAGAGCAGGAGCCATACCAAGCTGTGATACAACCATAAAGAATGTTTTTTATTGTGCATCTGTCAAGGTTGGTGAGAGTCGTAGCGGACATGCCAAATTTCCTTAGCCTCTTGAGAAAGTAGAGGCATTTGGTGGGCTTTCTTAACTATAGCATTAGCGTGGAGGACCAGGACATGTTGTTGGTGATCTGGACACCAAGAAACTTGAAGCTCTCGACCATTTCCACTTCATCCCTGTTGATGTAGACAGGATGTGGAGATGCTGGCGTTGGACTGGGGTAAACACAGTAAGAAGTCTAACAACACCAGGTTAAAGTCCAACAGGTTTATTTGGTAGCAAACGCCACTAGCTTTCGCAGCGTGCTGCTCCATCGTCAGGTGACCACGACACCACACAACCCTGCCACAGCAACCTCTGCAAGACGTGCCGGATCATCAACACGGATGCCATCATCACACGTGAGAACACCATCCTCCAGGTACACGGTACATACTCTTGCAACTCGGCCAACGTTGTCTACCTGATACGCTGCAGGAAAGGATGTCCCGAGGCATGGTACATTGGGGAAACCATGCAGACGCGACGACAACGGATGAATGAACACCGCTCAACAATCACCAGGCAAGACTGTTCTCTTCCTGTTGGGAAGCACTTCAGCGGTCACGGGCATTCGGCCTCTGATCTTTGGGTAAACGTTCTCCAAGGTGGCCTTCACGACACACGACAACGCAGAGTCTCTGAGCAGAGACTGATAGCCAAGTTCCGCACACATGAGGACGGCCTCAACCGGGATCTTGGGTTCATGTCACACTATCTGTAACGCCCACAACTTGCCTGGACTTGCAAAATCTCACTAGCTGTCCTGTGTGGAGACAATAAACATCTCTTTAACCTGTGCTTAACACTCTCTCCGCTCACGTTGTCTGTAACTTTAAGACATGATTAGCTGTAAAGATTCGCATTCCAATCATTATTCTGTAAATTGAGTTTGTGTCTCTGTATGCCCTGTTTGTGAGCAGATCTCCCACTCCACCTGACGAAGGAGCAACACGCTCCGAAAGCTAGTGACGTTTGCTACCAAATAAACCTGTTGGACTTTAACCTGGTGTTGTTAGACTTCTTACGATGTAGACAGGGACATGTCCTCCACTACGCTTCCGGAAGGTGATGACTATCTCTTTCGTTTTTGTTGACATTGAGGGAGAGATTATTGTCGTCGCACCAGTTCACCAGATTCTCTATCTCATTCCTGTACTCTGTCTCGTCATTGTTTGAGATCCGACCCACTACGGTGGTGTCATCAGCAAACTTGAAAATCGAATTGGAGGGGAATTTGGCCACACAGTCATAGGTGTATAAGGAGTATAGTAGGGGACTGAGGACACAGCCTTGTGGGGCACCGGTGTTGAGGATGATCGTGGAGGAGGTGTTGTTGCCTATCCTTACTGATTGCGGTCTGTGGGTTAGGAAGCTCAGGATCCAGTCGCAGAGAGAGAACAAAGAACAAAGAAAATTACAGCACAGGAACAGGACCTTCGGCCCTCCAAGCCTGCACCGACCATGCTGCCCGACTGAACTAAAACCCCCTACCCTTCCAGGGACCATATTCCTCCATTCCCATCCTATTCATGCATTTGTCAAGACGCCCCTTAAAAGTCACTATCGCATCTGCTTCCACTACTTCCCCAAGCAATGAGTTCCAGGCACCCACCACCCTCTGTGTAAAAAACTTCCCTCGTACATCTCCTTTAAACCTTGCCCCTCACACCTTAAACCTATGCCCCCTAGTAACTGATTCTTCCACTCTGGGAAAAAGCTTCTGACTATCCACTCTATACATGCCCCTCTTAATCTTGTAGACTTCTATCAGGTCACCCCTCAACCTCAGTCGTTCCAGTGAGAACAAACCAAGTTTCTCCAACCTCTC
Organism: Mustelus asterias; assembly: GCF_964213995.1. Taxonomy (NCBI): domain Eukaryota; kingdom Metazoa; phylum Chordata; class Chondrichthyes; order Carcharhiniformes; family Triakidae; genus Mustelus; species Mustelus asterias. The sequence goes on along the minus strand of NC_135821.1, from coordinate 9,251,259 downwards.
CTCATAGCTAATGCCCTCCATACCAGGCAACATCCTGATAAATCTTTTCTGTACCCTCTCCAAAGCCTCCACATCCTTCTGGTAGTGTGGCGACCAGAATTGAACACTATATTCCAAGTGCAGCCTAACTAAGGTTCTATAAAGCTGCAACATGATTTGCCAATTTTTAAACTCAATGCCCCAGCCGATGAAGGCAAGCATGCCATATGCCTTCTTGACTACCTTCTCCACCTGCGTTGCCACTTTCAGTGACCTGTGTACCTGTACACCCAGATCCCTCTGCCTATCAATACTCTTAAGGGTTCTGCCATTTACTGTATATTTCCCATCTGTATTAGACCTTTCAAAATGCATTACCTCACATTTGTCTGGATTAGACTCCATCTGCCATCTCTCTGCCCAAGTCTCCAATCGACCTATATCCTGCTGTGTCCTCTGATGGTCCTCATCACTATCCGCAAATCCACCAATCTTTGTGTTTTCCACAAACTTACTAATCAAACCAGTTACATTTTCCTCCAAATCATTTATATATATTACAAAAACAGCAAAGGTCCCAGCACTGATCCCTGAGGAACGCCACTTGTCACAGCCCTCCATTCAGAAACACACCCTTCCACTGCTCCCTCTGTCTTCTATGACCGAGCCAGTTCTTTATCCATCTTGCCATCTGACTTCTGATCCCATGCGACTTCACCTTCTGCACCAGTCTGCCATGAGGGACCTTGTCAAAGGCCTTACTGAAGTCCATGTAGACAACATCCACTGCCCTACCCTCATCAATCATCTTCGTCATTTCCTTGAAAAACGCGATCAAGTTCTTGTGGGCCGAAGGGCCTGTTTGTGCTGTGGCTTTCTAAGTTAGTGAGGCATGACCTCCCCTTCACAAAACCATGTTGCCTCTCACTAATATGTCCACTTATTTCCAAGTGGGAGTAAATCCTGTCTCGAAGAATCCTCTCCAATAATTTCCCTGCCACTAACGTAAGGCTCACGGCCTGTAATTACCTGGATTATTCTTGCTACCCTTCTTAAACAAAAAAACATTGGTTATTCTCCAATCCTCTGGGATCTCCCCTATAGCCAGTGAGGATACAAAGATTTCTCTCAAGGCCCCAGCAATTTCCTCCCTTGCCTCTCTCAGTATTTTGGGGTAAATCTCATCAGGCCTTGTCTACCTTAATGTTTCTCAAGAACCCTAATACCTCCTCCTTTTTGATCTCAACAAGACTCAGACTATCTACACACCCTTTCCCAGACTCATCATCCACCAAGTCCTGCTCATTGGTGAATACTGACGCAAAGTACTCATTTAATACCTCACCCATTTCCTCTGGCTCCACGCATAGATTCCCTCCCCTGTCCTTGAATGGGCCAACCCTCTCCCTGGCTATCCTCTTACTCTTTATATATGTATAAAAAGCCTTAGGATTTTCCTTAATCCTGCTGGCCTATGATTTTTCGTGACCCCTTTTAGCCCTCCTTACTCCTTGCTTAAGTTTCTTTCTACTTTCCTTGTATTCCACACTTGCATCGTATATTCCCAGCCTCCTAGCCTTGACAAATGCTTCTTTTTTCTCTTTGACTAGGCTCACAATAACTCTCATTATCCAAGGTTCCCAAAACTTGCCATATTTATCCTTCATCCTTACAGGAATGTGCCGGTCCTGAATCTCTATCAACTTACACTTGAAAGCTTCCCACATCCCAGACGTTGATTTGCCCTCAAACATCTGCCCCCAATCTACATTCTTAAGTTCCTGCCTAATATTGTTGTAATTAGCCTTCCCCCAATTTAGCACCTTAACTTGAGTCTACAGTTATCTTTATCCATCAGTACCTTAAAGCTTACTGAATTGTGGTCACTGTTCCCGAACCGCTCCCCTACTGAAACGTCAACCACCTGGCCGGGCTCATTCCCCAATACCAGGTCCAGTATGGCCCCTTCCCTAGTTGGACTATCTACATACTGTTCCAAGAAGCCCTCCTGGATGCTCCTTACAAACTCTGCCCCATCCATGCCCCAAGCACTAACTGAGTCCCAGTCAAGATAGGGGAAGTTAAAATCTCCTACCACAACAAACCTGTTACTTTTACGCCATGCCAAAATCTGCCTACATATCTGTTCCTCTATCTCCTGCTGGCAGTTGGGCAGCCTATAGTAAACCCCCAACATTGTGACTACACCCTTCCTATTCCTGAGCTCTATCCATATTCCTCGCTGTATGATCCCTCCGAAGTGTCCTCCTGCAGTACAGCTAGGAGCTGAGCCCGAGGCCATGGAGTTTGGAGATGAGTTTCGTTGAAATAATAGTGTTGAAGGCTGAGCTGTAGTCGATAAATAGAAGTCTGACATAGGTGTCTTTGTTATCCAGGTGTTCCAGTATTGAGTGCAGGGCCAGAGAGATGGCGTCTGCTGTGGACCTGCTGCAGCAATAGACGAACTGTAGTGGATCCAGGCAATCTGGGAGGCCGGAACTGATTTGTGCCATGACTAACCTTTCAAATCACTTCATAATGATGGATGTCAGAGCCATCGGCTGATAGAGATTAAGGCATACTGCCTGACTTTTCTTTAGTACCGGGATGATGGTCATCTTCTTGAAGCAGATAGGGACCTTAGCTTGTTGTAAAGAGAGGTTAAAGATTCTGCGAATACCCCTGCCAGTTGCTCCACGCAGGATCTGAGTGCTCGTCTGGGTACCCATTCCGGGCCAGTCGCTTTCTGTGGGTTGACCTTTGAGAAGGCTGCTCTTACATCTGCAATTGTGGCCTCACACACACGTTTGTCCAAGGCTTCCGGGGTGGAGGTGTGCTCTCGCTGACCTCTTGCTCAAAACTGGCATAGAATGCATTGAGCTCATCGGGTGCGTTGATGCCGGCAATTTTACATGCCTTGTAGCCTGTTGTGTCTTGCAGACCTTGCCATAGCCCAGGGGCTGGCCTGGGACTCTAGCGTGATCCGGTACTGTCTTTTGGCATCTTTGATGGATCTCTGTAAATCATATCTGAATTTCTTGTATAGGTCAGGGTTGCTTGACTTTAACGCCTCAGACCTGGACTTCAGCAAGCAGTGGGTATCCTGGTTGGGAAACACACGGATTTGCTTCTTTGGCACACAGTCTTCTACACATAAATGAAGTCAGTTACTGTAGTGGCGTACTCGTTCAGATTGGTCGTTGAGTTTTTCAATATTGACCAGTCCACTGACTCTAAGCATCTCTGTAGGAGATCATTTGATTCCTCAGATTAGTATTGCACGTCGTACAACGTTTTTGCTTGTAAGCCAGGAGCAGAAGCACAGCCTTGTGGTCTGATTTACCAAAATGTGGGTGGGTAATAGAGCAGTAGGCATGGTTGATATTTGTGTAGCAGTGGTCTAGAATGTTTGGGCCTCTGGTGGAACAGGGGATGTGTTGGTGGTAGGACATTCCTTAGCTTGGCCAGATTAAGTCCCCGGCCACGATGTACAAGACCTCAGGATGTTTCATCTCAAGGGTATTTGTGGTGGTTGTGGTGAACCATCGTTGGTTCCCACTAGGTAGTACTGAGCCAGGGTCTGGCCAGTACTACGAGTCTGTATATATGTTGCTGTTGGGGTTAGGGATGGGTTGTTCTGCTTGTTACTGTTGGGGTTAGGGTTGGGCTGTTACACCTGTATTATAGTTATTATGGTACATCCCAGTCGGGCTCCGCCTCCTGGGAGAGGTATAAAGGTCACTGCTCTGTCTGGGACCCCTCAGTCTGGGATCGTGTACTATATATGGTAGCTTCGTTGTAATAGTAAATAAAAGCCTTTATTTCCTTGAGCATCTCAAGCCTCGTGAGTAATAACGCGCATCAATTTTATTTACTATTAATTAAACTCTCGTCGTTAAAAAAAAAAGGAAATAAAGGCTTTTATTTACTATTACAACGAAGCTACCATATATAGTACACGATACCAATTCATTAAAGGTTTTTGAGTCAGGTGCATCCGGATAGGTCAGACTTCTTATCACACTGAAAGTCAGGGCCCCGCATGCTGTTAACAATATCACCTTTTGCTTTTTGTCTCTTTCAATGAAGTAATACACGTGCCCAGGGTATTGGACCCAGTGGTGTCATAGGGCTCAAGTTTCCCGAAATGAGGCATCACGGGTTTTTTCTTACGAGAAAAGTTCTTGACGATTAGAGGCAGTCTGGAGGGAAAGATGGAGGAAAAAATTAACTTTCTTTTTTCTCCTCATTACCAACGTAGTAATTCAGCCAAACGCCAGTTTCTTGTCACCAACACCCTTTATTGTGCACCAAAGGATAGGGCAGTCCCGCAGCTTGGTCAGGTAGTCTTCATCTCGGGACCTACAACATCAGTCTGGGTAAAGTTACAGGTTTAAATATTGCAGATAGCTGCTTTCCATTGGGCGAGCCTCTATTTACTCAATAAGGCCACTCGTACTCCACAAAGCTGATGAGTAGATCCATTGATGATCCCCCGTAGCCTTCGTGGTCATCATACCATAAAGGATTAGGTCTACTGGGACTGTGTTCAGTGACTGTCTGTGCCAACAAAGTGGTAGAAGAATGGGAAAATAAACTAGTGTATAATTCACTGCTTTGCCAAACTATTTTAACTCCTACAATGTTTTACAGCAAACACTGGGCCTGATTTTACCAAAGCTTCACGCCCTCCGCGGTAAAGTTGGACGTCGGGCCTTTAACGCAATCAGCACCCGAATCCGAGCAGATCGCTCCTTTACCGACACCCGATTCGGGCGTCAAATCCCACTTTACCGTCTTCTGGCCCGATCCTCGTCCGCGCTGTAACCGACGTGCAAAATAAAAGTCTGAAGTCGCCACTGCAGCCTCCGAAGAGCGGGGTCAGAGATTGCAGCGGCTCTCTGACCCAGGTCACCCTCTGGGGTGGGAGGAGGAGAGGGGGTGTGACGTCTCATTCCCTGGGGGGGGGGAGGGAGGGGGTGTGACGTCTCATCCCCTGGGGGGCGGGGGTGGGAGAAGGGGTGTGACGTCTCATCCTCTGGTCGGGGGGTGGTCAGCTGCCGGTCTGCGGCCGATGCCTCCTGCCGGAGTGGACGTGCGGCCATGCCATCCCACAAAACCTTCAAGATGAAGCGATTCCTCGCTAAGAAGATGAAGCAGAATCGGCCGATTCCACCGTGGATCCGCATGAAAACCGGCTACAAGATCAGTACAAGTCCAAGAGGAGACACTGGAGAAGGACCAAGCTGGGCCTGTAAAGGGGTACGCCATCACTGGTACACTACCAGCCACAGATTACTCTTCCCTGCAGGGGCAAGAGAGTGGGAGAGGTGGCTGTGACTGGTAGTGTACCAGTGATGGTGTATCCCTTTACACTGTGGAATCGGCCACTGTGGAATCAGCCGGTTCTGCTTCATCTTCTTAGCGAGGAATTGCTTCATCCTGAAGGTTTCATAGAACATAGAACATACAAAAAATACAGCACAAACAGGCCCTTCGGCCCACAAGTTGCGCCGGTCATGTCCCTACCTACCTAGGCTTATATATAGGCTTACCTATAACCCTCAATCCTATTAAGTCCCATGTACTCATCCAGAAGTCTCTTCAAAGACTCGATCGAGTTTGCCTCCACCACCAATGACGGCAGCTGATTCCACTCACCCACCACCCTCTGAGTGAAACACTTACCCCTGACATCTCCTCTGTACCTACTCCCCAGCACCTTAAACCTGTGTCCTCTCGTAGCAGCCATTTCAGCCCTGGGAAAAAGCCTCCGAGAATCCACCTGATCTATACCTCTCAACATCTTGTACACCTCTATCAGGTCACCTCTCATCCTTCGTCTCTCCAAGGAGAAAAGACCGAGCTCCCTCAGCCTATCCTCATAAGGCATGCTAACCAATCCAGGCAACATCCTTGTAAATCTTCTCTGCACCCTTTCAGTCATTTCCACATCCCTCCTGTAATGAGGCGACCAGAACTGAGCACAGTACTCCAAGTGGGGTCTGACGAGGGTCTTATAAAGCTGCATCATTATCTCCCGACTCCTAAACTCAATCCCTCGATTGATGAAGGCCAGCACACCATACGCCTTCTTAACCACCTCCTCTACCTGTGAGGCCGATTTAAGAGTCCTATGGACCCGGACCCCAAGGTCCTTCTGATCCTCTACGCTGCTAAGAGTCTTACCCTTGATATTATACTCCTTCATCCCATTTGACCTGCCAAAATGGACCACTACACATTTATCCGGGTTGAAGTCCATCTGCCACTCCTCCGCCCAGTCTTGCCGAGATTTTTGGGAAATTAAAGTCTCCTATCACGACAACCCTGTTATTCCTACATCTCTCCAGGATCTGTTTCCCTATCTGCTCCTCAACATCCCCATTACTATTGGGCGGCCTGTAGAAAACACCCGGCAAAGTTATCAACCCCTTCCCGCTCCGAACTTCCACCCACAGAGACTCCGTAGACAATCACTCCATGGCTTCCACCTTCTCTACAGCTGTGACACTATCCCTGATCAGCAGTGCCACTCCCCCCCACCTCTTTTGCCTCCCTCTCTGTCCTTTCTGAAACATCTGAAGCCCGGCACCTGAAGTATCCAGTCCTGTCCCTGTCCCCAAGTCTCCGTAATGGCCACCACATCACACTTCCAAGCATCGATCCACACTCTAAGCTCATCCACTTTATTCACTACACTCCTGGCATTAAAATAGACACATCTCAAACCTTTGGTCTGAGCTCTCCCCTTCTCCATCACCCGTCTATTCTCCCTCTTACACTGTGTACAATCCTACTCTATTTGCGGGCTAACCTCCTCGCTCTCAGTCACCTCATCACGATTCCCTCCCCCCAACCTTTCTAGTTTAAAGTCTCATGGGATGGCATGGCCGCACGTCCACTCTGGCAGGGGGATCGGCCGCAGACTGGCAGCTGACCCCCGCCCCCCCCCCCCCCCCCCCCCACCGACCAGGGGATGATACGTCACACCCCCTCTCCCTCCCCCAGGGGATGATACATCACACCCCCTCTCCCCTCCCCAGGGGATGATACGTCACACTCCCCGCCGCCCCCGACCAGAGGATGATCGTCAGAGAGCCGCTCTCTCCGCGTTCTACTTTTTTTTCGCGCCTGGGCGCACTCTGTCAGATTTTTTTCGAACTGCGCATGCGCAGTTCAGAGCTCCGATCAGTCCGCCAGCGCTAAGCCCCGCCCACAGCGTGGATCGGGCCGGAGCCGGCAAAACGCGTATGGGCGCGCTGGAAAGAGGATTCCAGGCGCGGATCTATTTGACGCCCAGATCCGGCACTTAGACTCAAAATGGTAAAATTTCCCCCACTATTGAATAACATGGGGCAGTGTGTGGAATCACTGCCCTCTGCTGGCTTGTATTTTATTGTAGTTTTGCTCACAGAAATTTCAGTTGCAGCTGTACGTACGCAGCCAGTTCATATTTACAAATGACCAGTGTTACAGAAAGGAATGGGAGAGTTTAAACTGCAGTGATTTCCTCTTATTACCCATTTGTGAGCAGAAGGTGTTTGAAATCATAGAATCATAGAAACCCTACAGTACAGAAAGAGGCCATTCGGCCCATCGAGTTTGCACCGACCACAATCCCACCCACGCCCTACCCCCATATCCCTACATATTTTACCCACCAATCCCTCTAACCAGCTCACCTCAGGACACTAAGGGGCAATTTTAGCATGGCCAATCAACCTAACCCGCACATCTTTGGACTGTGGGAGGAAACTGGAGCACCCGGAGGAAACCCACGCAGACACGAGGAGAATGTGCAAACTCCACACAGACAGTGACCCAAGCCGGGAATCGAACCCAGGTCCCTGGAGCTGTGAAGCAGCAGTGCTAACCACTGTGCTACCGTGCCGCCCACTTTGTTTTAAAAATAATTGGTGGTGATTTTTTTCCCAATCCTCCGGTGTTTGGTGATCCAATTTTACTAATAATCCACAGCATATTTAAATTAAGATTAACTCAGAATGTTTATTTTTACACATTCAAAATGTGGAAAAACGAGTGTTTACCACTTCCCACTTTGCGCATTCACACATAAAAGGGGCAGAGAGAAAAGGAGTTTCACAGTATGAGGATCACAGTAAGATGAATATTAGTTCATGTGAGTTCTCGAGTGGGAAGTCTGAGTCCAGAGGGTGTTTCCTTCATGGTGGGATGGCTTTCTGGCTGGTTAAACAAGATGAAAATCTGAGAAATGAATGACGTTGCTGAGTGGTGGGTTTTTCTGTAGACCACTTGGTAGGTGTTGGTCAGGGTCTTTAGGAATCCAACTGGCTTTGTGGAGCTGAGGCTGTTTACCCAGCCAGGCTGCTGGAGTTCGCACCAGTATCATTGAAAACAGTAGTCTGGCTATCAAGACCAGATATGTACCATTAAATCGTGCTAAAGGCCTGGGTCATGTGACTTTACTCCTCCAAAATGACTTCAAAAGGGATGTTCATCCGGAGTTTGGAACTGGCTTTGGTTTCAGGACTGATAAAATCTCAGTCATTAGTTGTTTAAACAGGTGCCATTTGTGTTGCGGGTCTGGCATATGGGCAGCCTCAGCAGACCCATTGACACCCTGCGGAGTGCTGGCTTATCAAATGTAAATGACATCCCTCTAGTTCCCTTTGCAATTGGTCTGAACAGTCTTTGGTCGGATGAGAGTCTGTTGAGAAAATAATAATTATAATATAATAATTTTGTCCTGAATAATCCTGGTGATAGTTCCCAGACAGGGGGCAAGTCCAAGATCAGGTGACATGTAGCAACCACCTTCAACTGTCTTTGCTCAGCAGAAAAGAACTAGTTTTTAAAATAAATGGCAAATAAAAAACAGGGATGGGTTTCACTCAATCGACAGCTGCTCTGTGACCGTAAGAAATTGATTATGTAGCTTTTTGTCATTTACTCAGGAAACGCCCATGGCTCATTCATCTCGAGTAGGCGGCAGATTCTGGACATCTTCAAGGGACGACACAGGCTCCAGGACTGGCTCTTCATTGACAAAGGATACTCACAAAGGCTGATGATATCCTTGTGGCAATCTCAGACTACTGGAAAGAGAAGGTACAGCAAGGTTAATGCATTGATGAAGCATACCATATGGATCCTAAAGATGCAATTTCAATGCTTGGACCTATCTGGCAAAGCACTCCTGTTCAGTTCCCAGAGGGTCTCATGGATAACCATGGCTTGCTGCATGCTGCTCAACATGGCACTATAAAGGAGCAGGACTAGCCAGATGATAAGATGAGGAGCTGCATGTCCCCTCCAATGAGGAGGGTCTTAAAGGGGATGAAGGTGATGAGTTTGAGGAAGCCGAGGCTGCAGGGGAAGAGGCCATAGCACAGGCTAGACAAGGCAGCCACCCGCGTCAGGCCTTGATCAGCATCAGATTCCACCAGGAGGATGACGAGTTGTAATGAGTACCCTCTTGGACAAATGCCCTCCATCGTGAGGCAACATGGGTACAAGTGTTCCACTTTCTCTCATTTCACACAAGCACCTTGATATCACAGTGAATAGTTGGTTACACATCAGGCTCACAACATCCTGATCCTCTGAATGATGAACCCTCAGGAGCATGTGTTCATGCTGAGATGAGATGCTAACTGGAGAAGTCGTCCTGGCATCAGATGGCAGAAGATGTTGCCTGTTGAAATGTCGCTCCCACATCCCAATTGCAAAACTTACAAGAGCCTGGAGCTATTGGTCAATCCTTGCTGGTCTTGTTGCTGTTTCCCTTCAAGGTGACAAAGCTTCTCAAGGAGATCCATTTCAAGCAATAAAACCTCACCTTCTGTATAACACTGATGGTGAATCAGATAATTCACAATTGGGACAAGGCTGTGAATCTATTTAGAAATTACTCAATCATCTGTGGTGCATTCTTCTAAATCGCACTGACATCCGGCACTCTCAGTCAGAGATCCGGGCTGCTTTTATCCTCAGCTGAATATGGATGCATTCACCTGAGCATAACAATGATACACTTTCCTGAGATTCATTAAAGTGCCTCCTCTTTAACACAGATATTGTACCCTCGTGGCCAGCCCTGGCCCTTGTAAAGTCCAAAATGTTCAAACACCATGAAACCCTCTTGGGCACACATCATTGCTGATAAAGGCACACTTCAGCTTTAGTACATCCTTTCTCCTATTCCACTGCTCTCCTTCACATTGTCTAAAGCAGCCATGTGCACTTCCACAGCTTGCTAAAAGCCTCTCATCCGCCAGGAATCACCATTTGAAATCAGTGACCTTGGCGAGTGGTTAGGTGAGGGCACACACAGGTGCAGCAACCCTACTTTGTGATGACAGCCTTATCCCTGCAAGACAGATCCTCACTGAACCTCCTGCAGGCAGAGTGGGGGGTAGAGGACACGGCAGCAGGCCTCAGCTGTATCAAGCAGATGCTCTAGTGAGGTGTGACTGAACTTGCCAGGTGTTGTATTCTAGGTTTGTGGCCATGTATTCACTGGAATAGTCCTAGGCTGTTGACATTGAGAAGCTGAACTTGAAATATGGCACCTGGAGTGAGGAAGCAGTGAGCTAATGGCAGGGTGGGCAAATCAGAGGCTGCCATAAGACCATAAGACATAGGAGCAGAATTAGGTCACTCGGCCCATCGAGTCTGCTCCGTCATTCGATCATGGCTGATATTTTTCTCATCCCCATTCTCCTGTCTTTTCCCCATAACTCCTGATCCTCTTATTAATCAAGAACCTATCTATCTTTGTCTGAAAGACACTCAATGACCTGGCCTCCACAGCCTTCTGTGGCAAAGAGTTCCACAGATTCACCACTCTCTGGCTGAAGAAATTCCTCCTCATCTCTGTTTTAAAGGATCGTCCCTTTAGCCTGAGGTTGTGCCCTCTGGTTCTAGTTTTTCCTACAAGTAGAAACATCCTCTCCACGTCCGCTCTATCCAGGCCTCGCAGTATCCTGCAAGTTTCAATAAGATTCCCCCCTCATCCTTCTAAACTCCAATGAGTATAGACTCAATGTCCTCAACCGTTCCTCATACGACAAGCTCTTCATTCCAGGGATCATTCTTGTGAACCTCCTCTGGATCCTTTCCAAGGCCGGCACATCCTTCCTTAGATATGGGGCTCAAAACTGCTCATAATACTCCAAATGAGGTCTGACCAGAGCCTTATACAGCCTCAGAAGTACGTCCCTGCTCTTGTATTCTAACCTTCTCGACATGAATGCTATCATTGCATTTGCCTTCCTAACTGCCAACTGAACCTGCACATTAACGTTAAGAGAATTTTGAACAAGGACTCCCAAGTCCCTTTGTGTTTCTGATTTCCTAAGCATTTCCCCATTTAGAAAATAGTCTATGCCTCCATTCTCCTTCCAAAGTGTATAACCTCACTTTCCACATTGTATTCCATCTGCCACTTCTTTGCCCACTGTCTTAAACCTGTCCAAGTCCTTCTGCAGCCCCCCTGCTTCCTCAATACTACTTGTCCTTCTACATATCTTTGTATCATCTGCAAACTTAGCAACAGTGCCTTCAGTTCCTTCTTCCAAATCGTTAATGTATATTGTGAAAAGTTGTGGTCCCAGCATCGACCCCTGAGGCACACCACTAGTCACCGGCTGCCATCCTGAAAAAGACCCCTTTATCTCCACTCTCTGCCTTCTGCCAGTCAGCCAATCCTCTATCCATGCCAGGATCTTACCCTTAACACCTTGGGCACTTAACTTATTAAACAGTATCCTATGTGGCGCCTTGTCAAAGGCCTTTTGGAAATCTAAATAAATCACGTCCACTGGTTCTCCTTTATCTAACTTCCTTGTTAACTCCTCAAAGAACTGTAACAGATTTGTCAGTCATGACTTCCCCTTGACGAAGTCGTGCTGACTCAGTTCTACTTTATCATGCACTTCCAAGTACTCTGCAATCTCATCTTTAATAATGGACTCTAAAATCTTGCCAATGATCGAAGTCAGGCTAACCGGCCTATAATTTCCCGTCTGCTGCCTCCCTCCCTTCTTAAACAGCGGTGTTACATCAGCTACTTTCCAGTCCTCTGGGACCCTCCCTGCCTCCAGTGATTGCTGAAAGATCACCACCACTAATGCCTCCACAATTTCCTCAGCTATCTCTTTTAGAACCCCGGGGTGTATTCCATCCGGTCCAGGTGATTTATCCACCTTCAGACCTTTCAGTTTCCCCAGAATCTTCTCCTTAGTGATGGCCACTACACTCACCTGTGCCTCCTGACTCTCCTGGAGCTCTGGCATCCCACTGGTGTCTTCCACCGTGAAGACTGATGCAAAGTAACTATTCAGTTCCTCTGCCATTTCTTTGTTTCCTATTATTACTTCTCCAGCCTCATTTTCCAGTGGTCCAATGTCTATTTTTGTCTCTTTCTTACCTTTTATATATTGAAAAAACTCTTCCTTATCTTCTTTTATATTACTAGCTAGCTTACGCTCATATTTCATCTTCTCCCCCCTTATTGCTTTTTTAGTTGTCCTCTGCTCGCTTTTAAAGGCTTCCCAATCCTTTGGCTTCCCACTAATCCTTGCCCACTTTGTATGCTTTTTCTTTTGCTTTTATGCTGTCCTTGACTTCCCTCGTCAGCCATGGATGCCTCGTCCTTCCCTTTGCATGTTTCCTCCTCCTTGGGATGAATTTCTGTTGTGCCTCCCGAAAACCCCCCAAAAGCTCCTGCCATTGCTGTTCCACTGTCTTCCCTGCTAGGCTCCCTTGAAACTTTACTAACCTCTCCTGAGCCCTCAGCTCCTTTAACTAATTGAAAGTCCTCAACATTAACCTGCACTTCGACCCTTTCCTTTAACTTTGGTTTTCAAATTCTCTGTACAACTGAACCCTCCAACCTCCACCCCACCCCCCCCCCCCCCCCCGCCCCATCCCCCACCACTATTTAGTTTAAATAATAAATTGCCACCAGCAAGCCTGAATGTTTCCTGTGCATGTATAATAATGGTGTAGACAATCTGGCTCTGATGAAGGGTTATCCAGACTCGAAACGTTGACTCTATTCTCTCTCCACAGATGCTGTCAGACCTGCTGAGATTTTCCAGCACTTTTCTGTTTTTGTTTCAGATTCCAGCATCTGCAGTATTTTGTCTTTATCTGCCTCTGATCAATCTGTCTCTCCACCTGTCACCTTTCCGATGTGAACAGCTGCAATAGAGGCAAAGCAGCCCCAACTGCTCTGGGCACTATCACCTCACAATGGGAATTTGTGGAGGGAGATTGTACTAAATAAGGTCAAGTTTACCCCTTTCTGCTCTGCTGTTTATTAATTTGAACCTGAGTGATTAGCATATGCTTATATGTTAATCAGTGTGTATCTTCGAATATGTCTGCATATGGAAGGTTCTCAATGAGACTATTATATGTTTGCATTTGTAAACATGTGGTCAAGTTGCACCATGGGTGCTGCAAAAAGTGTAGTGATTCTTTCTAAATGTATCTACACCTCAATGAATCAGAAGCATGATATTTTTAAAACAATCCTTCCTTCTGATCGCTCCTGCTGATTTCTGATCTCCCCACCAGGAACGTATGTTACTGGACTGCCTCAGGAGATCCCACTGCACTAAACTAATTTGCACTCACTGCTCATCTTCCTCTCAATTTAACAGAACACAGTAATTTTTATTCACAATGCTATTCTCATAGGCGGATCGTGAATTTCTCCACCAATGGGAGGAAGACTGAGGAAAGAGGCTTCTAAAAGGCCAGTCCTGCCAAATCCAAACCATTGGGATGTGTAGAAGTGGATCTTGTTGGATCTGTCTGCCTTTCACTCTCGCCACCCTATGGTTCCTAACCAGCAGTGACTGGTTAAGTGTTGTAGGCAAGGCACACACTCTCGTTTGGGATTATTGATTAAAGTCCTGATGAGAGGAGCATGTATTCATTGTACAGATTTATTTGCTTGTAGCTGGGGATTCGGGGAAAACAGCAAAAACAGAATTGGAGTGTCAGACACCCACACATGCGTTTTAATCTTCCACTCAGTGCCATATTGCACGATGTTTTAAGTGTTATGTATTTCCAGAGTATGTTTACCCATTTATCTGCGTGCGATTGTGAATAAATGGCTGAATAGATATGGGATGTGACCATGTGTATATGTTGCAAAATAAAACCACTGAAGTAGTTGCATATTGTTAAACCTTTTTTTACACTTTAGTTTACAAGTTTGAATTAATAGGGCAGTCACCCAACAGAAACATAGAAAATAGGAGCAGGAGTAGGCTATTTGGCCCTTCAAACCTGCTCCACCATTCATTATGATCAAGGTTGATCACCCAACTCAATAGCCTGATCGCACCTTCCCCCCATATCATAGAATCCCTATAGTGCAAAAGGAGGCCATTTGGCCCATCAAGTCTGACCGACTCTCCAACAGAGCATCTAACCCAGGCCCACCTCCCGCCCTATCCCCATAACCCTGCATTTATCTCGCTAATCCCCCTAGCCTACACATCTTGGGACACTAAAGGGCAATTTAGGATGGCCAATCTACCTAACCCGCATACCTTTGGACTGTGGGAGGAAACCGGAGCACCCGGAGGCAACCCATGTAGACAGGAGGAAAATGTGCAAACTGCAAACAGACAGTAACCCAAGACTGGAATTGAACTGGGTCCATGGCGTTGCAAGGCATCAGTGCTAACCACTGCGTCACCCTCAATATCTTTTGATCCTTTTTGCCCCAAGAGGTCCTTGAAAACATAGAATGTTTTGGTCTTAACTGCTTATGTGGTAGTGAATTCCACAGACTCACCACTCCCTGGGTGAAGAAATTTCCCCTCATCTCAGTCCTAAAAGGTTTACCCCTATCCTTAGGTTATGACCCTTGGTTCTGGACATCCCACCATTGGGAACATCCTTCCTGCATCTATCCTGTCCAGTCCTGTTAGAATTCTATAGCCCAGCTACGAACTGGCAATTTGCTCATTTAATATTGTCAAGACATGGGATGGATATTTTTATTTGTGCGATTTGTTAAAATCTTCATTGACCCAGAAGTTGGTGCTTTCACCGACTCCGTGGGCTTTATATCTCCACTGGCCTGTCAACGTACCACTCAGCAGAAACTGCAAAAATGATGCACAGCTCAGCGTTCCACTCACTGTAAATCTGCCACTGCTTTACAACCAAGAACTGGATCATGACCTCTCTCTGCTTCAACCTGGCCTTATCTTACCCAGCATCTCTGAGAGCTCTTCAAACTCTAGTGCAGTGGTTCCCAACCTTTTCATAACACAGCACACTTCAACGAGACAAACAATTCCACAGCACATCCACTGTTTTTCAGCTAAATTGATTGCTCATAAACACCCCACAGTGAAGTAGTGAACCAACGGTGGCCACAATTCAGCATTCCGCTGGAAAGAAAAGTGTTTCCCCATTGCACAGCCATTCATCCTGTATGCTCAGTTTAAACACAGTAAGAGTTTTAATAACACCAGGTTAAAGTCCAACAGGTTTATTTGGTAGCAAATGCCATTAGATTCTACCAAATAAACCTGCTGGATTTTAACCTGGTGTTGTTAAAACTCTTACTGTGTTTACCCCAGTCCAACGCCGGCATCTCAACATCATGCTCAGTTTAAATCAGCATTCAGACTGAACTTCAGTTAAATTCAAAGCTGTCATATTCAGTGCAACAATAATTCCAGTTCAAATGCTAATAGGTATTGGACATGAAGATATACCAATCAATACCAACCAGGAAACAAGAAGAAACATATTGTTGCACTGTTATATAACTGGTGCCATACATTATATGGCACGGCACAGTGGTTAGCACTGCTGCCTCACGGCGCCAGGGACCTGGATTCAATTCCAGCCTTGGGTCACTGTCTTTGTGGAGTTTGCACGTTCTCCCTATATCTGCATGGGTTTCCACCGGGTGCTCCGGTTTCATCCCACAGTCCAAAGATGTGCGGGTTAGGTTGATTGGCCGTGCTGAATTAGTGTCAGGGGGACTAACAGGGTAATTGCACGGGATTACAGTGATAGGGCCTAGGTGGGATTGTGGTCGGTACAGGCTCGATGGGCCAAATAGCCTCCTTCTGCACTGTAGGGATCTATGATTCTAATCTTTCTTACCAAAATAAATGTCAAATCTAAACAACAAAGTTAGTTTATTGTAGCGTATCGTATATGCTTGTAATTGCGAAACGTGAACTTAATTTCACAGCCCTTACAAGGCACATATCATTTATTTGTGTCCTTTAACGACACATGATTTGCATTGACATAATTTTGTGTTACACTCTGTAACTCTGTTTCATATCCCTGCTGTGGAGCCAAATGAGAGAATATATTTAATATTAAATAATGATTAGATACTTTACAAAGGTTGTTTTGGGCCTTGAGTGGGGGATAATATCAACATAAAGTTTTACTGTCGCTATTTGATTGAAACGTTTCTTTTTGTTAATTTATGATGCCTAAATGCAACACTCTGTCAACATTATACCGCACACAAGCTCAATCGCAAATTGGGTTCTCCATTGCTTCGTGGAGTAGATTAAGACTGCAATGTAAAGCAGATACTTGAAATGAAGTGCTCCACATATAAAGTTAACCTTATATAGATGAATTGCATCAGGCAGTACAGACAGAAAAAAAATCAACGTATATTACATTTGATATTATGCAGAGGGGAAATGAGGCTGCAAGAAGGCGCAAACTTGTCTCATCCTAGTTGTTAAAAAAACAAAGACTGCCAAGAAATAGAGGTATTTCTATCCTCATTGGGTATTTTCTCCAATGAGGATTTGGTCGCCTCGCCCAACATCATTTTCTGATGGCAGCCAGTGATCCAACACATGGCAAGGCTCTGCTTTCGGCTTTCTCCTAACCTCCTTCCCCTTCCCAGGGTCAACCACGGCACAAGCGCACCTGGGGGCTGATCCACGACAATAAACTCGGCTAGTCCCATCAATGCCCACACCCACCAGGACCCCTTACCCCCAACTGGGTAGGGCCAAATCTAGCACATTAACAAAGCCCCCCAGCCTCACAATGCAAACTGCAGCCGTCACTTCCTTTTGACTTTCATTGGTGCAGAGAAGACTGGGAAGCAACCTGATCGAGGTGAATAGGATTACAAGGGGCACAGACAAAGTGGAGAGGGTGCAGCTGTTTCCCTTAGTTGAAGGGTCAGTCATGAGGGACATAGGTTCAAGGTGAGGGGCATGAGGTTTGGGGGCATGTGAGGAAAAACGCTGTTACCCAGAGGGTGGTGATGGTCTGGAATGTGCTGTCTGGAAGGGTGGTGGAGGTGGGTTGCCTCACAACCTTTAAAAAGTACCTGGATAAGCACTTGGCACATCATAAAATTCAAGGGTATGGGTCAAGTACTGGTAAATGGGATTAGGTGGGAGGTCAGCTGTTTTTCGCGTGTCAGTACAGACTCGATGGTCCAAAGGGCCTCTTGTGCACTGTATGATTCTATGATTCTAGATACTCCTCAGGAGAGAAGTTTCAGTGTATGATGCAAAATAACTGGCATGACTGCATCCCCAGTTGAAAGGGTCTTTGTGGTGATGGTTGGGGTTCGTTGGGTGGCTTGATGCAAGGTTGTATATGCGGGAGTGCCGGTGACCAGGGCACACTTGCACCCTTCTCACAGAACCAGTGTGCCGCGGCACAGCAGTTGGGAATCACTACTCTAGTGACTCTATAAAGCAACTTGTGTCCTCTGCAATTACAACACAGTAGCTGCTGCAGGCCAGTGTCCTTTACTTAGCAAAAGTGCCCAAGCAAAAGTTCTACATATATCTCTTTATATGTCCAGCCAATGACATTATAAATTAACATTCTAAATAAAAATCTCTATAACAGAACTCTTACTGCCAAAGAAGGAAGCACATCTGTCCAGAGATTTCAGTTACCGCTCACACATTCTTGCTCCCTTTCACCACTCCATCCCTCTATTCTTCTTCCAGCATTAATAAAAACCTCAGACATCTGATTTTGTGTCAATATTTACATGGTGCTGCAAAAAGACAAAAAATACAGTTACAGATGAAAGAAATGTTGTTAGCCACTCAGTGCTCTGCCTGATGCAGTGCCCTGCACTCTAAGCCACATCTAGCCCCTGTGGCCTTTGTTGGGATGGAGGCAGCCTGTTCATTTCACCAGTCGATCTCCTCCAGTAGCCTGCACCTGAGTCACTTGCAGAGCAGTCCACATCACTGGGGCTGCTGCACAGATGGTCCCTCAAAGAGGACAGCAAGGCTGCAGATGATGATTATGCCTAGAATACAAGAATTGCAAGATCTGAGCAGCCACTTAACTCATCCACTACCCTACCCCTCAGTCACTTACCTGCTGCCCGACCACTCACTCACTTGCCTGCTCCCCTATTCTCTAACCCACCTGCCATTCTACGCTCTCACCCACTTACCTGCCACTCTATCTCCTCACCCACTTATCTTACACACTTACCTTCTATTTGTAGTTTCTCAAAGTGGCTTTGGGACATTTAAACTTACCAGAACATGGCAGCTAGTGCCATAAAAAGGGAACGTGGTTTCCCTGGACAATCCTGCATTACGAGGAAGGACTCCCAGAACAGGTACGTTCCGCAT
Source organism: Mustelus asterias (assembly GCF_964213995.1). Taxonomy (NCBI): domain Eukaryota; kingdom Metazoa; phylum Chordata; class Chondrichthyes; order Carcharhiniformes; family Triakidae; genus Mustelus; species Mustelus asterias. The sequence goes on along the minus strand of NC_135821.1, from coordinate 9,232,651 downwards.
TTCTGAGGAGACCCAGTTCAGAAGTCAGGGTGAGAACTGTGGAGCTCCAGTAAGTAAACACAAGTGGAGTGGCAATCTGATGGTAACTTCAGCCCAATGAATCCTAACATTTCTGATTTACATTTAGTCACGTTTATTTTTAATTGCATTTGTGACTGTAGTTCAAATAAAAATGAGTGTTTTGCTGATGAGTGGAAATATTACAAAGCTGAAGGTTATTGTCCTGAGGGGGTTGTGATTGTTCTTCTTTCACTGTCTTGCAGAGGCACTTCAGAAGGCAGTTTAAGAGGCAGGATGGTGTGGCTCTCGTATATCAGCCCAGACTGGGTAAGGACACCAAGTTTGCTTCTTAAAGGATATCATAGAAACCCTACAGTGCAGAAGGAGGCCATTCGGCCCATCGAGTCTGCAGTGACCACAATCCCACCCAGGCCCTACCCCCACATATTTACCCGCTAATCCCTCTAACCTACACATTTTAGGATTCTAAGGGGCAATTTTTAACCTGGCCAATCAACCTAACCCGCACATCTTTGGACTGTGGGAGGAAACCGGAGCACCCGGAGGAAACCCACGCAGACAACAGTGACCCGAGAATCGAACCCAGGACCCTGGAGCTGTGAAGCAGCAGTGCTAACCACTGTGCTACCGTGCCGCCCCTAGTAAACTAGTAAACATAGTAAACTAGTTGGAATTTTACAACAATCCAATAACTTCTTGATCACTTTTACCAATTCTATCGTTTTATTTTTCAGATTTTTTATTAACTTAATTGAAATTCTCAAATAAAAATTCTGTTTATCTCTCTCACAGATGCTGCCAGAGCAGCTGACAATTTCCAGCATCTTCTGTTTTTTATTTCAGATTTCCAGCATCTGCAGTATTTTATTTTCAGTGTCAAATTCTCGAAGGAAATTCCACCAATCAAGCGAAGTCAACCCTGAGAGTTCGAGGTCCTTATTTTTATCTGTCTACATGCCTGTGCTTCTTGTTATCCTGTCCCCCAGCACATTTAGAGACAATTCATTCAAATGAGTCAAAAATAAATTGGGAAGCATTTTCTGATATCGAGCTTCCATGGACATTTCTCAGGCAAAACCAAAGACCATCCTTAAGGAGCCTTCAATCGTTACCTGGCCAGTCCCAACTTCAGCGGAAGCGGATTAGTCGGATGGGGCAGATTCCTGTGATTCTATTGGTCTGCCAGGTTGTCAATCAATAATTAGGGGGTACTTCCGGTGCATATTGTTACATTGTGGCCGTGTTGGGAAATTAACAACAATGTAATTCGGCAGGGGATTGATCCTGGGGTTGAAACATAAAGGTTCATTTTCAATCATATTAACCTAAGTAGCTTTTTGTTTGCGTTCTAAAATCTAAATCCGTCTTTGAGATTAAGAAATAAGGAAGGGACGTAGACGATTTCCTTGTGTTTGTATGGTAAGTTCTACACACCCTGATCCTAGAATACTCTTTAGTTTTGTTGCCATTTCTCTAATATTTACAGTCAGTTTATCCCCACTATCACCCTCTGCTCACAGCAGATCGTGTAAATAGAGAATTATTTCAGGTGTGCAAATGTTTGTCACTTACAGCAAGTGAAAGAAATCTACTTCTTGTTGCATTATCATTCTCTGTCCAGCATTGGCAAGCCTTGTTCAATTCAGGTAAGCAAGCTTGAGTTTACAGGGATGTATTTGTAATTCTTAATACACTGCATCTGCTGTTCAAGATGCAGCCGTGTCTACTTTGGGGAGATCAAGCACAGATTGTGCGATCGCTTGCTGACAGCGTTTTTTAATTTATACAGCAGCTTCTAATGTTATGAAACATCCCAAGATAAAACAGAATTTGAACCCCAAAGAGATATTGTGACAAATATGTAAAATCTTGGTCAAAGAGGTAGGTTTAAAGGAGGAGGGAGGTGGAGGGATGTGTGGAGATAATTAGAGCTTAGAATCTAGGCAGCTGAAAGCTCAACAAATATTTAAAAACCAGGGGGAACAAGAGGCCCAAATCAGAGTGGTGCAGAGCTATTTGAGGGTTATAGCGCTAGAAGAAATTACAAAGTTAGAGAAGACTTTTACCAGGGTGGGATTTTAAAAACTGGAATGTTGCTGGACTGGGTAATAGAAGAATGGGATTTGATGTGCAGGAGTGTTCTGGATGAGTACAAGTTTACAGAAAGTGGAAGAAAGGATGGTTAGGAGTGTGTTGGAATAGTCCAGTCTGGGGTAACAAAGGCAGGGATGAGGGTTTCAGCAGCAGATAAGCTGATATGGGTAGAGTCAAGTAATATTACTTAAGTGGAAATAGTTGATGGACAGGAATGATATACCCTTTTGCCTTCCACTCATCAATCCTTTTGTCATTTAAATCACAGAATTGTTGCAGTTCAGAAGGAGGCCATTTGGCCCAATGCGTCTGCACTGGCTCTCCCAATGAGCAATTCCCTTAGTGCCATTCCACTGCCTTCTCCCAGTAACCCTGCATATTGTTCATTTTCAGATAATCTAATTCCTATTTGAATCTGCATCTAGCACACACTCAGTGCATCCCAGACCTTAACCAATTACTTCAGCTCTGTGCCCTATTGTTCTCGATCCTTTCACAATTGGGGATAGTTTCTCTGTATCTGCTCTATCCTGACCTCTTTGATTTTGAATACTTCTACCAAATCTCCTCTCAACCGTCTTTTCTCCAAGGAAAATTGTCCCAACATCATCTCATCCCTGGAACTGTTCCTGTGAATCTTTTCTGCACTCCACCCTATCACAGTTCTTATCCTTTTGTTCTGTGTTTAACTGCACCACTCTTCCCTACTTGCTATGTACTTTTCAAAAAAAAAGAATTTAGCTTCCAGTTCCAATGAAAGGTTATTTACAAGGGCTAGGGACCTTTGTCACTTTTCTTTGGCCAGCTGCACATTTACTGTTTATCACAGAACAAGGCCTTGTGTGGTCGCTTTCAGGCTGCTGCATGTTTGTCCAACTGCACAGCTTGGTAGGAGCATTGGTCATTGGCCTGAAACGTTTAACTAGTTGTTGTCTGACTTCATAGAATCCCGTAAGAAGTTTAACAACACCAGGTTAAAGTCCAACAGGTTTATTTGGTAGCAAAAGCCACACAAGCTTTCGGAGCTCTTAGCCCCTTCTTCAGGTGAGTGGGAATTCTGTTCACAAACAGAGCTTATAAAGACACAGACTCAATTTACATGAATAATGGTTGGAATGCAAATACTTACAACTAATCAAGTCTTTAAGAGACGAAACAATGTGAGTGGAGAGAGCATCAAGACAGGCTAAAAAGATGTGTATTGTCTCCAGACAAGACAGCCAGTGAAACTCTGCAGGTCCACGCAACTGTGGGAGTTACAAATAGTGTGACATGAACCCAATATCCCGGTTGAGGCCGTCCTCGTGTGTGCGGAACTTGGCTATCAGTTTCTGCTCAGCGACTCTGCGCTGTCGTGTGTCGCGAAGGCCGCCTTGGAGAACGCTTACCCGAATATCAGAGGCCGAATGCCCGTGACCGCTTAGATAGAATCCCTACAGTGCAGAAAGAGGCCATTCGGCCCATCAAATCTGCACTGACCACAATCCCACCCAGGCCGTATCCCAATCACCCCATGCATTTAGCCTAGCATGTCCTCCTGACACTAAGGGGCAATTAAGCATAGCCAATCCACCTAACCCGCACATCTTTGTACTGCGGGAGGAAACCGGAGCACCCAGAGGAAACCCACACAAACACAGGGAGAACATGCAAACTCCACACAGACAGTGACCCAAGCTGGGAATCGAACCTGGGTCCCTGGCGCTGTGAGGCAGCAGTGCTAACCACTGTGCCACCGTGCCGCCTGTCTGAGCTGTACCCTCTGGTTTGGAAATCCCACCCCTCATCGGTTCATGAGTCTCTCTTATTTCTTGGTGGCCAGAATTAGATGCATCATTCAAGTTGCGGCCTGACCAAACCAGGTCAGGGGTGGTTTTATGTTTGTTGTGAAATGTAGATTTAGTGATAAAGATTTACAGTTGACTTGCTGAAAGTTTTTGTTAAATTTGCAGTATTCTGGCTGACACTTTGACACCCAAGTGGCTTTGACTCTTGCTCTTTTAGGTGATCTCATAGAAACTTATAAAATTCTAACAGGGTAGATTCAGAAAGAATGTTCCCAATGGTGGGGGAATCCAGTACTAGGGGTCATAGTTTGAGGATAAGGGGGAAACCTTTTTGAACTGAGGCGAGGAGAAATTTCTTCACCCCCAGGATGGTGAATATGTGGAATTCACTACCACAGAATGTGGTTGAGGCCAAAACGTTGTCTGATTTCAAGAAGAAATTAGCTATAGCTCTTGGGGCTAAAGGGATCAAATGATATGGGGGAAGGGGGGGAATCAGGATATTGAATTCGATGAACAGCCATGATCAAAATGAATAGTGGAGCAGGCTCAAAGTGCCGAATGGCCTCCTGTTGCTTCTAGTTTCTATGTGAGTTGTCAGGCTTTGTAAAATTTCAGTTAAATTCAGAATCGGGAAACAGTGCAGTCACAGGAGTTGCTGTGACGTAGGAGCTCTGTTGGTTAACTGGAAAGGTTTTGTAATATATTTGTGGTTTCATGTTTGTTGTGAAATATACATTTTGTGATAAAGATTTACAGTTGTCTTGCAACCAGTTAACTTTTCTAATATGCATAACTAAGAGCTACTGTCCATTTAAAGGGATGGCTTCATCATGGTTAAGTATGAATCTGCAACAGTTCAGACAAAAGGAGCTAGGTCCAGCTCCGAAGCTGTGCTGAGTTAGCCAACTGTAAGGAGTCTAACAACACCAGGTTAAAGTCCAACGGGTTTATTTGGTAGCAAATGCCTCTAGCTTTCGGAGCGCTGCTCCTTCGTCAGGTGAGTGGAAGATCTGAGTTAGCCAAACCAGAACATGGGAAGTTACAATTGGTTTCCAGGTTTTGGAGGAGTGAATAAGCTGAGCTTTCTGCACCAGACTGCTGGATAGTAACTCTAGGACAGAAGTGCTTGCCTGGGGTTGCTGGATGAAAATTGAGTTTTTCAGTTGCCTGAGAGAGACAGTAACGCTGGCACAGATTTTGGTTTTGAAGTTCTAACTTGATTCTGATGCCTAAGCAGCTTTCTGGGGGAGAGTGTTTGGAATTTCCAATCCATGTGTTTCCTGATTGGCCTCGTTCTCATTTTAAGGTCTAACACAGAAGCACAACTCTCCAGATGCTAATGGCAGCACAGTGGTTAGCACTGCTACCTCACAGCGCCAGGGACCCGGTTCGATTCCCGGCTTGGGTCACTGTCTGTGTGGAGTCTACACGTCCTCCTCGTGTCTGCATGAGTTTACTCCGGGTGCTCAGGTTTCCTCCCACAGTCCAAAAGAAGTGTTGGTTAGACATATTGGCCATGCTAAATTCTCCCTCAGTGTAGCCGAACAGATGCCGGAGTGTGGCAACTAGGGGATTTTCACAGCAACTTCATTGCAGTGTTAATGTAGGCCTACTTGTGACACAAATAAATAAAATTTTAAACCCTTAAAAAATTTGAAACACGCAGCAGGTCAGGCAGAACTGAGAGAGAGAAATAAAAACAGAATAAATAAGTTGATGATCTTTCATCAGAGAATGTATCCTAATTAGGTTCTCTGGCCTTGGTGTACCTGTCCCTAGGTGATGGGCCAGGCTGCTCTTTCATTCTAGTAGGCAGAAGTGCTAACCACTGTGCTACCGTGCCATGTCTTCTTGCAGTGAAGGCCAGTATACAATCTGCCTTCCTAAGGCTGTAGCTGTATGCTTACTTTCAGTGATTTGTGAACTAGGATACCTAGGTCCTTTTGTATATTGACATTTCCCAATCTATCACCACTGATATAATATTCTGCCTTTCTGCTTCTCCATCCAAAGTAAATAACCAAAGTAAAATAAATGGGCGGCACGGTAGCACAGTGGTTAGCACTGCTGCTTCACAGCTCCAGGGACCTGGGTTCGATGCCCGGCTTGGGTCACTGTCTGTGTGGAGTTTGCACATTCTGCTAAAGTGCAAAGGCACATAATGCTAAAGTGCAAAGGGACTTGGGAGTCCTAGTCCAGGATTCTCTAAAGGTAAACTTGCAGGTTGAGTCCGTAATTAAGAAAGCAAATGTAATGTTGTCATTTATCTCAAGAGGCTTGGAATACAAAAGCAGGGATGTACTTCTGAGGCTTTATAAAGCACTGGTTAGGCCCCATTTGGAGTACTGTGAGCAATTTTGGGCCCCACACCTCAGGAAGGACATACTGGCACTGGAGCGGGTCCAGCGGAGATTCACACGGATGATCCCAGGAATGGTAGGCCTGACATACGATGAACGTCTGAGGATCGTGGGATTATATTCATTGGAGTTTAGGAGGTTGAGGGGAGATCTGATAGAAACTTACAAGATAATGAACGGCTTAGATAGGATGGACGTAGGGAAGTTGTTTCCATTAACAGGGGAGACTAGGACGCGGGGGCACAGCCTTAGAATAAAAGGGAGTCACTTTAGAACAGAGATGAGGAGAAATTTCTTCAGCCAGAGAGTGGTGGGTCTGTGGAATTCATTGCCACAGAGGGCTGTGGAGGCCGAGACGTTGAGCGTCTTCAAGACAGAAATTGATAAATTCTTGATTTCTCGAGGAATTAAGGGCTATGGGGAGAGAGCGGGTAAATGGAGTTGAAATCAACCATGATTGAATGGTGGAGTGGACTCGATGGGCCGAATGGCCTTACTTCCGCTCCTATGTCTTATGGTCTTATGGTGTCTGCGTGGGTTTCCTCCGGGTGCTCCGGTTTCCTCCCACAGTCCAAAGATGTGCGGGTTAGGTTGATTGGCCATGCTAAAATTGCCCCTTAGTGTTATGAGATGCGTAGGTTAGAGGGATTAATGGGTAAATATGTAGGGATATGGGGGTAGGGCCTGGGTGGGATTGTGGTCGGTGCAGACTCGATGGGCCGAATGGCCTCTTTCTGTACTGTAGGGTTTCTATGAACATTAAATTTATCCACATAATACTGCATCGGCCATGTAATTGACCACTCGCTCAACTTGTCTAAATAACTTTGAAACCTCATAACATTCTCTGCAATATTCACATTCCCACCAAGTTCCATGTCATCAACAAACTTGCAAATACTATTTTTGGTTTCCTCATCCAAATCTTTGATGTACATTCTGAGTAGCTGGGCCCCAAGTCCCGAGTCGCTGCCTGCCATTTTGAAAAAGACCCATTTACTCCTACTCTCTGCTAACTAATTCTCGATCCATGCCAATATATTGCCCCCAGTCCTATGCACTATAATGCACATTAACCTCTTTTATATGGGACTTTTATAAAAATATTACTGAAAATCCAAATACACCACCTGGTTCGCCCTTATCTCTTCTAATTATGTCCTCAAAATCCATGCTGACTTTGTCTAATGCGCTGTTCATATTTTCTAAGGGTCCTGTTATCATATCCTTTATAATACTCTAGCATTTCCCCTATTACTGATTCTGGGCTAACCAGTCTGTAATTCCCTGCTTGGGTAAGTCTTCTCTTCTGGCTGCTCACGTTTGCTTTTAAGTTATCGGCTAAAATGACCTAAGTAGATTTCTGTCCACCAAAGATGTTGCATTGGAGTTTCAAAGAATGAGAGGTGATTTTATTGAGACATTTAGGATTCTCAGGGGGCTTGACAGGGTAGATACTGAGAGGTTGTTTTCCCCTTGTCTAGGACCAAAAGCAGGATAAAGGGTACGGGGAAAAGGCAGGGAAGTGGAGTTGCGATGAGATGGAGATGAGTCATGATCATATAGAATGGTGGAGTGGGCTCGAAGGGCTGAATTGCCTACTCTTGCTCCTAATTCCTATGTTCCTATTACCTCAAAGTAAGGGGTCACCTATTCAAGCCAGAGATGAGGAGGAATTTCTTCTCCAATGGTGGTGAATCCATGAAATTCTTAGCTGGACCCTACGTGCCTGAGGTTATGTGTGTGTGTGGATCATGTCCCCAGTTTTGAATTTGAAGCACTGTTAATTAACAGCTAAGATATCCCAATACATTGTTTTGAACTGAGTCAAGGGGGAAGAGAAGGAGTTGGGAGACAGTCAGTTGAATTTGACACACAAGCAAAATACTGTGGATGCTAGAAATCTGAAATAAAAACAGAAATTGCTGGAAATACTCATCAGGTCCAGCAGAACTCTGCTGAAAGCTCACAGACTTGAAACGTTAACTGGTTATCTTTCCACGTATGCTGCCAGACCTGATTCAATTTGAATTTGTTTAATTAGAAATTGGAGGATCTCCTGAGTTATTGGAGAATCCTTTTTAGAACAACTATAAGACCATAAGACATAGGAGCGGAAGTAAGGCCATTCGGCCCATCGAGTCCACTCCACCATTCAATCATGGTTGATTTCAACTCCATTTACCCGCTCTCTCCCCATAGCCCTTAATTCCTCGAGAAATCAAGAATTTATCAATTTCTGTCTTGAAGACGCTCAACGTCTCGGCCTCCACAGCCCTCTGTGGCAATGAATTCCACAGACCTACCACTCTCTGGCTGAAGAAATTTCTCCTCATCTCTGTTCTAAAGTGATTCCCTTTTATTCTAAGGCTGTGCCCCCGCGTCCTAGTCTCCCCTGCTAATGGAAACAACTTCCCTACGTCCATCCTATCTAAGCCGTTCATTATCTTGTAAGTTTCTATTAGATCTCCCCTCAACCTCCTAAACTCCAATGAATATAATCCCACGATCCTCAGACGTTCATCGTATGTCAGGCCTACCATTCCTGGGATCATCCGTGTGAATCTCTGCTGGACCCGCTCCAGTGCCAGTATGTGCTTCCTGAGGTGTGGGGCCCAAAATTGCTCATAGTACTCCAAATGGGGCCTAACCAGTGCTTTATAAAGCCTCAGAAGTACATCCCTGCTTTTGTATTCCAAGCCTCTTGAGATAAATGACAACATTACATTTGCTTTCTTAATTACGGACTCAACCTGCAAGTTTACCTTTAGAGAATCCTGGACTAGGACTCCCAAGTCCCTTTGCACTTTAGCATTATGAATTTTGTCACCGTTTAGAAAATAGTCCATGCCTCTATTCTTTTTTCCAAAGTGCAACACCTCGCACTTACCCACGTTGAATTTCATCAGCCACTTCTTGGACCACTCTCCTAAACTGTCTAAATCTTTCTGCAGCCTCCCCACCTCCTCAATACTACCTGCCCCTCCACCTATCTTTGTATCATCGGCAAACTTGGCCAGAATGCCCCCAGTCCCGTCATCTAGATCGTTAATATATAAAGAGAACAGCTGTGGCCCCAACACTGAACCCTGCGGGACACCACTTGTCACCGGTTGCCATTCTGAGAAAGAACCTTTTATCCCAACTCTCTGCCTTCTGTCTGACAGCCAATCGTCAATCCATGTTAGTACCTTGCCTCGAATACCATGGGCCCTTATTTTACTCAGCAGTCTCCCGTGAGGCACCTTGTCAAAGGCCTTTTGGAAGTCAAGATAGATAACATCCATTGGCTCTCCTTGGTCTAACCTATTTGTTATCTCTTCAAAGAACTCTAACAGGTTTGTCAGGCACGACCTCCCCTTGCTAAATCCATGCTGACTTGTCCTAATCCGACCCTGCACTTCCAAGAATTTAGAAATCTCATCCTTAACGATGGATTCTAGAATTTTGCCAACAACTGAGGTTAGGCTAATTGGCCTATAATTTTCCATCTTTTTTCTTGTTCCCTTCTTGAACAGTGGGGTTACAACAGCGATTTTTCCAATCCTCTGGGACTTTCCCTGACTCCAGTGACTTTTGAAAGATCATAACTAACGCCTCCACTATTTCTTCAGCTATCTCCTTTAGAACCTCTAGGATGTAGCCCATCTGGGCCCGGAGATTTATCAATTTTCAGACCTGTTTGTCAGGTACCTGAATAGGTCAGAACTGTTTGACAATATCAAAGCAACTGAGAGTCATTTTAAAAGGATCAACTAGATTGATATTCCTGAAAGACCATTTACTATTTGTATTATTAGCTGGTTCTGAACAATTAAATCAGCGTTGTGGGTGAGTATTACACTGTTTTACTAATGATATTGCCTGCTTTTATTTTGTTCCAGTTGCTAGATTCACAGGAAGATGACAGAATATAAATTGGTGGTGGTAGGAGCTGGTGGTGTTGGGAAAAGTGCTCTGACTATTCAGCTGATACAGAACCACTTTGTAGATGAATATGATCCAACCATAGAGGTAAGACAAAAAGAAATTTTTTTTTAAAACTCTACCTTGGGGGCAAGTGGAATCTAGGCAATGAATGACTGACTGAGGAGCTGCCACATACAGATGGGGAAATGAATCATGTATTTAGCTTTAATATTTACTGTAATGTTTACCTTTCATCCCTAAAGAGCAGGTAGAGTAATACTGAAGATGGGTAATAAGTTATGTCATTAAGCACTCTTTTTCTCTCTCTCTCTCTTTCAACCTTTTCGCAGCCTGAGGGTGCATAGGTGAGACTTTTGTCTGCATCTGTAGCTAATTATTCCTGGAACAAGTCACCAGGGGCTTGAGCAGCACAATACCACATCAAGCATGGTCACAAACACACAAGTTAGTGTGGCCAATCCACCCGACCTGCATGTCTTTGGATTGTGGGAAGAAACTGGAGCACCTGGCAAAAAAATACACAGACACTGGGAGAATGTGCAAACTCCACCCGGACAGACACCCAGGCCGGAATTAAACCCAAGTCCCCGATGCTATGAGGCAGCAGTGCTAACCACTGAACCATCGTGCCACCCATTTAACATTCTAACCGCTATTGGTGGGCTGAATTTTTATTTAGTGATTTTTAATTTGGTTGCTTCAATTGATACTGATGGGCCAAACAAATATTCTGATTTTCTGCTGGACCTTTTTTAAAACATAAGCAGTGATTCATAGCTCGTGGCCAATCAGCTATTGCTTAAGAATTGGTTCAGGGCTTGATTAAAAATGGGAAATGAAGGAAGCATCTAAGATGCTTATGTTATAATAAGTGTTGAACTTACAATTAAAGTTAAATGGGAGACACACAGATGGGTCAAACATGAGTAATGCAATAATTTCTCCAGTATTTGTTATTGTTTATGTATGAGCTGGAGATTACATTTAAAATGCAGTCTGTAATGACTGGTGGCCCTGTCTTAATATTATTTACAAGAGGTGCACTCTTCATTGAAGCTTAATTACTGGTACACTCAATGGTTTGAAAGAAATGATCTAATGTGCAACTTGCAACCCTGAAAACATTAACTAGTGAAACTTACAGAATTTGTATCTTTGTCCCATGATGGAAGCGACTGCAATTAGTTTGCCAAGTGAGCAAATGAGAATATTTATTACTAAGACCACATAAGCTTTCAGCCCCCTGCTGATGCTAGTATCTATTTCTAGCCAAAACTGATGTCATTTGAGTTGCACTGAATATTCTCTGCATGCCGCACTGCTTGGGAAATTGTGCTCTGATAGTTGAACTGGTTAAGTCAGGGTAGTTAATCTTGTGTTTGAACCCGAAGGGCCTGTATTGCGCTGTAATGTTCTATGATTCCGATGAGTTATTTGTGCAGGGTGAATGTAGGGGTGCGATGGCAGAGTCAATACTCTGGGGAGATAGACAAGTAGACAGCAAGAAAATGGATGTTTAGTTCATCGATGACAACAAGTTTGCATTTATATAACACTTTTTAACATAAAATGCTATGTATCATTTCTAGACATGTAAGGAAAATAGACGTTCAGCCAAGAGAGAAAAGTTCAGGAGGGAGACCAAATTTTAGTCAGATAAATATTTTAACAAAACTCCTTAAGATTGAAGAGGGAAGTCGAGAGGCAGAAGGGGTTTAGGGATGCAAGTTCAAACATAGGATTTCGGTAGCTATAAGTATGGCTGTCAATGTTGTGGTGAAACAGGTGGGTGAGGTTCACAAGAAATAGTTGTAAATCGTAAAATAAATAGGCTTTTTGACTTAACCTATCTAATCTAATATTGATTGTTGACAATTTCTAGTTGAATCACAAACCCTGGGAGTTTGATTTCTCATTGTGTAAGAATATTTCTATTGCTAAATGTTCTAAATCTCTTGTGTTTAATCTTGTACTTATAGAACATAGAACATTACAGCGCAGAACAGGCCCTTCGGCCCACGATGTTGCACCGACCAGTTTAAAAAAAAAAAAACTGTGACCCTCCAACCTAAACCAATTTCTTTTCGTCCATGAACCTATCTACGGATCTCTTAAACGCCCCCAAACTAGGCGCATTTACTACTGATGCTGGCAGGGCATTCCAATCCCTCACCACCCTCTGGGTAAAGAACCTACCCCTGACATTGGTTCTATAACTACCCCCCCTCAATTTAAAGCCATGCCCCCTCGTGCTGGATTTCTCCATCAGAGGAAAAAGGCTATCACTATCCACCCTATCTAAACCTCTAATCATCTTATATGTTTCAATAAGATCCCCTCTTAGCCGCCGCCTTTCCAGCGAAAACAATCCCAAATCCCTCAGCCTCTCCTCATAGGATCTCCCCTCCATACCAGGCAACATCCTGGTAAACCTCCTCTGCACCCTCTCCAAAGCCTCCACATCCTTCCTGTAATGTGGGGACCAGAACTGCTCACAGTACTCCAAGTGCGGCCGCACCAGAGTTGTGTACAGTTGCAACATAACGCTACGACTCCTAAATTCAATCCCCCTACCAATAAACGCCAAGACACCATATGCCTTCTTAACAACCTTATCTACTTGATTCCCAACTTTCAGGGATCTATGCACACATACACCTAGATCCCTCTGCTCCTCCACACTATTCAAAGTCCTCCCGTTAGCCCTATACTCAACACATCTGTTATTCCTACCAAAGTGAATTACCTCACACTTCTCCGCATTAAACTCCATCCGCCACCTCTCGGCCCAACTTTGCAACCTGTCTAAGTCTTCCTGCAAACTACGACACCCTTCCTCACTGTCTACCACACCACCGACTTTGGTGTCATCAGCAAATTTGCTAATCCACCCAACTATACCCTCATCCAGATCATTAATAAATATTACAAACAGCAGTGGCCCCAAAACAGATCCCTGAGGTACACCACTTGTAACCGCACTCCATGATGAATATTTACTATCAACCACCACCCTCTGTTTCCTATCCGCTAGCCAATTCCTGATCCTCTTTCTAGATATTTCTAGATATTTCAATTAATAGGATTACTAGTAAGGAATCAGTGTTGAGGAGTTTGTAGGGCTGGAGGAGTTTATGGAGATAGCAAGAAGTAATGAAGATAAGAATTTTAAAATTGAGGAATGCAATAATTGCAGGGTGGGTAAGATACAACAAGCTTTGCAAATCGCTAAATTACAATTTTAAAAACATTTTGTGGTGTCGTACCCAGATGCTGGGAGTTTGATCTTACCTGGGAGAAGATGTTTCCCAACAAGAGCAGGCAGCTTCTTAACAACAAGCCCGAGTGGCACTGAGAAAGATCTAGTACTCTGACACCTGCACAACTTTAGTCTGGGAATGGACATAACATGGAAATAACTGGGGAAGAAATTTCATGAAAGGGATCCTGGAAAATGTTTGAAAATTTCAAACACAAAAGAGACTCCAGTTGAGATGGTCAAAATTGTGGACTTCTTTCTAACTCCTCTCAACAATTTTGATTGGTTTTGTTTAGCTTGGGCGCTATTAATTGGGCAAGGTGAGGCAAATGGGAGTCAGATAGTGGTAAGAAATATAATTATGCTTGATTACACCTTTGTTTTAATTCTTCCCTTGTATAGGATTCCTACAGGAAACAGGTGGTTATTGATGGGGAAACATGTTTATTAGATATTCTGGACACAGCGGGTCAAGAGGAGTACAGTGCTATGAGGGATCAATACATGCGAACAGGCGAGGGCTTTCTCTGCGTCTTTGCTATCAATAATACCAAATCCTTCGAGGATGTCCATCTGTATAGGTTAGTATTTTATGTAAGATTCAGAAAAGAAGAAAATTGACACCAGATTTGTATCTTCAACCCAAACACAACCAAGAAATACATTGTTTTGTAAAGCGCACAACAAAAGGTTGGGGAATATTGAAGTTTAAACTCTTTTTTAGTCTTATGGTATTCCCTATTCTTAAGATTAACTCTGTCATTTGTTGAAGTACACACTTGACTATCAAGTAAATTTGAGTCAAAGTTCCCATTTTCAGTAGTGGGGAAAAATAAACTTTTTATTCAAGGTTCACATAGATGAACATTTTGCAAAGGATTTCAAACTTTGGAACAAAGAGAATGAAAAAAATTACTCCCAAAACAACTTTTATTAGGGGTGGGCTAAATGGAACTGAACTTGTTCTGATTGGAGAAACTGTGAAAAACATAGAGCGGGATTTTCCGGCCACGCTCACCCCGAAACCAGAAAATCCCGCTCGAGGTCAACAGACCTTTCCATGGTGCACCCTCCCAGCCCACCACCCCCCCCACCACCCTCCCAGCCCACCACAATTCCCGTGGCGTGCGGGACGGGACAATTCGCCTCATAATCTAGGAATATAGGAACACTCAGTGAGATCATGGTTGATTTGCAACCTATTTCCATATACCCATGTTTGCCCTATATCCTTACTACTTTTTATTAACAAATGTCTGTCAATATCATTTAAATTTATAAGTGAACAAACATCAATTGCTATTTGTGGAAGACAAACGACTACCATTCATTATATGTAAACGTTTTTCCTACTTTCATTCATGAACAGTCTGGCTTTAATTTATTTGACTACTCCCCAACCAGCAGATCCTTTCTAAGGTGTAGTGCTCAGAATTGCTCATATTACTCATGGTAAGTTATTACAAACCCAGGGCTTTGTAAAGCTTAAATATTACTTCTACTTGCTGTACTCTGAAAAATCCTGATCTAGAGGACCCAAGTGGGGGCTGTGACCTGCACATGAGTCATGGGAATTTTGCAAACGGGACGTCAGATATCCTGTTTTTAAAAAAAAAAACCTGGGATGTTCTGTGGTCCTTTTCAAAACATCACGAGATGTTTTGTGATCCAAGTGGGATGTTCTGTTCACAGTGGTTAGCACTGCTGCCTCACAGCGTCAGGGACCCGGGTTCAATTCTGGCCTCAGGTCGCTGTCTGTGTGTGGAGTTTGCACATTCTCCCCGTGTCTGCGTGGGTTTCCTCCAGGTGCTCCGGTTTCCTCCCATAGTCCAAAGAGGTACGGGTTAGGTTGATTGGCCATGCTAAATTGACCTAATGTCACTGGATTAGCAGGGTAAATGTGGGGGGTTAGGGGAATAGGGCCCGGTGGGATGTGGTTGGTGCAGACTTGTTGGGCTGAATGGTCCCCTTCTGCATTGTGGGGATTCTATGGATTCAACGATAGTGCGCATTTTGTAGAAAGCGGTATGACAACGAGAATCTCTCGACTCACACGATGACATAGCCAGCATGAGGAGGAAAAGCTTAAAATTGCCTGATGCAATTCAAGTTTGGTGCACTTTATGAAAGGAAAAGATAAGGTGTATGTTTAAATGTACAGTAAATCCCATTTAGATTGCAACTGTAGTGCAGCTTGCCTGGTCACTGGGTTAAGAGGGGTGTCGATTTTGTAAAAGTGGGCCATCGAGGGGGGAGAAAAAAGATTGAAAACCACTGATCTCGATGTAAAGACCTTTTTGTGTAGGCTGTTGATGACATTTGATCTAAGGATCCACTGCTTTCAGCTTTTCACCATGTTGAAAATATTCTGTTCTATCCGTTTGGGGCCAAAATGTATGCTGTTTTCCTTACTTGAAATCTTATTAAACACAGTTTTCCCTATTCATTTAATCTCAATAGCTTGTAATTTTATGCTCCCATCTATGTTGCTTGAATTGTCATTATCTCTGTCATCAGTAAATTTGGATATGTTGCTTTCTATTCCATTATCTAAAACATAAACATGGGAATAGTTAAGGCCCAAACACAGATCTTTGTGAGAAAATTACCTGCCTGTTGGGGGTGGCACGGTAGCACAGTGGTTAGCACTGCTGCTTCACAGCTCCAGGGTCCCGGGTTCGATTCCCGGCTCGGGTCACTGTCTGTGTGGAGTTTGCACATTCTCCTCGTGTCTGCATGGGTTTCCTCCAGGTGCTCCGGTTTCCTCCCACAGTCCAAAGATGTGCGGGTTAGGTTGATTGGCCAGGTCTAATTGCCCCTTAGAGTCCTGAGATGCGTAGGTTAGAGGGATTAGTGGGTAAATAAGTGGGGGTAGGGCCTGGGTGGGATTGTGGTCGGTGCAGACTCGATGGGCCGAATGGCCTCCTTCTGCACTGTAGGGTTTCTATGATTTCTATGTTATCCCAACACTGAGTCTATCCATTCCGCCCATTGGGAAAAGTTTCATTGAGGTATCTGTAATGCTCGCATCTTTTTAAAATCCTGATTATTTGTCATTCTTTATTGCCATTATTTTCTTCATTACAGGTAGTTTGCTTGAATGGCCTAAGGTATTCAAAATGCTACAAAGCACATTGACGGAAGTAGATTTACTTTTAAACTCAAAGCGTAATTGTACACAAAGCATAAAGAGACTATAGATTGGTGGAAATATTTTTGATGTGGAGATGCCGGCGTTGGACTGGGGTAAACACAGTAAGAAGTCTTACAACACCAGGTTTAAGTCCAACAGGTTTATTTGGTAGCACAAGCCACTAGCTTTTGAAGCGCTGTTCCTTCATCCCACTCACCTGATGAAGGAGCAGCGCTTCAAAAGCTAGTGGCTTGTGCTACCAAATAAACCTGTTGGACTTTAACCTGGTGTTGTGAGACTTCTTACTGGAAATATTTTTCCCAGAGTCTGCAACAGGTGCTCATCAAACAACCTTGCTTTTTATCCACCACTCATTTGGACATCTGAAATAGAGTATACAAAAGCCCATTTTCCCCCCTCAATTTGCTCTTTAGTTCCTTACTCCCTTTCTTATGAGGTGCAGATTGTTGTTAGAGTATGGTACCACAGATCCCTGTCCTGTCTGCAGTTGCTCACCCAAAGAAATATTGTGTAAGCCCTGACAGTGATTGTGCTCAGACTATTTAATCATGGAAACATGGACCAACTCAATTCTCTCCTCAGTGTCCATCCACAAAGACATGTACTTTTTATGCTGCAGTAGAGAGGAAAAAAGATTTCCCCCATCAATTTTGTGGTGCCAAGGCCAATTGTAGCACTGCAATTATTTTCTAGCTCAGCACAGGCTAGGGATCAACCTGGGAATTTTCTTGTGTCTGGGTCTGAACTGCATTGGGGTTGCCAACTAAGCCATTGCAGGATCTAGTGTTTGTTGCTTTTCTTGAGTGATAAAACATACTTGTGCAAGTGATTGTAAAATATATGGTTTATAGTGATAAAAAGTAAAGCTGCCATAGGCTCCTCAAAGGGGAGAGAGTTAACTGGTAGTTATTTAACCTGAGGCTCACCGCACCTTTGTCGAGGGGCAAGGTTCAGAAGGCAGGCTTTCATGAATAACCTCAGCCGGTATGGGAATTGAAGCCGTGCTGTTGGTGCCACTCTGCATCATGAACCAGATGTCCAGCCAACTGAACTAACACGCCCCTGGTTTATAGTAATATGGTACTGATTAACCTATATTTTGGTGTATTTGCTCCAAATGTACTTGAAAAGAGGAAGCATCCAGTAGCTGTTTTATTAACTGTTAGTTTAATAAACCGAATGCAAAAAAATTCCATAAACTTACCTTTTATCTTCTACAGAGAGCAAATTAATCGAGTGAAAGACTCCGATGATGTTCCCATGGTATTGGTTGGAAATAAGTGTGACCTGCCATCACGGACAGTGGACACAAAGCAAGCACAGGAACTAGCAAAAAGTTATGGAATCCCATTCATAGAAACTTCAGCCAAAACAAGACAGGTACAAAGCCATTTTTGTGTGAGGGTGGGAGTAGGTGGGTGCATTCAAATTAGGAACAGGAGTAGGCCATTTGGCCCCTTGAGCCTGCTCTGCCATTCAATAAGATCGTGGCTGGTCTGATTGTAACTTCAATCCCATATTCCTGCCCATGCCCGATAACCTTTCACTCCCTTGGTAAACAAGAACCTATACAGCTGTTTTAAAAATATTCAAAGACTCTGCTTCCACTGCCTTTTAGGAGGAGAGTTCCAGAGACTCACCACCCTTAGAAGAAAATTCTCATCTCTGTCTTAAGTGAATGGCTCCTTATTTTTAAACAGTAACCCCTAGTTCTAGATTCTTTGACAAGAGGAAACATCTTCTCCACATCCACCTTGTCAGTACCCCTCAGGAAATGTTTTAATCAAGTTACCTCTTATACTCTTCTAAACTGTAGTGGATACAAACCTAATCTCTCCAATCTTTTCTCCTAAGGCAGCCCACCAATTCCTGATATTAGTCTAGTAAACTTTCTCTGAACTGCTTCTAATGCATTTACATCTTTCCTTAAGTAAGGAGATAGCCATGATGTGGAGTTGCCGGCGTTGGACGAGGGTAGGCACAGTAAGTAGTCTCATAACAGCAGGTTAAAGTGCTATCAAATAAACCTGTTGGACTTTAACCTTGTGTTGTGAGACTACTTTCTGTCAGTAAGGAGACTCATCCTGTACACACTACTCCACACTATGCCAATGCCCTGTACAACTGAAGCAAAACCTCCCTACTTTCGTAATCAATTACATTCACAATAAATGACAACATTCTATTAGAACATAGAAAAGCTACAGCACAAACAGGCCCTTCGGCCCACAAGTTGCGTCGAACAATTTCCTTACCTTCTCGGCTTATCTATAACCCTCTATCTTACTAACCTCCATGAACCTATCCAAAAGTCTCTTAAAAGACTCAATCGAATCCGCTTCCACCACCACTACCGGCAGCCGATTCCACGCACCCACCACCCTCTGAGTGAAAAACTTACCCCTAACATCGCCTCTATACCTACTCCCCAGCACCCTAAACCTGTGGCCTCTCGTGACAACCATTTCAGCCCCGGGTAAAAGCCTCTGAGAATCCACTCTATCAATACCTCTCAACATCTTAGACACTTCTATCAGGTCACCCCCTCATCCTTTGCCTCTCCAAGGAGAATAGACCTAGCTCTCTCAACCTATCCTCTTAAGGCATACCACTTAATCCCAGCAACATCCTCGTAAATCTCCTCTGCACCCGTTCTATGGCTTCCACATTCTTTTTGTAATGAGGTGACGAGAACTGGGCACAGTACTCCAGGTGGGGTCTGACCAGGGTCCTATACAGCTGCAGCATTATCTCCCGATTTCTAAACTCGATTCCTCTATTGATGAAGGCCAGTATTCCATACGCCTTCTTAACCACAGCCTCTACCTGCGACGCCACTTTGAGCGTCCTATGAACCCGGACCCCAAGATCCCTCTGTTGTTCCACACTGCCAAGTGTCTTACCCTTAATATTATATTCTTCCATCCTATTCGACCTGCCAAAATGAACCACCACACACTTATCTGAAACCATAGAAACCCTACAGTGCAGAAGGAGGCCATTCGGCCCATCGAGTCTGCACCGACCACAATCCCACCCAGGCCCTACCCCCACATATTTACCTGCTAATCCCTCTAACCTACACATCCCAGGACTCTAAGGGGCAATTTTTAACCTGGCCAATCAACCTAACCCGCACATCTTTGGACCTATCTGGGTTGAAGTCCATCTGCCACTTCTCCGCCCAGTCTTGCATCTTATCTATGTCTCGTTGCAACTGCTGACATCCCTCTACACTATCCACAACACCTCCAACCTTTGTGTCATCAGCAAACTTGCCAACCCATCCTTCCACTTCCTCATCCAGGTCGTTTATAAAAATCACAAAGAGCAAGGGTCCCAGAACAGATCCCTGGGGCACCCCACTGGTGACTGACCTCCACTCTGAAAAAGACCCATCTACAACCACTCTTTGCCTTCTGTGGGCTAGCCAGTTCTGAATCCACAAAGCAACGTCCCCTTGTATCCCATGCCCCTTCACTTTCTCCATAAGCCTTGCATGGGGCACCTTATCAAACGCCTTACTGAAATCCATATAAACCACATCTACCGCTCTTCCCCCGTCTAAGTGTCTAGTCACGTCTTCAAAAAACTCAATCAGACTCGTAAGGCATGATCTGCCTCGGACAAAGCCGTGCTGGCTACTTCTGATCATACTATTCCTTTCCAAATGTTCACAAATCCTGCCTCTCGGGATCTTCTCCATCAACTTGCCTACCACTGAGGTTAGACTCACGGTCTATAATTTCCTGGGCTATCTCTTCTCCCTAGCTTTGCTAATTACGTGCTGTACCTGTATACCTTTTGTGATTCATGCAGTTGGACACCCAAATCCCTCTGCAATTTCTCACTATTTGAAGAAGCATTTTTATTCTCCCTGCCAATATGGACAATTTCACATTTTCCCACATTATACTCCAGTCCTTTTGTAGCCTCCTTACATTCTCTTCACAATTTACTTTCCTACCTATCTTTGTGTTATCAGCAAATTTAGCAACCATACTTTCATTCCCTTTTATGCAAATAGTTTACATAAATTGTAAAACGTTGTGGCTTGAGCACTGATCCCTATGGCATTTGTCACATCTTGCCGACCAGAAAAAGGCCCATTTATGCCAACTCTGTTCCCTGTTAGCTTGCCAATCTTCAATCCATGCTAATATGTAACCCCCTACACAATGAGCTTTTATATTGCGCAATAACCTCTAGTGTGGCATCTTATTAAATGTCTTCTGGAAATCGAAATATAATACATTCACCAGTTCCCCTTTATCCCAGCACGTGTCTTCAACAAAGAAACCCAATAAATTGATTAAATATGATTTCCCTTTCACAAAACCATGTTGACTCTTCCTGGTTGCCTTGAATTTTTTCCCAAGTGACCTGCTATAACATATTTAATAATGGCGTCTAACATTTGCTTTCTTTGTCCCTCCCTTTTTGAAAAAGGGAGTTACATTTGCTATCTAATGGAATGTTGCCTGAATCTATGGATTTTTGGGAAATTAAAACCAGTGCATCAACTATCTCATTAGCCATTTGTTTCAAGACCTTAGGGTGAAGTCCATCCAGACCAAGGGATATGCCATCTCACAGACACATTTGTTCAATGCCACTTCCCTGGTGAAAGTGTGTGTACAAGAAAAAAATCAAGTACTATGTCTATGGTCAATGATAAATATTTTCCTTCCTTTCTCCTGTGCTGGAGACCTTGATGCCACTGCATAACTTAAATTGTGCTGATGCTCCTCTGAATTGATAATTAGTAAATCTCCTGTAGCCATTCTTACATTTAGGTTTGACATCTGGTTTCCAGTAACCAAGTGCTTTAAAGTGACTGGTCCAGTTTTCCTGGAATCTTTTCTATTTGCTCCAACCAATACTTTTTAATTTTATGAGACCTGCAGTAGTGCTGCTGAGCTTCCATTGTGCAGGATTTGTACAGTTGGCTACAAAGTAAGTATCAAACTGATAGGAACTAAAATCGCCTGCTAAATCTGGTTTGACTCAATCAACTGAGAGGGACTTGAGCATCAAGAACTCAATGGCAATAGTGCAGTGTAAAAAGCACTACTTAAAAGAATGGCCATTTCTCTGCCCCTCACCTTGAACCTATGTCCCTTTGTGACTGACCCTTCAACGAAGGGCAACAGCTGCTCCTTATCCACTGTCCATTCAGCCCATTGAGTCGGCACCGACTCTCTGAAGAGCATTTTACCCCCATAACCCCGTACATTTACCATAGCTAATCCATATAACCTGCATATCTTTTGACTGTGGGAGGAAACCCACGTAGACATGGGGAGAACGTGCAAACTCCACACAGTCCTCTGTGGTAAAGAATTCCACAGATTCCGCAACCACTGAGTTTTCTGCTGGACCTGGCTTTGCATGGCGGTTTCCAGATGGCCTGGAGAGAACCTGCAGTGAGGCATTGCTAAACCATGGGGCTGCTTGTTATCTTCTCTTTGAGACATCACTCTAAATTAGCAGGTGATAGGAGCAGTTGTAGTTATCCAGGGGAAAGGGAGAAGATGGGAGCAGCAGTTGAGGTTATCAAGAGAAGAAAGATGAAGGATAGCAACACTTGAGGTTATCAAGTGGGGGCAGCAGCTGTGGTCTCAAGATGTCCGTTCACAGAACCAGACTAATGTCTCTGGCTTGCAGAGAAAGAATATATGTCTGGGGTGTCCTTTAAATTTGGCACCTGAATCTTCAGCCCCGAGAGATAATGGTTGGGCTATGAACCTTCTGCCTGCACCCCTGCATAACTGGCTGGATACCTCCACCATAAATATATAATTGGTGGACCACCACATCATTGCATGTGGCCAGCCAACCCACACACTTGCTGTCCAAGCATTCATATTCCAAAATTCTGGTTTACATTTTTCCACCTGTCTACCCATTCTGCTAATCTGCCTATATATCTTGTCTTTTATAATCATCCTTGCTGTTGCCAAACCTATTCCTTTTGTACTCAGCAAATGTCGCATTTCCTATACCCAAGTCCGCAATGAGGCAACCTTGGGTTTTGGTAACCCTGCTTATTGTCAGGTTACAGGTTCAAGCCCTGTTCCAGACTGCCCCAGACAAGATCAAATAACTGTTCCAGCCTCTGAACGTTAGGTTGACATTAAGCAGGATTGTGTCCAATTGAAGTAATTTCCTGCCACTGCTAATCCCTGCACTGTTTTATATCTTGCGGATCTCCTGGTCAGGAGGGGTAATGTATCATTTGCTGGATGTAAATAGGAACATAAGAACATAAGAAATAGGAGCAGGAGTAGGCCATCTAGCCCCTCGAGCCTGCCCCGCCATTCAATAAGATCATGGCTGATCTGACGTGGATCAGTACCACTTACCCGCCTGATCCCCATAACCCTTAATTCCCTTACCGATCAGGAATCCATCCATCCGCGCTTTAAACATATTCAGCGAGGTAGCCTCCACCACCTCAGTGGGCAGAGAATTCCAGAGATTCACCACCCTCTGGGAGAAGAAGTTCCTCCTCAACTCTGTCTTAAACCGACCCCCCTTTATTTTGAGGCTGTGTCCTCTAGTTTTAACTTCCTTACTAAGTGGAAAGAATCTCTCCGCCTCCACCCTATCCAGCCCCCGCATTATCTTATAAGTCTCCATAAGATCCCCCCTCATCCTTCTAAACTCCAACGAGTACAAACCCAATCTCCTCAGCCTCTCCTCATAATCCAAACCCCTCATCTCCGGTATCAACCTGGTGAACCTTCTCTGCACTCCCTCCAATGCCAATATATCCTTCCTCATATAAGGGGACCAATACTGCACACAGTATTCCAGCTGCGGCCTCACCAATGCCCTGTACAGGTGCATCAAGACATCCCTGCTTTTATATTCTATCCCCCTCGCAATATAGGCCAACATCCCATTTGCCTTCTTGATCACCTGTTGTACCTGCAGACTGGGCTTTTGCGTCTCATGCACAAGGACCCCCAGGTCCCTTTGCACGGTAGCATGTTTTAATTTGTTTCCATTGAGATAGTAATCCCATTTGTTATTATTTCCTCCAAAGTGTATAACCTCGCATTTCTCAACGTTATACTCCATTTGCCATATCCTCGCCCACTCACTCAGCCTGTAAAAGCAGTGGAAAAAGTGGCTATCCTCATGCTACTGGGCATGGAAGAAAATATACCCCAGTATTAACTACTATAGTTTGCCATTTTTAACCCTCCTTTAATCCAAGCAGTGGGCTGTGTATTTATATACTCAACTGTATTGTAACTAAGAACCTGTTTTGTAAGCCTTGTTTTGTTTCTTGTCCACCTCGTAATTCACATCCTTGCAATTCCAGGGCGTGGAAGACGCATTCTATACACTGGTGCGAGAAATTCGCAAATACAAAGAGAAGATCAGTAAAAATGGTAAAAAGAAGAAAAAGCCCTCCAAAAAAAAGTGCATAATTCTTTAATAATGTGCAAGACTTGTGATCCAAAACTCCAAAGACTGTATATCAGAGAAGGGAGAAAACAAATTGGAGCATAATATCTCCTCCCCACTGAAAGTGAACAAGTGCAGAAAAAAAACAGAAAACTAGAAATGTTGCGGTTTTTGCTTTTTAAACATCCAGGTTCTCATTAATGTTGCAATTTATTTACAGTATGAAACAAAAATATAACCTGTGTGGAACTATTCAGCTTTTGCAATGTCACATGGTGGTGAATATCTCAACACTGCCATTTTTAATTGGGACATTAAACATCTGTGAGAAAATCAGAACACTGGAATCCAAAGCCAACATAAAAAGCTGATCTTCCTAATTATATAGAAAACATGTACCCTGCCCCACTATCTTTGCAGATTCCAAACTTTTAACACAATGCAAGTTAAAAGATGGCTTAGACAGTTTCTACTATGGTCTGAAGGTCTTATTAAGAAAACAAACGTTAAGTAAACTCTTTGCACAATGCAGTGCATTAATTTCTTCTTTCAGAAGCAATCAGTGGCAGATAGTGAGCATTACATCATTTTAGTCTGCTGGTCTAAACACTCATTCTCTCCCATCCCATCATATTATTTAGCACCTGCTACCCCCCACAACAGATTCCACATAAACAAGCCTTGCATATTAATTGTGCTGATGCTATTGAGGGATATTAAATAGCTATGAAGTTTAATACAAATATGGTGAGAGCTAAATATCTTAGTTTTCATGGGTACGATTTGGATATCCAGTAATTTAAAAAGAAACTGCAGTCTGATTTCAATGCAGACAGGTAGTAGATGTGTAAGTATATGTGGCTGTTTTTATGTATTTGTGCCAAATTTGTGAGCTGATTCAAAATGTTCTGGAAGATGGCTGGCTAGAAGATGCAGAGTTGGACTTGGAACTCCAAAGGGCCCTAGACGTAGCTGATCTTCATTCCTGCTAATTGCCATTGAGCAAGATTCACAGATCTCCCACTTGGATCAGTCAGTAGAACGCTGCATCAAGGCATACTCCCTCCAAAAACACGGGAGATGTAGGTCCATTCAGCAACATTTCTTTCTACAGATGCACAGCAACTGAAAACTGTTCAAATTGCTGTTAATGATGGGTATAAAGTCTGAGACCTAAAATGTTCCTTCTTTTCAAAGGAGACATTATTATAGTGGGGGATAGCAATGGACAGTTCTACTTAAACATAGAGGACATATAAATGCTCAAATAACTGGTGAACAGCTTTTCGCATACCTTTAACCTCTACAAACGTAATAAAGCCATTTAAGATCAAACTGAACAAGATCCTTGTAAGAACATTCGACAAATGTTCCAATTTATTAATTCACTTTAACTTCACCCAAAAATAATCAATAACTTATTTAGTAAATGTAAGTGATGCTTCACGAGAAGAAATACCTAATCTTCATGACAAGTCGCAGTCTTTGATCTCTTTGACCATGTATCCGTGTGAGGTGGAGAGCCAAAGAACTGGGAACTCAGTTTTTTAGAAAGTACATAGTGGAGGTGGGGAAATCACTTCCGACTGTTTGGCTGAACTTTTCAATTTACCAAATAAATTCCCTTTTGTATAACTGCATAACTAGTAACTCAATGAAAATCTGCAATTGTTCTTCATCCTGAGCAAAAATATAGTTGCTGTAGCCAATGGGGTATCTATAAACTCCGATTGTAAAAGATGTGATGTTGTGTCTCCTCCATTTGTGCATTAAATAATAATTATTGTGCAACTCTGGTCATCCCCTCCATATCCACTATATTGTCTGTAACTTGTTACTTAGTGTATCAACCATGTGATTTGTTCCTCATTTAATCTACCAATGGGCATAATACACGTGTGACTGTAGAATAATCAATTTATTTCACAGGCATCTGATGACAAGTGGCAAAAGATATATTGGGTGAAATTTTCCTAAACAGAAGGTGGGTCTTGGGTGTGTGTGGGGACTTAACTAAATTCCCTAAAATTGAGCCTGCTCCCTCGGATCTGTCAGAAAATCAAGATAATTAAGAACTGTTTAAACCATACTCTGGGTTTAACAGCAAGGGCACCTGCTGCCTAACATCACAGGAAGGTCAACCAGGTGAGTGCTTAGCAGAAAAAAACTTGCACACTAAAATTGACAATGCTGATGAGGCTTTAATTGGTGAAACTGAAGAGCTCCAGCCAAGACCCAAGTGAGTGACTATTGTTCATAGCACCTCAACACTGAGAGAATGCTATTACTGCTTGACTGGTGATTTCCAACTTCTTGGAAGACATTTATCCAGCATTTCAGTCATCTTCAGCCACATGTACCTGCTCCCAGCCTTCAGAACAGTATAGGAGCAGCTTATGTAGCTCCACCTTGCAACTCTGATGAAGGAAGCAGGAGCAACATGATCCTCCACAGGGCAGAAAGAATAGATATTCAGATCCTGCTGGAAGGAAGGGGGGCCCGCAATACAAGGTATACAAGCAGAGGTTCCTTTCCCTCAACGTTTCAGAGCAGCAGTGCCTCAGATTCTCAAGGCAGGATGCTACTGATATCTTCAGCCTCCTGGAACAAGACCCCTTCTGAGTGCAGCATGTGGAAAGTGCCTGATAAGCTGTGTCACTGGAGAACCATTCCCCCAGCCTCACCTTCTGGGTCTCTGCCTCTTGCTGCAGTGTGGTATTTGTGTTTATAATGGCTTGTATGGAGAGGAGGCAATTACAACATATTTAGAAGGTGACTGTGAGACATGGGTGTGTGAGGGAAATAAGTGTGAGCATTGGCTGCTCAGATGGTGATGTAAGGTGCCTTTGAGGAGAGGACCCGAGGAGTGCTGTGCAGGAGACTGCTGGGGAAGAATGTGTGGGGCTCAGCCACTGGAAGTGTTATGCCATTCATACCCTTATGAGACCCTGGATTTTCTTGATGTACTCTCCAAATTCAGGAGATATTGCTGTTGACTTCCTCAGCCACTTCAATCTATGCCTGCTTGGTTTGAGAAACTGGCCTCTTCCTCCCTTCCTGCGGAGGTTCTAACCTCACTTCAGTTTCTCAGACCCCATAATAAGACCTCCAGGTAGGAGTGACACTCCAGAGCCTTCCTGTGGTTGTTGAAGCCTCAAAAATCCAGATGTTGGTAAGCCATTTTAAACCATGCTGTGGTTCTCTTAATTAGAAATACTTGGTGATAAAATGGACGCATCATTCTGCCTACCTTTCATGTTTGGCTAGGAAACCTGCAGGTGGGATACCAATGCATGGATCAATTAAAGAGTTTGAACAAAACTCGCTTTAGGTATCAACCAGGTTATTGACCCATAAAATGATGTTGCTGTTTGGCCAGGAACTCATTTGGGAAAATTCCACCTATTGATCCAGTCAAGTCTTTCATTCTAACTCGATATCTGATTTTTAAACAGTCTAAATTTAGATCCAAATTAGTCTATGCCCTAATGTGAAGTTATTTTGAGAATATGATATCCATAGACACATTGAAACCCAGTTAAATCACTTTATGAAGATGGTGCTGTGGTAAGTTATTTGGATAACATGAGATATTTCTTTTGTCTTGATATGATGTGATTGAAAAGGCGATGTTTAATGAATTGTCGCTAATGAAAAACCTTACAATGCATTTTGCCAATTTATGGAGACTTCATAACATGTTGTAAAGAATTTCAATTTTTGGTCCTCTGCCACCATTCACTCAATTATATTATTTGTAACACAAGTGAAATATCTGTTTAAATCTCATTTTATTTCGCACTTAAACAGATTAGAGGTGCCAACAGCCTGGACTAAATTACTTTGTATATCCTTGTGGTGGTAGATTTCTATATCGTTTGATTTACTCTTTCCCAAAAAACAGATGAACAATAGTTTAAGTTGGCTTTGCCATACTGTAATGGATTCCCCTCTCCCCGAGGAAAAATAATTTGGATTTTTAGTGGTTTATTGCATTTTAAAATATTTCAGAGCTAATGAGAGTTTTGAAGTACTATTGTTATGGCAGCAAAGCTAGCAATTTTCCCAGCAAGTTAGATATGGTTTAGTAGTAGAATTTATGGGCCACTGGAGAAGAAACTCCCCTGCTCTTTGAATCAAGCCACAATCTATTTTATATCCACCTGATTTTCTGGATAAGGTGCCTGTGTTTAACATTTCACCCAAAAGATGACACCTATAAATTTAGCACTCCCCAAGTACGACACTCGGGTGGCAGCATAGGCTTTGTGCTGCGCTGTTATGAGCCTTGAACCCACAGCCTCCTGACAATGTAACTTGATCCAAGCTGACATTTAAGTTCAAGTGTCCTGCTGATCATTCTAAGCAGCTACTGCTGTGATTTTAATTACATTTTGGCTATTTGAAAGAATATCACAATGTACATATTTTGTGCATAAAACCTCATTTAAAAATCTGTAGAAATTGATAAGTGACTGGCGTTATATGACAAATGTTTTTGTAAATTAAAAAGTGGAATCCACTGTGTGTAATTCATTACTATCTTTTTAAATAAGACCGGGCATAAGTTTTTTTTTCTCTTTTTCCTGATTTTAAAATTAACACTTTTTTTTAGGAACCTTTATAATCTAACAGCCCTGTAGCATAAGTGTAAATAAAGGGTGCATTTTAAAATCTGCTTATTTCCCTCTGATTTTAAATTAACTGACCACATGCAAATAGGTAGAGTCATTCACGCCACTGGCCATTTAGCCCATTGAATCCACACCGGCTGCTCCGTCAGTCCCAATCTGCCGTTCCCCATAGCCCTGCAAGTTTATTTACAAGTGACCATCAAATTTTCTTTGGAAATCAATGTTTGCTTCCACTTCCACCACCCTCAGGGGCTGCGGGTTCCAGGTCATTATCACTCACTACATAAAAATTCTTCCTGACATTCACCCTGTATCTCTTGCCCAAAACCTTAAATCTGTGTCCCTCTAGTCTTTGCACATCAGCTCATTGGAAGAGTTTTTCTTTGTATTTAAACCTGTCATAATCCTGTACACTTTTATCAAATTTCACTTTCTCTAAGAACAGCCCCAGCCTTTGCATCTTAATCTTCTAACACCTGTCCTATACCTGGGACCATTCTAGTAAATCTCCTCTGCACCCGGCAAGATCTTCAAATCTTTCCTAAAGTGTGATAACCAGAACTGGATAGAGTTTTATACAGGTTGGTTGTGCGTGGCCTTGGCTTAAGATGTCAGAAGCACACTATGGTTTACAGGGCCCTCAACTTTGTCTGATCCATCTCCTGCACCTCTGCTCTCATCCCTTCCCCTCTCTACCAAAACCATGATAGTATTCCCCTTGCCCTCACTTCTCACCCCACCAACCTCCACATTCAAAGGATCATCCTCCAACATTTTCACCAATTCCAAATTGATGCCACCACCAAACACTCTTTCTCCCCACCCCCACATCCCCGTCAGCACTGTTCCCTCCGTAATACCCTGCCCACTCATCCATTAACCCCAATACCTCATTCTTTTCCAACAAACATCTGCCTCTTTATCTTGTCACTGTCGAAGGGCCCAAACATTCCTTTCAGGTGAAGCAGCAATTCACTTACACGTCTTTCAATTTAGTCTACTTCATTCATTGCTCATAATGTGTCCTCCTCTATACTGGGAAGACTAAACACAGACCGGGTGACCACTTTGCAGAACGCCTTCGTTCAGTCCACAAGCGTGATCCCAACCTTCCTGTCGCTTGCAATTTCAATGTGAATTAAGGTTCTCCTGCTAAAACATCGTCCAAATAAGAATTTTTTCCGATGATTGATTGGGGGGAAAAAAAAGCAAATGGGATGCTTCCCCCACTGCCTCCCTAACCCCATAATTAATGTTTAAAGAATCAATAAAAGCTAATGTAGTTGGGGTTTCCAAAGATTGGCATAAATTAATGAAATAGACTACTTAAAAAAAAAACTCTCACGTTTGCCCCAACAAGTTCTCTCTGTGCCCTTAAGAAACATGACAGTTTAGATTTAAAACGCAGTGAGTGACAATAACCTGGAACATGCTGACCACCAGGATGATGGACGCAATGATTTCAAAAGGAAATTGGCTGGATCCTTGTACGGCTGTGGGAATTGTACTGATTAAATTGCTCTAGATAGCTAGCATAGGCTCAATGGACCAAAAGGCCTCTGTGCTGTATTTACTCCATGATTTGTGTAGAGACACAGCAAAGCACTTGATATGGTAAAATAATATCTTCAGGTTAAGAAGGGAAATTATCATGTGTATGAATGGTTTAGAGCAGTAACTTGTTAAAATCATGTTAAAATTTAAAAGTGGTTGTTTATTTTGAAAGAGTACAATGATTGCTTCAAACAGGTGGAGGAGCTCCATGCCTTAGCCTGATCTGAGGGCAAAGTAAGGCTTTCACTATGGACCAAAAGCTGCTGTCGGTACATTCTGCAAATGAGTGTTTCTGACAAGACCAGGGTACCAAGGAGAAAAGGCTAAAAAATGCCACAAGCATCATTGTGAAAACCACCAGAAGACAGGCGAGGCTTATGTTCTTAACCTGAGAACAAAACCGAGTGAACAGGTCCAACTGGTCTTCGTATCTAGAGAGAGATAAAAAAAATTGCCAATTCCAATACTGTGTCAGGATTGGTTTAAAGCAACAAATGCAGCATGTTACTTTCTAAAGCATACTGCAAATTTCCTAGATTGCAATTTTTATAATACATCGTCAAAAATGTCAATGCCTTCACAGATCCACAGCAATGAGGCTGCTGATGCTTACAACCTTACAAATGACAAGCTCCTAGTAATGTAATCATCATGCAATATATTGCATACTTAAGAGGTTTATACAATTACTGCCCACGTAATTGAGCAATGTATTTAGTACTGGTACTAATTCAGTATAGCATACGGAGAAATTAAATTTTTGTTGACCACTAAATCTTGAGTTCACTAATCTAGCCCTTAAAAAAACACCAGACATAAGAACACGATGAAAATAGTCAGCAGGTCCGGTAGCATCTGTTTATTCTGATATATTCACCCTATTTCTCTCTCCACCTTTTCTGCCTGATCTTCTACACATTTCTATTCTGCTTTTGTAAAAATACCATAAAATTGTCAGTGAATCATTCATATAAACTGGGCTATTGGTAACCCTTATCAGCTACAAATTATACACCAGACATTAACAGTACTACTACTGTCCCTACTTACATTAATGTTCATTTCTCCTGAACTGCAAATATCTTAAACGACATGGGCGCCACGGTAGCACAGTGGTTAGCACTGCTGCTTCACAGCTCCAGGGACCTGGGTTCGATTCCCGGCTTGGGTCACTATCTGTGTGGAGTTTGCACATTCTCCTCGTGTCTGCGTGGGTTTCCTCCGGTTTCCTCCCACAGTCCAAAGATGTGCGGGTTAGGTTAAAAAAAAAATTTAGAGTCCTGAGATGCGTAGGTTAGAGGGATTAGCAGGTAAATATGTGGGGGTAGGGCCTGGGTGGGATTGTGGTCGGTGCAGACTCGATGGGCCGAATGGCCTCCTTCTGCACTGTAGGGTTTCTATGATTTGTATGAATCTTCCAGTAACTGATACCTCCTTTGAACATAAAAAGCAAGGATAAGAAAAAACTCATAAACACGCCTGCTTATAATACTCGAACTTTCCTATACCATTCAGTTTCATTTTTAATGTACCTAATTCTTTTGTTGAGATTAAGACTTATTTTGTCTTCATTTCCTGCACTCTTTTTCAATAATCAAGACTCAACTTCATAGATTCATAGAATCCTTACAGTGCAGAAGGAGGCCATTTGGCCCATTGAGTCTGCACCAACCACAATCACACCCAGGCCCTATCCCCATAACCTCATGCATTTAACCTATCTAGTTCCCCTGTCACTAATCCACCTAACCCGCACATCTTTGGACTGTGGGAGGAAACTGGAGCACCTGGAGGAAACCCATGTAGACACGGGAAGAATGTGCAGACTCCACACAGACAGTCACCCATGCCGGGAATTGAACCCTGGTCCCTGGTGCTGTGAGGCAGTAGTGCTAACCACTATGCCACCGTGCCGCCCTTGTCAACACCTTGTCACTGTTTTCTAATTTGTCTGGTCTTCATTCCTAATTTTTCCAATATGGTGTCTTCAGACAAATCTTTGGCCATTCCAGTCCACAATGAACAGACTGATAAAATTCCATAACACACAGCATCTGCACCTAACACAGAAACTATCCAAAGGCTAATTCAAACTTTACAGTTGCCAAACATATTTCAAGGCTATAATCTAAGAACAAAGAAAATTACAGCACAGGAACAGGCTCTACAACCCTCTAAGCCTGCACCGACCATGCTGCCCGACTGAACTAAAACCCCCTACTCTTCCGGGGACCATATCCCTCTATTTCCATCCTATTCATGTATTTGTCCAAGATGCCGTTTAAAAGTCACTATCATATCTGCTTCCACTACCTCCCCCGGCACCACCACCCTCTATGTAAAAAAACTTGCCTCGTACAATTCCTTTAAAACTAGCCCTACACCTTAAACCTATGCCCCCTAGTAATTGACTCTTGCACCCTGGGAAAAAGCTTCTGACTATCCACTCTGTCCATGCCCCTCATAATCTTGTAGACTTCCATCAGGTCGCCCCTCAACCTCCGTCATTCCACTGAGAACAAACCAAGTTTCTCCAACCTCATAGCTAATGCCCTCCATGCCAGGCAACATCCTGGTAAATCTTTTCTGTACCCTCTCCAAAGCCTCCACATCCTTCTGGTAGTTGAACACTATATTCCAAGTGTGGCCTAACTAAGGTTCTATAAAGCTGCAACATGACTTACCAATTTTTAAACTCAATGCCCTGGTCGATGAAGGCAAGTATGCCATATGTCTTCTTGACCACCTTCTCCACCTGCGTTGTGTACCTGTACACCCAGATCCCTCTGCCTATCAATACTCTTGAGGGTTATGCCATTTACTGTATATTTCCCATCTGTATTAGACCTTCCAAAATGCATTACCTCACATTTGTCCAGATTAAACTCCATCTGCCATCTCTCCTTCCAAGTCTCCAACCAATCTATATCTTGCGGTCCTCTTCGCTATCCGCAATTCCACCAACCTTTGTGTCGTCTGCAAACTTACTAATCAAACTAGTTACATTTTCTTCCAGATCATTAATATATATTGCAAATAGTAAAGATCCCAGCACTGATCCCTGAGGAACTTGAGCCACTTGTCACAGCCCTCCATTCAGAAACGCACCCTTCTACTGCTGCCCCCTGTCTTCTATAACTGAGCCAGTTCTGTATCCCTCTTGCCAGCTCACCTCTCATCCCATGCAACTTCTGTACCAGTCTGCCATGAGGAACCTTGTCAAAGGCCTTACTGAAGTCCATGTAGACAACATCCACTGCCCTACCCTCATCAATCATCTTCGTCACTTCCTCGAAAAACTCGATCAAATTAGTGAGACAAGACCACCCCTTCAAAAACCCATTTTGCCTCTCGCTAATAGGTCCACTTATTTCCAAGAGGGAGTAAATCCTGTCCCGAAGAATCCTCTCCAATAATTTCGCTACCAGACGTAAGGCTCACCGGCCTGTAATTACCTGGATTATTCTTGCTACCTTTCTTAAACAAAGGAACAACACTGGCTATTTTCCAATCCTCTGGGATCTCCCCTATAAGTGGGGATGCCGGCGTTGGACTGGGGTAAACACAGTAAGAAGTTTAACAACACCAGGTTAAAGTCCAACAGGTTTATTTGGTAGCAAAAGCCACACAAGCTTTCAGAGCCCCAAGCTCCTTCTTCAGGTGAGTGGGAATTCTGTTCACAAACAGGGCATATAAAGACACAAACTCAATTTACATGAATAATGGTTGGAATGCGAATACTTACAGCTAATCAAGTCTTTAAGATACAAACAATGTGAGTGGAGAGAGCATCAAGACAGGCTAAAGAGATGTGTACTGTCTCCAGACAGGACAGCCAATGAGACTCTGCAGGTCCAGGCAAGCTGTGGGGATTACATGAGCCCAATATCCCGGTTGAGGCCGTCCTCATGTGTGCGGAACTTGGCTATCAGTTTCTGCTCAGCGACTCTGCGCCGTCGTGTGTCGTGAAGGCCGCCTTGGAAAACGCTTACCTGAATATCAGAGGCCGAATGCCCGTGACCGCTGAAGTGCTCCCCAACAGGAAGAGAACAGTCTTGCCTTGTGATTGTCGAGCGGTGTTCATTCATCCGTTGTCGCAGCGTCTGCATGGTTTCCCCAATGTACCATGCTTCGGGACATCCTTTCCTGCAGCGTATCAGGTAGACAACGTTGGCCGAGTTGCAAGAGTATGTACCATGTACCTGGTGGAAGCTGTTCTCACGTGAGATGATGGCATCTGTGTCGATGATCCGGCCCGTCTTGCAGAGGTTGCTGTGGCAGGGTTGTGTGGTGTCGTGGTCACTGTTCTCCTGAAGGCTGGGTAGTTTGCTGCGGACAATGGTCTGTTTGAGGTTGTGCAGTTGTTTGAAGGCAAGATGTGGGGGTGTGGGGATGGCCTTGGCGAGATGTTCGTCTTCATCAATGACATGTTGAAGGCTCCAGAGGAGATGCCGTAGCTTCTCCGCTCCGGGGAAGTACTGGACGACGAAGGGTACTCTGTCCACTGTGTCCCGTGTTTGTCTTCTGAGGAGGTCGGTGCGGTTTTTCGCTGTGGCGCGTTGGAACTGTTGATCAATGAGTCGAGCACTATATCCTGTTCTTATGAGGGCATCTTTCAGCGTCTGGAGGTGTCTGTTGCGATCCTCCTCATCCGAGCAGATCCTGTGTATATGGAGGGCTTGTCCGTAGGGGATGGCTTCTTTAACGTGTTTAGGGTGGAAGCTGGAGAAGTGGAGCATCGTGAGGTTATCCGTGGGCTTGCGGTACAGTGAGGTGCTGAGGTGACCGTCCTTAATGGAGATGCGTGTGTCCAAGAATGCAACCGATTCCGGAGAGTAGTCCATGGTGAGTCTGATGGTGGGATGGAACTTGTTGATGTCATCATATAGTTTTTTCAGTGATTGTTTACCATGAGTCCAAAGGAAGAAAATGTCATCGATGTATCTAGTGTATAGCATTGGTTGAAGGTCCCGTGTGGTGAAGAAGTCTTGTTCGAACCTGTGCATGAAGATGTTGGCATATTGAGGTGCGAATTTGGTCCCCATGGCTGTTCCGTGTGTCTGGATGAAGAACTCGTTGTTGAAGGTGAAGATCCTCTGCAAGACGTGCCGGATCATCGACACAGATGCCATCATCTCACGTGAGAACACCATCCACCAGGTACACGGTACCTACTCTTGCAACTCGGCCAACGTTGTCTACCTGATACGCTGCAGGAAAGGATGTCCCGAGGCATGGTACATTGGGGAACCATGCAGACGCTGCGACAACGGATGAATGAACACCGCTCGACAATCACCAGGCAAGAGTGTTCTCTTCCTGTTGGGGAGCACTTCAGCGGTCACGGGCATTCGGCCTCTGATATTCAGGTAAGCGTTCTCCAAGGCGGCCTTCACGACACACGACGGCGCAGAGTCACTGAGCAGAAACTGATAGCCAAGTTCCGCACACATGAGGACGGCCTCAACCGGGATATTGGGTTCATGTCACACTATTTGTAATCCCCACAGCTTGCCTGGACCTGCAGACTCTCACTGGCTGTCCTGTCTGGAGACAATCCACATCTCTTTAGCCTGTCTTGATGCTCTCTCCACTCACATTGTTTGTATCTTAAAGACTTGATTAGCTGTAAGTATTCGCATTCCAGCCATTATTCATGTAAATTGAGTTTGTGTCTTTATATGCCGTTTGTGAACAGAATTCCCACTCACCTGAAGAAGGAGCTTGGGGCTCTGAAAGCTTGTGTGGCTTTTGCTACCAAATAAACCTGTTGGACTTTAACCTGGTGTTGTTAAACTTCTTACTGTGATCTCCCCTATGGCCAGTGAGGATACAAAGATTTCTATCACGGCCCCAGCAATTTCCTCCCTTGCCTCTCTCAGTATTCTGGGGTATATCCCATCAGGCCCTGGGGACTTGTCTACCTTCATGTTTCTTAAGAACCCCAATACCTCCTCCTTTTTGATCTCAACATGACCCAAACTATCTACACACCCTTCCCCAGACTCATCATCCAAGTCCTTCTCTTTGGTGAATACTGACGCAAAGTACTCATTTAATACCTTGCCCATTTCTTCTGGCTCCGTGCATAGATTCCCTCCCCTGTCCTTGAGTGGGCCAACCCTCTCCCTGGCTACCCTCTTGCTTTTTATATATGTGTGAAAAGGCTTGGGACTTTCCTTAATCCTGCTGGCCAATGACTTTTCGTGACCCCTTTTAGCCCTCCTTACTCCTTGCTTAAGTTTCTTTCTACTTTCCTTGATTGAGCATTGACCACCACTAGTAGCATCTTTCCTTCCATTGGGCTAGCGAAATCTACATGGATCCTTTGCCAAGGAGCTTCATGCCATTCCCATGGGTCGTCGGGTGACAACGACAGTGCTTTCTGCACTGCAGCGCAAGATTCATAAGCACCTGCCTTCTCCTTGATCTGGGAGTCAACACCTGGCCACCAAAAATAGATCCTTGCAATCGCTTTCATCCGCACCACACCCGGGTGCCCTTGGTGGGAGGGATGACCACTCTCATACCGCACAATAGATATCCATCCGTTATGGACAATTCCCACCTCCTTGACAGGCAGTGGCACAAATCAGGTTGATTCCTAAGAATAGTTTTCCCTAGTAAAACTAAATCCATTACTTGACTTAAGACTGGATCATTTCTTGAGGCATTTTGAACCTGCGCTGCTGATAAAGGTACTGTCATCTGGGTGAATTTTCAAATGCCAATCGGGAACATCCGTGCTACAGGAAGAGGCAGCCTTGAAAGTGCATCAATGCTGCCATGCTGTTCGAATTGTCTGTACCATCTGTCATAGGAGTATGCTGACAAATGTAGTGCCCATCATTGTAAATGTGCTGCTGCCATAGATGGCATTGCAGTGTATGGTACCTGTGATCCATTAACAACACAAATGGCAGCTGTATAAAAAATGGGAGAATTTTCTCATCCCAAATACGATGCTTAAACCATCCTTCCCGATCTGGGCGTATTTTTCTTCTGTTTTTGTCAAAGACTTTGACTCAAAGACGATGGGCTTTTCTTCTCCATTGGACAATAGAAACATAGAAAATAGGTGCAGGAGTAGGCCATTCAGTCCTTCGAGCCTGCACCTCTATTCAATATGACCATGGCTGATCATGCATAGAAATCATAGAAACCCTACAGTGCAGAAGGAGGCCATTCGGCCCATCGAGTCTGCACCGACCACAATCCCACCCAGGCCCTACCCCCACATATTTACCCGCTAATCCCTCTAACCTACGCATCCCAGGACTCTAAGGGGCAATTTTTAACCTGGCCAATCAACCTAACCCGCACATCTTTGGACAATCTGGCACTTTCAATATCCCGCTTTCTCTCCGTACCTCTTGATCCCATTAGCCGCAAGGGCCATGCCCAGCCCCTCTTGGACATATCTAATGAACTGGCCCCAACCGCTTTCTGTGGTAGAGAATTCCACAGGTTCACAACTCTCTGGAGTGAAGAAGTTCTTCTTCATCTCAGTTCTGAAAGGCTTACCCCTTATTTTTGGACTGTGATCCCTAGTTCTGGACTTCCCCAACATCAGGAACATTCCTCCCGCATCCAGCCTGTCCAGTCCCATCAAGATTTTATATGTTTCTATGAGATCTCATTCTTCTCAATTCCAGTGAGTACAAACCCAGTTGATGCAGTCTCTCTTCATATGTCAGTCCTGCCATTCCGGGAATCGGTCTGGTGAACCTTTGCTGGACTCCCTCAATATTAAGAATGTCTTTCCTCAGACTAGAAGACCAAAACTGCACAAAATACAAGGTTTGGCCTCACCAATGCCCTGTATAACTGCAGCAAGATATGTGTGACAATATAGCGCTAACGCCATAAGGCGAGGCATAGCAGGCTAGTTGCAATGGCAACTTCGGATCAAAGTGTATCAACACTTCTGATCTTCGCAAGGCATGTTTTATCTCTCGGCAAGCCTCTTCACACCTCTGGCTCCATCTCCATGGTCGGTCTTTACGAAGCAGTCAGTGTAAAGGTTTCAGTACGGTGGCCAAATCTGGTACAAATAATAATTGCCATAATAATTTATCAATCCCAGGAATGATCGTAACTGCGATACATTCTCTGGTCTGGGAGCTTTCATAATGGCCTCCATTTTCTTACGTGCCTTGTGTAGTCCCTCACTATCAAATGACGTGGCCTGGGTATTCAATCGAATCTTTAAAGAATTTGCATTTATCTTTCTTTACTTTCAGGCTTTGTTCCTGCAACCTCCTGAGGATCTCTTCAAGGTTTTTCAAATGCTCCTCCTCGGTGAAGCCCGTCACCAAAATATCGTCCAGGTAACACTAGACCCCAAGTAACCCACTTTGAATTTGGTCCATAGCCCCCTGGAAAAGGGCTGGTGCTGACATGATGCCAAAAGAAGACGCTGATAGCATAAGAGTCCTCAATGAGTTGTCAGTGGTGGTTGGGACTCTTCTGCGACTCCCATTTGAAGATAGGCCTGAGACAAGTCCATGTTCAAAAATTTCTTCCTTCCTGCCAATCCAATAAACAGTTCCTCATTAAGAGGAAATGGATATTGATCTGCACACAGTGCTGGGTTTACAGTTACCTTGAAGTCCCCACAGATTCTCACCGTGCCGTCAGCCTTCAAGACAGGCACATTGGGTTGGCCCATTCGCTGGTCATGACTGCTTCCAGCGTCCCCATGCTCAACATAGGCCTCAGCCTTTGGCTGAAAGGTGTATGGCACCGGATGTGCCTTCAAACTCCCTGGACAAGCCTCTGACTTTGATTGAATCTTTATGTTGACTCCTTTCATGTCATCCAGGGTCCCCTTAGGGGGAGGCGATGGCCTCATGGTATTATCACTAGACTATTCATCCAAAAACTCAGCTGATGTTCTGGGGATCTGGGTTCGAATCCCACCACAGCAGATGGTGAAATTTGAATTCAACAAAAAATATCTGGAATGAAAAATCTACTGATGACCATGAAACTATTGTCGATTGTGGTAAAAACCCATCTGGTTCACTAATATCCTTTAGGGAAGGAAATCCACCATCCTTACCTGGTCTGGCCTACATGTGACTCTGAAGCCACAGCAATGTGATTGACTCTCAACTGCTCTCTGAACATGGGCAACTAGGAATGGGCAACAAATGCTGGCCAGCCATCGATGCCCATGCCCCACGAATGAATAAAAGTTCCTTGAATACGTCCTTATATCTCTGGACATCCTGTAACATTGTCTTCAAATCCTCCAACCTATTTACCATGTTCCAGTTTGATCTTTAAACAAATCAGGGTGGTCATCCTTGACCACTCTGCACACTGGTCTCTCAGTTTTACCTCTATCAGTACATATCTTCTCAGCGGTACCACTTGTCCCGTGCAGCAGTGTTTTTAACTTGTCTCTGTATACTGGGATCTGAGTCTGAGATCAGTGATAACGCTGCCCCCGCATCTACTTGCATTTTGATTACCTTCCCTTCCATCTTCGGAAGAACCAAGAATCTATCGGCGTCTCTTCGAACCAACAATATATTCAAGCGAAATTCTATCGATTTGGGTTCTTCTGCCTCCTCTTCTGAACCAGCGGACTCCTTGTCCACCGCTTGGCTGGCGACATCTATGTGTCTAGTCTTCACATTCGTCTCTCTCGGACTCCCTTTTTCCTCTTTTAAATGCGCCCTACAATTCCAGGCAATATGCCCCATCTGCTTACACTGGCGGCATTGGGCTTCGTGAGCCCAGCATGTGGATCCTTTGTGGCTGGACTTGCCACAAATGCGGCATTCTGTGGTTGACACCACATTCTGCTGCGCTTCGGTTACTTTGTGTACTTGGGCACCGACACCCAATTGTGCTACTTCATTTTCGGCCATAGATGCAGCTATCTCAAAAGCCACTTTAAAATCCAGGCTTTTTTTTTGTCAGCAGTTTCCATTGTATTGCTTCATTGCAAAGCCCACATACCAAACGGTCCCTCAAGGCATCCTGTAAGAAAGCGCCAAATTCACAGCGTTCAGGTTATCTCTTCAAAACTGCCACAAATCGCACAATGGATTCACCTTGCAACTGCATTCTCTTACAAAATCAGCAACATCCGCTGTCATAACTGGCTTCAGGGCTTAATGATTCCTTAGTACTATGCACAACTCTGCGAGGAGCGCTCAGCGGGTTTCTCTGGTTGTGTGAGGCTTCTTAATGTTGGATACATTTTACTCCCTGTAGTACTTAAGAAAATTGCGGCTGTGTGTTCATCACCTACCTTATTTGCTTTTAAATAAGAGTGGTAGCACTCCAGGTATAGCGTCCAACTCTCCATCTCTTCAGGGCACCAGTGCCCCGAACTGGCTCGCCATTTTCTGTTTCCTGTGGTGGGAGTTATTCCCACCTTCACTTTTTGTAACCGCTTTATCACACACTTTTGCTCCACTTTATGCATTTCACGCCACCACTCCCTTGCCGACTGTGGTCCCCTACTCTTCCCGCCGGCTGCCGTCCATGTCCCTTGCGACACCTTTCCTCCTGACGATATCGGTGCTCCCGATGGAGAGATCCCTCTGCTATACGTGGCCTCCGACTATAGCCTGAGACCCTGTGCAACCACTGCCTTCAACTTTCCTGGCAAGTGCCTCTTGCGGCGTCAAATGCAGTTCGAGTCCCCTCGCGACCGCTTTTCTCGATGCCTAGGCTTGTTCCTTTGAGTTTTAGAATCTTAGAAACCCAACAGCACAGAAAGAGGCCATTCGGCCCATCGAGTCTGCACCAACCACAATCCCACCCAGGCCCTACCCCCATATCCCTACATATTTACCCACTAATCCCTCTAACCTACGCATCCCAGGACACTAAGGGCAATTTTAGCATGGCCAATTAACCTAACCCGCACATCTTTGGACTATGGGAGGAAACCGGAGCACCTGGAAGAAACTCACGCAGACACGAGGAGAATGTGCAAACTCCACACAGACAGTGACCCAAGCCAGGAATCGAACCCAGGTCCCTGGAGCTGTGAAGCAGCAGTGCTAACCACTGTGCTACCGTGCCGCCGATGAGTCATAGAGGTTTACAGCATGGAAACAGGCCCTTCAGCCCAACTTGTCCATGCCGCCCCTTTTTTTAACCCCTAAGTTAGTCCCAATTGCCCGCGAGTCTATTCCAGTATCTTGGCGATTCGTGCCGTTTTCAGAGTCCAGGACAACGATATCAATCTTCCAAAAATTGGTGGTGATATGCAGTCCGTGACTCAGCCTCGTCGCTAGTTATTATGTCTGAGGTCTGATATAGAGGCTAATAAACGACCACGAGTTCAGTGGTAGTAAACTAACTGGAACTGTTTGTTAACACATCAGCACAAGACTGGCTCGGCAAGCTCCACCCAGGGTGGAGTCCCAGGTCACCTGACCCATTCTCTTAAAGGCCATGCCCCAACATACATAACAGCCAGAATGTGTTAATAGGAGAACAAGGGTCAGTCCTCTGTGACAGCAAAACTAAAGAATAAGTGTCAGATGGCTCTATGGGGGATGGTGGGAGGGATGCATTGTGGAAAAAGAAATTTTTTTTGGATTTATAAAAAAGTTTCAAGATGGAAGAGAAAGTTCATAGTCTAAAGTTGTTGAACGGAATATTGAGTCCAGAAGACTGTACCCGTGCCTAATCGGAAGATGAGGTTTTGTTCCTCCAGCATAAAAACAGAAGGGTCATCAAGAC
This sequence comes from Mustelus asterias, assembly GCF_964213995.1. NCBI lineage: Eukaryota > Metazoa > Chordata > Chondrichthyes > Carcharhiniformes > Triakidae > Mustelus > Mustelus asterias. The sequence continues at coordinate 9,190,721 of NC_135821.1, read as the reverse complement.
TCAATGTTATCTCTATTCTCTCTCCACAGATGCTGTCAGACTTGCTGAAATTTTCCAACATGTTCTGCTTTTGTTTCAGATTCAAGCATCTGCAGTAATTTGCTTTCATATTATGTTGTTCCTCCAGTTTGCGTTGGGCTCCACCAGGACACTGCAGTAGGCCAAGGGCAGACATATGGGCATGAGAGCAAGATGGTGTATTGAAATGGCAAGCGACAGGAAGGTTCGGGTCATGTTTGTGGACTGAGCGAAAGGTCTTCCTCAGAGAAGTCACCCAGTCTGTGTTTAGTCAGAGGAGACTGCAGCGCGTGCAGCAAATACAGGGGATCAAGTTGAAAGAGTTGCAAGTGCAATCTCTCCAAGCTCACACCTTTCACTGACCTTCTATTTTGCTCCCCTCCTCTCATACAGTATAAAACCATCACATTTATCCTCTTTAGCTCTGATGAAGAGTCATACGAACTTGAAACAATAACTCTGTTTCTCTCTCTATGGATGCTGTCAGACCTGCTCAGTTTTCCCAGCATTTTCTGCTTTTATTTCAGATTTCCAGCTTCCACAGTATTTTGCTTTTATTTTTATAATTGTAAAAATTGCCAATGGTTCTGGAAAACGCATTCTCACCTCATAGCCCTTGTTTGGCTAGCAGGATAATGCCCAGACACCGGATATTGCTCCAGTAAAGCCACTTGCATCCTGCAAAAATAAAGTGAATAATGACAGGGAATGTTCATTACAGATTCGTATCTGAAAGCAATCTTTGAAAGTCCCATCTTTCTTGTACTGACCCCCAACATTTGAAAATCATTTTATGGCTTTTTGCATTCTTCTATGTGTGATGTTAGTGCGCCCTTTAGCGTTTTTTAATAATTCATGCTCACAGCCTGAGGTGATGTCATTGTCGGGGGAGAAAAAAAACTGTATGCAGGTCAGGTGACCGGGATTTCAGTTTCAGTTTGGAGCTGCAGGTTTTAGACGGGACAATGAGCTAAAAAATGTTTTCCCTCTTTCCCTGTTGTTTTGAAAATTCTGTTGGTTTCCTGAAAGGTGAAAATTTTCAGTTTTTGGGGGCTGGACCAGAGTCTCTCTGGTGCTTTGGGAAGCTGTCTTGTCTTCAAACTGTTTGGAGTGAATCCAGAGAACTGCAGACTTCAACCAAAGGACTAAAATTTCCATTATCACATGAGCAGCAGTCTGTGCTGTGTTAAGCCTGTGAAAAAGGGGTTTTGTTGTCTATGGGTTTTAACTGGAACACATTAGAGGTATTCATTAAGAATTATACATTATAGTGGTTGTTTTGTTTCTTGTTTGTAATTGATAAAAGTTCTTGCTAATTTTCTTGCTATACATATTTACTATATTCTTAAATAAACTTTCTTTAATAAAAGCTGCCTAGTGGATCTTTTGAATCACAGCTGAAGTGGAACATATCATGCTTATCCTAGCCAAATTCAAGATGCAAAATTTATGATTCAGGCAGGTTTCATAAAACACTTTGGAGTTTCTGACCTGAACCATAACAACTGGGGGCTCTTGCAGGATTAAAATCTATATTTCTTGATTGATTTGGGATTATTGAACTCAAAGGCAGAGTGGTGAGCATAATGGTGTTTTTTTTTCAGGTGTTGTATTCAGATTTAAATAGGAAGTGCCTTGTGGAATAAGTTCCTGGGGATGGAGGAAGTCACGCAAGGTGGTTTACAAAACGTGACTCAAACAAACCTTTTGGAATTAGCAAACACATTGCAGTTGGCATTGCCTGACGCCTTAAGGGGAGATAATTGTGGTGATAGCACATCATTTAAGATAGCCAGAAACTCAGAGTCTTTGGAAATGGCTAGAATTCAATTACAAATGGAACAGCTTGAACATGGAGCTATAGTTAAAAGACCAGTAAGCCTAACATCAAAAGTGGGGAAAATTCTCGAATCCATTATCAAGGACTTTATAGCGGAGCATTCAGAAAGCAGTGGCAGGATCAGACAGAGTCAGCATGGATTTATGAAGTGGAAATCATGCTTGACAAATCTGTAGGAATTCTTTGAAGATGTAACTAGAGTTGACAAGGGGGAGTCAATCGATGTGGTATATTTGGACTTTCAGAAAGTGTTTGACAAAGTCCTGCATAAGAGATTATCGTGCAAGATTAAAGCGCGTGGGATTGGGGGAAATGTATTGAGATGGATAGAAAATTGATTGGTAGAGAGGAAACATTGAGTAGGAATTAGTAGGTGCTTTTCAAATTGGCAGGCAGTAATTAGTGGGGTGCCACAGGGATCGGTGCTGTGACCCCAACTATTCACAATATATATTAATGATTTGGATGAGGGAACAAATTGTAACAGCTCAAAGTTTGCAGATGATACCAACTTGGAGGGGGGGGGGGGGGGGGGCAGAGGTGAAACTGTGACGAGAATGCAGAGATCTTTCAGCATGATCTGGATAGGTTGGGCGAGTGGGCAAATCAATGGCAGGTGCAGTATAGTTTGGATAAATGTGAGGTTATTCATTTTGGAAGCAAAAACAAGATGGTAGATTACTATCTGAATGGTTGTAAATTGGGAGAGGGGAGTGTGCAGTGGGACCTGGGTGTCCTTGTGCACCAGTCGCTGAAGATAATCATGCAGGTGCAGCAGGCGGTAAAGAAGGCAAATGGTATGTTGGCCTTCATTGCGAGATGTTTTGAATACAGGAGCAGGGATGTATTGTTGTAATTATACAGGGCCTTGGTGAGGCAACACCTAGAGTATTGTGTGCAGTTTTGATCTCCTTTTCTGAGGAAGGATGTTCTTTCTCGAGGGAATGCAGCGAAGGTTTACCAGCCTGATTCTGGGGATGGGGGGGACTGATGTATGAGGGAAGATTGACTAGGTTAGGATTGTTTTTGCTGGAATTCAGACGAATGAGGGGGGATCTCATAGAGACTTATAAAATTCTAACAGGACTAGACAGGGTAGATGCAGGAAGGATATTCCCAATGGTGGGGATGTCCAGAACCAGGGGTCACAGTCTGAGGATACAGGGTAGACCATTTAGTATGGAGATAAGGAGACATTTCTTCACCCAAAGAGTGGTGAGCCTGTGGAATTCATTACCACAGGAAGTAGTTGATGTCAAAACATTGAATGTATTCAAGAGGCGGCTGGATATAGCACTTGGGGGGGAAAGGGATCAAAAGTTATGGGGAGAAAGCTGGATTAGACTATTGAGTTGGATGATCAGCCATGGTCGTGATGAATGGCGGAGCAGGTTCGAAGGGCCGAATAGCCTTCTCCTGCTCCTATCTTCTATGTTTGTATGAAAAAGAATTAAAGCAGCTTGAATTCGAAATAAAGGAAAGAGAGAGAGAGTAGCGAAAGAAAAAGGATAGCCCTAGCAGAACAAAAAGCCAAAGAAAGGGAGGCAATTGTAGCAGAAGTAGTAAAAGAGAGGAACAAAAAGCAAAAGAATTGAAAGTTTGAATTACAACAAGAAAAAGAAATAAAACTGCTTGAATTGCAGGCAAGTAAAAAAGAGAGAATTAGAACTTCAAAAACTGGAAAGACAATTTGAAATGTTAGAAGTGCAAATGCATAAAACTGCAAAGTTAGCAGCAGAAATGGCAGATGATTAAGAATTAGTTCATAAATCAAGGTTTGGTTTCTGACATCAGTTCCAGCCTGTGAGGGACAGAAACTGGGGCAAAGAGAAATCCTCAGATGGTAAAGGTAAAGGGGATCTTGTGAGAGATAATAAAGACAGAGTACCTCAGGTTACAAAGGAAATACAGGAGTGTGGAAGAGTAATGAAAAGCCTCAGATGTTTTCACTGTAATAAATTAGGCCATGTAAAGTTGCGGTGTTGCTGGTTTAAAGAAAAGCACTGGGAAGACTAATGTGACAAAACAGGATAAACCAGTGGAGTTTGTTAAAATGGTAAAGGAAAGCCTTGAACCTGACCTGAACCATAACATATGGATACTAGTATCACCAAACTATATCATCGGATCACAGGAGTAGGCCATTTGGCCCTTGAAGCTTGCTGCACCATTCAACAAGATCATGGTTTATCTGATTGTGATCTCGGCTCCACTTTCCTATCTGCCCCCATAACCTTTGTGATCCATGTCTAACAAACATTTAACTCAACTTTAAATAAATTTGAAGACCCAACCTCCACCACTTTCTGGGGAAGAGAATTTCACACACCAATGACCCTTTTGGAGAAAAAGGTTTCTCTTCATCTGTCTTCAAGAAGCAACATTTCATTTTTAAACTATGTTCCTGTAATAAACTGGCCAAGGTCAGTCTTCCATCACCATAACCCTTGATTCACAAAACGTAGAAGAGCCCCATCCGCGCTTTACTAACTCATTAAAAGAGAGTTGAGAGTCGGGGCATATGGATAGGTCAGACTTTTTAATCATGCTGAATGTCGAGGCCCCACATGCTGTCAATAAGACATGTCCAAGCCCCGGAACCTACAGAATAACGATCCGGGTTGAGGCAGCGGGTTTTAAGCTCCCGCTGCTCATTTCCATTGGGTCAGACCCTATTCACTCAATAGAGGTGTTCATACTCCTTGAGGCCCATGAGGAGATCTATTGACAATCCCCCGTTTCCTTCGTGGCCACCATAACATCATTCCCCCCTTAGGTCTGAGAGGCACAGATAGGGTGGATAGTCAGAGGTTTTTTCCCAGGGTGGAAGAGTCAACTACAAGAGGGCACAGGTTTAAGGTGAGAGGCGGTAAGTAGAAGAGAGATGTGCAGGGAAAGTTTTTCATACAGAGGATGGTGGATGCCTGGAACACATTGCCAGTGGAGGGGTGGAAGCAGGCATGTTAGCAACATTCAAGGTGTATCTTGATAGACATATGAACGGGAGGCAAACAGAGGGATAGAAACTGACTATCCATCCGATCTATGCCTTGGTCTTTTGGCAGTGCTTGTAAAGGTCCATTATCTGACATCTACAACATTTTGGGACATGTTCCCTAATATTAGAAACATAGAAAACTACAGCACAAAACAGGCCCTTCAGCCCCACAAGTTGTGCCGAACATATCCCTACCTTTTAGGCCTACCTATAGCCCTCCATCCTATTAAGTCCCATGTACTCATCCAGGAGTCTCTTAAAAGACCCTATTGAGTTTGCCTCCTCCACCACTGACAGCAGCCGATTCCACTCGCCCACCACCCTCTGTGTGAAAAACTTCCCTCTAACATTTCCCCTGTACCTACCCCCCAGCACCTTAAACCTGTGTCCTCTCGTAGCAGCCATTTCCACCCTGGGAAAAAGCCTCTGAGAGTCCACCCGATCTATGCCTCTCAACATCTTATATAACTCTATTAGGTCTCCTCTCATCCTACGTCTCTCCAAGGAGAAAAGACCGAGCTCCCTCAGCCTATCCTCATAAGGCATGCCACTCAATCCAGGCAACATCCTTGTAAATCTCCTCTGCACCCTTTCAATCCTTTCCACATCCTTCCTGTAATGAGGCGACCAGAACTGAGCACAGTACTCCAAGTGGGGTCTGACGAGGGTCTTATATAGCTGCATCATTATCCCCGGACTCCTAAACTCAATCCCTCGATTGGTAAAGGCCAGCACACCATACGCCCTCTTAACCACCTCCTCCACCTGCGGGGCTGATTTTAGAGTCCTATGGACCCGGACCCAAGGTCCTTCTGATCCTCTACCGTACTAAGAGTCTTTCCCTTTATATTGTACTCCTTCATCCCATTCGACCTGCCAAAATGGACCACTACACATTTTTCTGGGTTGAAGTCCATCTGCCACCTCTCCGCCCTTGCATCCTATCTATGTCCCTCTGTAACTTCTGACATCCCTCCAGACTATCCACAACCCCACCAACCTTCGTGTCGTCGGCAAACTTACCAACCCATCCCTCCACTTGCTCATCCAGGTCATTTATGAAAATGACAAACAGCAAGGGTCCCAGAACAGATCCCTGGGGCACACCACTGGTGACCGACCTCCAATTAGAAAAAGACCCATCAATACACACTCTCTGCCTCCTTTGGGCAATCATGATGTGGAGATGCCGGCGTTGGACTGGGGTAAACACAGTAAGAAGTTTAACAACACCAGGTTAAAGTCCAACAGGTTTATTTGGTAGCAAAAGCCTGTGGCTTTTGCTACCAAATAAACCTGTTGGACTTTAACCTGATGTTGTTAAACTTCTTACTGTCCTTTGGGCAAGCCAGTTCTGGATCCACAGGGCAGCAGCCCCTTGGATCCCATGCCCTCTCACTTTTTCTAGAAGCCTTGCATGGGGGACATTATCGAACGCCTTGCTAAAATCCATATAAACCACATCTACCGCCTTCCCTTCGTCAATGTGTTTAGTCACATTTTCGAAGAACTCCACCAGGCTCGTAAGGCACGATCTGCCTTTGACAAAGCCATGCTGAGTATTCTTGAGCATACTAAACCTCTCTAAATGCTCATAAATCTTGTCCCTCAGGATCTTCTCCATCAGCTTACCAACCACTGAGGTTAGACTCACCGGTTGGTAATTTCCTGGGCTATCCCTATTCCCCTTCTTGAAAATAGGAATCACATCCGCAATCCTCCGGCACCTCTCCCGTCTCCATCGACGACGCAAAGATCATCGCCAGAGGCTCTGCAATCTCTTCCCTCGCCTCCCACAGTAACCTGGGGTACATCCCATCTGGACCCAGCGACTTATCTATCTTGATGCCGTTCAAAGATTCCAGCACAACCTCTTTGTTAAAGTCCACATACTCAATCTTTCCAGTCCACCGCAAGCTCACAGTACATCCACCCATGTCCTTCTCCTCTGTGAAAACCGAGGCAAAATACTCATTAAGCACCTCTGCCATTTCTACTGGTTCCGTACTGATTTTCCCGCCTTCACCTTTTATAGGCCCTATTCCTTCACGTCTCATCCTTTTACTCTTCACATATTTATAGAACGCCTTAGGGTTTTCCTTAATTCTACTTGCCAAGGCCTTCTCGTGCCCCCTTCTGGCTCTCCTAATTTCCTTCTTTAGTCCCTAATATTCTTGAAGCTGTCACTGCTTTTCCTTGACTACCTGGTAATGTAAGTTGAGCTCCGATGTAATGGTCGCTCTGACATGTTACTCGTGCAAGTGCACTCAGTTAAGGAGTAATCTTTGCTACAAGAGGCCCCTAACCCCAACTGGAGGACAATATTGTCTGATGCCTCTGTAGCTCCTGAGTCCCTTTTTCTGTGTTTTCCAGTGATAGTTATTCCAATAGCTTTTTAAAAATTCATGCTGGGTTCAACCAATAACCTTTTTCGAGCTGTCCGGTTGTTTATTCTGTATACAATCTGTCTCACAATTTTGTTCAGGGGTAGCCCGAATTATGTTCTGCCAATTTTCCCTACTGTGTAAAAGCAGTATCTCTGGAGTATAACAGAGGGCTTCAGGTCACAGTGGTTTTTTACCAAGTCTACTAACTCATTAAAAGAGAGTTGGGGCATATGGATAGGTCAGACTTTTTAATCACGCTGAATGTCAGGGCTCCACATGCTGTCAATAAGATTACTTTCTGTTTCTCATCTCCTTCTATATTATTAGCCCGGAAGAAGTTACACATGTATTCTGAATATTGGGCCCAGTCTTCTCCGCTTGCATCGTACTTTTTTCCTTGTTGTCTGACGAAAAAAACTTATTAGCAAAAAGTTAGAATAAATGTTTTTTTCCCCGATTGGCAGGCAGAGACTAGTGGGTACCAATGGATTTGTGCTAGGATCCCAACTGTTCACATATATTAATGATTTGGATGAGGGAACTAAAATAAACTATCTCCAACCGTGGAGATGATATAAAGTTGGGTGGGAGATGAGCTGTAATGATCCAGAGATGCTTCAGCAGCATGGTGGCACAATGGTTAGCGCTGCTGCCTCAGAGCGCCAGGGACCCTGGGTTCAATTCTGGCCTTGGGTGACTGACTGTGTGAGGTTTGCATCTTCTCCCCGTGTCTGTGTGGGTTTCCTCCTGTGGTGCAAAGATGTGTGGCTTAGGTTGATTGGCCACGCTAAAATGTCCCTTAGTGTCAGGGATTAGCAGGGTAAATACGTGGGTTTATGGAAATAGTGCCTTTTAGCCCTCCTTATTCCTTGCTTAAGCTTCTTTCTACTTTCCTTGTATTCCACACTTGCTTCGTGTGTTCCCAGCCTCCCAGCCTTGACAAATGCTTCCTTTTTCTCTTTGACTAGGCTTACAATATTTCTCGTTATCCAAGGTTTCCAAAACTTGCCATACTTATCCTTCATCCTTACAGCAATGTGCCGGTCCTGAATCCCTATCAACTTACACTTGAAAGCCTCCCACATGCCAGATGTGGATTTGCCCTCAAACATCTGCCCCCAATCTACATTCTTCAGTTCCTGTCTAATGTTGTTGTAATTAACCTTCCCCCAGTTTAGCACCCTAACTTGAGATCTATACTTATCTTTATCCATCAGTACCTTAAAACTTACTGAATTTGGGTCACTGTTCCCGAACTGCTCCCCTACTGAAACGCTGACCACCTGGCTGGGCTCATTCCCCAATACCAGGTCCAATATGGCCCTTTCCCTAGTTGGACTATCTACATACTGTTTCAAGAAACCCTCCTGGATGCTCCTTACAAACTCTGCCCCATCCACACCCCTAGCACTAAGTAAGTCCCAGTCAATATAGGGGAAGTTAAAATCTCCCATCACAACAACGCTGTTACTTTTACACCTTGCCAAAATCTACCTACATATCTGTTCCTCCATCTCCCGCTGGCAGCTGGGCGGCCTATAATAAACCCCGAACATTGTGACTATGCCCTTCCTATTCCTGAGCTCTACCCATATTGCCTTGCTGTATGAGCCCTCCGAGGCGTCCTCCCGTAGTACAACTGTGATATTCTCCTTAACCAGTAGTGCAATTCCCTCACCCCTTTTACATCCCCCTCTCTCCCGCCTGAAGCATCTGTATCCTGGGATGTTAAACTGCCAATCCTGTCCTTCCCTTAACCAAGTCTCTGTAATAGCAGCATCATTGTTCAAAGTACTAATCCAAACTCTAAGTTCATCTGCCTTACCTGTTACACTTCTCGCATTGAAACAAATGCACTTCAGTCCACCAGACCCTCTTTGATCAGCAACCACACCCTGCCTGCTCTTCCTCTGACTCTTACGTGATAGCACAGGATGGTTGCTGCTTTTAAGAAAAAGATTGGAAACTTAGCTCTCTTCAGTTTATTTTAATAGTGGTTTGGAATAACTTCAGAAAATGGCTGAATCAAATTGTAGAGTATCGACGTATGATTACCCACTGATGTTTTCCACGTCCTTGTCAAAGAAAAAACAAGGGATGGCCTTGGCACTTGGCTACAAGCAAAATAAGATACAAAGCATTTTCAGAAGCCTGATCAGGAAGATATCATTTGGAGCCTGATCATTTGGACACGGATGGAGGTTTGGAGACATTATTAACTTTTATTCACCCATAATGTCGGATGTTCCTTTATCACATGCACCTCTGATTTCCTGTCTAAAGCCCTGTGGAGAAAACTTAATTTCTGACTGTTCATTACTTATCAGCCATTAGAGTTTTAACACTCAGAATTATTTAGAATCACAGAATACTACAGTGCAGAAGAGGCCCTTCAGCCCATCGAGTCTGCACCGACACACAAAAGGCCCTGACCTGCCCACCTAATCCCACTTGCCAGCACTTGGCCCATAGGCTTGAATGTTATGGCGTGCCAAGTGCTCATCCAGGTACTTTTTAAAGGATGTGAGGCAACCCGCCTCCACCACTCTCCCAGGCAGTGCATTCCAGACTGTCACCACCCTCTGGGTAAAAGGGTTCTTCTTCAAATCCCCCCAAACCTCCCACCCCTCATTTTTAACTTGTGTCCACTCATAACTGACCCTTCAACTAAGGGGAACAGCTGCTCCCTATCCACCCTGTCCATGGCCCTCATAATCTCGAACACCTCAATCAGGTCACCCCTAGGTCGTCTCTGCTCCAGAGAAAACAACCCAAGCCTATCCAACCTCTCTTCATAACTTAAATGTGTCATCCCAGGCAACACCCTGGTGAATCTCCTCTGCACCCCTTCCAGTGCGATCACAGCCTTCCTATAATGTGGCGACCTGAACTACACAGTACTCCAGCTGTGGTCTCACCAAAGTTCTATACAACTCCATCATGACCTCTCTGCTTTTGTACGCTATACCCCGATTGATAAAGGAGAGTGTGAAATATGCCTTTGTCACCACCCGATTAACCTGCCTTTCAGCCTTCAGAGATCTATGGACAAACACATCAATGTCCTTTTGTTCTTCCGAACCTTTCATAGTATACTTCCATGTCAAATTACTCCTTCCAAAGTGTATCACCGCACACTTTTCAGGGTTAAATTCCATCTGCACTTATCCGCCCATTTGACCATCTCGTCGATATCTTCCTGTAACCCAAGTCACTCAACCTCACTGTTAACCAAAAGAGAAAATGCTGGTTAATCTCAGCAGGTCTGGCAGCATCTGTAAGGAGAGAAAAGAGCTGATGTTTCGAGTCCAGATGACCCTTTGTCAAAGCTTTCCTTACAGATGCTGCCAGGCCTGCTGAGATTATCCAGCATTTTCTCCTTTGGTTTCAGATTCCAGCATCCGCAGTAATTTGCTTTTACTCACTGTTAACTACCCGGTCAATCTTTGTGTCATCAGCAAACTTACTGATCCTACTCCCCACATAGTCATCTATGTCATTTATATAAATGACGAACAATAGGGGACCCAGCACGGATCCCTGTGGTACGCCACTGGTCACTGGCCTCCAGTCACTAAAGCATTTACTGATGTGCAGTGAACCTAAGTGGGCCCAGAACAGAGATAGGGTGCATATTTTTATTAAGGAGACTATAAAAGTTGTGAAATAAATATACACTGTTAATAAGACAACTTCTTAAAATTTTTGGATACTGCAGATAAAGACCGGAAACAAACTGAAATTGGAGCAGTTGACAGATTGGTCCCACTCTAATGACAAAATAAAGAGAAAAATAAAAGGAAGAAAAATGATTAAGAAAATTATAAATAAGGCAAGAAATGTATGATGAGAATCTCATTAGTACAGTATAAATGTATCAGTAAAACACAATTAAATGTGATGTGAATTAATGGAAGATAGACACAAACTGGCAGAGATACTTCACAAGTACTTCCTTTCAGTGTTTAGATGAGAAGGATTTTACATTTCTCACTATTAATCTATAGTAATCTATGTATGTCAATTTCTCTCAGCACCACACTGCAGCTAGTTTGCTCATTATCTTTCTAAAATTTGCTCTATTCCAATTTGCAGCTTTTTTTAGGAGTAATGTTTTCCCTTTTCTATTTAGACCTTAACAGTATCAGTATGGTCACTACACCTGAAGTTCACACTGAACTCATCTATTTTGTTATTCCTAACCAGATTTATCGATTTAAGAAACAAGTCCTCTAAACAGGCCACCCAATTTCACAACTAATACACATTGCAAATTGAGAGCAATTTTGTGGCTCGGACACGTAGAACTATAGAATCCCACAGTGCAGAAGGAGGCCATTCGGCCCATCAAGTCTGCATCGACCACAATCCCTCCCAGGCCCTATTCCTGTAACTCCACATAGTTACCCTGCTAATCCCCCGACACTAGGGTCAATTTATCATGCCCAATCAACCTAACCCGCACATCTTTGGACTGTGGGAGGAAACCGGAGCACCCGGAGGAAACCCACGCAGACACGGGGAGAATGTGCAAACTCCCCGTGACCTGAGGCCGGAATTGAACCCGGGTCTCTGGCACTATGAGGCAGCAGTGCTAACCACTGTTACATCATGCCACCACATGTTCACATGCATTAATTCTATTAAAACACTCTTATGTTGAATACACATAACCAGCAAACAGATACCCGAAAGCACAACCAGCATAAGAACATAAGAACTAGGAGCAGGAGGAGGCCATCTGGCCCCTCGAGCCTGCCCCGCCATTCAATAACATCATGGCTGATCTTTTTGTGGACTCAGCTCCACTTACCCGCCCGCTCATCATAACCCTTAATTCCTTTACTGTTCAAAAATTTATCTATCCTTGCCATAAAAACATTCAATGAGGTAGCCTCAACTGCTTCACTGGGCAGGGAATTCCACAGATTCACACACAACCTTTTGTGTGAAGAAGTTCCTCCTCAACTCAGTCCTAAATCTGCTTCCCCTTATTTTGAGGCTATGCCCCCTAATTCTAGTTTCACCCGCCAGTGGAAACAATTTCCCTGCTTTTATCTTATCTATTCCCTTCATAATCTTATATGTTTCTATAAGATCTCCCCTCATTCTTCTGAATTCCAATGAGTATAGCCCCAGTCTACTCAGTCTCTCCTCATAAGCCAAACCTCTCAACTCTGGAATCAACCTAGTGAATCTCCTCTGCACCCCCTCCAGTGCCAGTATATCATTTCTCAAGTAAGGAGACCAAAACTGTACACAGTACTCCAGGTGTGGCCTCACCAGCACCTTATACAGGTGCAACATAATCTCGCTGTTTTTAAACTCCATCCCTCTAGCAATGAAGGACAAAATTCCATTTGCCTTCTTAATTAACTGTTGCACCTGCAAACCGACTCCTTGAAGTTAAATCTCACGGGATCCAGGGTGAGGTATCTAAATGGATACAAAATTGGCTTCATGACAGAAGCCAGAGGGTGGTTGTAGAGTGTTGTTTTTCAAACTGGAGGCCTGTGACCAGCGGTGTGCCTCAGAGATCAGTGCTGGGCCCACTGTTATTTGTCATTTATATTAATGATTTGGATGAGAATATAGGGGGCATGGTTAGTAAGTTTGCAGATGACACCAAGGTTGGTGGCATAGTGGACAGTGAAGAAAGTTATCTCCAATTGCAACGGGATCTTGATCAATTGGGCCAGTGGGCTGATGAATGGCAGATGGAGTTTAATTTAGACAAATGTGAGGTGATGCATTTTGGTAGATTGAACCAGGGCAGGACTTACTCAGTTAATGGTAGGGCGTTGGGGAGAGTTACAGAACAAAGAGATCTAGGGGAACATGTTCATAGCTCCTTAAAAGTGGAGTCACAGGTGGACAGAGTGGTGAAGAAGGCATTCGGCATGCTTGGTTTCATATGTCAGAACATTGAATACAGGAGTTGGGACGTCTTGTTGAAGTTGTACAAGACATTGGTAAGGCCACGCTTGGAATACTGTGTGAAATTCTGGTCACCCTATTATAGAAAGGATATTATTAAACTAGAAAGAGTGCAGAAAAGATTTACTAGGATGCTACCAGGACTTGATGGATTGAGTTATAAGGAGAGGCTGAATAGACTGGGACTTTTTTCTCTGGAGAGTAGGAGGCTGAAGGGTGACCTTATAGAGGTCTATAAAATAATGAGGGGCATAGACAAGGTAGATAGTCAATATCTTTTCCCAAAGGTAGGGGAGTCTAAAACTAGAGGGCATAGGTTTAAGGTGAGAGGGGAGAGATACAAAAGTGTCCAGAGGGGCAATTTTTTCACACAGAGGGTGGTGAGTGTCTGGAACAAGCTGCCAGAGGTAGTAGTAGAGGCGGGTACAATTTTATCTTTTAAAAAGCATTTAGATAGTTACATGGGTACGATGGGTATAGAGGGATATGGGCCAAATGCGGGCAATTGGGATTAACTTAGGGGTTTTTAAAAAAAGGGCGACATGGACAAATTGGGCCGAAGGGCCTGTTTCCATGCTGTAAACCTCTACGACTCTATGGAATTCCTGCACAAGGACACCCAGGTCCCTCCACAGCAGCATGCTGCAATTTTTTACCATTTAAATAATAGTCCATTTTGCTGTTATTCCTACCAAAATGGATGACCTCACATTTACTGACATTGTAGTCCATCTGCCAGACCCTCGCCCACTCATTTAGACTATCTATATCCCTTTGCAGACTTTCAGCGTCCTCTGAATACTTTGCTCTTCCACCCATCTTTGTGTCATCTGCGAATTGTGACACACTACACTTGGTCCCCAACTCCAAATCATCTATGTAAATCGTAAACAATTGCGGTCCCAACACTGATCCCTGAGGCACACCACTGGTCACTGATCGCCAACCAGAAAAACACCCATTTACCCCTACTCTTTGCTTTCTGTTAGTTAACCAATCCTCTATCCATGCTAATACATTACCTGTAACACCGTGCACCTTTATCTTATGTAGCAGTCTTTGAAGTGGCACCTTGTCAAATGCCTTCTGGAAATCCAGATACACCACATCCGCAGGTTCCACAGGTCCACTGCACATGTAATGTTCTCAAAGAATTCCACCAAATCAGTCAAACATGACCTTCCTTTCATGAACCCATGCTGCAAACATCACTGGGATAGGAAGCCAGATTGTATGGGTCAGACGAAGCATGATATTATATTTTAATTGTATCTGTCACCAAATTAAACTTGTATCAGGCTTCACTTGATAGGTTGTTTGCTCAGATTGGCAGTATTATGCCCAACCTTCAATTGGAAGAGAAAGAACAATTCTGCTCTGAAACACAACCTATTAAAAACCTTCAAATTGTAAAATGCCAACATATTCCACACTTACTGTTCAGCTGGACCCATCACTCCTAACTCTGATTGCATCACATTCCATTTGATGTACTATTAAATTAAAATGAAAAATTAAGTTTAAAATAGCGAATGGAATATGCATTACTAGATATTGAGAGTGCTGACAAGGCACTGCTCTTAGTAAGGGTTTCATATCACTTTACATTCTTCAGTTTGTCATCTGAATCACAAAATTACAACCTTGATATAATTTCAGTCAATTTTCATGGCAGTGATTTTGTACCCACCTCCTCTTATGTGATTACTTTCTCAGCATCTAACTCTACAGCTACTGGCAGGCCATCAGCACCTCGCTTATTATTCTTCATGCGTGCACCCAGACAGCAATGGTGACTGCCAGTCCTCCTTAGAGGTCGTTATGTCCATTGTTAATCTCCATATACAACCACTTTCAACAAATCACACAGACAGGAATATACAGGACCAGAAAAGGCCACTGCAGTCTGTATGACTAGATAGTCACTGGATAATGATCAGGAATGGGAATCTTATCTGATTTTGTTCCCTTCTTAGCCCAGTGCCACTAAAGTAAATCATATAATCCTAACTGCTTCCCACAGTGAGATCAATGAGTAATTTTATTCAGTTTTGAAGCACTTGAGGGAAAAAGGGATAGTTGATTACAACGATGGATTTAGATGATAAGGTTTGGGCGGAGCATAAACACTGGCATAAATAGGTTGAGCCTAATGGCCTGTTTCTGCACCATATATCCTATTTAGCCTTTGCTTTGTTGGCAGTAGCCTTCAGTCTAGATTGGAGGACCATCCAGTACCTCAGTGTTCTTCACAAATGTTGACACAAAGAATTAACGACTGATTGGAAACATATTTAGTGATGATCAGCATCTGATGACTGAGAAAGAGTTTGACACAATAATCAGTGAAGTATAATTCAGTCAAAGTATTATGGAAATCAGTGCTTCCTCTATGGGCAAACCACATCATTCTGAACTCTCCCATCAGGGGTCACAGGGGAAGATGGTAGCATAGTGCTGTTGCCACTGGGCTCATTATCACAGAATCCCTACAGTGCAGAAGGAAGCCATTCAGCCCATCAAGTCTTCACCGACAACAATCCTATCCCGCCCTATCCTTGTAACCCCGCGTATTTATCCTGCTAACCCCCCTGACACTAAGGGGCAATTTAGCATCACCAATCTGCCTCACCTGCAGATTTTAGACTAGTCTTTAGACTAATCCAGAGGTTCAAGCTAATACTCTGGGAACCCGGGTCCAATTCCATCACATATGTTGGTGGAATTTAAATACGATTAATAAATCTCAAATATAAAGCTAGTCCCAATAACTGTGACCATGTCACCATGATTGCTATAAAAAAAACCATCTGATTCAATAATGCTCTTGAGGGGGGGACCTCTGCCATTCTTACCTGATGTGACCTACATGTGACTCAAGACCCACAGCAATGTGGCTGACTTGGAAATGGTCTAGCATGCTACAGAAGGGCAATTAGAGATGGGTAATAAATGCTGGTGACACCCACAACCCACAGAAGCATTTAAAAAATCATTTTTAAAACGAGTATGGAACAAGCCGGAGAGGAGGAAACATCTTCAGCAGAATTCATTTTGAAATCTGTATGTGGTTAACTGAAGGACTCTACCACTGCATTGAATTTCTGGTATAGCTAAGCTGGGGAGAGCGAGCTTTGCATACCAAATTCCATAGTTAAAGAATATTAGAACCACGAGAGTGCTGACCAGAAGTGGTGAAGCTTAAGACACCTGACATACCTACATTGTAAGAAGTTTAACAACACCAGGTTAAAGTCCAACAGGTTTATTTGGTAGCAAAAGCCACACAAGCTTTCAGAGCTCCAAGCCCCTTCTTCAGGTGAGTGGGAATTCTGTTCACAAACAGGGCATATAAAGACACAAACTCAATTTACATGAATAATGGTTGGAATGCGAATACTTACAGCTAATCAAGTCTTTAAGAAACAAAACAACGTGAGTGAAGAGAGCATCAAGACAGGCGAAAAAGATGTGTATTGTCTCCAGACAAGACAGCCAGTGAAACTCTGCAGGTCTAGGCAACTGTGGTGGTTACAGATAGTGTGACATGAATCGAATATCCCGGTTGAGGCCGCCCTCGTGTGTGCGGAACTTGGCTATCAGTTTCTGCTCAGCGACTCTGCGCCGTCGTGTGTCGCGAAGGCCGCCTTGGAGAACGCTTACCCGAATATCAGAGGCCAAATGCCCGTGACCGCTGAAGTGCTCCCCAACAGGAAGAGAACAGTCTTGCCTGGTGATTGTCGAGCGGTGTTCATTCATCCGTTGTCGCAGCGTCTGCATAGTTTCCCCAATGTACCATGCCTCGGGACATCCTTTCCTGCAGCGTATCAGGTAGACAACGTTGGCCGAGTTGCAAGAGTATGTACCGTGTACCTGGTGGATGGTGTTCTCACGTGAGATGATGGCATCTGTGTCGATGATCCGGCCCGTCTTGCAGAGGTTGCTGTGGCAGGGTTGTGTGGTGTCGTGGTCACTGTTCTCCTGAAGGCTGGGTAGTTTGCTGCGGACAATGGTCTGTTTGAGGTTGTGCAGTTGTTTGAAGGCAAGAAGTGGGGGTGTGGGGATGGCCTTGGCGAGATGTTCGTCTTCATCAATGACATGTTGAAGGCTCCGGAGGAGATGCCGTAGCTTCTCCGCTCCGGGGAAGTACTGGACGATGAAGGGTACTCTGTCCACTGTGTCCCGTGTTTGTCTTCTGAGGAGGTCAGTGCGGTTTTTCGCTGTGGCGCGTTGGAACTGTTGATCAATGAGTCGAGCGCCATATCCTGTTCTTATGAGGGCATCTTTCAGCGTCTGGAGGTGTCTGTTGCGATCCTCCTCATCCGAGCAGATCCTGTGTATACGGAGGGCTTGTCCGTCGGGGATGGCTTCTTTAACGTGTTTAGGGTGGAAGCTGGAGAAGTGGAGCATCGTGAGGTTATCCGTGGGCTTGCGGTACAGTGAGGTGCTGAGGTGGCCTTCGCGACACACGACGGCGCAGAGTCGCTGAGCAGAAACTGATAGCCAAGTTCCGCACACACGAGGACGGCCTCAACCGGGATATTGGGTTCATGTCACACTATCTGTAACCCCAACAGTTGCCTGGACCTGCAGAGTTTCACTGGCTGTCTTGTCTGGAGACAATACACATCTTTTTAGCCTGTCTTGATGCTCTCTCCACTCACGTTGTTTTGTTTCTTAAAGACTTGATTAGTTGTAAGTATTCGCATTCCAACCATTATTCATGTAAATTGAGTCTGTGTCTTTATATGCCCTGTTTGTGAACAGAATTCCCACTCACCTGAAGAAGGGGCTTGGAGCTCCGAAAGCTTGTGTGGCTTTTGCTACCAAATAAACCTGTTGGACTTTAACCTGGTGTTGTTAAACTTCTTACTGTGTTTACCCCAGTCCAACGTCGGCATCTCCACATCATGCCTACATTGAACAGGGAGTTCAAGTAATTGTGTTCACTGTGATTGTTATGTAATCCAACTATTTAAGATAAACTATCATTATAGTTCACATTCTTTGATTTTTACAGTGAAATTCTTTTGTTTAAACCGGGTACCTTGTGGATTCATGCCTTCAGTAAATACCTCGTTTTTCAGATTCTAAACAAAAAGTACAAACGTTATAGGTCTCTGTTGGGGTCATAATGCCGATGAAGCTACAACACATTAGCTCTTGCACACCAAACAGTGGAAGCAGCATGCGATAGAGCTAAGAGATCCTGCAACCAACAATCAGATCATAGAATCTATGGCAGAGACAGGCCATTCAACCCAAACTTGTCCATGCTGACCAAAATGCCCATCTAAGCTCACCCCATTTGCCTTCATTTGGCCCATATCCCTCTAAGCCTTTTCTATCCATGTACCTGTCCAAATGCCTTTTAAATGTTGCCAGAGTCCCTGCCTCAACCACTTCCTCCAGCAGCTCATACGTATCACCCTCTATGTAAAAATGTTGTTCCTCAGGTTCCCATTAATTCTTTCCCCTCTTAACTTAAAACTATGCCCTCTATTCCCAATCATGGGAAAAAAGACTGATTGTATTCACCCTATCCTTGTCTCTCATGATCTTATACACCTCTATAAGATCATCCCTCAGCCTCCTACGCTCCCAAGAAAAAAGTCCTAGCCTGTCCAATCTCTCACTATAACTCAGCCCCTTGGGGCAGCATGGTAGTACAGTGGTTAGCACTGCTGCCTCACAGCGTCAGGGACACAGGTTTGATTCCCAGCTTTGGTCACTGTCTGTGTGGAGTCTGCACGTTCTCCCTGTGTCTGCGTGGGTTCCCTCCGGGTGCTCCAGTTTCCTCCCACGTTCTCAAAGACATGCTGATTAGGTGCATTGACCTGAACAGGCGACGGACTGTGGCAACCAGGGAAATTTCACAGTAACTTCATTGCAGTGTTAATGTAAGCCTTACTTGTGACTAATAAATAAAAGTTTTAACTTTAAACTTTGAGTCCTGGCAGCACCCTTGTAAATCTCTTCTGCTCTCTCTCCAGTTTAATAACATCTTTCCTATTGCAAGGCGACCAAAAATGAACACAATACTCCAGGTGCAGTCTCACCAATGTCCTGTACAACTGCAACATAACCTCCCAACTTCTATACTCAATGCCCTGACTGATGAAGGCCAGCATGC
The DNA here is from genome assembly GCF_964213995.1 of Mustelus asterias. NCBI lineage: Eukaryota > Metazoa > Chordata > Chondrichthyes > Carcharhiniformes > Triakidae > Mustelus > Mustelus asterias. The sequence goes on along the minus strand of NC_135821.1, from coordinate 9,171,408 downwards.
TAAAAGCCTTCTTCACTGCCCTATCTACCTGTGACTCCAACTTTAGAGAACCATGCACCTGAACTCCAAAGACCCTCTGTTCCAAGACACTCCCTAAGTTCCTATCATTCACCTTGAAACTCCTACCTTAATTTGACTTTACAAAATGCAACACCCCACACTTATCTGTATTGAAATCCATTTGCCAGTTCCCAGCCCACTTCCCCAGCTGATCAAGATCCTGCTGCAATTTTTGATAATCTTCCTCACGGTCTACAATGCCACCTATTTTAGTGTCATCTGCAAACTTACTGATCACGCCTTGTACATTCTCATCCAAATCATTGATACAGATAAACAGCAATGGTCCCAGCACTGGCCCCTGAGGCACAGTAAGAAGTTTAACAACACCAGGTTAAAGTCCAACAGGTTTATTTGGTAACAAAAGCCACAAGCTTTCAGAGCCTTAAGCTCCTTCTTCAGGTGAGTGGGAATTCTGTTCACTCACTCACTCACTGAAGTTCCCACTCACCTGAAGAAGGAGCTTAAAGCTCCGAAAGCTTGTGGCTTTTGCTACCAAATAAACCTGTTGGACTTTAACCTGGTGTTGTTAAACTTCTTACTGTGTTTACCCCAGTCCAACGCCGGCATCTCCACACCCTGAGGCACACCACTAGTCACAGACCTTCAGTCCAACAAGCATCCTCCCATCATTACCCTCTGCTGCCTACCATCAAGTTAATTGTATATCCAATTTTCTGGCTCTCCCTGGATTCCATGTGATCTAACCTTCCAGAGCAGCCTACCATATGGAACTTTATCAAAGGCCTTACTGAAGTCATAGAAAGAATCATAGAAACCCTACAGTACAGAAAGAGGCCATTCGGCCCATCGAGTCTGCACCGACCACAATACCACCTCGGTCCTACCCCCATATCCACCCGCTAATCCCTCTAATCTACGCATCCCAGGACACAAAGGGGCAATTTTAGCAGAGCCAATCAACCTAACTCGCACATCTTTGGACTGTGGGAGGAAACCGGACCACCCGGAGGAAACCCACGCAGACACGAGGAGAATGTACAAACTCCACACAGACAGTGACCCAAGCCGGGAATCGAACCCAAGTCCCTGGAGCTGTGAAGCAGCAGTGCTAACCACTGTGCTACCGTACCGTAGTCCATATAGACTACGTCTACCGCCCTGCCCTTATCAACCTTCCTGGTCACTCCATCAAAGAACTCTAACAAACTTGTAAGGCATGATCGCCCGTGCACGAAGCCGTGCTGACTACTCCTAATCAATCCCTGTCTTTCCAAATGCCTGTATATCTTATCCCTCAGAATCCTCTCGAGTAATTTACCCACCACAGATGTTAGGCTTACCGGTCTATAATTTACTGGTTTTTCTTTGCAGCCCTTCTTAAACAAGAGCACAACATTTGCTACCCTCCAGTCTTCTGGTACCTTACCCATGGCTAACGATGATGCAAATATCTCAGCCCAGGGCTCCTGCAATTTCTTCTCTAGTCTCACGCAGTGTTCTTGGATACACCTGGTCAGGGCCAGGAGATTTATCCACCTTCATACATTTTAATATGTCGATCACTTCCTCTACTGTAATGCAAACTGTCCCCAATATATCGCCACTAACTTTCCCAGGTTCCCAAGTCTTCATGTCTTTCTTCAAGGTAAATACAGAGAAATATATATTGAGAATCTCACCCATCTCCTGCAGTTCCACACGTGTGTCCACTTTGGTCCTTGAGGGATCCTATTCTCTCTCTAATTATTCTTTTTCCTTTAATATACTTACAGAATCCCTTTGGATTCACCTTAATCCTCAAAGCTACCTCATGCCCCCTTTTTACCCTCCTAATTTCCTTCTTGAGTATACTCCTGTAATCCCCTGTACACATCCTGGGAATCCCTCGATTCCAACTGCTTGTACTTGAGCCATGACGCCTTCTTTTTCCTGGCCAAAACCTCACCATGTTTTGTCATTCAGGTCCCCTACTCCTGCCAGCTTTGCCCTTCACCCTAATAGGAATATATAGACCCTAAACTCCAGCTATTTCACTTTTGAAGGCCTCCCACTTGCCGGAGGTCCCTTTGCCCTCAAACAAGCCACTCCAGTCAACCCTTGCAAGCTCCTGCCTAATTTCACTAATAGTCACCTTGCCCCAATATAGAACTTGCACCTGTGGATCAGTTTTATCCCTTTCCATAACTATTTCAAAATGAATAGAACTATGGTCCCAAAAGAGAAAATGCTGGAAAATCTCAGCAAGTCTGGCAGCATCTGTAAGGAGAGAAAAGAGCTGCCGTTGAGTCTGGATGACCCTTTGTCAAAGCTCGAACTATGGTCACTGGTCCCAAAGTGGTCCCCCACCTTCACCTCAGTCACTTGCCCTGCTCTATTTCTCAAGAGTAGGTCAAATTTTGCCCTTTCCCAATTAGAACCCTCCACATACTGCCTGAGAAAACTTTCCTGATCACACTTAACCAATTCCACCCCATCCATGCCCTTTACACTATGGCAGTCCCAGTCTATGTTAGGAAAATTAAAATCCCCAACTATGACAACCCTATTACTCCTGCAAGTCTCCCCAATCTCCCTGCATATTTGTTCTTCTAATTGTTCTTCTTGACTATTTGGGGCCTATAGTACGACTCCAAGAACGTCTCCATCCCCTTCTTATTTCTGAGTTCCATCCACAAAGTCTCGTTCGATGATCCCTCAGTTATTTCATCTCTAACTACTGCTGTGGTGCTCCCCTTAATCAAGAACTCCCCCTCCTCTCTTTCCTCCATCACTGTCCTGCCTAAAAGACCTGTATCCTGGAACATTAAGCTGCCAGTCCTGTCGCTCCCTTAGCCGTGTTTCAGTTATGGCTATAATATCCCAGTCCCATGTACCTATCCATGCTCTGAGTTCATCAGCCTTACCTGTCAGCCCTCTTGCATTGAAATAGATGCAATTTAACACAACATGGTTTCCTCGCTCCCTGCCCTGCTCCTGCCTATCATATCTATTCAGCTTGTCGTTGCTGAGTACTGCATCTCCTTTCAGCCCCTCATTTGTTTCCCTGCTGCTGAGGATCCCACACCTCTGCTAATCTAGTTTAAACCCTCCCTTGTAGCACTAGCAAATCTGCCCCCCAGGATATTGGTCCCCCTCCAGTTCAGATGCAACCCATGCCTCTTAAACAGGTCACCTCTGGTCCAAAAAAGATCCCAATAATCTAAGAATCTGAATCCCTGCCCCCAGCACCAATTCTTTAGCCACACAGTCATCTGCCATATTCTCCTGTTCTTTCTCTCACTAGCACGTGGCACTGGAAGTAATCCAGAGATTACCACCTTCCTGCTTCTTAACTTTTTTTCTAGCTCTCTATAATCACTCCTCAGGACTTCATCCCTATTTCTATTTACGCCATTTATGCCAACATGCGCAATGACTTCTGGCTGCTCCCCCTCCCCCTTGAGAATGTCCGAGGTATTCTTGACCCTGGCATCCAGGAGGCAACACACCATCCTGGACTTCCATTTGCAGCCACAGAATCTCCTGTCTCTCCCCCTAACTATTGAATCTCCTATCACTATGATCCTGTTTGTCTTTACCATTTCCCGCTGTGCTCCAGAACCGGTCGTAGTGCCACAGATCTGGCTACTGCTGCTTTCACGTGAACACAGTAAGAAGTCTCACAACACCAGGTTAAAGTCAAACAGGTTTATTTGGCAGCACTAGCTTTCGGAGCCCCAAGCCCCTTCTTCAGGTGAGTGAGGACTCGTGTTCACAAGCAAGGCATATAAAGACACAAACTCAATTTACAAGATAATGGGTGGAATGCGAGTCTTTACAGCTAATCAAGTCTGAAAGGTAGAGACAATGTGAGTGAAGAGAGGGTTAAGCACAGGTTAAAGAGATGTGTATTGTCTCCAGCCAGGACAGTTAGTAAGATTTTGCAAGCCCAGGCAAGTCGTGGGGGTTACAGATAGTGTGACATGAATCCAAGATCCCGGTTGAGGCCGTCCTCATGTGTGTCCTCATGTCCTCATCGGGCTTAGGCGGACACGGGCGAGGCACGGTAGGATTACTTCTGATTTTGTAATAACTTAAACTAGGTAATTTTGATGGAGGGTCATGTGATGTGTTGTTTCTGCACGATGTGGGAGCTGGTGGACCCCACTGTGGTTCCCAGTGAGCATGTCTGCAGTAAGTGTTGGTTGCTTGAGGAACTCCGGCTCAGGGTTGATGAGCTGGAGTCTGAGCTTCAGACACTGTGACATATCAGGGAGGGGGAGAGTTAACTGGACACTGTGTTTCAGGAGGCAGTAACACCCCTTAGACTAACTAATTCAGCCGGGGGTCAGGGACAAGACGGCGTGGCTGCGAGTGAGGCAGGAATTGGGATCCAGAAGGTAGAGTTGCAAGAGCCTCAGTCCCTGAATCTGTACAACAGGTTTGAAATTCTTGCTCCCAGTGTGGACGGGAATGGCGACTGCAAGGAGGACGGGCAAACTGCCCACGGCACCGTGGTACAGGGAGCCGTTCAGGTGGAGGAAGAAAAAAGAAATGTAGTGGTAATTGGGGATAGTGTAGTTAGGGGTATTGACACTGTTCTTTGTGACCAGGATCGAGATTCCCGAAGGTTGTGTTGCCTGCCTGGTGCTCGGGTCCAGGATATCTCATCTGGGCTGCAGAGGAACTTGGAGAGGGAGGGTAACAATCCAGTTGTAGTGGTCCACGTAGGTGCCAACGATATAGGCAGAACAGGAACAGAGGTTCTGCAGAGGGAGTATGAAAAGCTAGGAGCCAAATTAAAAAGCAGAACCAACAATGTAGTAATCTCTGGATTACTACTTGAGCCACAAGCAAATTGACACAGGGTCAATAAGATTAAGGAGGTAAATGCGTGGCTCAAAGATTGGTGGGAAGGAATGGGTTTGAATTCATGGGACATTGGCACCAGTATTGGGGAAGATGGGACCTGTTCAGATGGGATGGTCTTCGTCTGAATCGTGCTGGGACCAGAGTCCTGGCGAATCGTACAACCAGGGCTGTGAATAGGGCTTTAAACTAAATAGTGGGGGAGGGTTCAGGGGTATGGGGAATTACAAAATCAAAGGTAAAGGAGAGGGTACGAGTGAGGGTTAATGATGAGGACATTCATCTAGTTAAAGGAGTCAAGGGCTCAGGCAGAGTAAAAAAGGTGACAAACACAAGAAGGGAGGTGGTCAACGCAGTGCAAGGAGATGGTCTGGGGAAGGGTAACCAGTTTGCAACAGGTAGGGACAGAGCGTGCAATCAAAAGAATGCACTAACAAATCAGGTCCATATAAAGGCTAGCATAAAGACACTTTACCTAAATGCACGTAGCATTCGAAACAAAGTGAATGAGTTGATGGCATAAATCAGTACAAATGGGTATGATCTAGTGGCCATTACAGAAACGTGGTTGCAGGGTGACCAGGACTGGGAACTGAATATCCAAAGGTATCAGACATTTCGGAAGGATAGACAGGAAGGAAAAGGAGGTGGGGTAGCTCTGTTAATTAAAGATAACATCAGGGCGGGAGTGAGAGACGATATAGGCTCTAAGGAGCAAATGTGGAATCGTTGTGGGTGGAGATAAGGAATAGTAAGGGGAGAAAGTCACTGGTGGGAGTGGTCTATAGGCCCCAAATAATAACTTTGAGGTGGGTCGGGCTATAAATAAGCAAATAATGGATGCGTGCAAAAATGGAACAGCAATAATCATGGGAGATTTTAACCTGCATATTGATTGGTTGACTCAAGTCGGACACAGTGGACTTGAGGAAGAGTTCTTAGAATGCTGTCGGGATAGTTTCCTCGAACAGTATGTTACAGAAGGAGCAAGCTATCTTGGATCTGGTCCTGTGTAATGAGACAGGTAAAATTAATGATCTTCTTGTGAGGGATCCTCTTGGAATGAGTGATCACAATATGGTTGAATTTCTAATACAAATGGAGGGAGAGAAAGTAGGGTCCCAAACCAGTGTCCTCTGCTTCAACAGAGGGGAGTACAATAGGATGAGGGTAGAATTGGCTAATGTAGACTGGGAGCGCAGACTAGTTGGTAGGACAGCTGAGCAACAGTGGCGGATTTTTAAGGAGATTTTTCTCAGTACTCAACAAAAATATATTCCTGTGATAAAAAAGGAATGTAAGAAAAGGGATAACCAGCCGTGGATAACTAAGGAAATAAAGGAGAGTATTAAATTAAAAACTGATGCGTACAGAGTGGCCAAAACTAGTGGGGAATTAGAAGATTGGGAAAGCTTTAAAAAACAACAAAGAACTACTCAGAAAGCGATAAAGAAAGGAAAGATAGATTATGAAACTAAACTAGCACAAAATATAAAAACTGATAGTAAAACCTTTCACAAATATATAAAAAGCAAAAGAGTAGCTAAAGTAAATGTTGGACCCTTAGAAGACGAGAAGGGGGATTTAATAATGGGTAACGAGGAAATGGCCGAGGCCTGAAACAAGTTTTTTGTGTCGGTCTTCACGGTAGAGGATACAAATAGCTTACCGAAAATTGACGATCGTGGGACTGTAGGGGGTGAGGTCCTTAAAACGATTACTGTTACTAAAGAGGTAGTGCTTGGTAGGCTAATGGGACTAAAGGCAGACAAGTCCCCGGGCCCGGATGGAATGCATCCCAGAATGCTGAAAGAAATAGCAGAAGTAATAGCGGATGCGTTGGTTGTAATTTATCAAAATTCGCTGGACTCTGGGGAAGTGCCGGCTGATTGGAAAACAGCTAATGTGACGCCACGGTTTAAAAAAGGAGGTAGACAAAAGGCGGGTAACTACAAGCCAGTTAGCTTAACGTCCGTAGTTGGGAAATTGCTGGAATCCATCATTAAAGAAGGAATAGCAGGACACCTGGAAAAAAATGGTTCGATCAAGCAGACACAGCATGGATTCATGAAGGGAAAGTCGTGTTTGACAAATTTACTGGATTTTTATGAAGATGTAACGAGTGCGGTTGACAGAGGGGAACCGGTGGATGTGGTGTTTTTGGATTTCCAGAAGGCGTTCGATAAGGTGCCTCACAAAAGGTTGTTGCAGAAGATTAGGGTACACGGAGTTGGGGCTAAAGTGTTAGCGTGGATTGAGGATTGGCTATCTAACAGGAAGCAGAGTTGGAATAAATGGGTGCTTTTCTGGTTGGCAGTTGGTGACTAGTGGCGTGCCGCAGGGATCGGTGCTGGGGCCTCAACTGTTTACCATATACATAGACAATCTGGAGGAGGGGACCGAGTGTAAGGTAACAAAGTTTGCTGATGACACAAAGATGAGTGGGAAAGCGAATTGCGTGGAGAATGCGGAAAGTCTGCAGAGAGATTTGGATAGGCTAAGTGAGTGGGCGAGGATCTGGCAGATGGAGTATAACGTTGACAAGTGTGAGGTTATCCACTTTGGAAGGAATAATAGTAAAATGGACTATTATTTAAATGGTGAAAAATTACAACATGCTCCTGTGCAGAGGGACCTGGGAGTCCTTGTGCATGAATCGCAAAAACTCAGTTTGCAGGTGCAGCAGGTGATCAAGAAGGCAAATGGAATGTTGGCCTTTATCGCAAAGGGGATGCAGTATAAAAGCAGGGAGGTCTTGCTGCAATTGTACAAGGTACTGGTGAGGCTGCAACTGGAGTAGTGTGTGCAATTTTGGTCCCCTTATTTGCGGAAGGATGTATTGGCCTTGGAGGGATTACAGAGAAAGTTCACCAGGAGATGAGGGGGTTAGCTTATGAGGAGGGAATGAGTAGATTGGGCCTGTACTCATTAGAGTTTAGAACACGGGCGGCACTGGGCGGCACGGTAGCACAGTGGTTAGCACTGCTGCTTCACAGCTCCAGGGACCTGGGTTCAATTCCCAACTCGGGTCACTGTCTGTGTGGAGTTTGCACATTCTCCTCGTGTCTGCGTGGGTTTCCTCCGGGTGCTCCGGTTTCCTCCCACAGTCCAAAGATGTGTGGGTAGATTGATTGGTCAGGTTAAAAAAAAAAATTGCCCCTTCGAGTCCTGAGATGCGTAGGTTAGAGGGATTAGCGGGTAAATATGTGGGGGTAGAGCCTGGGTGGGATTGTGGTCGGTGTAGACTCGATAGGCCAAATGGCCTCCTTCTGCACTGTAGGGTTTCTATGAAATCTAGAGAAGGCTGAGGGGAGATCCTATAGAGACAGATAAGATAATGAAGGGGCTCAACAGGGTAGAGGCAGAGATTCTTTCCACTTAGAAAGGAAACAAGAGAACACAGCCTCAAAATAAGGGGGAGTCAGTTTAGGACAGAGTTGAGGAGAAACTTCTTCTCTCAGAGGGTAGTGAATCTCTGGAATTCTCTGCCATTGAAGCAGTGGAGGCTACCTCATTAAATATGTCTAAGTCACAGGTAGATAGATTTCTGATCAATAAGGGAATTAAGGATTATGGGGAGCGGGTGGGTAAGTGGAACTAAACCACTATCAGATCAGCCATGATCTTATCGGGGCAGGCTTGAGGGGCTAGATGGCCTACTCCTGCTCCTATTTCTTATGTTCTTATGTTCTTATGTGTGGAACTTGGCTATCAGTCTCTGCTCAGTGATTCTGCGTTGTCGTGTGTCGTGAAGGCCGCCTTGGAGAACGCTTACCCGAAGATCAGAGGCTGAATGCCCGTGACTGCTGAAGTGTTCCCCGATTGGAAGGGAACACTCCTGCCCGGTGATTGTCAACATGCTGCAAAGGAGGAGGAAAATACCCCCTATTGTATTTGTTTAATTCCTCTGCCACTTCCTTATACCCTATTGTGTGGCACAGGGGCAGCACGGTGGCACAGTGGTTAACACTGCTGTTTCACAGCACCAAGGACCCGGTTCAATTCTGGCACTGGGTGACTGTCTGGGTGGCGTTTGCACATTCTCCCCATGTCTGGGTGGGTTTCCTACGGGTGCTCCGGTTTCCTCCCTCAGTTAAAGATATGCAGGTTAGGTTATGTTAAATTGCCCCTCAATGTCCCAAGATGTGTAGGGTAGATGGATTCGCCATAGTAGATGTGTGGGGTTACGAGGATAGGGTGGGGGAAAGGGCCTAGGTAAGGTCCTCATTCAGAGAGAGTTGGTGCAGACTTGAAGGGCCGAATGGCCTCCTTCTGCACTGTAGGGATTCTATAATTCTATGAATGGGCGTACAATTGCCTTTTCTAACCTTTTCCTTTATGCATATTTATAGGAGCTTTTCTAGTCTGTTTTATACCCCTTGCTGTATAATTTTAATTTCTACTTTCTCTTTATCAATTTCTTCATTCCCTTTTCTTGACTTTTAAAATGCTCCCAATCCTCAGGTTTGCCACAACAAAAACAGAAAATGGTGGAAAATCTCAATAGATCTGACAGCATTCGAGTCTGGATGACCCTTCAGCAGAGCACAGGTTTACTGCTTTTTGGCAACTTTATTTGCCTCGTCCTTTGATCTGATGGAATCCTTAACTTCTTGCCAACTTTGACTGGATCATTTTCCCTACCTCAAAGGACTGTAAATTTGTTGCAAACAATGTCTTAATTCGTTAAATGCTAGCTATTGTCTGTGTATCTTTTAATATAGTTCCCCAATCTACTTTAGTCAATTTGCCCCTTACCTTTCTGGTTTCCTTTATTTAAAGATCCTAATTTTGGATTGAACCATGTCACTTTCAAGCTTCATATAAAATTCTACCATATTATGGTCATTCTCCCCTAAAGGTCCTTTATGATGAGATTATTAATTAGTTCTTTCTAACTGTACAATTTATTTATAATAGCCCGTTCTCTAGTTGGCTCCTCAACATACTGTTCTGGAAAACCATTGATTGTTGAGAAAGGCATGGATGTTAAGAGACTTGGGGAAGTAAATAGTGATGTCTTGAGGAGTGTACATGTAACAGAGAAGAACATAAGAACTATGAGCAGGAGTAGGCCATCTGGCCCCTCGAGTCTGCTCCGCCATTCAATAAGATCGTGTCTGACCTTTTCGTGGACTCAATTCCACTACCTGTCCGCCCACCATAACCCTTAATTCCTTTACAGTTCAAAGATTTGTCTATCCTTGCCTTAAAAACATTCAATGAGGTAGCCTCAACTGCTTAGCTGCGCAGAGAATTCCACAGATTCACAACCCTTTGGGTGAAGAAGTTTCTCCTCAACTCAGTCCTAAATCTGCTCCCCCTTATTTTGAGGCCATGCCTCCTCGTTCTAGTTTCACCTGCCAGTGCTTCTATCTTATCTATTGCCTTCATAATCTTATATGTTTTTGTAAGATTTCCCCTCGTTCTTCTGAATTCCAATGAGTATAGCCCCAGTCTACTCAGTCTCTACTCATAAGCCAACCCTCTCAGCTCTGGAATCAACCTTGTGAATCTCCTCTCCAGTGGCAGTATATCCTTTCTCAAGTAAGGAAACCAAAACTGTACACAGTACTCCGGGTGTGGCCTCACCAGCACCTTATACAGCTGCAACATAGCCTCGCTGTTTTTAAACTCCATCCCTCTAGCAATGAAGGACAAAATTCCATTTGCCTTCTTAATTACCTGCAAACCAACTTTTTGTGATTCATGCACAAGGACACCCAGGTGCCTCTGCACAGCAGCATGCTGAAATTTTTTACCATTTAGATAATAGTCCATTTTGCTGTTATTCCTACCAAAATGGGTGACCTCACATTTACCAACATTGTACTCCATCTGCCAGACCTTCGCCCACTCACTTAGACTATCTATATCCCTTTGCTGACATTCAGTGTCCTCTGCACACTGTGCTCTGCCAATCACCTTAGTGTCATCTGTGAATTTTGATACACTACACTTGGTCCCCAACTCCAAATCATCTATGGAAATCGTAAACAATTGCGGTCCCAACACTGATCCCTGAGACCACTAGTAACTGATCGCCAAGCAGAAAAACACCCATTTACCCCCACTCTTTGCTTTCTGTTAGTTAACCAATCCTCTATCCATGCTAATACATAACCCGTAACACCGTGCACCTTTATCTTACACAGCAGCCTTGTCAAATGCCTTCTGGAAATCCAGATACACCACACCCACAGGTTCCCCATTGTCCTCCGCGTACGTAATGTTCTCAAAGAATTCCACCAGATTAGTCAAACATGACCTGCCCTTCATGAACCCATGCTGTGTCTTCCCAATGGGACAATTTATATCCAGATGCCTCGCTATTTCTTCTTTGATGATAGATTCAAGCATTTTTCCTACTACAGAAGTTAAGCTAACCGGCCTATAGTTACCCGCTTTTTGTCTACCCCCTTTTCTAAACAGTGGTGTCACATTTGCTGTTTTCCAATCTGCGGGAATCATCCCAGGTGGTGCTGGAAGTCTTAAAGCACATCAAGGTAGATAAATCCTCGGGACCTGATGAAGTGTATCCCAGGACATTGTGGGAGGCTAGGGAGGAAATTGCGGGTCCCCTAGCAGAGATATTTGAATCATCGACAGCCACAGGTGAGATGCCTGAAGATTGGAGGGTAACAAATGTTTTGCCTTTGTTTAAAAAGGGCTGCATGGAAAAGCCTGGGAACCATAGGCTGGTGAGCCTCACATATACAGTGGGTAAGTTGTTGGAAGGTATTCTGAGAGACAGGATCTACAGGCATTTAGAGAGGCTAGGACTGATTAGGGACAGTCAGCATGACTTTCTGAGTGGAAAATCATGTCTCACAAATTTGATTGAGTTTTTTGAAGGGGTAACCAAGAAGGTAGATAAGGGCAGTGCAGTTGATGCTGTCTACATGGACTTCAGCAAGGCCTTTGACAAGTTACCGCATGGTAGGATGTTGCATAAGGTTAAATCTCATGGGATCCAGGGTGAGGTAGCCAAATGGATACGAAATTGGCTGGATGACAGAAGAGAGAGAAGATGGCTGTAGAGGGTTATTTTTGCTGGGTCCACTGTTATTTGTCATTTATATTAATATTTGGATGAGAATTTAGGAGGCATGCTTAATAAGTTTGCAGATGACACCAAGATTGGTGGCACAGTGGACAGTGAAGGTTATCTAGGATTGCAACAGGATCTTGATCAATTGGGCCAGTGGGCTGACGAATGGCAGATGGAGTTTAATTTAGATAAATGCAAGGTGATGCATTTTGGTAGATCGAATCGGGACAGGACTTACTCAGTTAATGGTAGGGCATTGGAGAGAGTTATAGAACAAAGAGATCCAGGAGTACAGGTTCATAGCTCCTTGAAAGTGGAGTCACAGGTGGACAGAGTGGTGAAGAAGGCATTTGGCATGCTTAGTTTCATTGGTCAGAACATTGAAACAGGAGTTGGGACATCTTGTTGAAGTTGTATAAGACATTGGTAAGACCACACTTGGAATACTGTGTACAGTTCTGGTCACCCTATTATAGAAAGGATATTATTAAACTGGAAAGAGTGCAGAAAAGATTTACTAGGATGCTACCAGGACTTGATGGTTTGAGTTATAAGGAGAGGCTGGATAGACTGGGACTTTTTCTCTGGAATGTCGGAGGCTTAGGGGTGATCTTATAGAGGTCCATAAAATAAAAACAGAAACTGATTAACTTCTTGAACTTCGGTCCAATCTGAACTACATGAAGGTTTAAATACACAATATGAAAGAACAAATCCAGACTTCAAAAGTATACAAGAGAAATTCTATGAAACAGACTGACAATCTAATAAGTGAATTGAAAATAGTCCAAGGGGCAGTCAGTGACTGTGGAAGAAAGATTCCAAACAGAACTGAATGTCAAGGTGAAGTTGTCAAATTTAAGAGTTTCACAGATATCTCTGAAAGAAAGACATCTCAACTTACCAGAGTAGATGCTGAGCTGCATGAAAATATAGATAAGCTCAGTGCAAATGGGAAAAAATAAATTAGTCAAAGATTCTGGTAAGATAGTTAAACAAGTTGGACTAGAATTCCATTTTTGAAACACACATACATTGCAATGAGACATACAATAATAGAAGCACAAAAAGCGACAAGGAGATGACTATAATGGTCGTCCACCTCACAAGAAACAAGTTAGCCTAGCAACCACCAACCAGTACAACAGCCACACCAACCAGGTGTAGTTCAGCACGAAAGAATGGAAGAAAAAGAATGAAAAGATACCCAGACACCAGAACAACCTCTAATCCTACAGGAAGAACTGACAGCGACAAAGTCTATCACTCCTCCAACAGTATTGTGAACGAAATATGAAAGGGTTTTCAGGCCTACATACCGCCTGAAATTTTGAATACAACAACTTGAAGAAAGAGATAGGGTAGTGATAATGTAGTAATGACAATGCAAATATATGATGGTAACAACAATATAAGACATAATGTAAACGATATAATCATGTAAAATACATTGGATATAGGCTGGGGTTTAGAGGTGTAGTATAAGGGATGTAAGAGAGCACATAACCCACATCCAGGTCAGCCAAACACTGGTCAGAACTGTGTATATCAGCAGCATGGAGACAGCTCCTAGCTTGTCCATTTTACTGTACATTTGTAATAAGACTTACAGTTAACTACATCTGACTATGAAGACTTCTTCAGAGCTACTGAACTATAACCAATACCCTACAACAATATTTATGAAGCAGTGTGTTTTGTTAAAGGAAGCAATGCATAGTGAACAGGAACTACACGGTAAATGTCACCCGTTTCTAGATTAGGGCCAGTGAATCCAGTTTTGGCACTATTGCACTTAATTAAATTACAAACTCAGCATAAAGACTCTGAGCTTCTCTAATCTGCATTAAATTTAATGGGATTTAAATAGCTGGGATTTATGTTTTTACTTACATTATTGTCCATACTCTTTTCCTTTCTCAAAAACAGTTCTTTGTAAAGTAGCTCTATCTGTCCTGCGAGGAAAAGTAGAAGTATAATTAAAGGTAAAATAAGCTAAAAATTATGAAGAATTGCATTTTCCCTTTAAAATCTTGAATAAGTACATTTTGTTTTGTTAAACTTATATTGTCAGGTTGTCAGTGATTGTTCCACTGTTTGTGATATGAATTAATTGCCAACCATTCTGATTATTTGTGACAGAAGGCATCATTCAGTGAAAAAGTTTATGTGAAAACAACAAGAGTTCCAGTCATTCAGTTATTCATTCTCAAGATAGAGTAAACCTGGAACTAGTGGAGAGTCACAGGGATCCGTGCTGGGGCCACAATTATTTAAATATATGTTAATGACTTAGAAGAGGGAAATGAATGTATTATTGCCAACTTTGCAGATGACATAAAAATAGGTGGGAAGACAAGTGATGAGATCAATCTCTCTCTCTGTCAGGCCACTGCTGTTATAACTGTGTATGTGAGGTCTGCACAAGCGCAATAGTTCCCTCTGCTGTCTGATCAAACTGGCTGGCAAATTAAGCCCGGCCCATTGCCTCTAGTAGCTAGAGACATTTTTCATGCACTGAGTGCATAAGATTGGGAGTAAAATCACGCCTCAAAAACGGATCTGCCATTTTCACACTAGTTGGACACTTCAAATTTTTCTCATAAAATTCTGCCCAGAGTCCAGAGGGATTAGACATAAGAACAAGAACATAAGAACTAGGAGTAGGAGTAGGCCATCTGGTCCCTTGAGTCTGCTCCACCATTCAATAAGATCATGGCTGATCTTTTCGTGGACTCAGCTCCACTTTCTCGCCCGCTCACCATAACTCTTAATTCCTTTACTGTTCAAAAATTTATCTATCCTTGCCTTAAAGACATTCAATGAGGTAGCCTCAACTGCTTCACTGCGCAGGGGAATTCCACAGATTCACAACCCTTTGGGTGAAGAAGTTCCTCCTCAACTCAGTCCTAAATCTGCTCCTCCTTATTCTGAGGCCATGCCCCCTAGTTCTAGTTTCACCTGTCAGTGGAAGCAACTTCCCTGCTTCTATCTTATCTATTCCCTTCATAGCCTTATATGTTTCTATAAGATCTCCCCTCATTCTTCTGAGTTCCAATGTGTATAGCCCCAGTCTACTAAGTCTCCCCTGATAAGCCAACCCTCTCAACTCCAGAATCAACCTAGTGAATCTTCTCTGTACCCCTCCAGTGCCAGCATATCCTTTCTCAAGTAAGGAGACCAAAACTGTACACAGTACTCCAGGTGTGGCCTCACCAGCACCTTATACAGCAGCAAAGGACAGGTTAAGTGAATGGGCAAAAACTTAGCAGATGGAATATAATGTCGGAAAACTTTTGTGGGAAGAATAAAGGAGCTGAATATTATTTAAATGGAGAAAGACTGCTAAAGACTGCAGCACAGAGGGATTTGCATACCTTGTGCATAAATCATAAAAAGCTAGCATGCAAGTTCAGAAGGTAATTGGGAAGGCAAATGCAATGCTGGCCTTTCTCTCAAAAGGGAATGGAGTATAAAAATAGGGGAGTCTTGCTAAAACTCTACAAGGCAATAGTTAGACCACACCTGGAATACCGTGAACAGTTTTGGTCCCTTTATCTAAGGAAAGGTTTACCGGCATTAAAGGCTGTCCAGAGATGCTTCACTAGGTGTTCCATGCAGAATACACAGCAACCAAGGCACAATTTTGAGAGCAAGCTCATACAAGATGAATGGTATTGCCACAAGTCGTAATACTGCTAACCATTTGGAGGATAATGGATAACGTGGTTGGTTCAAGATCCTTTTGACAGATTTGCACCCCCTACATCTTGAGAGCAAACAAAAGCCGAAATAATCAAGAAATTGTTTATTCATTTAACATTCCTCCACTACCTCTTCTTTGGGAGAGGCCCAGTTCTTCCAAGGGACAATCTACTTGGGCTCGACACACATTCCGAAGGCATTGGCCGAGTTAACGATTGGTTAGTTGAACATCATATCAGACTAAACCATATGTTTGAGATGGCATCCAAGAACAAAGAACAAAGAACAGTACAGCACAGGAAACAGGCCCTTCGGCCCTCCAAGCCTGTGCCGCTCCTTGGTCCAACTAGACCAATCGTTTGTATCCCTCCATTCCCAGGCTGCTCATGTGACTATCCAGGTAAGTCTTAAACGATGTCAGCGTGCCTGCCTCCACCACCCAACTTGGCAGCGCATTCCAGGCCCCCACCACCCTCTGTGTAAAAAACATCCCTCTAATATCTGAGTTATACTTCGCCCCTCTCACCTTGAGCCCGTGACCCCTCGTGAACGTCACTTCTGATCTGGGAAAAAGCTTCCCACCGTTCACCCTATCTATCCCCTTCATAATCTTGTACACCTCTATTAGATCTCCCCTCATTCTCCGTCTTTCCAGGGAGAACAACCCCAGTTTACCCAATCTCTCCTCATAGCTAAGACCCTCCATACCAGGCAACATCCTTCTCTGCACTCTCTCTAACGCCTCCACGTCCTTCTGGTAGTGCGGCGACCAGAACTGGACGCAGTACTCCAAATGTGGCCTAACCAGCGTTCTATACAGCTGCATCATCAGACTCCAGCTTTTATACTCTATACCCCGTCCTATAAAGGCAAGCATACCATATGCCTTCTTCACCACCTTCTCCACCTGTGTTGCCACCTTCAAGGATTTGTGGACTTGCACACCTAGGTCCCTCTGTGTTTCTGTACTCCTGATGACTCTGCCATTTATTGTATAACTCCTCCCGACATTAGTTCTTCCAAAATGCATCACTTCGCATTTATCCGGATTAAACTCCATCTGCCACCTCTCCGCCCAATTTTCCAGCCTATCTATATCCTGCTGACAGAAAGAATCAGAGAGAAGAAAAGCTAAATGACTACAAGGCCAATGATGTTGATCTCCCAATTGGTGCAAGAATGATCCCCATAAATAGGAATATAAAGGTTCAAAATAAGATACATTATGTATCTTGTGGAATCCCAAACCCCACAAACTTGTCAAGCACCTTGACATGAGGTTACACTTCCATCATTAAACCAGAAGGCAACCTCAGAAGGGGGTTCTGACAGAAGGCAATTGCTTGATGCCAAAACCCTTGTAGATGATCTGTAGATGTAGATCCTTGTAGATGCCAAAACCCTTGTAGGAGCTTAATAGGATGGAGGGTTATAGGTAGGTCTAGAAGGTAGGGATGTGTTCGGCACAACTTGTGGGCCGAAGGGCCTGTTTGTGCTGTAGTTTTTCTATGTTTCTATGATGTGGGACCAAGCAGCACATTCAAAGGAGTAGCCAAATTTGAAGTAGCAATTGGCAGAGGTTCAAGTGATGGAGAGTTGGATAATGTCGCTAAATCCTGGAGTGGCTTGTGTGTCATGAACTCAGAGGGTACATCCAGTGAGAAGAAGTCTACTCCAATACAGAAAGAAGATGCAGAAATGCCATGTAGTGAGTGAGACTGCAGCTGAAGCAACAAGTCCTCCTGCTCATGAAATCCTTGAATACATGAACGACTAGACCCCAACATGCCTGATCCAACACGTAGCCTAGGTTCCGTTGAAAAACAAGAAGTTAAGAATGTTTACAACATCTTGAATGTTTCGATAACATCTGTTTGTGACAATACTGTGCCTTTAAGAAATGTATTTTAATCATGTTTCTCTGCAGGTTTTTCAAGCAGGTCCTAGCACTTTATTGGTGCAGTGATGTATGTAACCAATGTCCTCTCATTGTTATTGAAGCTATATAATAGACATTATGCTGATTTTAATCTGGACTAGTGCAGTGCTCTGTGGTTTAATGGTCCTTTGGGAATTGCTGAGTGGAGCTTGATTTGGGGATGATTGACAGGTCAAGCGATATAACTGGGGACAGCTATTTCTTTTGGGGAAATTTCAAGTTAGTTTCATTTCTCAGTTGCTGCTAGAAGCTGGTGGAAGCAGGCAGTGTGTCTGTCTCTCTCTCTCTCTCTCCAGAGGCTTTTTGAAAGTTCCAGGACTGGGAAGCCTGAGAGATTTAATCCAACATTCAAAGGACCAATTCACAGCAGGTGTTAAAAAGCTGAAAATCCAGCATCACGTGGGCATACTTGTTTTTGCGCCCAGTCTAGAGAAGGGTGTATGTCTGTGGGATGGTATTTGACTTGGAACAACATAGATAGCTGTTAAGGTTTATACTGTATCATGTTTGAATCTTGTGATTAGTAAAAGTTATGTTAATTCTTTTCATGATATTTTAACTGTGTTCTTATATAAACTTTGTCTGATAAAAGTTTCCTAGTGCATCACTTGAATCATATCTGGAGTGAAACACCTTATGCTCACTCATACTAAATTCAAATGTAAACTTCGGGTCTAGGCTATCTTCATAAAACGTTGGAGTTTCTGGCCTGGGTCTTTACATGTTAAAAGTACCCATACAAATTATGGACTAAGAAGATCATCTTGAGCCAGTGCTGGATTGAATCTAACCCTCATCTTTTGCCCAGATCTGTAACTGATGAAGGAAAAGCTGTCACTAATATCACCACATTATGGGAAGAACGTGACTACACTAGAGGGGGTCAAGAGATTTACAAGGACATTGTAATGAATGGAGAATTTTGGTTACAGAAAAACAGTGGATAAGTTGTGGTTGTTTCCTCTGGACATAGGACCATGAGGGAAGATGTAATTAAAGTCGCTAAAATTATGAGGCCAAGACAGGGTAGACAGGAAGGACCTGTTTTCATTAGCAGAAAGGTCAATAGCCAGCATAGATTCAAAGTAATTGGTGAAAAGATTAGAGGGAAATAGTCATAAATGAGGCATTTTTACAGCGCAGGGTGAGTTCTGACATTGGGACTATGTGAAGGTAAGTCAAAATCATTTATATTTATCAAAAAAAAGGAGTGATCCTAGAAATTACCCAAACAGATTACTATTCTTTATCAAAATTCAATCTAAGAATTAGCCATTTGCCACCAGTTTTCCGTCCTTCAGGCAACATTTTACCAAACTCACAATGTCCCTCCTATTCCATGAACAACAATTTTGATAATGAATCTTTAAGTTACACTTTGTCAAACACCTCCTTAAATCCATATAAACATCATCTATTTATCCTGTCTGTTACTTCTGTTCAGCGGATTATTTTAATCAAGCACAATGTGCCTTTTTCAGGTTCCCTTCATGTAAAATGCCACTTTATTCTTATATTTTCTCTCTGCCAATCTTATTTTCCTCTCCACATCCCCTCTCAACTATTGTTGGCTTGGTTCGCTTTTGAAGAATTTCCCTGACATACATCATACCTCTTTTTTTGTATAATTATAATTTCAATCTCCCATGTCATCCAAGGAGCTCTGACTTTAGTTCGCCTATGAGGGCAGCACGGTACACAGTGGTTAGCACTGCTGTCTCACGGCACCAGGGACTGGGTTCGATTCCAACCTCGGGTGACTGTGTGGAGTTTGCACATTCTCTGTGTCTGCGTGGGTTTCCTCTGGTTTCCTCCCACAGTCCAAAGGCGTGCAGGGTAGGTGGAGTGGAGTGGTCATGCTAAATTGTCAAGATGAGTGGGTTGGGGGATTAGCAGGGCAAATACGTGGGATTACAGGGATAGGGCCTGGGTGGGATGATTTGTCAGAGTTGGTGCAGAATAGATGAGCTGAATGGCCTCCTTCTGCACTGTATTCTATTCTATGAAACCTTTCATCCTTGTTGGAATGTACCTGGCCTGTGCTTGAAGCATCTGTTCCTTAAAGCACCCATTGTTCCATTAGTTTTTCAACGCAGTCTTTAGTTCCATTTTACCATGGCTAGATCTCCTCTCATCCCTTTGAAGTTATCCCCCTTCCAATTTAAAAGATTTACATTAGATTATTTCTTGCTCTTCTCCTTTACCTATCTAAACCTTATGATACAATGATCACTCTTAGCCAAGTATTCCCTCACACACACTTTGTCCAATTGGCCCACTGCATGGAAAACATTGTTTCACACTGTTGCTATAACAGTAATATTTTTGATTAATACAATGCTGTTGTCAGTGCAAAAAGACATTCTGCCTACCAGACAATTGAACAACATTATGTTTGAATTTCAGTGCCAGTGTGATGCCCGGTATGTAGGCCACATGTCCCAACAATTGGTTGATTGAATCAAACATGTTCCTTCGGTTGTTCATAATAGCCAGTGTACAGATCATACTCAAACAGCCCGCACTTGTAAAATCCAAAAGTATCCACTGTTAGATGTGATTCCATGATTAGACAGCACTTACTAGACAATCCTGATTGTGCTAATAACTAAACTTGCAACTAATTTATGATGATCAGTTGAGTTCACAACATGACTCAATACTTGAAAGAAGTGATATTTGCAGGGACCCTTTCTCTGCAAACAAAAGGAATATGTTCAAGCCTTGCACCTTTTTTCAATTACCTGGAGGTGCGGAGAGCCTGTAGTTCCCCACGGCTTTCTCCAATGGCAACACTTCAGCCAATTAGAGGACATGGTAGCATAGTAGCACGTTATTGGATTAGTAATCCAGAGGACATGGCTAATGGTCTGCAGTCGTGGGTTCAAATCCATCCATGGCAGCTGGTGAATTTAAATACAAATTTAAAACTTTATTCATTCGTGGGACATGTTCGTCACTGGCTGGCCAACATTTATTGCCCATCCCTAGTTCCCCCAGGGAAATTGAGAGTCAACCACTTTGATGTGGCTCTGGAATCACATGTAGGCCAGGCCAGGTAAGGACAGCAGATTTCCGTCCCTAAAGGACATTAGTGAACCAGATGGGTTTTTCAGACAATTGGCAACAGTTTCATGGTCATCAGTAGATTCTTAATTCCAGATTTTTAAAATTGATTTCAAATTCCACCATCTGCCGTGGCGGGATTCAAACTTGGGTCCTCAGAACATTAGCTGAGTTTCTGGATTAATAGTCTAGCGATAATAGGTCAGTGTCTCCCCTTCAATCTTGAATTGAAATCATGGGTGGGATTTTATGGCCTTGCTTGACCCGAGACCGGAAAATCCCACCTGAGGTCAACAGACCTTCCCATTGTCCGCCCCTTGCCAACTCCATTTCCCGTGGCGGGCGGGGCGGTAGCACTGCTAAACATGAAACTATCATCGATTGCCATAAAAACTCATCTGATTCACTAATGTCCTTCGGGGAAGGAGATCTGTCATCCTTACCAGATCTGACCTACATGACTCCAGATCCACAGCAACATGGATTACTCTTAACTGCTCTCTGAAATGGCCTAGTCAGTCACAATTTTCAAGGGCAATTAGGGATGAGCAAAAAAATGCTGGCCTCACCAGCCATATACACCCCAAAGAATTTTTAAAAGCTGAGTAAATTTGCCAACCAGTGAGTATCCCTCTTCTTCTGTAGTATATACTGTAGTAATCATTTAAAATTTGGTATTCTTGGAGTTTGTTCTGATGAGTGCAGGATTAAAAGATTCAGCAACATGGCTCTCTTATTCAGTACCATCCTAACTGTTAATCAGTCTTTCTACCTGGTCCCACTTCCCTGTCTTATCCCCATAACCTTGCACATTCTTTCTTTTCAGATAGCAAGCCAATTCCCTTTCATGTACCTCAATCGAACCTGCCTCTACTTCTAGGAAGGTTGTCTCAGACTCCAACCACCCACCAGGTGAAAAATATTTTCCTCACATAAAAACAGTAAAGACCCCCTGGGGAACCTATAGGCCATCCTCCAGTCAGGAAAACAACAATTTATCACTACTCTCTGTTTCCTGTTACTCGGCCAATTTCTTAACCAAGTACCTACTTTCCCTTTTATTCCAAGAGCTAGAATTTTGCTTACAAGTCTACTGTGTGGCACTGTATCAAATGCCTTTTGTAAATCCACATACACATCAGCAGCATTGCCCTCATTAACCCTCTGATCCATAAAAAATTCCAGCAAGTTAGTTAAACATAATTATTCTTTAATGTGTATTTATTGTGTACAGTTTTGGTCACCTAGTTACAGGAAGGATGTAAATAAGATTGAAAGAGTGCAGAGAAGGTTCACAAGGATGTTGCCGGGACTTGAGAAGCTGAGTTACAGAGAGAGATTGAATAGGTTGGGACTTTATTCCCTGGAGCTTGGAAGATTGAGGGGAGATTTGATAGAGGTGTATAAGATTTTGATGGGTATAGATAGAGTGAATGCAAGCAGGCTTTTTCCGCTGAGGCTAGGGGAGAAAAAAACCAGAGGGCATGGGTTAAGGGTGAAAGGAGAAAAGTTTAAAGGGAATATTAGGGGGGGGCTTCTTCACGCAGAGAGTGGTGGGAGTGTGGAATGAGCTGCCGGATAAAGTGGTAAATGCGGGGTCACTTTTAACATTTAAGAAAAACTTGGACGAGTTCATGGATGAGAGGGGTGTGGAGGGATACGGTCCAAGTGCAGGTCAGTGGGACTAGGCATAAAATGGTTCAGCACAGACAAGGCGGCCTGTTTCTGAGCTGTAATTTTCTATGGTTCTATGGAATTCATGCTGCTTTTTCTTAATTATCCTGCACTTGTTTGAGTAATGATTAATTTTGTCCTGAACTGTAATTCCCAGAAGTTTCCCTACCACAGAAGTCAAACTGACTGGTCTATAGTTGTCAGGTTTATCCTTTCACCCGTCTTTGAACAAAGATGTAAATTTTGCAATTCTCCAGGCCTCTGGCACCACCCCTATGTCTAAGGAAGACTGGAAGATTATCATTAATGCCTCTGCAATTTCCACTCTGACATTTTTTTGTCATAAGATAGTATCATTGCATAACTCATATCATCAGGTTATGTACTTTTTGCTGACCTGTGTTGTGATTCGAACTCTTGCAAACTCTTTGAAGTTGTAAAGGCATTGAACTGGTGGCACATTTTCTCTTATTCACTTTCTGACAAGATTCATCTACATGAAGAATGCAATGTTTTGGAGGCATCTGAAACTCAAGCTACAGCAAGAAGAACATATAGTTAGCTAGCAGGACGAGTTAAAGCAACCAACAGAAATTATTAATGACACCATTCACACAAATGCAATGTATGTTATTTAAAAGACAAGGAAGGGAAAATTTGTTTGTGTATCGCAGCTTCAATTCCAATTCCCTGGGGCAACAACACTGTACACCGCTACCTTCTTAGCCCACATGCATTCCCTCATTTGTACCATACATGAATCAGCCTGCAGCACTATTTGGCCCTGGATAATGGACATGGTCCCATAATCTAGACCTTAAGGGCCAAGTAGTTGAAGGCACAACCGCCAATGGTGGAACAATGAAAGCTGTGGATGCACAAGGCCAAACCTGGAGGACCTTAGAGGAGCTTAGGGCTGGAGGAGATTGCAGTGATAAACAAAGATGTGATATGGAGGAATTTGAACGTGAGGATAAGAATTTTAAAAATCACAGTGCCAGACTAGCAGCCAATGTAGGTCAGCAAGTACAAAGGGTGTGGATGAATGGAACCTGGTGTGAGTTAAGGTTCAAGCAGAAGAATTCTGAATGCATTAAAGAGTGCAAGGTGGAAGTCCAGCTGGGAGAGCATTGGAACAGTCAAATATAGAAACAACAAATGCATGAATGAGGCTTTCTACAATAGAAAAGTAAAAACAAAAGCAGAGATTAGCAATATTGCAAATAAAATAGAAACAGGGGATGGGGCATTAGTTGCAAGGACAGAGGGGTGAAAGGTAGATTTTTTAAGGAGGGAGATGTTGGTGGCAGTTTTGAAGAACAGGAAGAGTTCCTAATGAGGGGAACCATTAAAACTATCAGGTAACATTGGAGACCTGAAAGAAAGTTGAATGGTCAGCAGTTTGCCAGGTGTAATAATCCCACCAAGGCCAGTCTTCTGTCACCATCACCCTATATTTACAACATGCTCAAAAGTGCCGCTTAGCGGTTACAAAATGCAGGTCATCCCCGAAATCTTTCGACTGCCAGCTGCAGTGGAGCCAGTTAGTTTTAAACCCTTGCTGCTCCTTCCCTATTGGATGAGACTCCACTCGTCTATGGGGGAGCTCGTATTCTCTGAGGCCCATGGAGAAATCTATTGACGATCCTCCTGGCCATCATAACGCCAGGCAAACAGAAGAAAGCATTAGAGGCTCAATCTTAACATCAGAGGCACAATTTTAATATACAAGGTTGAATCTTAATGATAAAGTCATCCATTAATGCCTTTCACTTGATATTGGTTGCACAGTGGTTAGCACTGCTGCTTCACAGCTCCAGGGTCCTGGGTTCGATTCCCGGCTCGGGTCACTGTCTGTGTGGAGTTTGCACATTCTCCTCGTGTCTGCGTGGGTTTCCTCCGGGTGCTCCGGTTTCCTCCCACAGTCCAAAGATGTGCGGGTTAGGTTGATTGGCCAGGTTAAAAATTGCCCCTGAGAGTCCTGAGATGCGTAGGTTAGCGGGTAAAATATGTGGGGGTAGGGCCTGGGTGGGATTGTGGTCGGTGCAGACTCGGTGGGCCGAATGGCCTCCTTCTGCACTGTAGGGTTTCTATGGTTTCTAATTGGAGGATTGCGGATGTGGTTCCTATTTTCAAGAAGGGGAATAGGGATAGCCCAGGAAATTACCGACCGGTGAGTCTAACCTCAGTGGTTGGTAAGCTGATGGAGAAGATCCTGAGGGACAAGATTTATGAGCATTTAGAGAGGTTTAGTATGCTCAAGAATACTCAGCATGGCTTTGTCAAAGGCAGATCGTGCCTTACGAGCCTGGTGGAGTTCTTCGAAAATGTGACTAAACACACTGACGAATGGAAAGCGGTAGATGTGGTTTATATGGATTTTAGCAAGGCGTTCGATAAGGTCCCCCATGCAAGGCTTCTAGAAAAAGTGAGAGGGCATGGGATCCAAGGTGCTGCTGCCCTGTGGATCCAGAACTGGCTTGCCCAAAGGAGGGAGAGAGTGTGTATAGATGGGTCTTTTTCTAAATGGAGGTCGGTCACCAGTGGTGTGCCCCAGGGATCTGTTCTGGGACCCTTGCTGTTTGTCATTTTCATAAATAACCTGGATGAGGAAGTGGAGGAATGGGTTGGTAAGTTTGCCGACGACACGGGGTTGTGGATAGTCTGGAGGGATGTCAGAAGTTACAGAGGGACATAGATAGGATGCAAGACTGGGCGGAGAAGTGGCAGATGGACTTCAACCCAGATAAATGCGTAGTGGTCCATTTTGGCAGGTTGAATGGGATGAAGGAGTACAATATAAAGGGAAAGACTCTTAGTACTGTAGAGGATCAGAAGGACCGTGGGGCCCGGGTCCATAGGACTCTAAAATCGGCCCCGCAGGTGGAGGAGGTGGTTAAGAAGGCGTATGGTGTACTGGCCTTTATCAATTGAGGGATTGAGTTTAGGAGTCCGGGGATAATGATGCAGCTATATAAGACCCTCGTCAGACCCCACTTGGAGTACTGTGCTCAGTTCTGGTCGCCTCACTATAGGAAGGATATGGAAAGGATTGAAAGGGTGCAGAGGAGATTTACAAGGATGTTGCCTGGATTGAGTGGCATGCCTTATGAGGATAGGCTGAGGGAGCTCGGTCTTTTCTCCTTGGAGAGACGTAGGATGAGAGGAGACCTAATAGAGGTATATAAGATGTTGAGAGGCAGAGATCGGGTGGACTCTCAGAGGCTTTTTCCCAGGGTGGAAATGGCTGCTACGAGAGGACAGGTTAAGGTGCTGGGGGGTAGGTACAGGGGAAATGTTAGGGGGAAGTGGGCGAGTGGAATCGGCTGCCGTCAGTGGTGGTGGAGGCAAACTCAATAGGGTCTTTTAAGAGACTCCTGGATGAGTACATGGGACTTAATAGGATGGAGGGTTATAGGTAGGCCTAAAAGGTAGTGATATGTTCGGCACAACTTGTGGGGCTGAAGGGCCTGTTTTGTGCTGTAGTTTTTCTATGTTTCTATGAATGTGGGGTACCTAGAGGAGGTGGGAAGGGTTTAAAAAGATGGTTTTCAGAGAAGGAAAAGCAGGGTTATCCTTGCATTCCCGGAATAGCCCGTAGTGTACCCAGATCTAATGACGAATGGCGGAACTTGTTGTTCAATAAGAACATTCAAGCCAGTTAGCTCAAGGCTGTTGTACCATTAAATGAGCGGATGAGTGATTTACTCCGCATACTTCCCTTTGTCGCACATCCCTTTGTACCTGTAGTTAATATATATCCATTATCTCAGATTAAACATTAATAATTGAGGTAGCATCAATTGCCATTTGCTGAACAAAGTTCCAAACTTCTTTCATCCTTTGAATCATAGAATCCCCACAGTGCAGAAGGAGACCATTCAGTCCATTAAATCAGTCTGTACCGACTCTCCGACACAGCGTCCCACCTAGGCCCACCCCTATCCTATTTCCTTAACCCCATGCATTCACCCCACTAATCCCCTCAACCAACACAATATGGAACACTAAGGGACAATTTAGCATGGCCAATCCACCTAACCTGCACATCTTTGAATGTCATGTAGAAGGGTTTCCTTTTTTAATTTTTTACTTTATTTATTAGTGTCACAAGTAGACTTACTGCAATTAAGTTAATGTGAAAATTCTCGAGTCACCACACTCTAGCCCCTGTTTGGGTACACTGAGGGGGAATTTAGCATGGCCAATGCACCTAACCAGCACATCTTTCGGACTGTGGGAGGAAACTGGTGCACCCAGAGGAAACCCACGCAGACACGGTGAGAACGTGCAGACTCGCACAGACAGTGACCGAAGCCGGGAACCGAACCTGGGTCTCTTGCGCTGTGAGGCAGCAGTGCTAACCACTGTGCCCCTAACTTTTAGATTATGCCCTCTAGTCCTAGACTCCCCAGTGAACAGAAATAATTTCTATCTATCAATTCTAAACCTTCTCCTTAGTCATCTTTTAACTTTCTGAACACTGAATACCATGAATTACAACCGTAGTCTGTGCAATCTCTCCTTGTAATTTAACCCTGGAGTCCAGGAATCATTTTGGTAAATTTATACTGCATTCCATCCAAAGTCAGTATACCTTCCTATGGTGTTGTGCAAAGAACTGCTCACAGTAGTCCAATTAGGTCTTTGTAAACCAAAAGAGAAAATGCTGGAAAATCTCAGCAGGTTTGGCAGCATTTGTAAGGAGAAAAAAGAACTGACATTTCAAATCCGGATGACCCTTTGTCAAAGTTGGACTCGAAACGTCAGTTCTATTCTCTCCTTACAGATGCTGCCAGACCTGCTGAGATTTTCCAGCATTTTCTCTTTTGTTTCAGATTCCAGCATCTTCAGTAATTGGCTTTTATCCAGATCTTTGGATAGCTGCAGCATGACTTTTGCCCCCTTTGTGTTCAATCCTTTAGATATAAAAACCACATTTCAATTTCCTTTTTTGAATATTTTCTGTCCCCTATTCATGGCATTTTAATGATATGTGAACCTGCACCTCACCCCACTAGATTCATTGACATTCACTGTGATCTAGCTTTTCAATATTTATAAAATACTCTTGTTCCCTAGGTCCAAAGAGGATGACCCCACATTTCCCTGCACTGAAATTAATTTGCTACAGTATAGCCCCACCAAAGCCCTTCATTTGTAAAGTCCGTGGCACGGTGGCACAGTGGTTAGCACTGCTGCCTCACAGGGCCAGGGATCCGGGTTTGATTCTCGGCTTGGGTCACTCTCTGTGCGGAGTCTGCACGTTCTCCCCGTGTTTGCGTGGGTTTCCTCCAGGTGCTCCGGTTTCTTCCCACAGTCCAAAAGACATGCTGGTTAGGTGCATTGGCCATGCTAAATTCTCCGTCAGTGTACCTGAACGGGCACCAGAGTGTGGCGACTAGGGGTATTTCACAGTAACTTCATTGCAGAATCAATGTAAGCCTACTTGTGTCTAATAAATAAACTTTAAACTTTAGTTTTTTCTTTATTCTTGTATTCCAATTCCTTGCTTTTATCTCTGGATGCTAAATACACATGTACAAATATACCCAAATCATTTTGAACATCAACATTTTACACCCTTGAAAAAAAAATCACTCTTCTGTTTTTCCTACTAAAATGAATAATCTCTAATTTTCCCATATTATATTCCATCTGCCACTTCTTACCCACTCACTTAAAACTATATATATTTCTTTGCCACCTCTGTGTCCTCCTCAGAGCTTGCATTCCTAAATAACTTTGTATAAATAGCAAACTTGGCCTTGGTCGCTTGGTCTGTTATTAATATAGATTGGAAATAACTGAGACTTCACCACTGGTCCTTATGGCACTCCAGTAGTTACAGCATGGCAACTTGAAAATGTTCTATTTATTCCTACTCTTAGCTTCCTGTCCATTAACCAAATCTCCATCCAAACCCACGTGAATCATTCCGATTTCCTGATTCCAGCGGTGCCTGATTCACTGGAGTAGGGAATCAGCTGTTAGCCCTGACAAGCGGAAGCAGCATTTAAGCACTCCCTGCAGCAACCAACCTCATTTCAGCCAGCACCATGGTGCAAGAAGACCTGCCCCAAGATTGTTGGATGTTGACGTGGGCCAGGTGCTCAATGCCATCGAGGAGGGTCACCCTCTTTCCAAGGGCTGGGAGGAGACAACCTGTCAAACTAGTGGCTGATGCTTGGGATGCAGTGGCAGAGGCAGTCAGTTGCAACAGCATCCAAAGGAGGACCGTACTCCAATGCTGAAAGAAGATGAGTGATCTGCTCCAAGCTGCAAGGATGAGTACCCACCTGTCTGTCCCTAGCATCACTCCTGTCCCTAACGCCTGGGATCTCACCGTAAACCCTTACAATCTTCAAACACCCAAACTACCAGCCTCTCCCTCAACCACCCCACACAATCTCTCCACCCCAGTAATCCCCATCACTGCGCCACGCACGCTTGGCCCAGTGCCCACGCATGCCACCTGCTGTCAAGCCCCCCCATACCAACCAGGCCTCCATCTAACAATGTCCTCTTTGTGCCCATGACAGGAGAGAGCATGGGAAGACGGACAGGGGCATGCTCGAGCTGCAGGTCTTCACCCACTTTGAAAGGGCACTGCAAATTGCAGGGGATGCCCCTGAGTAAGGAGTGGCCGACAGCGAGGTTGGAATGCCCGAGGAAGTGACAGTCCAATGTATCTTTACCCAGATGACCTATCTCAATTGAGCCAATCATTTTCCACACCCTTAATATTCTCAATAGCTGATGCCATGTAATTTATCTTCCAGGATCTCCACCAAAAGAAGCCAGGCCATCCGGGCTTGCAGGACCCCTGTCTAACTCCTCAGAGCAGGAACCCAAATTCTCGTCACAGGTTTCACCAGCACCGTCCACCAGCAGAGACACCTTGGTGAGACATGTTAGCGGACAGTCTTCTGGGGCACAGCGGATGGAGGTAGGAACTTCCAAACAAGCTGGCATCCGGAGGTCTGCTGGCTCCCAGGAACCAGCTACCCCCAAGCAGACGTCTATGCTCTGGAAAAGGTCATTCAGCAATGGTGCAGATGAGAAAGCATAGCCAGACTTTACAGAAGGGGGTGTCAGCAACATTCCAGCAAATACATCATCTGGAGGAGTCCGAAGCCTTCTCTCGCCTGAGATGGTGCCGGTGGTACTCAGGCAAGAACTACATTGGCCCACTCTATGATGTCCATGGCTGCAGGACAGCAGGGTCAAGTCACATACGGACACGTCACAGGCGCAGCTGGACATTGCTGTGGCGCTCCAGAGCTTGGCTCATTCACACCGGATCATTACCCAGTCACACTGGACCATGGCCAAGGGCATCACCAACATGTCTCAGATGGCAGGCTTCCAGGACTGGCATTGCCAGATGACGCTGAGGCATCTGGATCTCACTCCAGCTGCCCCTCTGTCCCATGGATTGACACAGGGGCCAAGCACCCTGAGGGAGGAAGCTCTAGAGTCTATCATGGGGCCTCCCACCAGGGAGACTCTGGCAGTCTCTAGCACATCTGAATCCCACCACCCCTCCTGACACTGGCGCATCCCCTGGGAAGCAGTCACAACTGGGTGACATAGAGACATAAAAGATAGGAGCAGGAGGTGGCCATTCAGCTCTTTGAACCTGCTCCGTCATTCATCACGATCATGACTGATTGTCCAACTCAATAGCCTAATCCTGCTTTCGCCCCGTAGCCTTTGATCCCGTTCGTCCCAAGTACAATATTACGCCGCCTCTTGAATACATTCAATGTTTTGGCATCAACTACTTCCTGAGGTAATAAATTCCAAAGGCTCATCACTCTTTGGATGAAGACATTTCCATCCTAAATGGTCTACCCTGGTCTATCCTCAGACTATGACCCCTAGTTCTGGAGATCTCCACCATCGGGAACATTCTTTCTGCATCTACCCTGTCTAGTCCTGTTAGAATTTTATAAGTCTATATGAGATCCCGCCTCACTTGCCTAAACTCCAGTGAAAACAAGCCTAACCTAATCAATCTCTCTTCATTCATCAGTCCCGCCATCCCCAGAATCAGCCTGGTAAACCTCCATGGCGTCACCTATGATACCTGAAAGACAGCCGCAATTCTCCAGATCCAGGCCCTCCAGAGGATGCCTACCAAGGACATCACAGGCCAGAAGGTGAAGAAAACAGCAGGCCGCCCCATTTCTTATGTGCGGTCTGGGGAACACCTAGAAGGAGCGGGAGGCAATGTAAGATTAAAAAGATGCAGGACGAGTTGGCATGGGGACAGTCTCACATCTTTAGTTAGAAAGAATGGGCACAAAATGTTACGTTTCACTATTAAACCAATGTTCACATCCAGAATGAGTTGCCTTTCACTATGCGCGGTTACCCTCAGCAGTGGGGATGGGGGCAGGGTGTGGGAGGTATTCTCTCTAGCTCAGACCTCTGATCTTCACACAGGCCCCACAGCCTTACCCTCATGGGAGGCCATGAGAGCACCAGTCTTAGACATTCTGTTTTGTCAGCTTCACCATTCAGTGACCCAGAACTCTCTCCCTTCCCAGCAACCCCCTCCCCCCCCCCCCCCCCCGCCCCAACGTAACTATGGCCCAGATGAAAGTGCCCCCACTGCACAGGAATGGACTGGGAGGTCATTGGCATGTCATAGGAATGACAGGAGTCAAACACTTTCTGATGATAAGGAGAGCACCACAGCTTTCCTCATAGCAAGTCATCATCAGCCTCACACTACCAACTCACGCCCATCACCCTGGTGTGATGCATCAGTGACTCTTGGAGTTGGCAGGGGAACATAGCTCATGGAACAGGGAAAAAGGATGGAAGGAAGGTGGGAGGGAGGAAGAGACAAGGGTCTAGGAATGAAGATGGGGGGGGCGGGGTGGCATAAAGGGGGTGGTAGGAATTGAGCTGCCGGACATTAATCCTCCTAGATGGAAAATTTGGAGGCTGTGAGGGCTTCTCTGGTTCTCCGGCCCTGACTGTCGCCGATCCAGCGTCCTCTGGATCCTCCTCGGGCTCCTCCTCAATCCTGTCCAGGTCTGCCTTCTCCTCCTCCAACGAGGCCACCTGTTCCTCCTGCTCCACCATGTCACCCCGCTGCTGTGCCAGATTGTGAAGTACACAGCAAGTGACCACAATCCGTGCGAACCTCTGGTACTGTGCTAAAGAGCCCCACCATCCAGACATCAGATTTGCATCTTTAAGCGCCTATGCACCACTCAATGATGCTCCTGGTGGCTGAGTGGGCCTGATTGTAGCAGGTTTCCATCTTGGTCTCGGGCCTCTGCACAAGTGCCATTAGCCATGACCTTAGTGGGTAACCCTTATCCTCCACTAGCCAGCCCTTTAGCAAAGGGTTACCCTCAAAGGTATCAGGGACCTTTGAGCGTGCTAGGATGAATGCGTTGTGCACATTCCCATACACAAGTGTGCAGGATGGTCAGCTGGTGGTCGCACACCAGCTGTGTGTTCAGGGAGGGCAACCCTTTCATTTGATGAAGGGCACTTCATGTCAAGTGGTGTTTACATAGTGACATGTGTGCCATCAATTGCCCTTGGGACTTGGGGCATACCAGCAATGGCACTGAATCCTGCAGCCTGGGCACCCTGGTGGGCTTGGTCCAGGTTGAAAGAGTTGTACTCTGATACAAGGCATCCGTCACCTCGAGGATGCACCTTTGCACGGAAGGTTGTGGGATTCAGTAATGGCCCTGGAATGAACCAGCGGCAAAAATGTTCAGGACTGCCATGACTTTCATAGACAACAGGTGCAGGTGTACTCCTCCTATGGGTGCCTGTTGCACTGTCTCCCTTCAAAGATGGGGTCATCAGTGGCACATATTGTCCGACAGCTCGTGATAAGACCAGCGTCTCCTTTGCACACATGGCCTACAGATTTGCTGTCTTCTTACCCCTTCCTCAGCCTGATGGGTGGGCGGCACTTGAGCCTCAGTAGCAGACCCCCTGAAGTTCCGGGTCCGGCTCCTGTGATGCAAGTTCAGGCCTGGGCTGGCACTCTCACCACCTCCTCTGTGCCTCAGCAGTAGTCTGCAGGAATATAGTCAGTTGCATGGCTCCAAACCGATATTTATCTTGAAACTGTGAAGAGGTGGAACAGAGAGCGAGAGAGATAGTCAGCAATGTAATCAATCCTTTGATATTCCCATCCTCCCTATGTCCATTATGACCTGGTGTTTGAAGGCTCACCAACCCTCACCAATCTCACCACCTTGCGCTGCTTTAGAGCAACTGCTGCCCACATCAGCAACTTGCACGCTCATGGACACTGTTCATGGCCCCTCATTTTGCTACATGGACTCTGGACCACATCATTCCTCCCTTCACTTCATCAGTTTTGGTAAGCATCATGTTCTGGTAGGGTGGCACGGTAGCACAGTGGTTAGCACTGCTGCTTCACAGCTTCAGGAACCTGGGTTCGATTCCCATTTGGGTCACTGTCTGTGTGGAGTTTGCACGCTCTCCTCGTGTCTGTGTGGGTTTCCTCCAGGTGCTCCGGTTTCCTCCCACAGTCCAAAGATGTCTGGGTTAGGTTGATTGGCCATGCTAAAATTGCCCCTTAGTATCCTGAGATGCGTAGGTTAGAGGGATTAGCGGGTAAATATGTAGGTATACTGGGTAGGGCCTAGGTGGGATTGTGGTCGGTGCAGACTTGATGGGCCAAATGGCCTCTTTCTGCACTGTAGGGTTTCTATGATTCTATGTTGATAGTGGAAGCCCCTCAGTGGCTCCATAGCCTTATGGCTATACCTGTGACTGCCTCTTCCCCTGAGCCTTGAGTAGGTTTAGCGCCTGGGAGGATAGAGGATTTATCGATGGGGACCATTGATACGTGGATGCCATAGAGCACAGTTGGTCTCACAGGCGAGGATGGATGGTTGTTGGAGCCTCCTGAGTTAACATCACTCACCTCCTTCCAAGCAAGTAGCCAGACTCCAGCCATAGTATGACTTGGCATATAAAGTTCAAATGATGGAACACTATATCATACCCGGCCCCTTCCAGGGCGTTGATTTGACATTACAGCACTGTACATTTCAGGGAGTTGCTGGCCGCTCCTTGGTCCAAAAAGCTTCAGTCCTCACAATCCCTCCCGCACACAAGGAGCCTGTGGGTGCTACATTGAGTCCTTGCAATAGGGCCTGTGGCCTTTTCCTGGGTTTCCCTGGGATTCCGGGGTGGGGTGGGGGGCTCCTCAATGAGGGACCTTTGTACCTTCTTGTCTGAGCTGTGGCAACTGTTTGTGTGGTTCGGATGTTAATCCTGTGCAGATAAGAGTCTCCTTCTGAAAGAGCTGAAGTGGCGCCATAGATTAAAGATTTTGATGACTGAGAGATGTGTGCCTGCGTTGGAACCTTTGTTGCACTGAGTGACATAACCAGTGTTTGAAGTGAGAGTCTTGTCAGAAAGCACTTGTGATCTTCAGGAGGGTTCCAAGATTATAAATGTTATGCAGTGGGATATGGACGAGACCAGAGAGAGCAGCTGTGGGAGAAGGACAGAGAGCATAAGCCTTAACGGAGCGTTCACTGAAGTCTCAACAATGTTTTTGATATGACATGGGCTATCTGCCGGCACATCTTTCACCTGCAATTGGGGCATCTGATCCTTATGTGCACTAACCTAGATCAGATTGTGAGTGGAATGCTGATTCAAGTATGCAGGGATCCAGATGGCCATTGTGCATGAAGTTGGCATTGACCATGAAACCTCACAGCTGTTACCAGTCAGGTGCCTATCTAGGAGCGAGTTTCTACTGTTTAAACACACCATGAAGCCGTCCAGCCAAGGCACCCCCATCCCGGGGGTAGCCCTCCTCAAGGTCTTCACCGTTCCTCCAGCATGAGCCTCGCTTCCCCCAGTTGAGATGCATAATAGCCCCATGCACCCAGAAAACTGTAAAATAGCCAACTTACCCCCTCGCTCCCCTTCAGTGTCCACGGCACCAGGGCGTGTCTTTTCAGGAGCATCACCAAATTACACCCACATGGCTTCTGGAGGTGGGTGCATGGCAGGAAGCCGATTAATCCAGCCCGTTAATGAAATGTAAATCAGCAAATTTGCCTGACCGGGCAGAAACCTGATCGGGGTCAGCGGGACAGGCTGGCTGAATGTCGAAGGCTTTGCTGCCCAGCGAGAATCCTATTTTAGCCCTGATGCCCGAATCAGCGGGATGTCGGGATTCCTGACAGCGCCGAACAGGCTGGTGAAGCCCCCTTAAAACCTTTTGTATATTGACACTAGTTACATTACATACATTCTTCACTCTTATTAGCTCCTTGGGCAAAGGTCAATGTCAGGTGAGAAAAACGGCACTGAAGCCGCAGAAACTTTAAGTCATGGTTCGCGTGGCGTATTGCTGGCAGTGAAGCCTCTAATTTGCCTGCCCTGACATCAACTCAGACACTCAATGATCTGGGGTGCCATTACTAAAGACCACCCCAGCGCACAGCGAGCAAACCAGTTCACCCAGGGCATCACCCCCAGCACCAACCAGACACTATTCAGGCAATTCTCAGGCATAAAGCTGGCACTATCCAGGCATCAACCTGGAATTATTCAGCCACTACCCAAACATCCAGCAGGCACTGCATGAGCATCAAGCTGGAATTGCTTGGAAGGTGCCCAGGTAATGAACGGGTAATGTCGAGGTGATGCCAAGGTAGTGCCCAGGCAGCCAAAATGGATGCCCAGACACTACCCAGGCATGACTCTTTCCTGCCACCCTCCCATCTCGAACGCTGCTCGCCTCGTGCATGCCTTTGAAGACCAGTTGTGCTTCATGCCATTCTGCACTGCCATCAATGGATTTTTTGACAGGGGAATGTTTCCAGCGTATGGGTCTGATAATGATCATTACATTTATCATAATGATGTGGCTGAAGTTGAATGTCAGGAAACGCCACCAATCACTGATGGTGGGGGATGGGGGACGGACAATCAAATCATGCTTTCCTGCTGACATAATGCACAATACCGGTCTAAAATAAAAGCAAATTACTGAGGACTACTCATAAAATTCCAGCCAAAATATTATTCAATATCTCTGCCATTTTCTCATTCCCTGTAATAATTTCTCCTCTCCTTTCAAAGGACCAACATTTACTTCAACTGCTGTCCTCCTTTTCATAAATTTATAAAAACTCTTTCAAACTATTTTTAAATTCCTAGCTAACTAACTCTCATTGTATTTTTCTTCCCTTTTTATCAACCCTTTTCTGGTTTTTAATCCACAAATTTACTGCAATTCTTTGCCACATTCTAAACCTCTTCTTTAATCTAAAAATGTCATTAACTTCCCTTGTAAGCCACAGACATATCTTTTCTGAGAGTTTCTATTTTTAAATTTAATGTATTTTTTGTTGAACATTTTGTATTGTTTCTTTATATGCTTCCCTCTGTTCATTCACCAACACATTTTTTAGTCTGTTTACTCAATCAACCTTAACCAGCTCTCTCCTGATAACTATGAAATTGGCTTTGTTTAGGATTCTTGTTTGGAACTGGAGTATGTCACTTTCAAATTTAATATGGAATTCAGTTATATTGTGATCACTTTTTCCCAGTGGATCTTTTATGATTACTAATTGAACTTGCCCTAATGCACAATACTGGTCTAAAATAAAAGCAAATTACAGCAGATGCTGCAATCTGAAACAAAACCAGAAAATGCTGGAAAATTTCAGCAGGTCTTACAGCATCTGTGGATTCCATTCACCTGATGAAGGAGCAACGCTCCAAAAGCTCGTGATTCCAAATAAACCTGTTGGACTTTAACCTGGTGTTGTGAGACTTCTTACTGTGCCCACCCCAGTCCAACGCCGGCATCTCCACATCATAGTCTAAAATAGCTGGTTCTACCAGATAATGTGCCGGTAAACTGTTGTGAAAACATTCTATGAGCTCATCATCCAGACTACCTATGATTTATCCAGTCTGCATGAAAATTAAAGTCCCTTACAACTTTTACATTTGTTCATTACATGTTCCAATTACTTCTTTCTTCATGCTCTGTCCTATAACATTAATACTATTTTGGGGACCAGTAAATTACTCCCACCAGCATTTTCTGACCCTTGTGATTCCTAATCTTCACCCATACTGATTCTACTTCCTGGTCTTCTGAACCAAGGTCTTTCCTCACTGCTACCCTTATGTCTTTACTATCAGGGCTGCACCTCCATTCCAGTCTAGAGGTCACTTAATGGACTAAACAGTATAAGATTGTTCCATCATATGAAAGTATTAGTATAGAAGTTTTTAATTATGAAAGGGTTTGATACAATTGACAGAAAGAATGTTTCCACTTGTGGGAAAGAGCAAAACTGGAGGCCATCAACTTAAGATAGTCAAATAGGAAATTCAGAAGAATTTTCTCTCTCCAGAGAGGTGAGAATATGACAAATAGTATTGATCTTTTTAAGGGAAGACTAAATAAGCATACAAGAGTTAAGGGAATAGAAGGTTATGTTGATTGAATTAGGTGAGGATAGGATGACCATAAATGGCAAAGTGAAGCGGGTGGTCCAATTATCCTGCTTCTACGCTCCATGTAAAACAAAAATACTTCACTCTGATGGAAAACATTTCCATTTCTAACCCAGTGCAACTTTAACATCACCTGCCATTCTGTTTCAGTTTCTTGTCCTGCAGCATTTTCTACAGTGAAACTCAGAGACTCTTGCGTAACTCCAGTGCTTATTTTGTTTATGTAGTCCTCTTCCATTTGCCAATCAAGTGTGTTTCTGAGAGTTTCATTTTTCAAAACCTTTATTTCCTTAAATAATCTTCTTGCACTACCCATGCCTCCTTCAGATACATGCTCTGTGGCCAACATATTCCATTGATGTTCTTGCAATCTCTGTAGATGTGGTATAGCATTTACACAATCTTCTAATGCAAGATGCTTGCTTTTTCCTGTTGCACTATTTCTGAAAGTCAAATAGAATATACATTTTGAAAAAAATATTTGTGAACAAGTTGCAGTAATGGTAGTTACATATTAGGGGCGATTCTCGAGCTGAGGCCGTTTTACGTGCTCCCTGCCGGTGGGGGGGGGGTTAGGGTTAGACAGATCGGTGCACGCACAGTAACCCACTCAGTGCTATGCTGCTGGCCTCTCCAGCGTGAATAGACCGCACCCCTGATTTCTAGCGTGATTCACAGTGCAGTGCACAGAGTGTGGGAGATTCATTTTGAAACCCCTGCTGAAAAAAACAGCTTGATTTACTCCAGTTTTTACACAAATTCGACGTTCAGAATATTTTTGGGAGAATCGCCCCCATTATCTTTTGCCTCGTATTTAAGGTATTTATCCCCTATTTCATGAATATTTTTATGTACCACAGCTGACAGAAGCCTTATTGCTATATAAGGTATATTGCTATATGAGATACTGGATGGGCTATAAATTAATAGAGAGGAAGTATTAAAAAGCTACCTGTATTTAAAGTTTATAAACCACAACAACCAGATGGAAGACGTCCAAGATTGTGGAAGGAAATAAGGGTGGAAGCTGCTGAGGCACTGGTCATAATGTTCAAATCCTCCCCAGATTTGAGGGTGTGCCAGAGGACTGCAGAATTGCAAAACTCAGCAGCTACAAGCCAATTAGTTTAACGTCAGTGGTGGGTAAGCACTTAACGATGTTAAACCAAGATAAAATTGATCACTTTGACAAATGTAGATCAATTAAAGAAAGCCAGCAAGGAAATTTTAAATTATGTTCAAAGTTTATTTATTTATTAGTCACAAGTAGGCTTACATTCACAAAGCAGTGAAGTTACTTTGAAAATCCACTAGTCGCCACACTCCTGTTCGGGTACACTGAGGGAGAATTTAAATGGCCAATTCACCTAACCAGCACGACTCTGGACTGTGGGAGGAAACCTGAGCACCAGTAGGAAGCCCACACAGACACGGGAAGAATGTGCAAACTCTACACAGACAGTAACCCAAGCCGGGAATTGAACCCGGGTCCTTGGCGTTGTGAGGCAGCAGTGCTAACCACTGTGACACCCTGTCTGACTAGCTTGAGTTTTTGATGAGGTAATAGAAAGTATTCATGAGAGTAATGTGGTTGAGGTTGAGTACATGGATTTCTAAAAGGTGTTTGATAAAATACCACATGAACATAAAAAACATAAGAACCAGGAGCAGGAATAGGCTCCTCGAGCTTGTTCTGCCATTTAATACGATCATGGCTGATCTCACCTCAGCCTCAACTCCACTTTCCTGCCCATTCGCCATAGCCCTTCAAACCCTTACTGATTAAAAGTCTGTCCGTCTCTTTCTTAAATTTGCTCCATGTCCTGGCATCCACCATGCTTTGGGGCAGTGAATTCCACAGACTCACAACCCTTTGAGAGAAGTAATTTCTCCTCATCACTGTTTTAAATCTGTCACCCCTTATCCTAAATCTATGCCCTCTTGTTCTAGATTGCCCCACAACAGGAAACATCCTCTCCACATCTACTTCTACAGGCTTGGGGGGCCAAAGGGTCTGTTCCTGTGCTGTACTTTTCTTTGTTCTTTGTACTTTGTCAAACTCCCTTGTTATCTTGTACACTTCAAATAGATCTCTTCTCATTCTTCTAAACTCCAGGGCGTATAGGCTTAAACTGCCCAATCTCTCTTCATAAGACAATTCCCTCATCTCTGGAATCAATCTAGTGAACCTCCTCTGAACTGCCTCCAATGCCACTACATCCCTCCTCAAGGGGACCAAAACTGTACACAATATTCTAAGTGCGGTCTCACTAATGCTTTGTACTGTAGCAGCAACACTTCACGACTTCTGTATTCTATTCCTTTAGCAACAAATGCCAAGATTCCATTTGCCTTCCTTATTACCTGCTGTACCTACATACTAGTTTTCTGCAATTTATATACAAAGACACCTCGATCCCTCTACACCATAGCGCTCTGAAGTTGCTCTCCACTTATATAATTTGGCTTAGTATTTTTCCTACCAAAATGGATAACTTCACACTCATCTACATTAAACGCCATCTGTCAAATTTTGTCTCATTCACTTAATCTGTTAACAGATATCTTCACATCCTCTTTGACTACAGCCAAGGATCCAGAGGACTGGAGAATAATCAATGTTGTTCCCTTGTTTAAGAAAGGAAGCAGGGATAATCCAGGAAATTATAAGCCAATCAATCTGACGTCAGAAGCTTTAAAAGATACTGAGGGACAGGATATATGCACATTTGGAAGAAAATGGACCAGTTAGTGACAGGCAGCATGGTTTTGTATGGGGAAGGTTATGTCTCACCAACTTGATTGAGTTTTTTGAAGAGGTGACAAAGATAATTGATATGGCAAAGGCTGTGGATGTAGTTTATGTGGACTTTAGTAAGGTGTTTGACAAGGCCCCACGTGGTACAAAAACTAAAATCACATGGGATTCGGGGCGGGCTGGCTAGATAGATACAAAACTGGCTTGGTTATAGAAGATAGAGAGTAGCGGTGGAAGGGTTTTTTTCAGAATGGAGATCTGTAGCTGGTGATGTTCTGCAGGGATCAGTGCTGGACCTCTGTTGTTTGTAGTACATATAAACGATCTGGAGGAAAATGTGGGTGGCTTGATTAGTAAATTTGTGGATGACATGAAGATTGATGGAGTTGCTGCTAGTGCTGTGGATTGTCAGAGGATACAACAGGATAGAGATAGAGTGGAGACTTGGGCACACAAATGGCAGATAGAGTTTAATCCGGACAAACGTGAGGTGATGCATTTTGGAGGGTCAAATTTAGGTATGAATTACACTGTAAATGGCAGAACCCTTAGGAACATTAACATACAGAGGGATCTGGGCATGCAGGTCCACAGTTCTCTACAAGTGGCAACACAGGTGGCCAAGGTGATTAAGAAACCATATGGCGTGCTTGCCTTCATCAGCCGGGGCATTGAGTACAAGAGTTGGCAAATCATGTTGCAGCTATATAAAACCTTGGTTGGGCTGCATTAGGAGTATTGCGTGCAGTTCCAGCCGCCACACTATCAGGACGTGGAAGCTTTGGAGAGAGTGTAAAGAAGGTTCACCAGGATGTTGCCTGGTCTCGAGGGTATTGGCTAGGAGGAGAGGTTGGATAAACTAGGATTGTTTTCACTGGAAAAATGGAGGATGAGGGGAGACCTGATAGAGGTCTACAAAATTATAAGAGATATTGACAGGGTGGATTGTCAGGGTGGAAGTGTCAATTAAAAGGGGGCACAAGGTAAGAGGTGAGTGGGGAAAGTTTAAGGGAGATGTGCAGGGGATGTTTTTCACGTAGAGAGTGGTGGGTGCCTGGAACACGCTGCCAGAGGAAATGGTGGCAGTAGGCACATTAGCAACATTTAAGAGGCATCTGGATGGGTCCATGAATAGGGAGAGAATAGAGGTTTACGGACTGGGTAAGGGCAGTTTTTTTTAAGTTTAATTAGGGCATCATGATCGGCACAGGCTTGGAGGGCCGAAGGGCCTGTTCCTGTGCTGTACTTTTCTTTGTTCTTGTTCTTATCCAAATCCATTTGTAAATTTCTTATTTCATTATCGCAACTTACTATTCCACCGATTTTAGTGTTATTTGCAAATGTGGCTATGGTACCGACTATCCCTGCATCCAAGTCATTAATATAGATTATAAATATTTGGGGTCTGAGGACCCTGAGGTTTAGCTTGCCAGCAAATTTGCTGCCCAAAAGGGACAGTGTCAGAATGGATCTCAAGTTGACTGAGAGTGACAAGAAATACAGTGGTGGTAACAGTTGTTTTGCAAACAGTGGGGTTTACCAAGGTTCAAAACTAACATTAGTGCTTTTCTTGATCTATATTAATGACCTAGATTTGTGTGCAGTGGACAAAGTTCCATAATTCGCAGATGGCACAAAGCCAGAAGTACTGTAAACTGAACTGTGAGGAGGTCAATGATGGATGCTAAAAATCTGAAAAACAGAAAATGCTGGAAATGCTCAGCAGTTCTGACAACGTCTGTGGAGAGAAACAGAGTTAACATTTACAGCCAATTACTTTGAAAGGTTCTAAGTTTCAGCTGAATTTTGATATATTAAAAGTCTTTGACGCAAGTTTCTTGATAGGCGAGGCAGTAAAGATAGGACTCATTAAATCTTGCTCTCTCATAATTCCAATGTAATTGAGCGACATTAATGTTTGTGCTTTGAGAAGTTAGCCTAGGTACCTAATGAGTGAATCCATTTCTGTTGCCTGACAGTGCCGTGTGACTGATACCTCCTGTGAAGCTTGGTTCCCTTTGTACACATCCCAGACAATCATACTGTTAAACAGAGCACTGATTTTCTGCAGAAATCCTTTTGCCTCCTCTTCAACCTCTTGCTGCATAAACTGTAAGTAAAAGATGATAAGTAAATAATCAGGCACTAGTCGGCAGTTGGAACAAACAGATAAATCAGGTATAATAGGCAGAATGATGGACAAAATAAATGAATAAATAATCAGATCAGCAACCGGATCTGAAAAACAGAATGCAAGAAATTAAGAGAACTCTTAAAAGGTTGACTAATGACTGACTGGTTGGTGGATTGACAGTTACACAGATACACAAGCAAACAATAAAGAATTTGCTATATAGTGCAAATAGAACAGTGTAAAGGACGCCCTTCATTTCCTCATAAACCAAGACAATGTCAAACTCTTGGGTTTTCTCTTCACTACATTGTCTTAGCCATTCCCAGAGTGAATGATGTACATTCTAAGTGATTTGTCTTAACAAAACATTAAATTGGTACTTTCCTCATCTACAGTATAACATAGAAAACATTATACTGTAGATGAGGAAAACCCACTGCCAGCTAAGATCACATTCTCCATGCTATATCATGCTGGGTGGTCAATTAAAGCCCACTGAGTGTAAAATACGTCTGCCGGTGGGTTGACAGTAAGGGCAGGGGTGAGAAAGAGTCGGGCACCAGGTTCAATAGGGACCCAGCAGTGGGTTTAAAAACTCTGCAGGCAACACCCGGAGTGCTACCAGAGGTTGCAGGGAAGCCAAATGGAGTTGTGTGAAGATGAGTAAGAGTTTTCAGAGAGGTCATGTCCTCAGCACCTGGTCAGCATGTAAAGACTTGATTAGCTGTAAGTATTCGCATTCCAACCATTATTCATGTAAATTGAGTTTGTGTCTTTATATGCCCTGTTTGTGAACAGAATTCCCACTCACCTGAAGAAGGGGCTTGGAGCTCTGAAAGCTTGTG
Organism: Mustelus asterias; assembly: GCF_964213995.1. NCBI lineage: Eukaryota > Metazoa > Chordata > Chondrichthyes > Carcharhiniformes > Triakidae > Mustelus > Mustelus asterias. The sequence goes on along the minus strand of NC_135821.1, from coordinate 9,128,847 downwards.
TGGCTTTTGCTACCAAATAAACCTGTTGGACTTTAACCTGGTGTTGTTAAACTTCTTACAGCATGTAAGGCAGGTAGGCATGTTCAATGGGCACTGCTGCCCATTCCTTGGTTGAGTGCCTGGAAGTCCTGGTGGAGGAGGTCAAATGCCAGGCATTTCTCATGCCCAGGGATGGCAAGAAAAGGCTATCCCACTTGACTAAAAAGACCTGGGCAAAGGTTAACACCCAGGTCAGTGGGCACATGCTGTGCTGCAAGGCGCTTCAGTGGAATAAAAGGTTCAATAATATTCTATGGTCAGCAAGGGTAAGTGCAGAGATGGCATGGTACAGTGTGGAGAAGTGTAGTCGGTGCCATTCTTTGGGATGTTCAAGGGTGTAAGAGTGTATGTTGTGATGCTAGTGTACCTTTAAGAAATGTTTTTTTTAATCATGTTCTCTGCAGTTGTAAGCAGGCCTTTTGGTTTCTTTGTTATCGAGCTGTCTAGTAGAAGTCATTTTATTGCTGCTTCAATGGTTTAAATGGAGTTCCATTTATTTTTAATCTAGGCTTCATACACTGGCTTGGAACTTACGACTGGGTGGCAGGTCATGTATTTTGGACAGTTGTTTTTCTTCATACTGAATTCAAGGTTTCACTTTCAGCTTTGGGGCTAGATGCTGCTTTAGTTTAAAAGGGGTGTGGACATCAGATTGAAAAGCAGTGTTTCTCTCTTTCTCCTCTCCCGCTGGTATTGGAAATTCTGCTGGCTTGCTGGAAGCAAGATTTCTGGCCTTCCTGGAATGAAAATTCTGCTGTTGGTGGTTTTGGTAGCTAGTACCTAGAATCACTCTCTCACTCCCTGGTGTTTGGGGAAGCTGTTCTGACTTCAAGCTTGTGTGTGTGCGTATATAAAGAGAACTGCAACATCCAACCAAAGAACTAATTTCCAGCATCACATGAGTATTCATAGTTTCTGTGCTATACCTGTGGCAAGGATTTGGTTTAAGGAAGCTTGTTTGTTGGAACATTTCATATACTTGTCAAGAGTTATAATATCATGGTTGTTTTGTTTCTTGTTTGTAATTGGTAAAAGTTATTGCTAATTTTCTTTCAATACATGTTAACTGTATTCTTAAATAAACTTTGTTTGATAAAAGCTCCCTCGTGGGTCATTTGAATCATACCAGAAGTGAAACACATCATGCTCACCCTAGCCGAATTCAAATTGCAAAACTTATGATCCAGACAGATTTCATAAAACATTTTTGAGTTTCTGTCTTGAATTATAACAATGTGCCAACTGGTACTAAAGTCTGTAGTGCCAAGGATGGGATATCATTACGCTTGGCCTCAGTGCACTGGATAGTGAGGTGTGCCACTATGACATGCCCTGCCACCTGGCTGTGTGCATCCTCAGCAGATATGAGGGTGATTCACTTGAGCTGGAGTGCCAAAGTCCATCTCACTCCACCAGTCATGGTGAGGCTGGGGTCTTGGATGAAGGTAAGTGTGCAGTGCACAGATGCTTGCGTGGCAAGGAGTGAAAAAGTTTTGGGATCCTCTCAACTGAAGTGGAAATGTCACAGCAAGAGTACCCATTGAAGCTCCACTGCAGATGGCAACATGCTGCAGGTCTCCATTGTCTCATCAGCCTGCATGCACAGCGACTATGATCGGTGAATGTACTAATATGTTGTCTTCTACTCACAGGTGTGCTATCCACAAGATCTACCGGTGACCCTGAGGACCCCGTTAAGCTCTAAGGAAGATGTTATTACAGCTGCATCACACACTCTCTTGGAACCAGAGCAGATAGAAACATGTCAGTGGGCATTAGGCTGTCAGCTCCATGGGTACTGCACAGAGATGAGGACACATCACACTCTTGAGGTGCTGGCAGGGGCAGAGAAGTCCCAGGTCACCAACTGTGTATTGCTGGAAACCAGGACCACGCTGAGTCCAAGGCAGATGAGGGAGCCTCTGGAAACATCCATCAGGTGGCAGTTGTTGCATGTCCAGTGGGATGAGTGGGGAGGTTGGCAAAGAACTATGAAGATTGGTGTGCCATGGTCTCTGTCATGGAAGAAACTATACAGAGCATGATGCTGAACACAGAGCACTGCATCTTTACTGAGTGCAACTCTCATGGAAGAGCAGTTTCACTACCAGAGGTTCCAGGGGTTACGCTCAGAGCTGCAATCCAGCACACCTCAAGGGGCCACTGCCACTGTAAGAGATGGATGAGGTACTGAGTCCCTTTGCTAGATGCCCATCCATCATTGGTGAGCAAGGAGGTCCAACTGTACTTCACGCTGACAGATGAGCTACCTGTTGTACTTGTGGGTTCCTCTCAGGGTGCTCCAAATGAGGGAAGATAGTTGTGGCTGTGGAGGGTCAGTTATCTCAACTCCAGGACATCTCTGCAGGAGCCCCTCAGGGTGGTGTCCTAAGCCCAACCATCTTCAGCTACTTCATCAATGACCTTCCCTCCATCATAAGGTCAGAAGTGGGGATGTTCGCTGATGGTTGCACAATGTTCACCACCATTCATGACTCCTCAGGTACTGAAGTAGCCCATGCAACAAGATCTGGACAATATCCAGGCTTGTGTTGACAAGTGGTAACTAACATTTGTGCCACACAAATGCCAGGCAATGACCATCATCAATAAGGGACACTCTAACCACTGCCTCTTGACAATCAATGGTGTCACCATCACTGAATCCCCCACTGTCAACATCTTTGGAGTTACCATTGGCCAAAAACTCAACTGGACTCACCACATAAACACAGTGGCTACAAGAGCAGGTCAGGGGCTAGGAATACTGCAGCGAGTAACTCCTGATTCCCCAAAGCCTATCCACTAACTACAAGGCTCAAGTCAGGAGTGTGATGAAACACTCCCCACTTGCCTGGATGGGTGCAGCTCCAACAACACTCAAGAAGCTTAGAATCATAGAATCCTTACACTGCAGAAGGAGGCCATTCGGCCCATCAAGTCTGCACCGACCACAGTCCCACCCAGGTCCTATTCCTGTAACCCCACACATTTACCATGCTAATCCCGCTGACACTAGGGTAAATTTATCATGGCCAATCAACCTGACCTGCATATCTTTGGACGGTGGGAGGAAACTGGAGCACCTGGAGGAAACCCATGCAGACACGGGGAGAACATGCAAACTCCACACAGTCAGAGACCTGAGACCGGAATTGAATCCAGGTCCCTGGTGCTGTGAGGCAGCAGTGCTAACCACCGTGCCGCCCTATCGAGGACAAATCAGCCTGCTTGATTGGCACCACATCCACTCCCTCCACCACCGACGCTCAGTAGCAGCAGTGCGTACTATCTACAAGATACATTGCAGCAATTCACCAAAGATCCTTAAACAGCACGTTCCAAACCCACGACCACTTCCATCTAGAAGGACAGGAGCAGCAGATACATGGAAACACCACCACCTGCGAGTTCCCTCCAAGCCACTCACCATTCTGACTTGGAAATATATTGCTGTTCCTTCGCAGTCACTGGGTCAAAATCCTGTAATTCCTACCCTAACCGCATTGTGGATCAACAGCATGTGGACTGCAGCAATTCAAGAAGGCAGCTCACCACCACCTTCTCAAGGGCAACCAGGGATGAGCAATACATGCTGGCCAGCTAATGATGCCCATGTCCCATGAATGATTAAAAAAGAAGTGACACTGCATAACAGTATCGCTAGGGATATCAGTAATGATAGCCACTATCTAAAGACTTGGAAAAAGATATGCCGGTTTATGTGAAACTAACATAAATGCTTTTTACTACATCGTAATCTATAATAGAAACTTTCACTGATTCTTTTTATTTGCCCTCCCTAGCTTAGATTCACTGATGTGGAGATGCCGGCATTGGACTGGGGTGGGGACAGTAAGAAGTCTCACAACACCAGATTAAAGTCCAACAGGCTTATTTGGTAGCACGAGTTTTGGTTTGCGAACCCAACTCTTCACTCCAGCTCTGAAAGCTCGTGCTACCAAATAAACATGTTGGACTTTAACCTGGTGCTGTGAGACTTCTGACTGTAGATTCACTGAGGCCAGTTTGAACATCTAAAATGTTATCCAATTTGAGTACAAATATCTGATTCTTGACCAGGGAACCTTTTGTTCTGCACATTGGAACTTGAACGCCCAGCATATAGAATTGTAAAAAGGGGAATTTACAAATATAATTCCTCAGATACTAAAAGATCATACTCAAGTCACCCTGTTGTAGGAAACTATATACTCTTTTTTTTGTTGCATGCATCTGATTGTTTAAGTATGTGGCTGAGTCCTGTAATGTTGCACAGCCATGCACATGTTCCATGGCCAAGGTTAAAAGGTTTGGATTGCAGCGCAGCATTGAGGGAAAATTGATGGGGAAGTGCTGTGACCAACAGATATTTCTCCATAGTAAGGAAGGGTAAAATTAGAACATGATTCTAGATTACTTTAACCTCAGGGGGGAAGCAAAAAGAAATAACTTTCTAAAAACCACCTAATCACTCAATACTTACAGGTCAATTTTCACTGGCGTTCTTCCACTTGTCTGCCATTTACGTTAGCAGAACTGTGGAAACCCTGGAAAAATGGCATTTACATTATCCACAGTAAGAAGTCTCACAACACCAGGTTAAAGTCCAACAGATTTATTTGGTAGCAAAAGCCACTAGCTTTCGGAGCGCTGCTCCTTCGTCAGGTAAGTGGAAGTTCTCTTCACAAACAGGGCATATAAAGACACAACCTCAATTTACAAAATAATGGTTGGAATGCGAGTCTTTACTGGTAATCAAGTCTCAAAGGTACAGACAATGTGAGTGGAGAGAGGCTTAAGCACAGGTTAAAGAGATGTGTATTGTCTCCAGACAGGACAGTTAGTGAGATTTTGCAAGCCCAGGCAAGTTGTGCGGGTTACGGATAGTGTGACATGAACCCAAGATCCCGGTTGAGGCCGTTCTCATGTGTGTGGAACTTGGCTATCAGTCTCTGCTCAGCGACTCTGCATTGTCGCGTGTCGTGAAGGCCGCCTTGGAGAACGCTTACTCGAAGATCAGAGGCCCAATGCCCGTGACTGCTGAAGTGTTCCCCAACAGGAAGAGAACACTCTTGCCTGGTGATTGTCGAGCGGTGTTCATTCATCCATTGTCGTAGGGTCTGCATGGTCTCCCCAATGTACCATGCCTCGGGACATCCTTTCCTGCAGCGTATCAGGTAGACAACGTTGGCCGAGTTGCAAGAATATGTACCGTGTACCTGGTGGATGGTGTTCTCACGTGAGATGATGGCATCTGTGTCGATGATTACATTACATTATCCACCATCCATAAACTTGAAGTCATCCAAAACTCTGCTGCCTGTCCTAAATCGCACCAAACCATATTCACACATGACCTATACTGGCTCCCAGTCAAGCAATGTCTCACATTTAAAATTCTCATCCTTCTTTCCAAATTCCTCCAATGCCTTGCCACTCCCTATCTCTGTAATCTCCTCCAGCCCATCAACCCTGAGAGACATCTATGCTCCTCCAATTACAGCCTCTTGAGTATTTCCATTGCTGGCCAGTCCTTCTGCTGCCAAGGCCTCAAGCTCTGGAATTCCCTTCATAAATCTCTTTGCCTCTCCACCTTACTTTAAGACACTCCATAAACCTCTCTCTTTTAACCAAGTTTTGGATCTTCTGCCCTAACCTGAGAGATGGATGAGGCACCAAGTCTTTCCATGTGGCTCAGTGTCAAATTTTGTTTGATAACATTTTTGTAAAGCATCTTGGCAAGTTAAAAGCACATATAAATACCAGTTATTGACAAGTTATTGTAATTATACTACCGTTTTCCAAAGTCTCTGTTTTTTGACAATAGTTATGGCAGACAAGAGGCAAAGCCCCCCTGAAAATTCAACCCCTTTGTTCTACTTTTTTTCTTCCCATTCAGCAAAGTGGGCACAAGTACTCGATCAAGGCCTTTGTTAATGTGTCTACTGGGTAGAGGTAGTTTTAACCTATGTCTGTTCTGTTGGATATTATAAATAAGGAATAGATTTAAGTAAGTTTAACTTTTCTTAGCTATTCCTAGGACATGGGTATCGCTGGCTGGCCAGCATTTATTGCCCATCCCTAGTTGCCCTTGGCGGGGGGGCAATTAAGAGTCAACCACATTGCTGTGGCTCTGGAGTCACATGTAAGTCAGACCAGGTAAGGACAGCAGATTTCCTTCCCTAAAGGAGATCAGTGAACCATATGGGTTTTTACAACAATCGACAATGGTTTCATGGTCATCAGTAAAAAGTTTATTTATTAGTCACAAGTAAGACTTACATGAACGTTGCAATGAAGTTACTGTGAAATTCCCCTAGTCACCACACTCCGGCGCCTGTGCGGGTCAATGTACCCTAACCAGCACATCTTTCAAACTGTGGGAGGAAATCGGAGCACCTGGAGGAAATCCACGCAGACACGGGGAGAACGTGCAGACTCCACACAGACAGTGACCCAAGCCGGGAATTGAACCCAGGTCCATGGCGCTGTGAGGCAGCAGTGCTAACCACTGTGCCATCATGCCAGCCGTGCAGTAGAATATCAATTCCAGATTTCTTTTTATTGAATTCAAATTCCACTGTCTGCCGTGGCGGGATTCGAACCCAAGTCCCCAGAACATTAGTTGAGTTTCTGAATTAATAGTTTAGCGATAGTACTACTCGGCCACCGCCTCCCCAGTTTACTGTGTAAGAAAGGGTTAAAACTTTAGTTAGATTCTTGTTAAACAGATGTTTGCATGTATGGGGGTTTTGGTTTCATTTCAAACTTTGTCCGTATTGTGCTTAGAGAGTTTACGATGTGAGTAGCAAACGGCTTAGAGAAGAGCTGAACTGTCAGCAACCAGGGGCCACCGAGAAAGAGCTTTTAAGTATAGTTTTAACTGGACCCAAGGCAATAGAAGCTTAGCAGCTAGAAAGGAAACAGCTCTCACAGCTCCCCAGAAGTAGAACCGTGCAGTCATAGAAAGAAAGCAAGTCCCAAAAACTAAATAACAGATAGTTCTAGAAATCAGGGAATGAAAAGAGGTCCCAGAATGATTGAAGTCAAAGGGACAAAAGGAACTTGAACAAGGCATTCTTCATTGAAGTTGAAGACAGAGCTGAAAAATGCAGACCTGGTGAAGTTGGTTAGAGAGAAGCCAACTACCTGATGTAATCCTAAAGCTGGTGATATTATACTACCGTCTGTGAAGCAGTAGTGTTCTTTTGGCACATCTAAGTACCTGAGAGGTTGTGTGGAACCTTGAATGCATGTGGCAATTCAAGGCAGAGGATATGTTGAAAGGAGAGGCTATTTTGAAGTTTATTTATTAGTGTCACAAGTAGGCTTACATTAACACTTCAATGAAGTTACTCTGAAAATCCCCTACTCCCCACACTCGGGCACTTGTTCAGGTACACTGAGGGAGAATTTAGCATGGACAATGCACCTAATCAGTACATCTTTCGAACTGTGGGAGGAAACTGGAGCACCCAGAGAAAACCCACGCTGACACAGGGAGAATGTGCAGACTCCGCACAGACAGTAACCGAAGCAGGGAATCGAACCGATGTCCCTGGCGCTGTGAGGCAGCAGTGCTAGTCAGTGTGCCACGTGCCAGAGAATTGGAAATCCTGGAAGTAGATTTTTGCTGAAAACAGCTGAGAGAAAGCAATGTTTGGAAGAAGATTCGAAGGTATGTCTTTTTGAGAGTGGAGTTTGGGAAACATTCGTGTGGAAGTCAGAGTCCAGTGGGATCATCTCAGGGGATTTGAGGAGTAACCCATGTAAGTTTGATTAGGTGGCATCTGCCACTTGGTTTCAGAGTGGGGTATGTTTGACTACAGTTGACCTATTGGTTTACAGGAAGCGTGTATTTACTGAAAACATTATAGTATAAAATATGTTTTAAATTTTAAATATTATAAATATAAGTCGGCGGCTCAGTGGCACAGTGGGTCGCACTGCTGCCTCACAACGTCAGGGACCCGGTTTGATTCCCGGCACGGTGGCACAGTGGTTAGCACTGCTGCCTCACAATGCCAGGAGCCCCGGTTTGATTCCCGGCTTGGGTCACTGTCTGTGTGGAGTTTGCACATTCTCCCCGTGTCTGCGTGGGTTTCCTCCGGGTGGTCCAGTTTCCTCCTACAGTCTGACAGACATGCTGGTTAGGTGCATTGACCCGAACAGGCGCCGTAGTGTGGCAACTGTGGGAATTTCACAGAAACTTCATTGCAGTGTTAATGTAAGCCTTACTTGTGACTAATAAATATACTTTACTTTATATTTTGTAACCTGCTACTCTTAAAATCTGCGTACATTTGTGTAGATAAGTAGGAGTGAAGGAGTACTATATTAGAGTCATACTTTTCATGTTTCATAATTTTTTTCCCATTGTTAAGAGTTAATTGGAGTCCTGTGATTTTGTTCATTCACATTTTCTCAAAAAAGTGAAAGCTATAGTCTTTTGAGCCAGGGTTCCATTCCTCCCGCCTTGTAGTAACATCAACACTATGTATTAATCATCCTAGAGAGGCTTAATGGTAAAGTAATAATAACAATGAAAAGTTTGTGCTTTTTCCCAGCAAAATTGATGTCTAAAGGACTTACTTTCGCCAATGTTCCCTTCTTACTTAGTTTGGTGTATGTTCCATTTGCGCTAGTAGCTCCATGGTAGCTCATCCAAATATTTTTGCCTCATGAGAAAGCCAATACAAGTGTGAAAAGGCTATTCATTTGTGAAGGCGGGTAAAAATAAGGTCCACAACCAATCCCAACATCCACATCGGAGGATCAGAGGTGACAATAATTCTTACCAGTTCCTCATTGATTGCCTGAAAATCCATCCGGTTTAGTTGAGAGCATAGGTGATACAGAATGTATTTGATTTGTTCGGTTGAGTCCTGAAGCGGCACCATGCCACACAGTGGTGTGGGTAAACTATCTACTGCAAGGTCCGTCTTCTGCCAGAAGTATAAAAGCAGGTTTAATTATTGTGGCAAAAATTCATGATAGAAATTAAACTGGGACAGGGTGAAAATCTGCATCAGATCATTGTGATATAACTAACTGCAATGCAATTGGCTATCATAGCATTAACTGCTGCACTGTCCTAGATTGTTGATGTACTCTGTACACCAGAAACATTAGTAGTTAAGATTCTGAATCCATGCTTTTTTCTACTAATAAAACAACCGTTTACAAATATTGAGTTGGGCCGAGTTGGGGGTAAAATCTTTTCCCTTGTTCCTTGAACAAGATGGGGTAGTTTTTTAACTTGCAAGGTAACCTTCTTCCATTGACACCAAGACAGCAAGTGCTGAGCTGCTAAGTTATTGTAATCTGATAAAGTTCATAGTATGCAAGACTCAGGATAAGGTGCAGAACCATGATCTAAATGAGCCACTGTGAGACACAAAATTAGGAAAACTTTTGTTGGGCTTAATGCAACTTTTGTTACCTCTTAAATCGACTACCAATTATTTTCCTAGCCTCTTGATTACTTTTTCTTTACAAATTTCTCCTGCATTATTGTATGTTTCCTTAAATCTTATTTGTGACTTAGATTACACAAGATTACAGCTGTGTGTGTTCTTGGCCTTGACAACTTATAGTGAGGTATTATTGCATGATCATTTTTATTTTAATTTCTTTTCATTTTTGTTTCATTTATATATGCCTGCTCACATATGGATAGGTCATTTTTATGAATCACCCTCCAGATGGGTAGTGGATTTTGGTAGGGAACATCCCAGAACACATTTCCATATGACATGTCAGAAAAGTGGTGGGTCATCATCAGAAAGCCTAGGCTTTTATGGCCCACAGATTTCAGGTACAAATGTTTCCTCCAAATTCTCAACGATCACCCAGCTTTTGTCTGTTGGATGTTGGTGGACCTCCATGTATTTCCATCATTTTCTGCTTCATTATCTTGAATAGCCTTGACACTATTGTATTGAGCATTATGCAATCATCAGTACACAGGCAATCTGAGGAAGGCAATACTCATAATGGACATGTAAAATTTATGAAATATGTGGGCAACCAATTCTCTGAAACAATGATATCTTCCTTTGGCTTTATTCAACATCAGTAGAGTCTTAGTAGCTGGATTAGTAGCATTGCTGCACTGAGCTACAAGTTCCCAGGTTCAAGTCCCAAGCCTGGACTTGTTGGCCATGGAAGGAGTGTGCACATGACTCAAAATAGGATGTTAACCAATCTGTGAAGTCCTTACTTTCCAAAGGGAAAAAAAGTGTGAAAATATGCAATTCAATTTACCTTCAACTAACATCTTCACAGAGATGCATCGAGATTGGTTTGGAACTGGCTGTTCTGTTTTTCCACAGGGCCATGCAGAAAATAAGCTGGACACCAAAATCAGCTGACCAAATGTGAAAAGTTGAGTCATGATCACACTCCAAGGGCCTGCCTCCTTTCGGTTCTGGCTTTGGCATATAAATGTCTATGTTAATTGATCTAATTGAGTTCTATAGATAATTCCCACCTGCTGAATCTCTTCTATTTCTAGTTGCAGTGAGTGTTCTGGAGCTTTTACAGGAGCAGTGGCACTTTGTAATTCTATACCCTGCAGACCACAGGCTCTGTGGGCACAAAAAAAGAGATGAGGTGTGCTAGCTAATATTCATCCTTTAATCCAAATCACAAAAACATTATCTGGGTATTATCTCATTGCTGTTTGTGAGAGATTGCTGTGCAAGCTGCTGCTGGGTTCCTATTTTACAACAGTGGGTACACTTCAAAAGTACCTTATTGCCAGTAAAGCATTTTGGGATGACCTGTGGGTCATGAAAAGCTTTAGATAAATGCACATTGTTCTTTTTATTGCTTCAGCAATAAAAGTTTAACACCATCCAGGGCAAAGCAGCCAACTTGATCAGCACCACGTGCATCACTCCCTCCACCACTGGTACACACAGCGCCCTATTTTAATATTTTGATTCCAAGTGCTGGGCGGACTTGAAACTAGGAGTGTTTCAGATCCGACTTTTAGACCTGTTCTTAGGTGCCCCCATACACACACTACCTGAAAAAATATCAGCAATTCCGAATTGCGCTGCACAAGCCTGTGGGCAGGGCCACCACACGCCCAAAATCCTGTAGCTCTGATTGGCGCCTCCAACTGCGCATGTAATGCACTATCAATCGAGCCGAGACTAGTTGTGAGCAAGACAAATAGGCTTTTATTGGCAAGAACTTGGAGCCATCCCTGTCGGTGATCTGGTCTGAACTGAGAGCAAGGGGGGAGGAGCCACCGCCTTTATACCCAGACCAGGGGGAGGAGACTTGGGCGGAACCAACAGGGATGTGCCACATATACAGGTAACAGATAACAGATAACAGTGATTTACCACAGCATGCGCAGAAAATAAATTGATGGAATAATGCTACCCTACCACATCTCTCTGCTGGGCCGGATAATGCCTTCCCAAGCCCCCATAGACATTGCCCCACCCCCCACAACATTACTGACCCCCTTATTCCTTCATCCCCTCCACCACCCAGACCAATCGTGGGCCCCTCCTCCCCTTCCCCCTCACTGATCACAGACAGAGTGGCAGCGGACCCCGCTTCCCCACCAAATCTGGATGAGTGAACACGGTGGTAAAGAGGGAAGTGCCGGTAAGGTTGGACGTGCAGTCCGTTAAGTCAATTTAAATGTATGCAAATGCATTTAAATGGCTGTCGCGTCCGTTTTGGGCACAGTCCCGATCACGACCATTTTCAGGCCTTGGTAAAGGGGGAACCGGTGCGGAGGAGGGTGCGGATCATGCTACTCACCTCACACCTGACTTTACCAAGTTTTCACACCCGAAAATAGGCGCAACTTGATGGTAAAAATCGGGCCCACAGTGTCTACCAGATAGAGGATGCACTGCAGCAGTTTGCCAAGTTTTCTGCAACAACATCTTCCAAACCCATGACTTGTAGCACCTAAAAGAAACAATTGCATGGAAATACCACCACCTTCAAGTTCACCTCCAAGGCACACACCATCCTGACTTGATTCTATAATCACTACTCTTTCACTGTCACAATTCTTTGAAGGAGTACATGTACTGTGGATAATAGGGAACCAAAGAATGTGTTATGCTTCGATTTCCAAAAGATTGGCTATCTAACAGGAAACAGAGTTGGTATAAATGGGTCTTCTGGCTGTCAGGATGTAATGAATGGTGTACCACAGGGATCACATCAGTGCTGGAGCCTCAACTTTTTACAATTTATAAAATGACTTAGCTGAAGGGGTTGAAGATACAATTGCAAAATTTGCTGATGGAACAAATATAGATGGGAAAATAAGTAGTGAAGAGGACATAAGGAGGTTAAGTAGTGACATGGATAAGTTAAGTGAGTTGGCAAATAAGTCTAAAACAATACAATGGGAAATTGACAAATTGTATTATTAAAGCACTTAAAACATTATGAACAAACTTTAGCAGTATAAGCTAAATTTGAAAACAAATTGCTTGGTTCCAGAACCTCTCCTGCACAACACCGCCACTTCCATTCCACTAAGATTCTTTCGTTCACTATTCATAATTTCAATCACTTACTGTTCACATCATTCTTCCTCCATCATTCTCGCTCCTTGGTCTGAACTCAACCCCAACTCCTTTCAAAATTTCCCCTATCCTTCTCCACTAGCTTCACCCAAAAGACATAGGGAGTAAAATGAGCGGCAAATAGTTAGGCTCAAAGTGGCAACGTGGCTTAACTAAATTTAATTTCTTCTTTACACAGCAGGACAGCAAATAAAAATGTTACAGATTCCAAATAAAAACTTAGCTTTAGCACCAGTTAAATAGATCCAAAAGGTGAAGCTTGGAGTAGTAGCACCTCCACACACTAAAAGGACTGAAAGCTAGGGATAATATTATCATAAATTTTAAGTAACAGATGGACTTGACACCCTGGAGTGTCAGAAATAACATTATCTAAAAACCATAACAAAGTACAGTCTGAAATAACAAAAATATATAATTTCATTTTAAAATGGGAAAGTACTTCTAAAAAGTACAATCCATAAATTTTCTTTGCAAAGACCTTTTTTACTTTGTTGCAAAAATCAATTTTGGTCATGATATTCATGAAAGCTCAGCCAGTAGTGAAAATGGCGGCACAATGGCACAGTGGTTAGCACTCTGCCTCAGAGCACCAGAGACGCAGGTTCAATTGCGGCCTTGGGTGACTGTCTGTGTGGAGTTTGCACATTCTCCCCGTGTCTGCGTGAGTTTCCTCTGGATTCTCTGGTTTCCTCCCACACTCCCACACACTGGTTGGGATTGTTGTCGGTGCAGGCTAAATGGACCGAATGGCCTCCTTCTGCACTGTAGGGATTCTATGATTTCAATAATTCTATGAAAATGCACCAGATAACCCTAAGGCAGATTTAAAAACATCCTGATTAAATTCTGGCTTTGTGAGCTTTCCAAACTCTGATGTCTATTACTATGTCCAACTTACACTGTCAAATCTTCACATGTGAGATGATACTGTAATCTATTTATTTCTTCTTTCAATCCCTGTGTTGGAAAAAAGGCAAGGACATGTATTTAACACCAAGTGCACATATTAATTGTAAATTAAGAGTTGACAAGAAAGTTATCAGGCACAGAATACCATAAAGATAGGTTTCAGTTACCATGTATTTTTTTAATTGATCCATAGGATGTCGGCCTTGCTTTATTGCCCGTCTCTAATTACCGTTGAGGAGCTGGTGGTGAACAGCCTTTGTGACCCACTGACATCCCTAGTGTAGATACACCCACAATGCTCAAGTTCAAGAATTTTGAACCAGTGACAGTGACAGAAACAGTGTTACATTTCCAAGTCAGGGTGGAGTGTGGCTTGGAGGAGAATTTCCAGGTGGTGATGTTTCCATGCATCTGCTGTTCTTGTCCTTTCGGACTGTAGCAGTCATGAGTTTAGAAGGTGCTGTCTAAGGAGCCTTGGTGAATTGCTGCAGTGTAGATTGTATACAATGCTGCCACTGTGCGTCGGTAGTGGCAGGCGCAAATGTCTGTGGATGGGGTGCCAATCAGGTGGGCTGCTTTATCCTGGATGGTGTCAAGCTTCTTCAGTGTTGTTGGAGAGCTGCACTCATCCAGGCAAATGGAGAGTATTCCATTACACTCTTCATTTGTGTCTTGCAGATAGTGGACAGGCTTTTGGAAGTCAGACTGTGAGTTACTCGCTGGTGCTCCAAGCCGCTGACCAAATCTTGTAGCCACAGTATTTATATTCTGATCAATGGTAACCCCCAGTATGTTGGTAGTGGGGATTCAACAATAGTATTGCCACTGAATGTCAAGGGGCGATAGTTACACTCTCTCTCGTTGGAAATGATCATTGCTGACACTTGTGTGGTCCAAATGTTATTTGCCATTTTTCAGCCCAAGCGTCGATACTGTCCAGATCTTGCTGCATTTGAACATGGACCACTTTAGTATCTGAGAAGTTGAAACTGGAGCAGAGCATTATGCAATCCTTTACTTCTGACCTTATGATGAAAGGAAAGTAACTGATGAAGCAGTTGAAGATGGTTGGGCTTAGGATTCTACCCTGAGGAACTCCTGCAATGATATCTATGCAACAAAAAGCAGGGCAAATCCAACCTGGCTAATTACCACCCAATAAGTTTACCCTCAATCATCAGTAAAGTGATGGAAGAGTTCATCAACAGTGCTAACAAGTGGCACTTGCTTAGCAATAACTACTCACTGACATTCAGATTGGGTTCTACCAGAGTCACTCAGATTGGGATCTCATTACATCCTTGGTCCAAACATGGACAAAAGAGCTGAAGTCCAGAGGTGAGGTGAGGGTGGCTGCCCTTGATATCAAAGCAGCATTTGACTGAGTGTGACATCAAGGAGCCCTAGCAAAACTAGTGTCAATGGTATTTGGGGGAAAACTGCCCACTGGTTGAATTCATAGCTGGAACAAAGGAAGATGGTTCTGGTTTTTGGAGGTCATTCATCTCAGTTCCAGGACACCATTGCAGGAATTCCTCAGGGTAATATCGTAGGCCAAACCCTCTTAAGAGTCATAGAGTATTACAGCACATAAAGAGGCACTTTGGCCCATTGTGCTGTACCAGCCACCAAGCCCCTATCTATTTTAATTGCATTTTCCAGCATTCATTGCCTGATGTGATAACCCCTACCAGTTCTATGGGAATCACTGACTGATCTTCCTGTGGAGCTTATTGAGTATGTGTATCCTTAGTAACAGGCAGTGGCCTGCCCAACTGGAATTCATTACCTGAGCCTTTTGTAAGGCAGACCTAGGACTGGGCCTGCTGAACTCTAGTCCCAAAGAGAGACTAGTGTGTGTACACCACGGTAGTGGTTTTACTTTGCATTCTGGAACAAACTATGTTCCTTTCCAGCTGACCTTCCAGATTCAGTACACTGGCGAAGAGGAACAAGAAAAATTTCAGACACCCTTGTCTTTCAATGAACCCATGTAAGACAGTGGCGGTGAGATACTGAAAATGCCACTGCTTGGAAAACTGGGAACTTATGTTGAGGATTGGCCCCAGTACACTGACAGAATAAGATATTTCTTCCGGGCAAACGGGAAATAACGGGACGACAGGCAAAAAGTCATCCTCATGACCGCTTGTTGGGCCCTGACTTTCAACATCATTTAAAGTTTAATCTACGCTTTTGACAAATTGGTAGCTATGGTATTGGACCACTACATCCCTAAACCGTCTGTTATATTGCAATGCTTAAGGTTTAACACAGCAACTAGACTCCCTGGGGAATCAGTCACTGAATTTTTGGCTAGACTATGTAAATTGGTGGAACACAGAATACGGGTCAGCAATTCTGGAAATGTTAAGTTATCGTTTGTTATGTGGAATTAATAATATTGCAAACCAAAGGAAGCTACTGACTGAACCAACTCTAGACCTCAAGAAAGCCATAATATGGCCCTTTCCCACAAAAATGTGGAAAAAGGGGCCCAAGAGCATCAGGTATCCATAGACTGTACCATCCTCAGCCTTGGCCCCCCCGCCCCCCCCCCCCCGCATACCGCAGACCCAAGTCCCCAGCGGATAACGCTCACACCTCCCATTTACTGGCACGAAAGGCCGATTGGAGTCTGAGGCCACGAGATTCCAGAGCTAGATGGGCTACAATACAGTAAGAAAAGAGCACATCCGTGTTGCACTTGTAGTCATGGAGTCTGTCCCAGACAAGGCTACCGAAACAGGCAAAACACATACCGCCCAGGCTGAAGGATGAAGCCACCTCAGGACAGGGCTTTACAGATAAACCAGCCTGAGAATGAGAAGTTGATGCAGCGTAATTGTATTGTTGCACCCAAACTGGCTCTAATCAAGACTAAACTCCAGGTAATTGGCCACCATCTGGACGCGGAAGTAGACACAGTAAGAAGTGTAATAACACCAGGTTAAAGTCCAACAGGTTTATTTGGTAGCAAAATCCACTAGCTTTCGGAGCGCTTGCTGCTCCTTCGTCAGGTGAGTGGAAGTTCTGTTCACAAACAGGGCATATAAAGACACAAACTCAATTTACAAAATAATGGTTGGAATGCGAGTCTTTGCAGGTAATCAAGTCTTAAAGGTACAGACAATGTGAGTGGAGAGAGCGTTAAGCACAGGTTAAAGAGATGTGTATTGTCTCCAGACAGGACAGTTAGTGAGATTTTGCAAGCCCAGGCAAGTCATGGGGGTTACAGATAGTGTGACATGAATCCAAGATCCCGGTTGAGGCCGTCCTCATGTGTGCGGAACTTGGCTATCAGCCTCTGCTCAGCGACTCTGCGCTGACGTGTGTCGTGAAGACCGCCTTGGAGAACGCTTACCCGAAGATCAGAGGCCGAATGCCCGTGACTGCTGAAGTGTTCCCCAAGAGAACACTCTTGCCTGGTGATTGTCGAGCGGTGTTCATTCATCCACTGTCATAGCGTCTGCATGGCCTCCCCAATGTACCATGCCTCGGGACATCCTTTCCTGCAGCGTATCAGTTGCAAGAGTATGTACCGTGTACCTGGTGGATGGTGTTCTCACATAAGATGATGGCATCGGTGTCGATGATCCGGCACGTCTTGCAGAGGTTGCTGTGGCAGGGTTGTGTGGTGTCGTGGTCACTTCTCCTGAAGGCTGGGTAGTTTGCTGTGGACAATAGTCTGTACTCCGGGGAAGTACTGGACAACGAAGAGTACTCTGTCTGCCATGAAGGACCTTGTCAAAGGCCTTACTGAAGTCCATGCTGAGAACATCCACGGCCCTACCCTCATCAATCATCTTCGTTACTTCCTTGAAAAACTCAATCAAGTTAGTGAGGCACGACCTCCCCTTCACAAAACCATGCTGCCTCTCGCTAATATGTCCACTTATTTCCAAGTGGGGGTAAATCCTGTCTCAAAGAATCCTCTCTAATAACTTCCCTACCACTGACGTCAGGCTCACCGGCCTGTAATTACCTGGATTATTCTTGCTACCCTTCTTTAAACAAAGGAACAACATTGGCTATTCTCCAATCCTCTGGGACCTCCCCTATAGCCTGTGAGGATACAAAGATTTCTCTCAAGGCCCCAGCAATTTCCTCCCTTGCCTCTCTCAGTATTCTGGGGTATATCCCATCAGGCCCTGGGACTTGTCTACCTTAATGTTTCTCAAGAACCCCAATACCTCCTACTTTTTGATCTCAACATGACTCAAACTATCTACACACTATTTCCCAGACTCATCATCCACCAAGTCCTTCTCTTTGGTGAATACTGAAGCAAAGTACTCATTTAATACCTCGCCCATTTCCTCTGGCTCCACGCAAAGGTTCCCTTCCCTGTCCTTGAGTGGGCCAACCCTCTCCCTGGCTACCCTCTTGCTCTTTATATATGTATAAAAAGCCTTGGGATTTTCCTTAATCCTGCTGGCCAATGCTTTTTCATTACCCCTTTTAGCCCTCCTTACTCCATGCTTAAGTTTCTTTCTACTTTCCTTGTATTCCACACTTGCTTCGTTCCCAGCCTCCTAATTTTGACAAATGCTTCCTTTTTCTCTTTGACTAGGCTCACAATATCTCTCATTATCCAAGGTTCCCAAAACTTGCCAAGCTTATCCTTCATCTTTACAGCAATGTGCTGGTCCTGAATCCCTATCAACTTATATTTGAAAGCCTCCCACATGCCAGATGTGGATTTGCCCTCAAACATTTGCCCCCAATCTACATTCTTCAGTTCCTCCCTAATATTGTTGTAATTAGCCTTCCCCGAATTTAGCACCTTCACTTGAGGACTACAGTTATCTTTATCCATTAGTACCTTAAAGCTTACTGCATTGTAGTCACTGTTCCCGAACTGTTCCCCGACTGAAACGTCAACCACCTGGCCGGACTCATTCCCCAATACCAGGTCCAGTATTGCCCCTTCCCTCATCGGACTATCTACATACTGTTTCAAGAAGCCCTCCTGGATGCTCCTTACAAACTCTGTCCCATCCACACCCCTAGCACTAAGTGAGTCCCAGTCAATATAGGGGAATTTAGCATCTCCCACCACAACAAACCTGTTACTTTTACACCTTGCCAAAATCTGCCGACATATCTGTTCCTCCATCTACCACTGGTTGTTGGGCGGCCTATAGTAAACCCCCAACATTGTGACTACACCCCTCATATTCCTGAGCTCTACCCATATTGCCTTGCTGTATGAGCCCTCCGAGGTGTCCTCCCGCAGTACAGCTGTGATATTCTTAACCAGTAGTGCAACTCCCCCACTGTATCCTGTACCTCAGATACAGAGTTAACAAGGATGGATCAAACCCTGTCGAAGAGAAGGTGAAAGCCATAAAAGGGCCTTCGACTCCAAGGAATACGATTGAAGTCTTTCCTAGGTCTCATAAATTACAACAGAGAGTTCATGCCGAACTTGGCACCATGCTGGCATCCCTCCATGTACTGTTAAAAAAAAATCAAAAATGGTTGTGGTAAACACCACAAGAGAAAGCCTTAGCAAAAGTTAAACAATTGCTGTCAACAAATATACCAGCCAATATTACTCCCGAGACCATTAACCTGTGATGTCTCCCCCTATGGAATAGGAGCAGTATTATTGCACCGTTGGGATGATGGGACAGAACATCTAATTGCATACGGACCACAAACTTTGGCGGATGCAGAGAAGAAGTATGCCCAGGTTAAAAAACGTTTGGCCATGGTGTTCGCAGTGAAGAAGTTCTAGTACATCTACAGCATTTCACTATAGTAACCGACCACAAACCTCTGTTTGCCCTCTTCAATGAAGAGGAGGTGATTCCTCACATCTCATCAGCCCGGATCCAATGCTGGCCACCCTTAGAAGGTGCCTTTTGACTATACCTTAGAACAGCGTCAAGGAAGACATGGAAAATAACAGCAGGAAGGGCCATTCAACCCTTCGAGCCTGCTCCACCATTCATTATGATCATGGCTGATCATCCAACTCAACAGCTTGATTGCGCCTTTCACCATATCCTTTGATCCCCTTCACCTCGAGTGTTATTTCTAACTGCTTCTTGAAAACATACAATGTTTTGGCCTCAACTACTTTCTGTGGTAGTGAAATCCACACGCTGACCACTCTTTAGGTGAAGACATTTCTCTTCATCTCTATCCTAAACAGTCTACCCTTCATCCTCAGACTATGACCCCTGGTTCTGGAGACCCCCATCATCGGGAACATCCTTCTTGCAACAAGACATATAGCCAATGCAGATGCCTTGAGCCGCCTGCCAATATCCACCAGCCTACCTTCTCCTCCGAAGATGGATGAAGTCATCATGACTCTGAACTTCATAGACACTCTGCCAAGAAAAACCAGGCATGGACCTGAAAGGACCCTACGTCGGCAAAACTATGTCACGTCTTCTCAAATGGTGGACCACAAGGGCATCCTATGGAGGATTTGAAACCTTATAAGAACATAAGAAATAGGAGCAGGAGCAGGAGTAGGCCATCTAGCCCCTCAAGCCTGCTCCGCCATTCAAAAAGATCATGGCTGATTTGATAGTGGGTTCAGTTCCACTTACTCGCCCGCTCCCCATAACCCTTAATTCCCTTAATGGTTAAAAATCTATCTATCTGTGACTTAAACACATTTAACGAGGTAGCCTCTACTGCTTCATTGGGCAGAGAATTCCAAAGATTCACTACCCTCTGGGAGAAGAAGTTCCTCCTCAACTCTGTTCTAAATTGACTCCCCCGTATTTTGAGGCTATGCCCCCTAGTTCTTGTTTCCATTGTAAGTGGAAATAACCTCGCTGCTTCTACCCTGTCTAGCCCCTTCATTATCTTATATGTCTCAATAAGATCTCCCCTCAACCTTCTAAACTCCAATGAGTACAGGCCCAGTCTACTCAATCTCTCCTCATAAGCTAACCCCCTCATCTTCGGAATCAACCTGGTGAACCTTCTCTGTACCCCCTCCAAAGCTAATATATCCTTTCTTAAATAAGGGGACCAAAATTGTACACAGTACTCTAGGTGCGGCCTCACCAGTACCCTGTACAGTTGCAGCATGACCTCCCTGCTTTTATACTCCATCCCTCTCGCGATAAAGGCCACCATTCCATTTGCCTTCTTGATTACCTGCTGCACCTGCAAACTGAGTTTTTGCGATTCATGCACAAGGACCCCCAGGTCCCTCTGCACAGTAGCATGTTGTAATTTTTCACCGTTTAAATAATAGTCCATTTTACTATTATTCCTTCCAAAGTGGATAAGCTCACACTTACCAACGTTATACTCCATCTGCCAGATCCTTGCCCACTCACTTAGCCTATCCAAATCTCTCTGCAGACTCTCTGTGTCCTCCACGCAATTTGCTTTCCCACTCATCTTTGTGTCATCCGCAAACTTTGTTACCCTACACTCGGTCCCCTCCTCCAGATCGTCTATGTATATGGTAAATAGTTGAGGCCCCAGCACCGATCCCTGCGGCACACTACTAGTCACTGATTGCAAACCGAAAAAGCACCCATTTATTCCAACTCTCTGCTTTCTGTTAGATAACCAATCCTCAATCCACGCTAACACTTTACCCCCAACTCCATGTACCTTTATCTTATGCAGCAACCTTTTGTGAGGCACCTTATCGAATGCCTTCTGGAAATCTAAATACACCACATCCACCGGTTCCCCACTGTCAACCGCACTCGTCATATCCTCAAACAATTCCAGTAAATTAGTCAAACATGACTTTCCCTTCATGAATCCATGCTGCATCTGCTTGATTGAACCATTCTTTTCCAGGTGTCCTGCTATTTCTTCCTTAATGATAGATTCCAGCATTTTCCCAACTACGGATGTTATCTCTCTAAATATCAGGAGTTGAGCACAAAAGATGGCATCATCTTGTGGGGAACCCAGGGGGTTGTCCCTTGTCCAGGTCTGCAACCATTAGTTCAAGAATTGCATGATGGTCACCCAGGAATTTCTAAGATGAAAATGCTCACAAAGAGCTCTGTCTGGTAGCCTGGCATAGACAATGAGATCGGAAAACCTGGTCGAGCGGTGCAAAACATGCCAGGAAAACGACAATGCCCCACCAGCAGCCTTGTTACACCCTTGGGAATGGCCAGGGAGATCCTGTGTGTGGGCACATGCAGACTTCGCAGGGCCATTTATGGGCTCCATGTTTTTAATTCTCATCAATGTCCATTCGAAATGGATCAACGTGCCTCTTCTACCTCTTACAATAACAGAGAAACTCCGTCAATCTTTTAGTATGCATGGGATACCCAAGGTTCAAATTACAGACAATGGAACCCTGTTTAGAGGTTAACAGCAAGGAAACAGGCCCTTCGGCCCAACTTGTCCATGCCACCCAGTTTTTACCACTAAGCTAATCCCAATTGCCTGCATTTGACCCATATCTCTCTATACCCATCTTATCAATGTAACTGTCTGAACGCTTTTTAAAAGACAAAATTGTACCTGCCTCTACTACTGCCTCTGGCAGCTTGTTCCAGACACTCACCACCCTCTCAGTGAAAAAACTGCCCCTTTAGACCCTTTTGTATCTCTCCCCTCTCACCTTAAACCTATGCCCTCTAGTTTTAGACCCCCCTATCTTCGGGAAAAGAACATAAGAACAGAAGATGTTGACTATCTACCTCATCTATGCCCCTCTATAAGTTCACCCTCAAGCCTCCTATGCTCCAGGGAAAAAAGTCCCAGTCTATCCAGCTTCTCCTTATAATTCAAACCATCAAGTCCCGGTAGCATCCTAGTAAATCTTTTCTGCACTCTTTCTAGTTTAATAATATCCTTTCTATAACAGGGTGACCAGGACTATGCACAGTATTCCAAGTGTGGCCTTACTAATGTCTTGTACAACTTCAACAAGACATCCCAACTCCTGTATTCAATGCTCTGACCAATGAAACCAAGCATGCCGAATGCCTTCTTCACCACTCTGTCCACCTGTGACTCCACTTTCAAGGAGAAATGAACCTGCACTCTTAGATCTCTTGGTTCTATAACTCTCCCCAATGCCCTACCATTAACTGAGTAGGTCTTGTCTCGATTCAATCTAACAAAATGCATCACCTCACATTTATCTAAATAAACTCCATCTGCCATTCATTGGCGCACTGGCCCAATTGATCAAGATCCTGCTGTAATCCTAGATAATCTTCTTCACTGCCCACTGTGCCACCATTCTTGGTCATCTGCAAACTTACTCACCATGCCTCCTAAATTTTCATCCAAACCATTAATATAAATAACAAATAACAGTGGACCCAGCACCGATTCCTGAGGCACACCACTGTTCACAGGCCTCCAGTTTGAAAAAACAACCCTCTACAACCACCCTCCGTCTTCTGTCGTCAAGCCAATTTTGTATCCAATTGGCTACTTCACCCTGGATCCCGTGAGATTTAACCTTATGCAACAACCTACCATGCGGTACCTTGTCAAAGGCCTTGCTAAAGTCCATGTAGACAACATCAACTGCACTGCCCTCATCTACCTTCTTGGTTACCCCTTCAAAAAACTCAATCAAATTCGTGATTCATGATTTTCCACTCACAAAGCCATGCTGGCTGTCCTTAATCAGTCCTTACCTCTCTAAATGTTTGTAGATCCTGTCTCTCAGAATAACGTCTAACAACTTACTCACTACAGACGTTACGCCCACCGGTCTGTTGTTCCCAGTTCACTGGAACGATGGAGGTTGAGGGGCGACCTGATAGAAGTCTGCAAGATTATGAGGGGCATGGACAGAGTGGATAGTCAGAAGCTTTTTCCCAGGGTGGAAGAGTCAATTACCAGGGGGCATAGCTTTAAGTTGCGAGGGGCAAGGTTTAAAGGAGATGTACGAGACAAGTTTTATTACATAGAAAGTGGTGGGTGCCTCGAACTCGCTGCTGGAGGAGGTAGTGGAAGCAAATATGATAGTGAGTTTTAAGGGGCGTCTGGACAAATACATGAATAGGATGGGAATAGAGGGATATGGTCCCTGGAAGGGTAGGGGGTTTTAGTTCAGTCGGGTTCAGTTCTGAGAAATGAGCCCGGTCAGGTCGTCAAAGTTTCGGTTGGGGAACATGTGGCAAATAGTAACCACAACTCTGTTAACTTTAGGATAGTAATGGACAAGGACGAGTGTTGTCCTAAGGGTAGGGTGCTAAATTGGGGGAAGGCTAACTAAAGCCGGATTAGGCAGGAATTGGTGGCCGTTGATTGGGAGAGGCTGTTCTGGGGTAAGTCTACGTCTGGCATGTGGGAGTCTTTTAAGGAACAGTTGATAAGGCTGCAGGATAGGCATGTGCCTGTAAAAAGGAAGGATAGGAAAGGTAGGATTCGAGAGCCGTGGATAACCTAGGAAATTGAGGATCTGATCAAAAAGAAAAGAGAGGCGTACGTTTGGTCCAAGAACTGAAAATAGATGCAGCTCTGGAGGAATACAGAGAGTAGGAAAGAACTCAAACGGGGAGTTAGAAGGGCAAAAAGAGGTCACGAAATGTTGTTGGCAGACAGGATTAACGAGAATCCTAAGGCATTTTATTCATACGTTAGGAACAAAAGAGTTGTCAGGGAAAAAGTCGGACCTCTCAGGGACAAAGGAGGGGAATTATGCTTAGAACCCATGGGAATAGGGGAGATCCTAAATGAATACTTTGCATCGGTATTCACGAAGGAGAGGGACGTGTTATCCGGGAGTGTCTCGGAGGGAGGTGTTGACCCGTTAGAGAAAATCTCCATTACAAAGAAGGAAGTGTTAGGTTTTTTAGGGAACATTAAAACTGACAAATCCCCAGGGCCTGATGGCATCTATCCTAGACTGCTCAGGGAGACAAGAAATGTAATTGCTGGGCCTCTGACGGAAATCTTTGTCTCTTCATTGGACACAGGTGAGGTCCCTGAGGATTGGAGGATAGCGAATGTGGTACCATTATTTCAGAAGGGTAGCAGGGATAACCCGGGCAATTATAGGCCAGTGAGCTTGACGTCTGTGGTAGGGAAGTTGTTGGAGAGGATTCTTAGAGACAGGATGTATGCGCATTTAGAACGGAACAATCTCATTAGTGACAGACAGCATGGTTTTGTAAGAGGGAGGTCGTGCCTCACAAATTTGGTGGAGTTTTTTGAGGAAGTGACAAAAACAGTTGACGAAGGAAGGGCCGTGGATGTCGTCTATATGGATTTCAGTAAGGCATTTGACAAAGTCCCTCATGGCAGGTTGTTTAAGAAGGTAAAGGCTCATGGGATACAAGGAGAGGTGGCTAGATGGGTAGAAAACTGGCTTGGCCACAGGAGACAGAGGGTAACAGTCGAAGGGTCTTTTTCTGGCTGGAGGTCTGTGACCAGTGGTGTTCCGCAGGGACCTCTGCCATTTGTGATGTATATGAGTGATTTGGAAGAAGGTGTAACTGGTGTTATCAGCAAGTTTGCAGATGACACGAAGATGGCTGGACTTGCGGATAGCGATGAACATTGTCGAACAATACAGCAGGATATAGATAGGCTGGAAAATTGGACAGAGAAATGGCAGATGGAAGTTAATCCAGAAAAATGCGAAGTGATGCATTTTGGAAGAACTAATGTAGGGGGGAGTTATACAATAAATGGCAGAGCCATCAAGAGTATAGAAACAAAGAGGGACCTAGGTGTGCAAGTCCACAAATCCTTGAAGGTGGCAGCACACGTCGAGAAGATGGTGAAGAAGGCATATGGTATGCTTGTCTTTATAGGACGGGGTATAGAGTATAAAAGCTGGAGTATGATGTTGCAGCTGTATAGAATGCTGGTTAGGCCATATTTGGAGTACTGCGTCCAGTTCTGGTCGCCACACTACCAGAAGGACGTGGAGGCTTTAGAGAGAGTGCAGAGAAGGTTTACCAGGATGTTGCCTGGTATGGAGGGTCTTAGCTATGAGGAGAGATTGGGTAAACTGGGCTTGTTCTCCCTGGAAAGACGGAGAATGAGGGGAGATCTAATAGAGGTGTACAAACTTATGAAGGGTATAGATAGGCTGAACAGTGGGAAGCTTTTTCCCAGGTCAGAGGTGACGATCACGAGGGGTCACGGGCTCAAGGTGAGAGGGGCGAGGTATAACTCAGATATCAGAGGGACGTTTTTTACACAGAGGGTGGTGGGGGCCTGGAATGCGCTGCCAAGTAGGGTGGTGGAGGCAGACACGCTGGCATCGTTTAAGACTTACCTGGATAGTCACATGAGCAGCCTGGGAATGGAGGGATACAAATGATTGGTCTAGTTGGACCAATGAGCGGCACAGGCTTAGACGGCCGAAGGGCCTGTTTCCTGTGCTGTACTGTTCTTTGGGTAGCATGGTCAGTGCAGACATGGAGGGCCAAAGGACCTGCTGTAATTTTCTTTGTTCTTTTCCCTGCAGCTTAAACAAAGGCACAACATTTGCTACCCTCCAATCTTCAGGCACCTCACCTGTGGTTGTTGATGATTCAAATATCTCTGCTCGGCGACCTGAAATTTCCTCCCTAGCCTCCCACAACGTCCTGAGATACATTTCATCAGGACCCAGGGATTTATCTACCTTGATGCACTTTAAGACTTCCAGCACCTCCTTCTCTGTAATATGTACACTCCTCAAGACATCACTATTTATTTCCCCAAGTTCCCTAACAATCCGTACCTTTCTCAAAATATTCATTTCAGATCTCACCCATCCGAAGTTCCGCATATAGATTAATTCGCATATAAATTACCTTGTTGATCCTTAAGAGGCCCTACTCTCTCCCTAATTTCTCTTTTGCGCTTTATGTATTTGTAGAATCTCTTTGGATTTTCCTTTGCCTTATCTGTCAAAACAATCTCATTTTGATTTGATTTGATTTATTATTGTCACATGTATTAACATACAGTGAAAAGTATTGTTTCTTGCGCGCTATACAGACAAAACATACCGTTCATAGACAAGGAAACAAGAGAGTGCAGAATGTCGTGTTACATGTCCCCTTTTTGCCCTCCTGATTTCTCTCCTAGCTCTACTCTGACAACCTCTGTACTCTTTAAGGGGTCCATGTAGCCCAGCTGGCTGTGCATGTCATATGCCTCCTTTTTTTTGACCAGGGCCTCAATATCCCGAGTCATCCAGGGTTCTCTACTGCTACCAGCCTTGCCCTTCACTGGGGCAGCACGGTGGCACAGTGGTTAACACTGCTGCCTCACAGCGCCAGGGACCTGGGTTCGATTCTTGGCTTGGGTCACTGTCTGTGCACAGTCTGCACGTTCTCCCCGTGTCTGCACGGGTTTCCTCCAGGTGCTCCGGTTTCCTCCCACAATCCAAAAGATGTGCTGATTAGGTGCATTGGCCACGCTGAATTCTCCCTCAGTGTACCCAAACAGGCGCCGGAGTGTGGTGACTAGGGGATTTTCACAGTAACTTCATTGCAGTGTTAATGTAAGCCTACTTGTGACTAATAAACTTTTAAAATAAAGGAATGTGATTACCCTGAACCCTGGTTAACACACTTCCGAAAGCCTCGCACCTGCCAACCGTCTGCCAACAGACTCCCCCAATCAACTTCTGAAAGTTTCTGTCCAATACCCTCAAAATTGGCCTTGCCCCAATTTAGAATTTACCAGCGGGGAGTTTCAAATCTTCATGAGTACAAACGGAGCAAGGCACATCTGCACAGCACCCTACTACCCGTCCTCAAATGGCCTGGCTAAAAGGGCGGTCCAGACATTCAAAGGTGGCATCAAAAACAAAGAACAAAGAACAGTACAGCACAGGAAACAAGCCCTTCGGCCCTCCAAGCCTGTGCCGCTCCCTGGTCCAACTAGACCAATCATTTGTATCCCTCCATTCCCAGGCTGCTCATGTGACTATCCAGGTAAGTCTTAAACGATGTCAGCGTGTCTGCCTCCACCACCCTACTTGGCAGCGCATTCCAGGCCCCCACCACGCTCTGTGTAAAAAACATCCCTCTAATATCTGAGTTATACTTCGCCCCTCTCACCTTGAGCCCGTGACCCCTCGTGATCGTCACTTCTGATCTGGGAAAAAGCTTCCCACCATTCACCCTATCTATCCCCTTCATAATCTTCCACACCTCTATTAGATCTCCCCTCATTCTCCGTCTTTCCAGGGAGAACAAGCCCAGTTTACCCAATCTCTCCTCATAGCTAAGATCCTCCATACCAGGCAACATCCTGGTAAACCTTCTCTGCACTCTCTCTTATGCCTCCACGTCCTTCTGGTAGTGTGGCGACCAGAACTGGACGCAGTACTCCAAATGTGGCCTAACCAGCGTTCTATACAGCTGCAACATCATACTCCAGCTTTTATACTCTATACCCCGTCCGATAAAGGCAAGCATACCATATGCCTTCTTTAACACCTTCTCCACCTGTGTTGCCACCTTCAAGGATTTGTGGACTTGCACACCTAGGTCCCTCAGTGTTTCTATACTCTTGATGGCTCCGCCATTTATTGTATAACTCTTCCCTACATTATTTCTTCCAAAATGCATCACTTCGCATTTATCCGGATTAAATTCCATCTGCCACCTCTCCGCCCAATTTTCCAGCCTATCTATATCCTGCTGTATTGCCCGACAATGCTCATCGCTATCCGCAAGTCCAGCCATCTTCGTGTCATCCGCAAACTTGCTGATAACACCAGTTACACCTTCTTCCAAATCATTTATATATATCACAAATAGCAGAGGTCCCAGTACAGAGCCCTGCGGAACACCACTGGTCATAGGCCTCCAGCCGGAAAAACCACAGGTTCTCTAGAAATGAAGCTCACACATTTCATTTTTAACTGTAGGACAATGCTGCTTTAGGACTATGCTGGAAATAGCCCTAGTGAAGCAATTGATGGGCCAATGCCATCGGACTAGGCTTAGTCTGACATTCCCAAATTTGGCCAGCAACGTTAAGTTAAAAGAAGAAGCCCAGAAAAGGGGCCATGATATTCAGACACTGGAAAGAGACTGCAAATCAGGAGGTACAGTCCACGTGAGGAACTTCAGCAATGGCGCTCCGTGGATTCCGGGAGTTATTCGAGTGAACAGGACTGGTGTCTTACAAGGTAAAAACGAGGTAGACGACCTTAAAGATCACCTCTGTCACAAGGAACCCTCTGCAGAAGCAACTGTTTCTACAGACGTGCCACCATTGGCATCCTTCACACCGGCCTCTGGATGGGAAACTCCGCCCTCTAAAAACTCGAAGAGCCAGTCATCTGGCTAATGAAGATTCTGTCTCGGATGTGGGGAGGCGGCAGACATCCAGTCAGAGGTCGCCACTGAGGATAAGCTCCCTGCAGTGGTTCCTCAACATGGAAGAGGCATTCACCTATCCATTACACGCCCCCGACCAGAGCCTACAAGCTATGGAGAAGAGGCCATGGGCAAGGAGACAAAGAAGGCCCCATCGTCATGTCAGCAAGGAGGAACCCTCGGACTGGGGGGTGAGGGAGGGGTGTGATAACCCCCACGCGGTCCATGGGGAATCACTGAATGATCTCCCTATTGGCCTTGAGTTGGCCTGGTAACAGGCAGTGGCCTGTCCAGCTGGAACTCATTACCTGAGATTTATAAGGCTCTGTGGTCCCAGGCAGGGTCTAATGTGTGTACACCATGATAGTGGTTTTACTTTGCATTCTGTAATAAACCATATTCCTTTCCCATCAGCTTCCTGAGTCAGTACAGATGCATATTAAACTTAAAATAAGTCCAGTTTAATCCATTTAGATGAAATCCAACGCTCAGATAAAACATGAAAAATGTATGTTGTCTTCCTGATCTTGATGGATTAGCAGTGCATTTTCAACATTTTCAAACCTTATTTTAGATAATGAGCACAAATTTGGTTTTTGACCTTCACCGATCTGATTAAAACATCGGTCACGCTAAACATATCTCAAGTGTTTCAGCAGCAAATATATTGGTCCTGCTGTAAAAGAAACAATTTTATTTCAGCTTTTTGTCTGTTTCTTGGATTATTTTACCTTAATGATGTTATTGTATTCATCTACAGTTGATTTCAATTCCTCTGACTGGTTTATTTTCTGTAAAATAATAATAGACAACAGCCTCAGAAACGCAATGCGATAAATTGTCAAAGAAGCTCTATTAGATCTTTTCTATTTTAAAACACTTCAGAATGTTTGAAATCTGCCCAAATCTAATTCTGTTCCTTACCCTACACATTCATACATTGTTCTCTATTCCTTTTTCCCTCATTAATATGTCATGTTCGTATTCTTTTATGCATTTTGCTTTAGAAATATTCCTACAAGCCTCCTGCAGATGCAGTTAACAGTCTTACAATTGATTTAATGGCTTGCAACATGATTGGTAATTAATTACAGTCACAGAAATCTATCCTTCGATCCAAAATTCAGTTTTACAGATTCTTCTCAACATTTCTATTCCCTTACACCAGTAATTTACTTTGGGGGAAAAAAATCAACTTGCAACCAAAACACGGCAAAGTCAGCAAAACAATCACTCTGTGTGCTAGTCCATGCCGGCCTAGGATTCAAACCAAATTAGGCTTTGGGCTCCATTTAAATGCTCTAAGAAATCCTGAGGTGCCTCAGCTCATGTGTTGTGTAGGGCGGGAAATTGACTAGCTCTTATTTGGAGGTCAGGTTTTGAGGAGATTGGGGAGAGGCAATTTGAGTGAAGAGTCCAAATGCACTGGTGGCAGGCTGGAAATTATTTATGGGCTTAAGAAGAGCAAGCTTGTGGTCCACAAAAATTAAAACTGCCCGTTTATTGGGCCTTTTCACAAGAACACCAGATTTTGGAGCTGGAGTCGGCCATTTGGCCTCTTGAACATGCTCTGTCATTCAATAACATCATGACTGATCTGACTGTAACCTTAACTCCACTTTCCTATATGCCGCCATAACACTTGGTTCCCTTGTCGACCAAAAATCAGTCTAACTCAGCCTTAAATATGTTCAATGACTCAGCCCCTGCTGCTCTCTGGGAAAGAAAATACTGAAGTCCCTCTGACAGAAAAAAAAAATCTCATCTCAGTCTTAAATGGGAACCCCCTTACTTTTAAACTGTGACACCTAGCTCAAGATTCCCCTTCATGGGGAAACATCCTCTCAACATCCACCCTGGGGGAGGCATGGTAACACAGTGGTTAGCACTGCTGCCTCACAGCGCCAGGGACCTGGGTTCGATTCCTGGCTTGGGTCACTGTCAGTGTGGAGTTTGCACGTTCTCCCCGTGTCTGCATGGGTTTTCTTCAGGTGCTCCGGTTTCCTCCCAGATTCTGAAAAACGTGCACTGACCCGAACAGGCACCAAACAGTGGCGACTAGGGGAATTTCACAGTAACTTCATTGCAGTGTTAATGTAAGCCTTACTTGTGACTAATAAATAAACTTTAACTTTAACTTTAGAAGTCCCCTCAAGATCTTATTATTTCAATAAGATCACCCATTATTCTTCTAAATTCCAATGGGTGTAGGCCCAATCTGCTCAATTTTTCCTCGTAAGATAATTGATTTGATTTATTATTCTCACATGTATTAACATACAGCAAAAAGTATTGTTTCTTCCGCATTGTACAGACAAAACATACCGTTCATAGAGAAGGAAACGAGAGAGTTCAGAATGTAGTGTTACAGTCATAGCTAGGGTGTAGAGAAAGATCAACTTAATGCAAAGTAAGTCCATTCAAAAGTCTGACTGCAGCAGGGAAGAAGCTGTTCTTGAGTCGGTTGGTACGTGACCTCAGACTTTTGTACCTTTTTCCCGATGGAAGAAGGTGGAAGAGAGAATGTCCGGGGTGTGTGGTGTCCTTAATTATGCTGGCTGCTTTGCCGAGGCAGCGGGAAGTGTAGACAGAGTCAATGGATGGGAGGTTGGTTTGCGTGATGGATTGGGCTACATTCACGACCTTTTGTAGTTCCTTGCGGTCTTGGGCAGAACAGGAGCCATACCAAGCTGTGACACAACCAGAAAGAACGCTTTCTATGGTGCATCTGTAAAAGTTGGTGAGAGTCGTAGTTTCCTTATTCCTTCATCCCATGAATCAGTCGAATGAACCATCTCTATCCTGCTTCAAATGTAATTATATTCTAAATAAGGAGACCAAAACCATATACAGTACACCAGTTGCAGGTCCCGTACAGCTGTAGCAACACTTCCCTACTCTTATATTGGAATTCCCCTGCAACAACATTCCATTTAAAAAATGGAAAAAAATGGAAAAATGTAAAAAAAAGGGGATTAGCGGGTAGGGCCTGGGTGGGATTGTGGTCAGTGCAGACTCGATGGGCCGAATGGCCTCCTTCTGCACTGTAGGGTTTCTATGATTCTATGATTTGCCCTTCTAATCACTTGTTGTACCAGCATACTAACTTTTTGTGATTCGTGTACAAGGACACTTCAATCAACCCTGGTTCAATGAAGAGTGCAGGAGGGCATGCCAGGAGCAGAACCAAGTATATCTAAAAACGAGGTGTCAAATTAGTTGGGGTCATACCTAGTACAAAGGAAGATGCCAGTCCATGTACCAATGTAACAGATGCATTGCAGCATCTCACCAAGCCTCCTTTGATTTGATTTGTCAAATATATTGGTATACAGTGAACAATATTGTTTCTTGCGTGCTATACAGACAAAGCATACCGTACATAGGGGAAAAGGAAAGGAAAGGGTGCAGAATATAGTGTTACAGTCATAGCTAAGGTGTAGAGAAAGATCAACTTAATATAAGGTAGGTCCATTCAAACATCTGATGGCAGCAGGGAGATAGCAACAACTACCACCTAGAAAAACAAGGACAGCAGATGCATGGGAACACCACCACCTTCAAGTTCTCCAAGCTACACACCATCCTGACTTGGAACTATCTCACCCATTCTTTTATTATTGCTGGGTCAACATCCTGAAACCCACTTTCTAACGGCACTGCGGGCGTACCTGTACCACTTGGGCTGCAGAGTTCAAGAAATCATAGAAATCATAGAAACCCTACAGTACAGAAAGAGGCCATTCAGCCCATCGAGTCTGCACCGACCACAATCCCACCCAGGCCCTACCCCCACATCCCTACATATTTACCCACTAATCCCTCTAACCTACACATCCCACAGTCCAAAGATGTGCAGATTAGGTTGATTGGCCATGCTAAATTGCCCCTAGTGTCAGGGTGATGCAGGGTAAATACGTGGAGTTACGGGGATAGGGCCTGGGTGGGATTGTTGTCGGTGCAGGCTCGATGGGCCAAATAACCTCCTTCTGCATTGTAGGGATTACATGATTCTATTCTATGATCCCTCTATACTATAGCATTCTGCAGTCCCTCTCCATTTAAATAATACACATTATACTCCATCTGCCATACTTTTTCCCATTAACCTGACCTATCTAAATTTCTTTGTAGACTATTTACCTCCTCTTGACAACTTTTCTACCTATCCTTGTGTCATCAGCAAATTTAGCTACCATACATTTGATCCCTTCATCCAAGTTATTGGTACAGATTGTAAATGGAGCCCAAGTACTGATTCCTTTGGTACTCCAATAGGTACAGCAGGACAATCAGATAATTGTTCATTTATCCCTATTCTCTGCTTCCTATTAACTAATCAATCTTCTATCACCTCTACAACATGAGTTATTATTTCGTGTAGTAAGCTTTGATATGGGACCGCATCAAATGCCTTTTGGAGATCCAAGTCCACCACATCCACAGATTCCCCTCTACCTACCTTGCTTGTTATTTCCTCAAAGAACTCTCATTTATCAAATGCAATCTCCTTTTCATAAAACCATGCTGACCCTGCCTGATTGTATTATGATTTTCCTATGGTGCTGCTATTACCTCCTAAATAATGGATTCTAACATTTTCCCTTTGACAGATTTAGGCTACCTGGCCTATAGTTTCCTGCTTTTTGTCTTCTTCCTTTCTTGAATAGAAGTGCAACATTTGAGATTTTCCAATCTACTGGGACTTTTCCAGAATTTAGGGAATTTTGAAAAATCACAACTGATGCATTTACTATCTCTGCAGCCACTTCTTTTATTGACCAGCCTCCAACAATCTCCTTAAAAGTCCTATGGTTAGGCCATTTAAGATATAATACAACTAGGCAAAGCATACAGACAAAATTTCTATCCATTTTTACCTTAATTTCTCATTTGAGGTCCTACAATTGGCACAGAATGTCAATTTGCAGGCCCAAGGAAACTAATGCCTGTTGCAAACAGGTGCCCCAGATAACTAAAATCCATTCATTGAAATATTTCACCTGTCAGATATCTGGTCTAGATTGAGTACAGCACCTCACAACATGACATGCTAAAGCTACGTTCATCTTCTGGATATAAAACAGGTAACCACCAATATATTGATTTTCTGAAATCTGTTTCCAGTTATTAATAAACTTAGTCAATATCTACTTTAGGAAACCTGATATAATTAGTAACCAATGAGAGTGTACATTAGTGTGTAACAAGTACATGTCATTTTTACACCCACCTCAGTTAATAAGACATCCTTAACAGAAATTAGTCTCTTGGCTTCGTACATCTGGTTCTTAAAAGCAAGAACATCAACATTTTAGATATTCATACTCTCTAGCAGTGTCTTCTGGCAAAAAATTGAATTATATTATAGTTGAGTTTCCATGGGCTTTCTCCTTATCATTTATTACAACACTCCAAATGGAGTGTTAGCACCAGTTTCATGATTCTTCCAAAGTTATGGACAATTGGGAGATCCTGCCCCCCTCCCTCACCTATCCCCCACAAACAAGTTCAACCCATATATTTGTAAAGGATATGGGACAATGGCTTATTTTTCAGTTTTGGCAGTTAAAAATATGATTTGATTCAGTTGATACTGTGAAATCCTAAATCAGCAGTGAATAAAAAGTGCATTCAGTAATTAATTATAACCACACAAACAAACTCAATCTGCTGAACTGGTTAGTCTCAGCAAGGGCAGCACAATAATATTACAGTTGACCTCAGTTTCTTTTCCAGGGAAGATAATAAAAACCAGCAGAAAAAGGTTCTCAGTCCCAGCTGGTGCTCGGCAACCATTTTTGGACGTGCACAAATGTGATCATACAGTTGTAACAGGATCGGGCTTTGCTTTGACACCTTCATAATTACACCACACAGGGCATCACAATCCTGTCCTCACCTAATATTTATACTTCTAGCAAGGATCACCAGAGGAACTGCAGAACACTGAAGTGAAATGGCAATGCACTATAGTGGCTTCCTGACTTACCGTCTTTTTGCACTTTTTCTAGTACTGTAGTAACATACCTTCAGTTCAGCCTTCTCTGATACTAGCTCCTCATTTCTCCATTGTGCATAGTTTTTCTCGGCTGTTAATTTTCCATTCTGCATTACATGCAAGAAAAGCATAACCTTACTTTTTAAATATATCAATGTTATTCCATATTTCAACCTCAGATCATTACATCTATTTTATTCAAATTCTCATTATTTTACTGATGAGGAACAGGAAACAAGGGAGTGGTGGTCAATGGATGTTTATCAGACTGGAGAAAGATTTGTACTGGAGTTCCCCAGGGGTCGGTGTTGGGACTCTTATTCTTCCTGATACATATTAAAGGACTTAGATCTTGGTATACAGGATACAATTTCAAAATTTGGGGAAGATACAAAACTTGGAAGCTTTGTGATGAGGGTAATGTAGAACTTCAAAAGGTCTTAAGACGAGGTCAGTAGAATGGGAAAACAATTGGCAGATGAAGTTCAGTGCAGAAGTGTATACAGTGATTCATTTTTGTAGGTATAAAGTGGAAAGACAATATGAAGGGTACAAATATAAAGAGAATGTAGGCGCAGAGGATTTGGTTGCATAAGTGGCAGGACAGGTTGCATAGAAACTAGAAGCAGGAGGAGGCCATTCAGCCCTTCAAGCCTGCTCCACCATTCATCTTGATCATGGCTGATCATCGAATTCAATATCCTGATCCCTCTTTCTCCCATATCCTTTGATCCCTTTAGCCCCAAGAGCTATATCTAATTTCTTCTTGAAATCAGAAACATTTTGGCCTAACTACTTTCTGTGGTAGTGAATCCCACACATTCACCACCCTCTGGGTGAAGAAATTTTTCCTTGCCTCAGTTCTAAAAGGTTTACCCCTTATCCTCAAACTATGACCCCTAGTTCTGGACTCCCCCACCATTGGGAACATTCTTTCTGTATCTACCCTGTCTAACCCTGTTAGAATTTTATAAGTTTCTATGAGATCACCTCTCTCTCTTCTAAACTCCAGTGAATATAATCCTAACCGACTTAGTCTCTTCTCATATGACAGACCTGCCAACCCAGGAATCAGCCTGGTAAACCTTCACTGTACTCCCTCGATAGCAAGGACATCCTTCCTCAGATAAGGACACCAAAGTCTGAGGTCACGTGCTAACCGACTCAAGAACAGCTTCTTCACTGCTGCCATCAGACTTTTGAATGGACCGACCTTGCATTAAGTTGATCATTCTCTACACCCTAGCTATGTCTGTAGCACTACATTCTGCACTCTCTCGTTTCCTTCTCTATGAACAGTATGCTTTGTCTGTATAGTGCGCAAGAAACAATACTTTCCACTGTATACTAATATATGTGACAATAATAAATCAAATCAAAACTGCACACAATACTCCAGGAATGGCCTCACCAATGCCCTATACAATTACAACAAAACATCCCTATCCCTATACTCAAATATTCTCGCTAATGGAAACATCCTTTCTGAATCTACCCTAACACCTTTAGAATATTGTAAGTTTCAATGAGATTCCCTCTCACTCTTCTAAACTCCAATGAATAAATCCCAACAGACTTAGTCTCTCCTCATATGACAGACTTGCCATCCCAGGAATCAGCCTGGTAAACCTTTGCTGTACTCTCTCTATAGCAAGGACATCCTTCCTCAGATGAGGGCACTAAAACTGCACACAATACTCCTGGTGTGGCCTCACCAATGCCCTATACAATTGCAGTAAAACATCCCTATTCCGAGATTCAAATCCTCTCATTATGAACGTCAACATACCATTTGCCTTCTTTACTGCCTGCTGTACCTGCACGCTTACTTTCAGCGACTGATGCACGAGGACTCCAAGAACTCGATGAGTATCCACCTCTCTCAATTTACACCCGTTCAAGTAATAATCTGTCTTCCTATTACTGCTACCAAAGTGGATAACCTCACATTTATCCACATTATACTGCATCTGCCATGCAGATGCCCACACACTCAGCCTGTCATGCTGAAGAGTCTCTGCATCCTCCTCACAGTTCACCCTCCCACCCAACTTTGTATCATCTGCAAATTTGGGGATAATACATTCAGTTCCCTCTTCCAAATCATTAATACATAATTTGAACAGTTGGGGTCTGACTTTGTCCGATTATACCACTGCCTTCCAAATGGTTGAGATAGCAGTTAATAAAACATACAGTTACTAAGACTTAATTAGTTGGGGCATAGACTACAATTGTTGAAAACACTATTTCAGCCTCAACTGGAGTACTGCATCCAGTTCGGGGCATCACACTTTAGGAAAGATATAAAGGCATCATAGAGCGTGTTGAAGAGATTTAAGAGAACAGTGCCAGAGATGATTGCATAAGCTTCTCTGGATATGTGAAGAGGACATGGTGGCACAGTGATTCACACTGCTGCCTTACAGCGCCAGGGACCCAGATTCAATTCCCGGATTGGGTCACTGCCTGTGCGGAGTCTCCACATTTTCCATGTCTACGTGGGTTTCCTCTGGGTGCAGCGGTTTCCTCCCACAGTCTGAAAGATGTGCTGGTTAGATGCAACTAGGGGACTTTCACAGTAATTTCACTGCAGTGTTAATGTTACCTACTTGTGACGCTAATTAAACTTTAAAAGACTGAAAACAAATATAAGTCCCTTACAGTTAGAATCAGGTGAATTCATAATGGGCAACAAAGAGATGGCCAACCAGCTGCACAAATACCTTGGATCTGTCTTCACTAAGGAGGACACAAATAACCTTCCAGAAATACTAGGGGACAGGGGTCTAGCATGAAGGAGGAACTGAAGGAAATCCATATTAGTCAGGAAATTGTATTGGGGAAGTTGCTGGCGTTAAAACCCAATAAGTCCCCAAGGCCTGATGCTCTGCATCCCAGATCCTTAAGGAAGAGGCCCTAGAAATAGCAGATGCATTGGTGATCATTTTTCAGCATTCTATAAACGCTGGAAGATTCCAATGGATTGGAGTGTAGCTAATGTAACCCCACTTTTTAAAAAAAGGAGAGAAATGGGAAATTATAGACCGGTTATTCTTGACATCAGTGGTAGAGAAAATGCTGGAATCATTAAAGATGTAATAACTAAACATCCGGAAAGCATGACAGGATCGGTCCAAATCAGCATGGATTCACTAAAGGGAGGTTGTGCTTGACAAATCTTCTGGAATTTTTGAGGATGTGACCAGTGAAGTACACAAGGGTGAACCCGTGGATGTTGTGTATCTGGACTTTCAAAAGGCTTTTGACAAGATCCAACACAAGAGATTAGTGAGCAAAATTAAAGCTCATGGTATTGGGGTTAATTGATTGACGTGGTTGGCAGACAGGAAGCAGGGTGGGGATAAACGGGTCCTTTTCAGAGTAGCAGGCAGTGACTAGTGGGGTACCGCAGGGTTCAGTGCTGGTACCCCAGCTGTTCACAATATACATTAATGATTTGGACAAAGGAATTGAATGCAATATCCCCAAATTTGCAGGCAACACTAAGCTGCATGGCAGCGTGTGCTGTGAGGAGGATGCTAAGAGGCTGCAGGGTGACTTGGACAGGCTGACTGATTGGGCAAATACTTGGCAAATGCAATATAATGTGGATAAATGTGAGGTTATCCACGTTGGTGGCAAAAACAGGATGGAAGATTATTATCCGAATGGTGGCAATTTAAGAAAAGGGGAAGTGCAGCGTGATCTGGATATCATGGTGGAACAGTAACTGAAGGTTGGCATGCAGACAGTGAGAAAAGCTAATGGCATGCTGGCCTTCGTAGCAAGAGGATTTGAGTACAGGAGTAGGGAAGTCTCGCTGCAGTTACACAGGGGCCTTGTGAAGGCCACATCTTGAGTAGTATAGGAGTAGGGATGCCTTGCTGCAGTTATACAGGGGCCTTGGTGAGGCCACACCTTGAGTATTGCATGCAGTTTTGGTCTCCTGGTCTGAGGAAGAACATTTATGCTATTCAGAGAGTCCAGCAAAGGCTCACCAGACTGATTCCCAGAATGGCAGGACTGACATATGAAGAAAAACTGGATCGACTGGGCTTGTACTCACTGGAATTTAGAAGAATGAGAGGGCATCTCATAGAAACATACAAAATCCTGATGGAGCTGCACAGACTAGATGCAGGAAAAATGTTCCCGATGTTGAGGAAGTGCAGAGGTAGGGGTCACATTCTAAGAATAAAGGATAAGCAATTCAGGACTGAGGTGAGGGAGAACTTCTTCATAGAGCGTTGTGAACCTATAGAATTCTCTACCACAGAAAGCTGTTGGGGCCAGTTCATTACATATGTTAAAGAGAGAGCTGGATGTGGCCCACATGGCTAAAGAGATCAAGGGGTATGGAAAGAAAGCAGGAGTGCGTTACTGAAAGTGCATGATCAGCTATGGTCATATTGAATGGTGGTGCAGGCTCAAAGGGCCGAATGGCCTGCTCCTGTACCTATTTTCTCTGTTTCTGTTTCTCTGAGGAAATTCAGTTACATGGTTGGATTGATGTGGCTGTCCTGGCTTGAGACAATTCACACCTCTTTAATCTGTGATTATCCCTCTCTGTACTCTGTGGAGGAAAGGATATGTCAGGAGATTCTGGATATGTGCAGAAAAAATAGGGTTGTTGTAGTGGGGGACTTTAATTTCCCTGGTATAGACTGGAAAGTGCTTAGAGCTGGGGTTCCGGACGGGGAGGAATTTGTAAAAGGCATACTGGAAGGTTCTTTGGAACAGTATGTAGATAGCCCGACTAGAGAGTGGGCTATACTGGACCTAGTTCTGGGAAATGAGCCCGGTCAGGTCGTCAAAATTTCGGTAGGGGAACATGTGGCAAATAGTGACCACAACTCTGTTAACTTTAGGATAGTAATGGACAAGGATGAGTGCTGTTCTACGGGCAGGGTGCTAAATTGGGGGAAGGCTAACTATAGCCGGATTAGGCAGGAATTGGCGGACGTTGATTGGGAGAAGATGTTCGAGGGTAAATCCACGTCTGGCATGTGGGAGTCTTTTAAGGAACAATTGATAAGGCTGCAGGATAGGCATGTGCCTGTAAAAAGGAAAGATAGGAAAGGTAGGATTCGAGAGCCGTGGATAACCAGGGAAATTGAGGATCTGATTAAAATGAAAAGAGAGGCGTACGTTAAGTCCAGGCAACTGAAAACAGATGGAGCTCTGGAGGAATACAGAGTAGGAAAGAACTCAAACAGGGAGTTAGAAGGGCAAAAAGAGGTCACGAGATGTTCTTGGCAGGCAGGATTAAGGAGAATCCTAAGGCATTCTATTCATACGTTAGGAACAAAAGAGTTGTCAGGGAGAAAATCGGACCTCTCAGGGACAAAGGAGGGGAATTATGCTTCGAACCCAAGGGAATAGGGGAGATCCTAAATGAATACTTTGCATCGGTATTCACGAAGGAGAGGGACGTGTTATCCGGGAGTGTCTTGGAGAGAGGTGTTGACCCGTTAAAGAAAATCTCCATTACAAGGGAGGAAGTGTTAGGTTTTTTAGGGAACATTAAAACTGACAAAGCCCCAGGGCCTGATGGCATCTATCCTAGAATGCTCAGGGAGACGAGAGATGAAATTGCTGGGCCTCTGACGGAAATCTTTGTCGCTTCTTTGGACACAGGTGAGGTCCCTGAGGATTGGAGGATAGCGAATGTGGTCCCGTTGTTTAAGAAGGGTAGCAGGGATAACCCAGGAAATTATAGGCCGGTGAGGTTGACGTCCATGGTAGGGAAGTTCTTGGAGAGGATTCTTAGAGACAGGATGTATATGCATTTAGAACGGAACAATCTCATTAGTGACAGACAGCATGGTTTTGTAAGAGGGAGGTCGTGCCTTACAAATTTGGTGGAGTTTTTGGAGGAAGTGACAAAATGGTTGACGAAGGAAGGGCCGTGGATTTCGTCTATATGGATTTCAGTAAGGCATTTGACAAATTCCCACATGGCAGGTTGGTTAAAAAGGTTAAGGCTCATGGGATACAAGGAGAAGTGGCTAGATGGGTGGAGAACTGGCTTGGCCATAGGAGACAGAGGGTAGCGGTCGAAGGGTCTTTTTCAGGCTGGAGGTCTGTGACCAGTGGTGTTCCGCAGGGCTCTGTACTGGGTCCTCAGCTATTTGTGATATATATAAATGATTTGGAAGAAGGTGTTATCAGCAGGTTTGTGGATGACACGAAGATGGCTGGACTTGTGGATAGTGATGAGCATTGTCGGACAATACAGCAGGATATAGATAGGCTGGAAAATTGGGCGGAGAGGTGGCAGATGGAATTTAATCCGGATAAATCCGAAGTGATGCATTTTGGAAGAAATAATGTAGGGAGGAGTTATACAATACATTGCAGAGCCATCAAGAATATAGAAACACAGAGGGACCTAGGTGTGCAAATCCACAAATCCTTGAAGGTGGCAACACAGGTGGAGAAGAAGGCATATGGTATGCTTGCCTTTATAGGACGGGGTATAGAGTATAAAAGCTGGAGTCTGATGATGCAGCTGTATAGAACGCTGGTTAGGCCACATTTGGAGTACTACGTCCAGTTTTGGTCGCCACACTACCAGAAGGACGTGGAGGCGTTAGCGAGAGTGCAGAGAAGGTTTACCAGAATGTTGCCTGGTATGGAGGGTCTTAACTATGAGGAGAGATTGGGTAAACTGGGCTTGTTCTCCCTGGAAAGACGGAGAATGAGGGGAGATCTAATAGAGGTGTACAAGATTATGAAGGAGATAGATAGGGTGAACAGTGGGAAGCTTTTTCCCAGATCAGAAGTGACGATCACGAGGGGTCACGGGCTCAAGGTGAGAGGGGCGAAGTATAACTCAGATATTAGAGGGATGTTTTTTACACAGAGCGTGGTGGGGGCCTGGAATGCGCTGTTAAGTAGGGTGGTGGAGGCAGACACGCTGACATCGTTTAAGACTTACCTGGATAGTCACATGAGCAGCCTGGGAATGGAGGGATACAAACAATTGGTCTAGTTGGACCAAGGAGCGGCACAGGCTTGGAGGGCCGAAGGGCCTGTTTCCTGTGCTGTACTGTTCTTCGTTCTTTGTACTCGCATTGTCGGTACCTGTAAAGACTCGCATTATCTTGCAATTGAGTCTCTGTCGATATATGCTGTGTTTGTGAAACCTACCTCTCCACTCACCTGATGAAGGAGCAGCGCTCCAAAAGCTCGTGATACCAAATAAACCTGTTGGATTTTAACCTGATGTTGTGAGACTTCTTACTATGGTTGGATTGGAGAAGTTGGGAATATTTTCACAGCGAGCAATGATCGGGTAGCTACTATCCCGAGAAATCCGTTAATGGGTTTTCTACTAATGTCCACGGCAAGCCAAAACCTTCACTGGTCAATATACATATTGAAATTCCTAAAGTTCTACATGCAATAGGATTGGCATCAACAGCAAAATAGGGCCCAAGCCCCTTGCTCACCATTCAAACTTGACACTGAAATAGGATACAACAAAGCTATTTATTCTGCGGGACAATGGCTACCCAAAGAGTCCATTGTTTGCTATGGATAGCACACATGAATGGGCATAAGGCTGCCATTTTCAGATGAGAAATGCCCGGACTATCACAAATAACATTGGAAGGGTATGGTGGCTCAAAAACTACACCAACAGATTAAGATAGCCATTTCACACTGCTAATATGATCAGCTTTGATCCCCTTATCTAACGAAGAACTATGGAAAAGTTATGCACAGAAGGAGGCCATTTGGCCCACCTGGCCCATGCCAGCATGAGGACACCCAGGTGCCCTTTCTAATCCCAACTTTCTGCACCCAGCCCATAGCCCAGTAGCTAACAGCACTTAAGGTGCAGATCCAAGTACTTTTTAAAAGAGTTTAGGGTCTCTGCCTCCACCACCAACTCAGGCAGTGAATTCTCGACACCCACTATCCTCTGTGTAAAAAAGTTCTTCCTCATGTCCACTCAACACCTTTTGCCACTTATCTTGAATCTATGTCACCCTGGTTCTAGAATTCTCCTCCAAGGGAAACAATTTTATCCTATCCACTCATTCTCTTTCCTTCATAATTTTGTACTCCTCAATCAAGTCATCCCACAGACTTCTTTGTTCCAAGGAAAATAGGGGAGGTGGTGGCATAGTGATCTTAGAAATCTTAGAATCTTAGAAACCCTACAGCACAGAAAGAGGCCATTCGGCCCATCGAGTCTGCACCGACCACAATCCCACCCAGGCCCCACCCCCATATCCCTACATATTTACCCACTAATCCCTCTAACCTACACATCTCAGGACACTAAGGAGCAATTTTAGCATGGCCAATCAACCTAACCCGCACATCTTTGGACTGTGGGAGGAAACCGGAGCACCCGGACGAAACCCATGCAGACACGAGGAGAATGTGCAAACTCCACACAGACAGTGACCCAAGCCAGGAATCGAACCCAGGTCCCTGGAGCTGTGAAGCAGCAGTGCTAACCACTGAGCTACCGTGCCGCCCGTGATATCGTCACGAGCCTCGTAATCCAGAAACCCATGTTCGAATCCCTCTATGGCAGATGGTGAAATTTTAATTCATTAAAAATCTGAAATTAGCAGTCTAATGATGACTACAAAATCATTGTCGATTGTCATAAAAAGCCTAGTTCACTAATGTCCTTTCGGGAAGGAAATCCGTCAGCTTTACCTGGCCTACATGTGACTCCAGATCCACAGCAATGTTGTTAACACTTAAATGCCTCAGGTATGGGCAATAAATGCTGGCCCAGCCAGAGTCTCCCACATCCCATCAACGAATATTAAAGAAAACTCCAACCTATCCAATCTCTCCTCTTAGCTCGACTTTTCTAGCCCCAACAGCATTCTTGTAAACCTCCTCTGCATTCTCTCCTGAGTACGTACTGACACTGGAGGCATTCCAGAGAAGGCTTTTCTCTAGGTTGAACCCAGGTATTTGAGTAGGTTGAGCCTGTACTCATTAAGGTTCAGAAGAATGAGAGGTGACTTTATTGAAACATATAGGATTCTCAGGGGCTTGACAGGGTAAATGCTGGGTGGTTTTTTTTCCCCCTCTGGGACTAGAGGGTATAATCTCAGAGTAAGGGGTTATAGACAGAGATGAGGAGGAATTTCTTTCCTCAGAGGGTAGTGAATCTTGGAATTCTTTACCATAGAAGGATGTAGAGGTTGGGTTATTAAGAAAGTTCAAGGCTGAGATAGACAGATTTTTAATCAGTCAAGGGAATTAAGGGTTATGGGGATAAGGCAGGAAAGTGGAGTTGAGGATTATCATATCAGATCAGTCATGATCTACTGAATGGCAGAGCAGACTCAACAGGCCAAATGGACTACTTCTACTCCTACATCCTTTGGTCTGATGGCTGGAGAGAGTGACACAGGTTGACGGGACTGCTGCCTGAACTTTCAAACCCGTCAGCTGACAGAGGGCCGGCAGGAAATTCAAAGGGTAACTCATTTGTGCATAATTAATGAGGTTTCAAGTGCAAAATCTGGTGCGGAATTCCGCAATTCTAGCCAGTGGGAAAGGCGCTACCAAAACTGTCCGCCACAGCACTTGGCCTCAAAAACAGAGAATTCCACCCTATGTGTTATTTGGACTACTATCGTGATATTGTCAGTAGACTAGTAATCCAGAGATCCAGGGTAATGCTCTTGGGACCAGTGATCAAATCCCACCACAGCAAATGGTGAAATTTGAATTCAGGAAAAAAAGTCTAACGATGACCATGAAACTATTGCTGATTATCGTTAAAAACCCACTTTGTTCACGAATGTCCATTAACGAAGGAAATCTGTTGTCCTTACCTGGTCTGGTATACATGTGATTCCAGACCCACAAAATGTGATTGGCTCTCAAAAATGCCCTCTGAAATGGACTAGCAAAGCACTCAGTTCATGGGCCATTAGGGATGGGCAATAAGTGCTGACTCAGGCAGCAACGCCCACATATCCTA
This sequence comes from Mustelus asterias, assembly GCF_964213995.1. Taxonomy (NCBI): domain Eukaryota; kingdom Metazoa; phylum Chordata; class Chondrichthyes; order Carcharhiniformes; family Triakidae; genus Mustelus; species Mustelus asterias. Next base: position 9,084,093 of record NC_135821.1, on the reverse strand, counting down.
AATGAATATATGCACCCTCACCTCAGGAGAGACAGTCAAAAAGATCTATAATTGACATACCTCCCCAATCCAAGAGCTTACCTCTTCCTGAAGTTGGCAAATCCTTGTGCTTAGATTCTGTTGTTCCTTTTCCTATTGAAAAAATACTTCATTAAATTCCTGTCAAGGAAAATCAATGTTTTTTTCCATTGTATTTTATGACAACACTGGAATAATTTCAATCATATCTGTAATTCTCCAACGACACTTTAGCATATCGACTTCAATTTGAATGTTTTCATTAATTTTGAACTTGGGAATCTAATTAAAGGCAAAATCTATAAAGCAGGACACCAGCAAGACAGTAAATGTCAGGATAGGAGCTGAATTCAATCAAAGAGTAGCAATCAGATGATGCCAAACTTCAAAGTCAGCTGTTTATAAGAGAACAAAGAACAAAGGAAAGTACGGTGCAGGAACATGCCCTTCAGCCCTCCAAGTCTGTGCCGATCAGATGCTCCAAATAAACTTAAAAAATAACTTCTGCCTTTACTCAATCCATTTCCCTCTATTCCCTCCCTATTTATGTACCCAGAGATGAAATTGCTGGGCCTCTGACGGAAATCTTTGTCGCTTCTTTGGACACGGGTGAGGTCCCTGAGGATTGGAGGATAGCGAATGTGGTCCCGTTGTTTAAGAAGGGTAGCAGGGATAACCCAGGAAATTATAGGCCGGTGAGCTTGACGTCCGTGGTAGGGAAGTTGTTGGAGAGGATTCTTAGAGACAGGATGTATGTGCATTTAGAACGGAACAATCTCATTAGTGACAGACAGCATGGTTTTGTAAGAGGGAGGTCGTGCCTTACAAATTTGGTGGAGTTTTTTGAGGAAGTGACAAAAACGGTTGATGAAGGAAGGGCCGTGGATGTCGTCTATATGGATTTCAGTAAGGCATTTGACAAATTCCCACATGGCAGGTTGGTTAAGAAGGTTAAGGCTCATGGGATACAAGGAGAAGTGGCTAGATGGGTGGAGAACTGGCTTGGCCATAGGAGACAGAGGGTAGTGGTCGAAGGGTCTTTTTCCGGCTGGAGGTCTGTGACCAGTGGTGTTCCACAGGGCTCTGTACTGGGGCCTCTGCTATTTGTGACATATATAAATGATTTGGAAGAAGGTGTAACTGGTGTAATCAGCAAGTTTGCGGATGACACGAAGATGGCTGGGCTTGCGGATAGCAAAGAGCATTGTCGGGCAATACAGCAGGATATAGATAGGCTGGAAAATTGGGCGGAGAGGTGGCAGATGGAGTTTAATCCGGATAAGTGCGAAGTGATGCATTTTGGAAGAAATAATGTAGGGAGGAGTTATACAATAAATGGCAGAGTCATCAGGAGTATAGAAACACAGAGGGACCTAGGTGTGCAAGTCCACAAATCCTTGAAGGTGGCAACACAGGTGGAGAAGGTGGTGAAGAAGGCATATGGTATGCTTGCCTTTATAGGACGGGGTATAGAGTATAAAAGCTGGAGTCTGATGATGCAGCTGTATAGAACGCTGGTTAGGCCACATTTGGAGTACTGCGTCCAGTTCTGGTCGCCGCACTACCAGAAGGACGTGGAGGCGTTAGAGAGAGTGCAGAGAAGGCTTACCAGGATGTTGCCTGGTATGGAGGGTCTTAGCTATGAGGAGAGATTGGGTAAACTGGGGTTGTTCTCCCTGGAAAGACGGAGAATGAGGGGAGATCTAATAGAGGTGTACAAGATTATGAAGGGGATAGATAGGGTGAACAGTGGGAAGCTTTTTCCCAAGTCGGAGGTGACGATCACGAGGGGTCACGGGCTCAAGGTGAGAGGGGCGAAGTATAACTCAGATATCAGAGGGATGTTTTTTACACAGAGGGTGGTGGGGGCCTGGAATGCGCTGCCAAGTAGGGTGGTGGAGGCAGGCACGCTGACATCGTTTAAGACTTACCTGGATAGTCACATGAGCAGCCTGGGAATGGAGGGATACAAACGATTGGTCTAGTTGGACCAAGGAGCGGCACAGGCTTGGAGGGCCGAAGGGCCTGTTTCCTGTGCTGTACTGTTCTTTGTTTGTTCATCCAGATGCCTCTTAAATGGTGCTAATTAGCCTGCTTCCACCACCTCAACTGGCAGCACATTCCAGGCATCCATCACTCTCTGCGTAAAAACTTGCCCTGCACATTTCCCTTAAACTTTCCCCTCACACTTTGAACCTGTATCTCCTTGTAATTGATACTTCCACCCTGGGAAAAAGCTTCTGACTATCCACCCTTTCTATGCCTCTCATAACTTTGTAGACCTTTATCAGGTCTCCCCTCAGCCTCCATCTTTCCAACGAAAACAATCTTAAGTTTATTCAACCTCTCCTCATAGCCAGTGCTCTTATAACCAGGCAACATCCTGTTGATTTTTCTTTGCACCCTCTCCAAAGCTTCCCCGTCCTTCAGGTAGTGCGGTGACCAGAACTGCATGCAATATTCCAAATGTGGCCTAACCAAGGTTTTATGCAGCTGCAACATGATTTGCCAACTCTTGTACTCAATGCCCCGACCCGTGATGGCAAGAATGCCATATGCCTTCTTAATTATCTTGGCCAACTGCGTTGCCACTTTTAGGGAACTGTGGATATGCATGCCCAGATCCCTCTGTATGTTAATGTTCCTAAGGGTTCTGCCATTTACAGTATAATTCACACCTAAATTTGATCCTCCAAAATGCATCACCTCGCGTTTGTCCAGGTTAACTCCATCTGCCATTGTGTGGCCAAGTCTCCAATCTATCTATATCCTGTTGTGTCCTCTGACAAATCCCCGGCACTATCAGCAACTTCACCAATTTTCATGTCATCCGTAAACCTACTAATCAGACCACCCACATTTTCCTCCACAGGGATATGTTCGGCACAACTTGTGGGGCCGAAGGGCCTGTTTTGTGCTGTAGTTTTTCTATGTTTTCTATCATTTATATGTACTTCAAACAGAGGTCCAGCACTGATCCCTGCGAACACCACTAGCTACAGATCTCCATTCTGAGAAACACCCTTCCACTTCTACTCTGTCTTCTATAACTAAACCAGTATAATTGTATCCATCTAGCCAGCCCACCCCGAATTCCATGTGATTTAATGTTTGTACCAGTCTGCCATGTGGGACCTTGTCAAACGCCCATCTAAAGTCCATATAAACTACATGCACAACCCTTCCCTCAATTATCTTTGTCACCTCTTCAAAAAACTCAATTTCAATCAAGTTGGTGAGACATGACCTTCCCTGTACAAAACCATGCTGCCTGTCACTAACTAGTCCATTTTCTTCTAAATGTGCATATATCCTGTCCCTCAGTATCTTCTCCAAAAGATGATCATCCCCACCAGATGTCAGGCTCACTGGCCTATAATTTCCTTTATTATCCCCGCTTCCTGTCTTAAACGATGGAAAAACGCTGCCTATTCTCCAGTCATAGAATCATTGAGCAACACAGCACGGAAACAGCCCCTTCAGCCCAACCGATCTATGCCAACCATGGTGCCATCCCAGCCAGTTCCAACTGCCCGTGTTTGGCTCATATCACTCTAATCCTTTTCCATCCACGTACATATACAAATGTTTCTTAAATGTTGCGACTGAAACTGTCTCAACCACTTTCTCCGGCAACTCATTCCATATACGCACCACCCTCGGCATGAAGTTGTTGCCCCTCAGGTCCCTTTTAAATCTTTCCCCTCACCTTAAACCTCTGCAAGTGAGGCAGATAGGGGGATCCAGAATTTAGGAACTGAGGAGCCTGAGCTCTTGACCTTGTCCAACAGGTATGACGTACTTGCTCCCTGTGTGGATGAGGAAAAGGGCTGTAGGGAGGATGAGCTAGCCGACCACTGCACTGTGGTACAGGAGGCCATTCAAGAGGGGAGAGCTAAAAGACAAGTGGTAGTTGCAGGAGATTCTATAATTAGGGGGATTGATAGCATCCTTTGTAAGCCAGATCGTGAGTCCCGCATGATATGTTGCCTGCCCAGTGCCGGGGTGAGGGACATCTCTGACTGACTTGAAAGGATATTGGAGTGGAGGGGGAGAATCCAGTTCTTGTGGTCCATGTTGGGACAAACAACATAGGCAAAACTAGGAAAGAGGACTTGTTTGGGGACTATTAAGCACTAGGAACTAAATTAAAAGAACAGGTCCTCAAAGGTTATAGTCTCTGGAATACTACCTGAGCCGTGTGCAAATTGGCACAGGGTTGAGAAAATTAGGGAATTTAACATGTGGCTAAAGAAATGGTGCAGGAAAGAGGGGTTCCATTTCATGGGACATTGGCATCACTATTGGAACGGGAGGGATCTGTACCGTTGGGACGGTCTTCACCTGAACCAATCTGGGACCAGTGTTTCTAGCGAAAAGGATAAATGGGGTGCTCACAAGGAATTTAAACTGGCAAGTCGGGTGGAAGGGAAGAGTAAAACTACAGGAAGTATAACGATCAATGGAAAGCAAAGCAGCAGGTTTTTATGTGGGGAGAAGGTTTCAACTACATCGACAATCAGGAAAAAAGTTAAAAGGAAGGAGAATTCAGGAGATGTTATTAATGGAGGTGTTAGGATTCAAAAAGGTACAAAAACTATCATAAGTGCACTTGAGCAGGCTCAAGGGGTCAGATGGCATACTCCTGCTCCTAGTTCTTCTGTTCTTATGTTCTATGCCCTCTAGTTTTCAATTCCCCTACCCTGGGAAAAAGACTATGTACATTCATCCTATGTATGCCCCTCATAATTTTATACACCTCAATAATGCGAGTCTTTACAGGTAATCCAAGTCTTTACAGGTACCGGCAATGCGAGTACAAAGAACAAAGAACAAAGAACAGTACAGCACAGGAAACAGGCCCTTCAGCCCTCCAAGCCTGTGCCGCTCCCTGGTCCAACTAGACCAATCATTTGTATCCCTCCATTCCCAGGCTGCTCATGTGACTATCCAGGTAAGTCTTAAATGATGTCAGCGTGTCTGCCTCCACCACCTTACTTGGCAGCGCATTCCAGGCCCCCACCACCCTCTGTGTAAAAAACATCCCTCTGTAGTCCAGAAGTCAGTGAAGGTGGTGAGGTATTGGGGAAGGTATCAGGGTCAAGGGTGGGTACCGGTAGACAGGAAAGTGGGTTGAAGTTTGTCTACTTCAATGCAAGGAGCATCCAGAACAAGGTAGATGAGCTTGGGGCGTGGATTGGTACTTGGGACTATGATGTTGTGGCCATTACGGAGACGTGGGTAGAACAAGGACAGGAATGGTTGTTGGACGTTCCGGGGTATAGATGTTTCACTAAGTGTAGGGAAGCTGGTAAAAGAGGTAGAGGAGTGGCATTGTTAATCAAGGATAGTTTAACGGCTGCAGAAAGGCACTTCGAGGGGGATCTGCACACTGAGGTAATATGGGCTGAGGTTAGAAATAGGAAAGGAGCGGTCACGTTGTTAGGAGTTTACTATAGGCCCCCAAATAGTAATAGAGATGTGGAGGAAGAAATTGCTAAGCAGATTATGGATATGTGTAGGGGTCACAGGGTAGTTGTCATGGGGGACTTTAACATTCCAAATATTGATTGGAACCTTTGTAGGTCAAATAGTTTGGATGGGGCAGTTTTTGTGCAGTGTGTACAGGAGGGTTTCCTGACACAATATGTGGATAGGCCAACAAGAGGTGAGGCCACATTGGATTTGGTACTGGGAAATGAACCGGGCCAAGTGTTAGATTTGGTTGTGGGAGAGCACTTTGGAGATAGTGACCACAATTCGGTGTCTTTTGTTATTGTAATGGAGAGGGATAGGGCCGTACGGCAGGGCAAGGTTTACAATTGGGGGAGAGGTAATTATGATGCGATTAGGCAAGAATTAGGGGGCATAAGTTGGGAACAGAAACTGTCAGGGAAAGGAACTAATGAAAAGTGGAACTTTTTCAAGGAACAAATACTGGATGTCCTTGATAGGTATGTCCCTGTCAGGCAGGGAGGAAATGGCCGAGTGAGGGAACCATGGTTCACGAAAGAGGTGGAATGTCTTGTGAAAAGGAAGAGGGAAGCTTATGTAGGGATGAGGAAACAAGGTTCAGATGGCTCGATTGAGGGTTACAAGTTAGCAAGGAATGAGCTGAAAAAGGGGCTTAGGAGAGCTAGGAGGGGACACGAGAAGTCCTTGGCGGGTCGGATCAAGGAAAACCCCAAGGCTTTTTACTCTTATGTGAGGAATAAAAGAATGACCAGGGTGAGGTTAGGGCCGGTCAAGGACAGTAGTGGGAACTTGTGTATGGAGTCAGTAGAGATAGGCGAGGTGATGAATGAATACTTTTCTTCAGTGTTCACCAAGGAGAGGGGCCATGTTTTTGAGGAAGAGAAGGTGTTACAGGCTAATAGGCTGGAGGAAATAGATGTTCGGAGGGAGGATGTCCTGGCAGCTTTGAATAAACTGAAGGTCGATAGGTCCCCTGGGCCTGATGAAATGTATCCTAGGATTCTTTGGGAGGCAAGGGATGAGATTGCAGAGCCTTTGGCTTTGATCTTTGGGTCCTCGCTGTCCACAGGGATGGTGCCAGAGGACTGGAGAATGGCGAATGTTGTTCCTCTGTATAAGAAAGGGAATAGAAATGACCCTGGTAATTATAGACCGGTTAGTCTTACTTCGGTGGTTGGTAAATTGATGGAAAAGGTCCTTAGAGATGGGATTTACGACCATTTAGAAAGATGCGGATTAATCCAGGATATTCAGCATGGATTCGTGAAGGGCAAGTCGTGCCTCACAAATTTGATAGAATTTTTTGAGGAGGTAACTAAGTGTGTTGATGAAGGTAGGGCAGTTGATGTCATATACATGGATTTTAGTAAGGCGTTTGATAAGGTCCCCCATGGTCGGCTTATGATGAAAGTGAGGAGGTGTGGAATAGAGGGAAAGTTGGCCGATTGGATAGGTAACTGGCTGTCTGATCGAAGACAGAGGGTGGTGGTCGATGGAAAATTTTCGGATTGGAGGCAGGTTGCTAGCGGAGTGCCACAGGGATCAGTGCTTGGTCCTCAGCTCTTTGTGATTTTTATTAATGACTTAGAGGAGGGGGCTGAAGGGTGGATCAGTAAATTTGCTGATGACACCAAGATTGGTGGAGTAGTGGATGAGGTGGAGGGCTGTTGTAGGCTGCAAAGAGACATAGATAGGATGCAAAGCTGGGCTGAAAAATGGCAAATGGAGTTTAACCCTGATAAATGTGAGGTGATTCATTTTGGTAGGACTAATTTAAATGTGGATTACAGGGTCAAAGGTAGGGTTCTGAAGACTGTGGAGGAACAGAGAGATCTTGGGGTTCATATCCACAGATCTCTAAAGGTTGCCACTCAAGTGGATAGAGCTGTGAAGAAGGCCTATAGTGTGTTAGCTTTTATTAACAGGGGGTTGGAGTTTAAGAGCCGTGGGGTTATGCTGCAACTGTACAGGACCTTGGTGAGACCACATTTGGAATATTGTGTGCAGTTCTGGTCACCTCACTATAGGAAGGATGTGGAAGCGCTGGAAAGAGTGCAGAGGAGATTTACCAGGATGCTGCCTGGTTTGGAGGGTAGGTCTTATGAGGAAAGGTTGCGGGAGCTAGGGCTGTTCTCTCTGGAGCGGAGGAGGCTGAGGGGAGACTTAATAGAGGTTTATAAAATGATAAAGGGGATAGATAGAGTGAACGTTCAAAGGCTATTTCCTCGGGTGGATGGAGCTATTACAAGGGGGCATAACTATAGGGTTCGTGGTGGGAGATACAGGAAGGATATCAGAGGTAGGTTCTTTACGCAGAGAGTGGTTGGGGTGTGGAATGGACTGCCTGCAGTGATAGTGGAGTCAGACACTTTAGGAACATTTAAGCGGTTATTGGATAGGCACATGGAGCACAACAGGATGATAGGGAGTGGGATAGCTTGATCTTGGTTTCAGATAAAGCTCGGCACAACATCGTGGGCCGAAGGGCCTGTTCTGTGCTGTACTGTTCTATGTTCTATAATATCTGAATTATACTTCGCCCCTCTCACCTTGAGCCCGTGACCCCTCGTGATCGTCACTTCCGATCTGGGAAAAAGCTTCCCACCGTTCACCCTATCTATCCCCTTCATAATCTTGTACACCTCTATTAGATCTCCCCTCATTCTCCGTCTTTCCAGGGAGAACAACCCCAGTTTACCCAATCTCTCCTCATAGCTAAGACCCTCCATACCAGGCAACATCCTGGTAAACCTTCTCTGCACTCTCTCTAACGCCTCTACGTCCTTCTGGTAGTGCGGCGACCAGAACTGGACGTAGTACTCCAAATGTGGCCTAACCAGCGTTCTATACAGCTGCATCATCAGACTCCAGCTTTTATACTCTATACCCCGTCCTATAAAGGCAAGCATACCATATGCCTTCTTCTCCACCTGTGTTGCCACCTTCAAGGATTTGTGGATTTGCACACCTAGGTCCCTCTGTGTTTCTATACTCTTGATGGCTCTGCCATTTATTGTATAACTCCTCCCTACATTATTTCTTCCAAAATGCATCACTTCGCATTTATCCGGATTAAATTCCATCTGCCACCTCTCCACCCAATTTTCCAACCTATCTATATCCTGCTGTATTGCCCGACAATGCTCAACGCTATCCGCAAGTCCAGCCATCTTCGTGTCATCCGCAAACTTGCTGATAACACCAGTTACACCTTCTTCCAAATCATTTATATATATCACAAATAGCAGAGGTCCCAGTACAGAGCCCTGCGGAACACCACTGGTCACAGACCTCCAGCCAGAAAATGACCCTTTAACTGCTGCCCTCTGTCTCCTATGGCCAAGCCAGTTCTTCACCCATCTAGCCACTTCTCCTTGTATCCCATGAGCCTTAACCTTCTTAACCAACCTGCCATGTGGGAATTTGTCAAATGCCTTACTGAAATCCATATAGACGACATCCACGGCCCTTCCTTCAACCGTTTTTGCCACTTCTTCTAAAAACTCCACCAAATTTGTAAGGCACAACCTCCCTCTTACAAAACCATGCTGTCTGTCACTAATGAGATTGTTCCGTTCTGAATGCACATACATCCTGTCTCTAAGAATCCTCTCCAAGAACTTCACTACCACGGACGTCAACCTCACCGGCCTATAATTTCCCGGGTTATCCCTGCTACCCTTCTTAAACAACGGGACCACATTCGCTATCCTCCAATCCTCAGGGACCTCATCTGTGTCCAAAGAAGCGACAAAGATTTCCATCAGAGGCCCAGCAATTTCATCTCTCGTCTCCCTGAGCAGTCTAGGATAGATGCCATCAGGCCCTGGGGCTTTTGTCAGTTTTAATGTTCCCTAAAAAACCTAACACTTCCTCCCTTGGGAACAATGCCTTGGGATTCTCCTTGACTTTGTTTGCTAAAGGCATTTCATGGTCACTTTCAGTCCTCTTAATTCCACATTTTAAATTCCTTCCTACCTTCTCTACATAAGAGAAATGCCGAACTAATAAGAGTCAGAACGTCCATAGTTTTATGCTCCTTAGAAAGAATAAATGGACTTTGACCTCTGAGAAATTTCCAGAAAGTTTAAAGGAGCACTGACCCTAGTTATATTGTTCCTAGGCATCATTCAAAGAATTATAGAATGATAGAATCTACGGCACGGAAACAGGACCTTTGGCCCAAAATTATCCATGTCAACCAAAATGCTCATCTAAGCTAACCCCATTTGCCTGCATTTGGCCCATATCCCTCTAAGCCTTTCCTATCCATGTATCCGTCCAAATGCCTTTTAAATGTTGTCAATGTCTCTGTCTCAACCACTTCCTCCAACAGCTCATACGTACCACACTCTGTGTAAAAACGTTGCTCCTCAGGTTCCCATTAATTCTTTCCCCTCTTAAATTAAACCGATGCCCTCTATTTCTCGATTCCCCAACTCTGGGAAAAAGACTGAGTGCATTCATCCTATCCATGCCTCTCATGATTTTATACACTTCTATAAGATCATCCCTCAGTCTCCGATGCTACAAAGAAAAAAGTCCTAGCTTGTCCAATCTCTCCCTATAACTCAGTCCCTTGAGTCCTGGCAACATCCTCGCAAATCCCTGCTGCACTCTCTCCAGTTTAATAGCATCTTTCCTATTGCAAGGCGAGCAAAACTGAACACAATACCCCAAGTGCAGCCTCACCAACTTTCTGTACAACCGCAACATAACTTCCCAACTTCTATGCTCAATATTCTGACTGATGAAGGCCAGCATGCCAAAAGCCTTCTTCACTGCCCTAAATACCTGTGACTCCACCTTTAGAGAACCATCCACCTGAACTCCAAGGTCCCTCTGTTCCACGATACTAAGTTCCCACCATTCACCGTGAAAGTTCTACCTTGATCTGACTTTCCAAAATGCAACAACTCACACTAATCTATATTGAAATCCATTTAGAGTCACAGAGTCATAGAGGTTTACAGCATGGAAACAGACCCTTTGGCCCAACTTGTCCATGCCGTCCTTTTTTTTTTAAACCCCTAAGCTAATCCCAATTGCTTGCATTTGGCCATATCCCTCTCTACCCATCTTACCCAGGTTACTGTCTAAACGCTTTTTAAAAGACAAAATCGTACCTGCCTCTACTATTACCTCTGGCAGCTTGTTCCAGACACTCACCACCCTCTGTGTGAAAAAATTGCCCCTCTGGACACTTTTGCATCTCTCCCCTCTCACCTTAAACCTCTAGTTTTAGACATCCCTACCTTTGGGAAAAGATATTGACTATCTAGCTGATCTATGCCCTTTATTATTTTATAGACCTCTATAAATCACCCCTCAGCCTTCTACGCTCCAGAGAAAAATGTCCCAGTCTATCCAGCCTCTCCTCATAACTCAATCCATCAAGTCTCGGTAGCATCCTATTAAATCTTTTCTGTACTCTTTCTAGTTTAATAATATCCTTTCTATAATAGGGTGACCAGAACTGTACACAGCATTCCAAGTGTGGCCTGACCAAATACAACTTCAACAAGACGTCCCAACTCTTGTATTCAATGTTCTGACCAATGAAACCAAGCATGCTAAATGCCTTCTTCACCACTCTGTCCACCTGTGACTCCACTTTCAAGGAGCTATGAACATATACCCCTAGATCTCTTTGTTCCGTAACTCTCCCCAATGCCCTACCATTAACTGAGTATGTCCCGCTCTGGTTCGATCTACCAAAATGCATCACCTCGCATTTATCCAAATTAAACTCCATTTGCCATTCATCAGACCACTGGCCCAATTGATCAAGATCCCGTTGCAATCAGAGGTAACTTTCGTCACTGTCCACTATGCCACCAATCTTGGTGTCATCTGCAAATTTACTGACCATGCCTCCTATATTCTCATCCAAATCATTAATATAAATGCCAGTTCTTGGCCCACTTCCCCAGCTGGTCAAGATCCTGCTGCAATTTTTGATAACCTTCCTCACTGATTACAGTTCTACCTATTTTAGTGTTATCTGTAAACTCACTGATCATGTCTTGTACATTCTCATTCAAATCGTTGATATAGATAACAAACAGCAATGGGCCCAGCACTGACCCCTGAGGCACACCATAAGTCACAGGCCTCCAGACGGACAAGCATCCTTCCACCATTACCCTCTGCTTCCTACCATCAAGCTAATTGTATATTTAATTTGTTGGCTCTCCCTGGATTTCACATGATCTAACCTTCCAGAGCAGCCTACCATGTGGAAGTTTAACAAAAGCCTTACTGAAGTCCATATAGACTCCATCTACCACCCTGCCCTTATCAACCTTCCTGGTCACTTCATCAAAGAACTCCAACAATTTTTTACGGCATGATCTCCCATGCACGAAGCTGTGCTGATTACTCCTAATCAAACCCTGTCTTTCCAAATGCCTGTATATCTTATCCCTCAAAATCCTCTCTAGTAACTTACCCACCACAAATGTTAGGCTTACCGGTCTATAATTCCCAGGTTTTTCTTTGCAGCCCTTCTTAAATAAGAGCACAACATTTGCTCCCCTCCAGTCTACTGGTACCTCAACCAAGGCTAATGATGATGCAAATATCTCATGATGTGGAGATGCCAGCCAGGGCTCCTGCAATTTCTTCTCTCGCCTCACGCAGTGTTCTTGGATACACCTGGTCAGGGCCAGGAGATTTATCCATCTTCATACATTTTAATACGTCCATCACCTCCTCTACTGTAATGCGAAACGTCCCCAATATATCGCCACTAACTTTCCCAGGTTCCCAAGTCTTCATGTTTTTCTCCACAGTAAACACAGAGGAAAAATATTCATTGAGAACCTCGACCATCTCCTGTGGATTCACACTTGTGTGTCTACTTTGGTCCTTGAGGGGTCCTATTCTCTCTCTAGTTATGCTTTTTCCTTTAATATATTTAAAGGATCCCTTTGGATTCACCTGAATCCTCTCAGCCAAAGCCACCTCATCCTTGAGTATACTCCTGTATCCCCTGTACACTTCCAGGGAATCCCTTGATTCCAGCTGCCTGTACCTGAGCCATGCCACCTTCTTTTTCCTGGCCAAAATCTCACCATGTTTTGTCATCCAGGGTTCCCTACTCCTGCCAACCTTGCCCTTTACCCTATCAGGAACATATAGACCCTGAACTCTGGCTATTTCACTTTTAAAGGCCTCCCACTTGTCAGAGGTCCCTTTGCCCTCAAACAAGCTACTCCAATAAACCCTTGCAAGCTCCTAGCTAATTACATCAAAATTTGCCTTGCTCCAATTTAGAACTTGCACCTGTCCCTTTCCATAACTACTTTAAAATTAATAGAACTACGGTCACTGGTCCCAAAGTGGTCCCCCACCGTCACCTCAGTCACTTGCCCTGCCCAATTTTCCAAGAGTAGGTCAAGTTTTGCCATTTCCCAAGTAGGACCTGCCACATACTGCCTGAGGAAACTTTCCTGAACACGCTTAACAAATTCCATCCCATCAAAGCCCTTAACACTATTGCAGTCCCACTCCATGTTAGGAAAATTAAAATCCCTATCTATGACAACCCTTTTACTCCTGCAAGTCTCTCCAATCTCCCTGCATATTTGTTCTTTTAATTCCCATTGACTATTTGGGGCCTATAGTACAACCCCATTAAGGTCACCATCCCCTTCTTATTTCTGAGTTCCACCCACAAAGCCTCGCTGGATGATCCCTCGGTTATTTCATTTCTGACTACTGCCATGATGCTCCCCTTAATCAAAAATGCAACTCCCCCTCCTCTCTTTCCTCCACCTCTGTCCCCCCTAAAGCACCTGTACCCTGGAACATTAAGCTGCCAGTCCTGTCCCTTCCTTAGCCATGTTTAAGTTATGGTTATCATAACCCAGTCCCACGTTCCTATCCATGCCCTGAGTTCATCAGCCTTACCTATCAGCCCTCTGCATTGAAATAGATGCAATTTAATCCAACTGGTTTTCCTCACTCCATGCTGTGCTCCTGCCTATCATGTCTATTCAGTTTGCCGTTGCTGAGTAGTGCATCTCCTTTCAGCCCCTCACTTGCTTCCCAGCACATGGCACTGGCAGTAATCGTGAGATTGCTACCTTTGAAATCCTGTTTTTTGATATATTTTTTATCTCATGTTCAACTTTCAGGACCTCACCTGGTTTTACCTCCGTTTTCACCCTAAACCTTCAGAATGTCTTGCAGCCAGTGACATCCTTGACCCTGGCAGAGGCAACATTCTATCCTGGTGTCATGTCTACAACTGCAGAAATCTGTTCACCTGATAGAATACCCATCACGATTGCACCCCCCTACCATTCTAGTTTAAACCCTCCCTTGTAGCACTATTCGTCCCCTTCCCGTTCAGATGCAACCCGTCCCTCTTAAACAGGTTACCTCTGCCCCAGAAAAGATCCCAATGATCTAAGAATCAGAATTCCTGTCCCCTGCACCAATTCTTTAGCCACACATTCATCTGTCATATTCTGTTCTTTCTCTCACTAGCACGTGGCACTGGAAGTAATCCAGAGATTACCACCCTCCTGCTTCTTAACCTTTTTCCTAGCTCTCTATAATCACTCCTCGGGACCTCATCCCTATTTCTATTTACATCATTTGTGCCGACATGCACGACTTCTGGCTGCTTACCCTCCCCCATGAGAATGTTCTGCAGCCGTTCCGAGATACCCTTGACCCTGGCACCTGCCATTCCTTCCTGAGTGAAGATGTTTCTCCTCATCTCAGTTCTAAATGGCTTAGCTTGTATACTGAGACTGTTTCCTTTGCCTTTCACCTTATCCTTCTACTTTTCTTTTTAATTTCTATCCTTGTTTCAATCTCTTGTGTCTGCATGCTCAGGTTCCCATCCCTGTGTCATACTCGTTTAAACCTCTCCCACAGTATTAGTGAAAACCCCTGCAAGAATATTGGTCCTAGTCCTGTTGGGGTGCAACCCTTCCAGCTTGTACAGGTCCCATCTTCCCCAGAAACAGTCCCAATGCCTCAGGAATCTAAATCCCTCCCTCCTACATCATCTCCCCATCCACACATTCATCTGGTCTAGTCTTTTATTATTCCTGATCTCATTAGCATATGGCACTGGCAGTAATCGTGAGATTGCTATCTTTGAAATCCTGTTTTTTGATATATTTTTTATCTCATGTTCTACTTTCAGGACCTCACCCGGTTTTACCTCCGTTTTCACCCTAAACCTTCAGAATGTCTTGCAGCAAGTGACATCCTTGACCCTGGTAGAGGCAACATTCTATCCTGGTGTCATGCCTGCAACTGCAGAAATCTGTTCACCTGCTGATAGAATCCCCCATCATGATTGCACTCCCACCCATTCACCTCCCACCCCCACCTCGGTGTGCCACAAACTTGGCTCTCCTGCATTCCCGAGAAATCATCTCCCCATCAGCATCCAAAACTGAAAATCTATTAGAGAAGGAGATGGACCCAGGGGACTCCTGCACTACCTGTCTAGTATATTTCTTCAGTCCGGCAGTCTGTGCACTCTTAACTTCGGTGTGACCAACTTGCTCTATGTGCTATCCACGAACATCTCATCCTGTGGATACTCCACACTGACTCCAGCCAGTGCTCCAACTCCAAAATGCAGATTTTGAGCAGCTACAGCTGATGATACTTCCTGCACACATGGTCACCCTAGACACTGAAGTGTTCCTGACTTCCCATATCACACAGGAGCAGAATTCCATGCGGTCGAGCTGCCCTGCTATGACTTAACCTTAAATTATGCCCTCTACTTTTACTTCCTCTAGTTTAGAGAATATTAAGGACAACAGAGATATTCACCAGGTCCTATTTATCAAGGGCATTTTTCTTCTTTCTGAGGAAAGGTCAAAAATGAAAGAAGCACCGCTTTACCAAACTCCCTCAGTCACCAAAATCCAACTTAAGCACTCTAATGTAGCCCAAAGCAGCATTCTAGTGCAGAGGAAGCTCGGCATCAACCAGGAAAATGCATTCTACCTGATCAGCTTAAACATTCACTCCCACTACAACCAGCGCACCAGTGACAGCAGTGTGTACTTATATACAAAATGCATAGCAACAACTCACCATGTTTCCTTCAACAGTACCTTTCAAACCTGCAACCACTACTTTGAGCAGGACAAAGGCAGCAAATGCATGGAAACACCACCACTTGCAAGTTCCCCTCCAAACAACTTGCCATCCTGACTTTTAACTATATAATTGTTCATTTACTACTGCTGGATTAAAATCAAAGAATAAAGAACAGTACAGCATAGAAACAGGCCCTTCGGCCCTCCAAGCCTGCACCAATCACTTTGTCCTATCCAGACCAACCACCTGTATCCCTCTATTCCCTGTCTGTCCCTGTGTCAATCCAGATAAGTCTTCAATGTCACTAACGTGTCTGCCTCAACCACCTCACTTGGCAGTGCATTCCAGGCCCCCACCATCCTCTGTGTAAAAAACTTCCCCCACACATCTCTACTGAACCTTTCCTCCCGTACCTTGAACTTGTGCCCCCTTATAATTGTCATTTCTGCACTGGGAAAAAGCTTCCAACTGTTCATCCTATCTATGCCCCTCATATTTTTATCAACTTCCATCAGGACGCCACCCAGCCTTCATCTTTCCAGGGAGAACAATCCCATTCATAGAAACGTAGAAAAACTACAGCACAAAACAGGCCCTTCGGCCCCACAAGTTGTGCCGAACATATCCCTACCTTCTAGGCCTGCCTATAACCCTCCATCCTATTAAGTCCCATGTACTCATCCAGGAGTCTCTTAAAAGTCCCTATTGAGTTTGCCTCCACCACCACTGACGGCAGCTGATTCCACTCGCCCACCACCCTCTGTGTGAAAAACTTCCCCCTAACATTTCCCCTGTACCTACCCCCCAGCACCTTAAACCTGTGTCCTCTCGTAGCAGCCATTTCCACCCTGGGAAAAAGCCTCTGAGAGTCCACCCGATCTATGCCTCTCAACATCTTATATACCTCTATTAGGTCTCCTCTCATCCTACGTCTCTCCAAGGAGAAAAGACCGAGCTCCCTCAGCCTATCCTCATAAGGCACGCCACTCAATCCAGGCAACATCCTTTTAAATCGCCTCTGCACCCTTTCAATCTTTTCCACATCCTTCCTGTAATGAGGCGACCAGAACTGAGCACAGTACTCCAAGTGGGGTCTGACGAGGGTCTTATAAAGCTGCATCATTATCCCCGGACTCCTAAACTCAATCCCTCGATTGATAAAGGCCAGCACACCATACGCCTTCTTAACCACTTCCTCCACCTGCGGGGCCGATTTTAGAGTCCTATGGACCCGGACCCCAAGGTCCTTCTGATCCTCTACCGTACTAAGAGTCTTTCCCTTTATATTGTACTCCTTCATCCCATTTGACCTGCCAAATGGACCACCACGCATTTATCCGGGTTGAAGTCCATCTGCCACCTCTCCGCCCAGCCTTGCAGCCTATCTATGTCCCTCTGTAACTTCTGACATCCCTCCAGACTATCCACAACCCCACCAACCTTCGTGTCGTCGGCAAACTTACCAACCCATCCCTCCGCTTCCTCATCCAGGTCATTTATGAAAATGACAAACAGCAAGGGTCCCAGAACAGATCCCTGGGGCACACCACTGGTGACCGACCTCCATTTAGAAAAAGACCCATCTATACACACTCTCTGCCTCCTTTGGGCAAGCCAGTTCTGGATCCACAGGGCAGCAGCCCCTTGGATCCCATGCCCTCTCACTTTTTCTAGAAGCCTTGCATGGGGGACCTCATCGAACGCCTTGCTAAAATCCATATAAACCACATCTACCGCTTTCCCTTCGTCAATGTGTTTAGTCACATTTTCGAAGAACGCCACCAGGCTCGTAAGGCACGATCTGCCTTTGACAAAGCCATGCTGAGTATTCTTGAGCATACTAAACCTCTCTAAATGCTCATAAATCTTGTCCCTCAGGATCTTCTCCATCAGCTTACCAACCACTGAGGTTAGACTCACCGGTCGGTAATTTCCTGGGCTATCCCTATTCCCCTTCTTGAAAATTGGAACCACATCCGCAATCCTCCAATTCTCCGGCACCTCTCCCGTCTCCATCGACGACGCAAAGATCATCGCCAGAGGCTCTGCAATCTCTTCCCTCACCTCCCACAGTAACCTGGGGTACATCCCATCTGGACCCGGCGACTTATCTATCTTGGTGCCATTCAAAGATTCCAGCACAACCTCTTTGTTAAAGTCCATACAATCTCTCCTCATAGCTAATAGCCTCCATACCAGGCAACATACTGATAAACCTTTTCTGTACTCTCGCCAAGCCTCCACGTCCTTCTGGTAGTGTGGTGACCAGAACTGGACACAGTATTCCAAATGAGGCCAAACCAACGTTTTATATAAGTGTAACATAATTTGCCAATTTTTATACTCGATGCCTCGGCCGATGAAGGCAAGCATGCCATATGCTTTCTTCACCGTCTTTTCCACCTGTGCTGCCACTTTTAAGGATCTGTGGTCCTGCATGTCCAGATCTCTCTGTGTGTCTATGCTCCTGATGGTTCTGCCATTTATTTTATAGCTCCCACCTGAATTGGATCTCCCAAAATGCATCACCTCGCATTTGTCCAGATTAAATTCCATCTGCCATTTCTCCCCCCAAATTTTCCAATCTATCTATATCCTGCTGTATTCTCTGACAATCTTCATCATTATCCGCAACTCCAGCAATCTTAGTATCATCCACAAACTTGCTAATCAGACCAGCTACATTTTCTTCCAAGTCATTTATATATATTACAAACAGCAGAGGTCCCAGCACTGATCCCACCACTTTTGCTGTGGCTTTTGCTACCAAATAAACCTGTTGGACTTTAAGCTGGTGTTGTTAAACTTCTTACTGTGTTTACCCCAGTCCAACGCCGGCATCTCCACATCATGAACACCACTACTTACAGACCTCCATTCAGAAAAACACCCTTCCACCGCTACTCTCTGTATTCTGTGGCCAAGCCAGTTCTGGCTTGCCCACGGAATTTGGCCAGTTCACCCCTGATCCCGTGTGATTTAACCTTTTGCACCAGCCTGCCATGAGGGATCTTGTCAAATGCTTTACTAAAGTCCATGTAGACAACACCCATGGCCCTTCCCTCGTCAATCATTTTTGTCACCTCCTCGAAAAACTCAATTAGTGAGACATGACTTCTCTCGTACAAAACCATGCTGTCTGTCGCTAATAAGACCATTGAGTTCCAAATGTCATAATCATAGAAACCTACAGTGGAGAAGGAGGCCATTCTGCCCACTGAGCCTGCACCAACAACAACCCCACCCAGGCCCTATCCCCATAACACCATGCATTTATCCTAGCTAGTCCCCCTAAGGGGTAATTTAGCGTGGCCAATCCACCTAACCTGCGCAACTTTGGACTATGGGAGGAAACCGGAGCACCAGAGGAAACCCACGCAGACACAGGGAGAATGTGCAAACTCTACACAGTGACCCAAGTCGGAAATCGAGCCCGGGTCCCTGGGCTGTGAGGCAGCAGTGCTAACCACTGTGCTACAGTGCCGCCCCTAATATCATAGAATCCCTACTGTGCAGAAGGAGGCCATTTGGCCCATCAAGTATGCAACGACCACAATCCCACCCAGGCCCTATCCCTGTAACCCCACATATTTACCCTGTTAATTCCCTGACTCTAGGGTCAATTTAGCATGGCCAAACCATCTCACCCGCACATCTTTGGAGTGTGGGCGGAAACTGGAGCACCAGGAACAAACCCACACAGACACTGGGAGAATGTGCAAACTCCACACAGTGACCCAAGGCTGGAATGGAACCCAGGTCCCTGGCGCTGTGAGACAACAATGCCAACCACTGTGCCGCCCATGTATACAGATCCTAAGAATCTACTCTGACAATTTCACTATCACTGATGTCAAGCTCACTGGCTTATAGTTACCCGGGTTATCCTTGCTACCCTTCTTAAATAACGGGACAACATTGGCTATCCTCTAATCCTCTGAAACTCCCTTCCTGACAGCATTGTGGGAGTACCCACATCAGACAGTTAAGGCTCACCATTACCTTCTTAAGAACAATTAGCAATGTGCAACAAAGGCTTGCCTGACCAGCGATGCCCACATCCAATGAAAGAATAAAAATATATCTTTCCTTGCACAAAGTCCACTGGCTTTGTTCAACTATTAAAATTCTCATCTTCTGGCTTAAATTCCAACATGATGTTGCCTTCTCCTCATCTTCAAAGATCACTTCAGCCGTACATTTTCCTCCCACCTGGAAACTCCTGTTCCCTTGCCTCTTCTTGTGTACCTCCCACCCACATTGGCAACTATGCCATCAGCAGCTACGCCCCACTCTGAAATCCAAACATGGAACTCGTGCAGATTTCAACTTCCCTCATCTGCTTTTTTTCTTAATAGCCACTTCGATTACCTACATTTTGGTTATCCTTTTGAATACATGCTGTAAAGCATTTTGGGACATTCTTCGACACTAAAAATGCCATTTAAATACAAGTTATCATTACTGTATGACAGTTCACTGGAACATGGTCTTCAAAGCTGAAGCCTGAGGAAGTACAAAGAAAGGCCCTAGCGTCTGTAAATAAAGTTGAAACATTCTTTTCCTCATTGGGTTTGTGTTTGAATTCAGTCCAGATGGAACAAATCACCATGTTCTCTCAGGACAAGAAAAGATTCTGTTTCTTTTTTAAAGGATAGGTATTTATATTAAACCTGTGCAGTGCTGATTTGAAGCTTGGTTTGAACCCTAATCAATGCTGAATTCAAAGAAACACAAGAAGATACATGTTCAAAAGAAATTACTGTAAGAATTTGCCAGTTTCAGGGGCCACAGATACATAGTCATACGGAATTTTAAATGGTTTATTAAGTTAACAAACAACAGTTTAGATATGATGCAGTAATTAATTAGACAGAAAAAGCATACACTCATGACAGTCAAGATCCTAGATTTAGCGGGCAGCGGCGTGGTGGCATAGTGGCTAGCACTGCTGCTTCACAGTGCCAGGGTCCCAGGTTCGATTCTGGCCTCGGGTGACTCTCTGTGTGGAATTTGTACGTTATCTCCGTGTCTGCGTGGGTTTCCTCCAGGTGCTGTTTCCTCCCACAGTCCAAAAATGTGCAGATTAGGTTGATTGACCATGTTAAGGTGCCCCTTCGTGTCAGGGGGATTAGCCAGATAAATACATGGAGTTACGGGTATAGGGCCTGGGTGAATTGTTGTCGATGCAGGCTCAATGGGCCGAATAGCCTACTTCTGCACTGTAGGGATTCTATGATTCCCAACATATGGTTGGCACAGAGTCTGTTGATGTGATTTTCCTCCTCCTCCTCTTCCATTCTGGGGATAACAGCTGAACAATAAGCACCGTCACCTCTCCATGATGTGATGTGTGACAGTATATAACCCTGTGTCTGAGCACTTGTTAATATACCCTTTTGCTGGGGATTAATAGCTTACCCAATGGCAATCACCTCTTCAAACTCTTCTAATCAATGGATCAAGAACAAGGATCCAATCTGTCAGATGGTTATCACCTTCCCTTTTCTTCACCATAATAACTCCAGGAGTCGGCTGTAAAGGAACAGTGCTTTACTGCACAAAATAAAGTAAGGCAAAAACCACAAGCCTATGGTGAACACATCAGGTCCCAACTGGGACAAATGGAATGATGGACCCACTCAGCGGTCCTTTAAGTGCAATTTGAGAAATATAATATGCTAATTTCTCACTCAGACTTATTCACTCTTTCTGCCAGGGATCCTCCTGTGGCATCTTTGTGTAATCTGTTCCTTACCTCAGTTGAGGCTCATCTTTGTCAACAAGTGGCCTCAGACAACGGATAGCAAGGAGAAAAATTATCATCCAGTGTCCAGGTGCCCAGTGACTATCCAGTCACTGCTGCTGGAAAACATGCTATGGACACTTGGTGAGGAAAAGATCAGGTTTAGATGTAACATTCTTTACTGTTGAAGAACCTACTGACAAATCACTATCAAGACTTCTTTGTGAAGAATGGCAGTTATCTGTGGTAATCCACTTAATCAGTAGGAGAGGGAAGGAATTTATTTTTAGTTAGCCCCAAACAAATTCAATTCGGGCAAGGATTTCAAATGTAAACCTCACCTTAATGTATTCTTTTTTAAATCGAATTTGACGCTTATACATACCAGCTGTTTGTTACGGCTCTGCAGCTTGTAATTTTTGTCCTCCAGGTTCTTCACAATGGATTTCAAATCCTCCAGTTCATTCTCTAGTAACTTTACATGAAGTAACACTTGTTGAGAGCTGCAAGGATTAATAAGCACCATTATTTAACATTCTGCAGTGAAATCATAGATCATCATAGAAATCATAGAAACCCTACAGTGCAGAAGGAGGCCATTCGGCCCATCGAGTCTGCACCGACCACAATCCCACCCAGGCCCTACCCCCACATATTTACCTGCTAATCCCTCTAACCTACGCATCTCAGGACTCTAAGGGGCAATTTTTAACCTGGCCAATCAACTTAACCCGCACATCTTTGGACTGTGGGAGGAAACCGGAGCACCCGGAGGAAACCCATGCAGACACGAGGAGAATGTGCAAACTCCACACAGACAACGACCTGAGCCGGGAATCGAACCCGGGACCCTGGAGCTGTGAAGCAGCAGTGCTAACCACTGTGCTACCGTGCCAGTGGACAGGTCTGGACTGAGAACATGGTCTGAACTTTAAAAAGTAGCTTCCGTGTGGTTTCCTTATGATTATGATGTGGTTTCCTTAAGAATCTGTTCTAGGTACAGGAATGCTGTTCTACAATAAAAGCAAAATTCTGAAGGTGCTGGAAATCGGATAAAATGCTGGATAAACTCAGCATAACCAGCAGCATCAGTGGGGAGAGATAAATAGCTCTGAAGAAGTTATATGGACTCAAAACATTCATTCTGTTTCTCTCTCCACAGATGCTGCCAAACCAACTGAGCTTTTCCAGCATTTTCTGTTTTTATTTACGGTTATTCTACACTTTGGTGCAGGCCAGAAGCACATATTATGAAATTGTTTGCATAAAGCCCTAAATTTCCATCAATGGAGGACAGGACGTCCATTGAGGGTGCACAATATTCCAAAGAAACAAAATCATCCCCTTTGTATTGAAATGCGTTGAATAACTCATCACTGCCTTATTATTAAAACCTAAGGGTAACTCACGTTCCCACCGCCTGGCAATTTCTGATCAATTCAAGTACATTCTTAAGATCCCCTATCTGGTTGTAAAGACATAGAGTATTATTATTACAGCACAAAAGGAGGCTCATTCATTTAAAGGTATCAATACTTCCCTTCCACCAATTCCAGCGGCAAACTCCCAGACAATCAACAACAATGCCTTCAAGAAAGAGCAACCAGTACACAGCTCAATTTAAACTGGTGAAAAACATAATGGAATGACTTAACATCGGCAAAATGGCCACATCACCCATGCAGCCAATACTCTACACATTTAGAGAAGCAAAGAAAGATGATATTCCAAAAGTCAAGGCTACTGCTAGGTGGTGCAGAAGGCTCGTGAAAAAATACCAGTACTCCACAGAAAATGAAATGTCACAGCATCCACCACCTCACTAGACAATGAACCCACCAAATTCCACCAATTTGTCAGAATGAATATCGATTTGCCTGCATTAAAAATATGGACAAAGCACCAATGAACTTTGACATGCCTGCAAACAAGACCATTATCAAGTAAAAGCAAAATACTATGGATGCTGGAAAACTGAAATATAAACAAAAATTGCTGGATAAACTCAGGTCTGGCAGCATCTGTGAAGAGAAACAGTTAACATTTCAAATCCATATAACACTTATACAGAACTGAAGAGGGATGGAAATATGATTCTGCCACACCCCTCTTTCAAGTATATAATTCACCTCATTTCTATCCCTCTTTAGTTCTGTAGAAGGTTCATGTGGACTCGAAACATTAACTGTTTCTCTCTCCAGATTCTGCCAAACCTGCTGAGTTTAACAAGCATTTTCTGTACAGCATTATCAAGACTAGTGAAAAAACCATCCTTGTAAAGATAGCAAGTCATGAAACTATGTGATACACAGCGAGTCTATCTCATATAGCAGATGACAATCAATTTCGATGGTGATATTCAAGCGCAAAGCTTCCCCAAAGAGATTTCAGATTGGCACTGTCATCCACGCTCAAGGCAGCTCACCACCACCTTCTCAAGAACAACTAAGGACAAGCAATAAATGCCAGCGATGTCCACACCCCATAAATTAATAAAAATAAATGAAGGCATTTGCAAGTAATGGATCAAAGAAGTGAATTGCAGAATCACAGAATTGTTACAGCACAGAAGGCAGCCATTCAGTGCATCACAAAAGCAATTCCCCACCTTCTCCCTGTAACCCTACATATCCTTCCTTTTCAGATAAGCCTTTTGAATGCCTCAAACCTGCCTCCACCACACTCACAGGCGGTACATTCCAGAACTTAACCACTTGCTGCTTGAAATTTTTTTCCCTCATGTCACTTTTGCTTTTTTTACCAATTACTTCAAATCTGCACCCTCTCTATTTTTAGAACTGTGCAAAGAAAAAGGTTTGCTGGTCTGAGAGATGTTTCAAGCCCACATCGTTGACAATGTGATCAGTGATGTGAGAGCAATCAGCGCTGACATGGCAATGATACCCAAGTTACAAATATTATTCTGCCCTTTAATGTGTGTAAAAACAAACATCTCAAGGGCAGTCTCCAAAAGATGTGGTGCAATTAGTGGTTCAGGAGTCCATTTTCTAAAATAGCAAAGAAGAATAACATTTGATACATAGTTTTGATATCATGACTTATTGACATAACACTTGACCACCACCAGTCCTGCCTGCCTTTCCCCTTCCCTCCCTTGTGCCACCACCCCACCCAGTCCTGCATCCAAAGATGTGCGGGTTAGGTTGATTGGCCATGCTAAAAAATTGCCCCTTAGAGTCCTGAGATGCGTAGGTTAGAGGGATTAGCGGGTAAATATGTGGGGGTAGGGCCTGGGTGGGATTGTGGTCGGTGCAGACTTGATGGGCCGAATGGCCTCCTTCTGCACTGTAGGGTTTCTATGATTCTATGATCCATCTCCCCCTCCCCTCTGATGTCACCTCCCATGCGTAGCCTTGACACAGCTTCTGATACAAGCACCCAAAATATTGCAGCAATGCTGCTTAAGGTAGGCAAAAGCAGCGTCTACATAATTCAATGTAATTGATGAAGTGAAGCTCGCCAGGTGCATGCCACTTAAATGCAAACGTATGAATTAGGAGCAGCAGCAGTCACTCAACCCCTTGAACCTGCTCTGCCATACAATAAGGTCGTGGATGATCTGATTGTAACTTCAACCTCACATTCCTATCTATCCCTAATAACCCTTCAAGTATACATACATTGGGAAATAGACCGTTTTAATTATCCATCGGTGGGAAACTTAATTTGGAGGGGGGAACTTAATTACAACGAGTTGGTCTTTTAACATTTGCGAAACATAGATCAGTGAGTTTTTTGAAGTTTAACATTTATTAGTGTCACAATAAGGCTTACATTTACACATTAGCAATGAAAAGGTTATTGTGAAAATCCCCTAGTCGCCACACTCTGGCACCTGTTCGGGTACACTGAGGGAGAATTAAGCATGGCCGATGGACCTAACCAGCATGTCCTTGGAGTGTGGGAGGAAACCGGAGCATCCGGAGGAAACCCACACAGACATGACCCACAGTCAGTGACTCAAGCCAGGAATCGAACCCGGATCCCTGGCGCTGTGAGGCAGTAGTGCTGACCACTGTGCTACCGTGCTGAGAGACCCGACCCGCTTTTAACCAGCCATTAAAGATGGGAGAACAAAATTCCAAACTAATTTCCTGTTGGCAGGAAACTGACGTCAAATTTAGTGTCACCACCTGTCACAATTCCCTCTGCTGGCAGAAGCTGCATTTTAAACTAACAAACATTTGTGATTCTGATGTTCACTCATCTAGTTTATATTGATATTTTCTATCATTAGGCAGGGTCACTGTTTTGTAGCACAGGCTTTTTATGGCCATTCTATTTCAAGCTACCTTTTGAGTTTATTTTTCAGATCAAAGATTTCCTCGGTCAGACGTACATTTGCTTCCTCACATCCCTCTACTGATCTTTGTAGTTTTGCATTTTGGTCCACCAACTTCCTGTTCGTGTATTCCAGACATTCGATGTCATTGATTAGCTCAGTTGTTTCTCTGGAGAACAAAAAAGTTACATTTAAAAGTTATTTCAAAGACAATGTTTAAAGACTCTCACTCCCAAATCAGGATTTGTGTTGTTGAATATAAATATTTCACATTAGTTAGATTTTTTAATGAATAAAATATTTATTTCTCTCTTGCTTCACAACTCAAACATTGGTATAGATATTTTACAAAATAAGTGACTTTAATGTTCTCGATTCTCCAACCTTGGGAAAAAGACTGAGTGCATTCGCCCTATCCATGTCTCTCATGATCTTATACACCTCTATAAAATCACCCCTCAGTCTCCTACGCCCCAAAGAAAAAAGTCCAAGCCTGTCCAATCTCTCCCTAAAACTCAGTCCCTTGAGTCCTGGCAACACTCTTGTAAATCTCTTTAGTTTAGTAACATCTTTCCTGTAGCAAGGTCACCAAAACTGAACACAATACTCCAGGTGCGGCCTCACCAACATCCTGTACAACTGCAACATAACTTCCAACTTCTATACTCAATGCCCTGACTGATGAAGGCCAGCATGCCAAAAGCCTTCTTCACTGCCCTATCTACCTGTGACTTCACCTTTAGAGAACCGTGCACCTGAACTCCAAGGTCCCTCTGTTCCACGATACTTCCTAAGGTATGAAAAGTCTGTGAAAGTCCCACCTTGATTTGACTTTCCAAAATGGAACACCTCACACTTATCTGTATGAACTCCATTTGTCATTTCTCGGCCCACTTCCCCAGCTGATCAAGGTCCGACTGCAATTTATGATAACTTTCCTAACTGTCGACAATACCACCTATTTTAATGGCCTAGCAAGTCACTCAGTTGTATCAATTGTTCAAGAAGGCAGCGCACCACCACCTTCTCAAGGGCAGCTAGGGATGGGCAATAAATGCTGGCCAGCCAGCGACATCCATGTCCCACAAATGAATTTTTTTTAAAAATGGAGCCAAAAACTTGCATTGCGACAATGTTTGTCAGCAAGGGAAGTTGCAAAGGAGGGACTGGGCATTTGAAATAATTCTGCAGTTCTAAAGCACGATTTAAAGGAACAAAATTGGAACAAGCTTCCAACCATTCTAAAGTAGAGAGTCATAGAGGTTTACAGCATGGAAACAGGCCCTTCGGCCCAACTTGTCCATGCCTCCCTTTTTTTTAAAACCCCTAAGCTAATCCCAATTGCCCGCATTTGGCCCATATCCTCTATACCCATCGTACCCATGTAACTATCCAAATGCTTTTTAATAGTAAAGGAAATTGGAAATAAAAACTTTGAACTGAAGATTTTCTGGGAGAAATAAAAGATCCCAATGAGCAGTTCTGATCTGTAGAGCTGGAAATCAAAGAATATATAACAGAATTTAAACTGGATACTGGGGCTGGGGTCACAATCTTAATGGACAAATTGGACTGGCAATGATGTTCAAATTCAACTATCAAAAATAAATTTATAGGAACCAGGAGGCATAGAGCTCAAAATGAAAGGTCAGATCACAATAATCTTTAGGCATAATGATAAGAATTAAAGAAACTCTTTATATCTTACAGAGCCAGCAAATTTCTCTGCTCAGCAGGGCAGCATGTTCAGGACTTGGCCTTCCACAAAGGGTCGATGAGGTAACAGATAGCGGAGAAACATTCAGGAATTAATTTTCAAAGGTTGTTCCGAGGACTAGAAAAGCTCAGAACTACAGCAGCAATTGAAGTCAACTCATTACGCAATGAATCAGTCTTTACTGAAGAAGCACCATCAATCGGCCCACAGGAGGAGATTGCAGACCTTTCACTTCTCTTTGGAGACAAGCTAAAAGAGGCAGAAGCCGGATGCACCAACAGCAGTGACCAGCTCCTAGGTAAGCCCGTAGATCTTGGTTTGTTCTTTCAGGATAAGTTCAAGAGAATGAAACTGCTGCCCAGGCAAACTATCTGTTGCAAGAGGTCCTAAACTTTACTACATTCTGACTAAATTGCCAATGATCATGAAGTCTTTCTTTTCTCTTTTGAGGAGAATCATCCTTTTGTTTAAAAAGCTAATAAAGAAGTGAATCTATCTACTTATTCCACTGAGCCACTGATGATATGCATCAACAATTGCAATCAGCCAGCAAAAAGCAATCCAGGAAGAAAGAGATGTTCAAATCCAAATTGGATCAAACCAACAGTGAAAGTAAAGAATTTACTAACTGGTACAAATGTAAACTGGAGCTCACACTTGGATCTCATCAGCAAGCCATGGATGCACTCAAACTTTCTTTCAGTAAAGAAGCAGCACAAACTACAGTCGAACATCAAACAGAGCTTGAATATATTCAAATTAAGCAAGCATGGTGGAAGTCTAACTAGCTAAAATAGGATGCTGAAGGAAAAATCCAGTCTTTAGCAGTCACACAGCACTAGCAAGCCACAGAAGGATTCACACATTAGAAATGGTACAACAAAAATAAGTAAACATATTGCAGTACAGGAGCGCATAAATGCTGTTCTGCAAAGGAAATTGCCACAGCATCTGATGGAAGTATTGGCTACAGAATAACTTCTGAAAAAGTACTGACACTCGTTGTCTTTTCCATTACTACCGAGATCCTTGAAATAGAAAGCCTCAAGACTGATGTTTAACTTTCAAGCACATTTGTAACCAGAGTACAACGCACCAACTTCTCATAACTTCCAGTCCTGAGGTTTATTCCTTTGTTCATGATGGCACAAACCTTCTTTCTCCTGCTGACGCAGAAATCACATTGTCTCAGCCTTGTCCTGAAGCAAGGGAAGACCAAAAGACATAAGAGCATCGAATCAGCTTTGCCATTCAATGAGATCACGACTAATCTGATAGACCTCAACTCTACTTTATTCCTTAATTCCCTGATTAAAAATCTGTCTATATCTGCTTCCAGAAAATGAAATTCCCACTCTAATAATAGTAAGTCCTCCTTTCCTCATGCCCAGCGGTGTCTTCATAATGTTCTTCATTCTTCTTTTCAAATATTAGATTCATTCATGATTCAGGTACTAAATATTTCTCCTGTCTTCACAGCAGCAGTGAATGATACAGCTGCAAAGTTCTTTATAGGAGCTGAAAGTGCTGCATTTTTTCAAGACACTGCTTTCACCTTTTCCCAGTGTGCAACGCAGAAGAAGACAGAGAGAATTTCAGTTCTTTCTCTTCCTTCTCTTCCGGTTTGTGACCGTTTGAGTCCTGGAGGTTCCCTCATCAATCAGGTTTTTGCTGCCTTTCCATTCAGGTCAACTCAATATTTACAGCCCAGGAGTCAGCTGTCATGAGAAACAGCTATCCCACTTCACCAATGTGTTTGTCTTCCAAGAAGATGAGGGAACACATACATACAACATTTTGTCTAAGAAAGCTGAGAACACTTTTGCTAAACATGACTTGGAGGAGCGGGAGGTAGGAATTGGATGGAAACTGTAAATATTAGGAATGAAATAGTTCAACAAAATATTTTAACAGTTTTGGGATTGTACTTGCTGATTTTAAATTCAATAGCTACACAAAAACTTACAGGTTTTCTCTGTTTACGTCACCTCCATAGCCTTCCAGTTGCCCTGAAGTTGCATCAGACTTCTTATCTGGGAAAAACATTGTTTTTTTCTAATTAGTTAAAAGCTAGTTACCATTAAATACAAGGGTTAATTCCATCATCCCAAGATTCCAGAGAAGCCACATTCGAAGGAAAACAAGTCAGAAATAGAAAATAGTAGCTCTGATTCTCCAACCTATTCTGCCTGTGTACAAAGCAATGCAAAATTAACCCTGATTAGTAATTTCAGAAAGTTCAACATGCCCAATATTATTGCCCAATATATGCCCAACAGCCCAAAAATGATTCAACATGCCCAATACACATCTCTTTAACCTGTGCTTAATGCTCCCTCCACCCACATTGTCTGTATCTTTAAGACCTGGCTGGTTGTAGGGATTCGCATTCTAATTTCTGTAACTTGATTTTGTGTCTCTGTGCACTGTTTGAGAGCACATTTCCACTCCATCTGACGAAGGAGCAGCGCTCCGAAAGCTTATGGTATTTGCTACCAAATAACCCTGTTGGACTTTAACCTGGTGTTGTTAAAACTCTTACAATATTATTGCCAGGCCTCTGCAATGTTGTTTCAATATTATGCAGAACCTTTCTCATTGGCCAGTGGAAATAAAACCCTAAAACTGAAAATGTTAACTTCATTACTCCCCCTTCACCAATTAATATTTAAAAATTGATACAGCATGATACAAACCTGCCGGTAAAATGCAAATATTTTCAAAGGACGTAGCTTCTTCATTCTTTCCACTGGAGAACCTAGAGAGAGTATATTTTTAATAATCAAGTCACCAGCTTCTTTTATATCTTAAAACACTGGAAATCTAAGCCACCCTTACCATCTAAATCTCAAACCAAGTTGCATAATAAACAACCTTCCTAATCAATATGGTTCATTATCATTAAGAAAGGCACTTAACAAGTGAACCATTGGAACACATTATTTTACTTTCTTTCACCTTAAGTAGTTTTTCTAGACACGTGCTCAAATGTTACTTGAGTGAGGAGGCAGGTGCTAAAATGTATTTGTACCTAGATCAGTCCTTCCTTTCAACAAAGATTTCCTGCCCTAGTTCTCTCATTTGTGGCTGTACAAAATGCCTAATTAGCTGCAGTCAATTTTGTCTTCTAGAAAGAACATCTAAAAGGAGTTATATGTGTATAGTTGCTGTGGAACATTCCAAAGCACTTCAGACGATAACAATTTGCATTTATATAACACCTATAATGCAGATAAATGCCCAATAAAAGACAGTCAAAGGAGATACTGAATGGATGACCAAATGTTTGTTAAAAAGATAGCTGTTAACGTATGTCTTGGCTTTTCTTTTACCAGAAGCTTTTGGAGTAGGTAATGGAGATTTTCAGTAAATGCTCAAACAGAGCTAAGTAAGTTGCAAGAGGAGACTCAAATTGCCGTTTAGAAAAAGCAGGTGGGAGTTTAGGTATCATGTCATGTAGTCACAGTGACCTGATGGAACTCAGTGGAGACTGAAGTCAATGCAGCATTAAATCAAGCATTGCACTTAAATCCACTCCTTGTCAGGCAACATCGATTCAAATCAAGGCTTTAGTTGCCAGGTGCAACAAGGACGAAAAGCAACAAAAAGCAACAGAGACCCATTAAGTCAATTCTCCATCATCAATGCCTGGAATTGGTACAGTCCCAACGTAAAGATGAGAGGAAAAATGAGGCCCACTTCATTTTACTCCTCAGTCAACCATTGAACTCCTTATCAGAGAGGCATGTGTAGAAAGGAAACATTAATGCCAGGCCTGCTCTGGAGTCAGTGATCCAAATACTAACCAGACCTACTCTGTTCCAAGCAGAAAGATCTCCGATAGCATCACACTACTCCAGGGACACTATCGCCTATGTGTGGGACAAGAGTGTGGATACCTGCCACATCAGTCTAGATCAAAAGGCCTTTGACAGAATATCGCACACCTACATGATGGATGTCCTCTCTAAAATGGAGTTTGGAGAAGGAATCCGCAATTGGATCCAACTGCTCTACACAAATATCAGTCGCGCAGTTTCCATCAATGGATGGGATAGAAAAGCTTTCTCCAAATAAATCTGGAATCAGACATGGCTGCCCTGTCTCTCCCGTCCTGTTTGTGTGATGCATAGAACCCTTTACTGAGTCCATCAGGTAGAATATGGGCATAAGAAGAGTGGCGATCCCAGGCAGCAGAGGCACTCAAATCAAAATCTCCCTGTACATGGACGATGTCGCCGTCTTCTGCTCGGATCAGCTGTCGGAGTGCTGACTGGTCAACTTCTGTTACCAGTTCGAACCAAGGTAAATCGTGGTAGGGGTGACCCATGTTCTTTGGGAGCTGGGCTGACCGACACCTTGTCCCCTTCACCATCAGGTCAGACAGCCTGAAAGTGCTGGGAATAAGGCTCAGAGGGACCAGGACGTGCATTAGAAACTGGAAGGAACGAGTAAGTACAATGAACCAAAAACTGGGCATGCGGAGCAATGTTCCCTCTCCATTGTAGGTAAGAACCTGGTCATCAGGTGTGAGGCACTCTCAGTGTTGCTGTACATGGCAACGGTCTGCCCCATTCATCACTCCTGTGCTGTGATAATCACCTGAGCCATTTTCCGCTTCATCTGGGAGTCAAAAATGGACTGCGTTCATCGAGACATGATGTACAAACCTCCAGATAAATAGGAGGAGAAAATGACCAATATCGCCCTCATCCTGATGGCCACCTTTGTGTGTAGCAGCACCAAGCTATGCATAGATCCTCAATACACAAATACCAACAGTCACTATGTGCCGAGGTTCTACCTGTCCCAAATGTTGCAAAGAATGGATCTGGCTGCACTGTCACAGAGTGCACCAAGTAGTTGGACCATGCTGTACCACCTGTCCCTCGTAAAACATCTTTGCTTGAAGTGATTACTAGGTTGTAATCCAATCAAGTCCATCAGGCAGTGATCTGCGCGTAATGTCCTTGAAAATGAGATGGCAGATCCTTTCAGATCCTCTGTTGCTTGTAGTATATATAAATGAACTGGAGGAAGATGTGGGTGACCTGTTTCGTAAATTTACAGATGATATGTGGATGGGTAGAATTGTTGATAGTGCCGGGGATTGTCAGAGGATACACAGGATATGGATAGATTGGAGACTTGAGCACACAAAAAGCAGATAGAGTTTAATGCGGACCAATGTGAGGTGATGCATTTTGGAGGATCAAATTCAGGTGTGAATTATACTGTAAATGGCAGAATCCTTAGGAGCATTAACATAGGTGAGTATACGGCTTGTAGGAAGGGACTAAAGAAGGAAATTAGGAGAGCCAGAAGGGGGCATGAGAAGGCCTTGGCAGGTAGGATGAAGGAGAACCCTAAGGCGTTCTATAAATATGTGAAAAGTAAAAGGATGAGACGTGAAGGAATAGGGCCTATAAAAGGTGAAGGCGGGAAAGTCTGTATGGAACCAGTAGAAATGGCAGAGGTGCTTAATGAGTATTTTGCCTCGGTTTTCACAGAGGAAAAGGACCTGGGTGGATGTACTGCGGGCTTGCGGTCGACTGAAAAGATTGAGTATGTGGACTTTAAGAAAGAGGTTGTGCTGGAACCTTTGAATGGCATCAAGATAGATAAGTCGCCGGGTCCAGATGGGATGTACCCCAGGTTACTGTGGGAGGCGAGGGAAGAGATTGCAGAGCCTCTGGCGATGATCTTTGCGTCATCGATGGAGACGGGAGAGGTGCCGGAGGATTGCGAATGTGGTTCCTATTTTCAAGAAGGGGAATAGGGATAGCCCAGGAAATTACCGACCGGTGAGTCTAACCTCAGTGGTTGGTAAGCTGATGGAGAAGATCCTGAGGGACAAGATTTATGAGCATTTAGAGAGGTTTAGTATGCTCAAGAATACTCAGCATGGCTTTGTCAAAGGCAGATCGTGCCTTACGAGCCTGGTGGAGTTCTTCGAAAATGTGACTAAACACATTGACGAAGGGAAAGCGGTAGATGTGGTTTATATGGATTTTAACAAGGCGTTCGATAAGGTCCCCCATGCAAGGCTTCTAGAAAAAGTGAGAGGGCATGGGATCCAAGGGGCTGCTGCTCTGTGGATCCAGAACTGGCTTGCTCAAAGGAGGCAGAGTGTGTATAGATGGGTCTTTTTCTAAATGGAGGTCGGTCTCCAGTGGTGTGCCCCAGGGATCTGTTCTGGGACTCTTGCTGTTTGTCATTTTCATAAATGACCTGGATGAGCAAGTGGAGGGATGGGTTGGTAAGTTTGCCGACGACACAAAGGTTGGTGGGGTTGTGGATAGTCTGGAGGGATGTCAGAAGTTACAGAGGGACATAGATAGGATGCAAGACTGGACGGAGAAGTGGCAGATGGACTTCAACCCAGATAAATGCGTAGTGGTCCATTTTGGCAGGTCAAATGGGATGAAGGAGTACAATATAAAGGGAAAGACTCTTAGTACGGTAGAGAATCAGAAGGACCTTGGGGTCCATAGGACTCTAAAATAGGCCCCGCAGGTGGAGGAGGTGGTTAAGAAGGCGCATGGTGTGCTGGCCTTTATCAATCGAGGGATTGAGTTTAGGAGTCCGGGGATAATGATATATAAGACCCTCGTCAGACCCCACTTGGAGTACTGTGCTCAGTTCTGGTCGCCTCATTACAGGAAGGATGTGGAAATGATTGAAAGGGTGCAGAGGAGATTTACAAGGATGTTGCCTGGATTGAGTGGCATGCCTTATGAGGATAGGCTGAGGGAGCTCGGTCTTTTCTCCTTGGAGAGACGAAGGATGAGAGGTGACCTGAGAGAGGTGTACAAGATGTTGAGAGGTATAGATCGGGTGGACTCTCAGAGGCTTTTTCCCAGGGTGGAAATGGCTGCTACGAGAGGACACAGGTTTAAGGTGCTGGGGGGTAGGTACAGGGGAAATGTTAGGGGGAAGTTTTTCACACAGAGGGTGGTGGGCGAGTGGAATCAGCTGCCGTCAGTGGTGGTGGAGGCAAACTCAATAGGGACTTTTAAGAGACTCCTGGATGAGTACATGGGACTTTATAGGATGGAGGGTTATAGGTAGGCCTAGAAGGTAGGGATATGTTCGGCACAACTTGTGGGGCCGAAGGGCCTGTTTGTGCTGTAGTTTTTCTATGTTTCTATACAAAGGGATCTGGGCGTGCAGGTCCATATTTCCCTAAAAGTGGCAACACTGGTGGCCAAGGGGCCACCCCTTCACGGGCCAGGGCATTGAGTTCAAGAGTTGGGAAATCATGTTACAGCTTTATAAAACTTTGGTTCGGCTGCATTTGGAGTACTGCGTGCAGTTCTGGTCACCACACTACCAGAAGGACAGGTAAGCTTTGGAGAGAGCGCAAAGAAGGCTCACCAGGATGTTGCCTGGTCTCTGGGATGTTGGTTCTGAGGACAGGTTGAATAAACTAGGATTACTTTCACTGGAAAGATGGAGGCTGAAGGGAGACCTGATTGAGGTTTCCGAAATTATGAGACATAGGGTGGATAGTCAGGGCAATGAGGGATGGGCAATAAATGATTGGCACAAGCTTGAAAGGCTGACGGAGCCTGTTCCTGTGCTGTACCTTTCTTTGTTCTTGTTGGATTTTTCCCTGAGCAGACTGTCAAAGTCATTTTGCAGAATCACCAGAACTTTCAAACAAGTACCAAGACCTAGTTTGGCTGGTGGTGAGAAAGGCCCTCTCCGTCAGATCCTTCCTACACACCCAGAATCTTAACCCATCGTTATGTTGCTCTCGAGGTGACTGGTGGGGAAAGAGATCATTGTTCAACTCCTTGTGAAATGTGTCTGTGCAAAAAAGGTCTGGCGAGAGATGAGGTGATTTTTGTCAAGGTTCATCCTGAGCAGCTCCGCGACACAAGAGTCTGTGCTCTATAGGTTGTTCCCGGGGACGCACACCGAGACAAACATCAATTTGGTGAAAGACGCTCTTTGGTCTATCCAAAACTTGTTGGTCTTCCAGTGCAAG
The DNA here is from genome assembly GCF_964213995.1 of Mustelus asterias. NCBI lineage: Eukaryota > Metazoa > Chordata > Chondrichthyes > Carcharhiniformes > Triakidae > Mustelus > Mustelus asterias. The sequence continues at coordinate 9,048,758 of NC_135821.1, read as the reverse complement.
GAGTTGTCCCCGGCAAAATGTTGCAGACTGACACATTCCAAAGCCCAGTATTAAGTGCTGAGGGATGCATTAAAGCTTGGGTTCAGCCACCGCAGAAGCGCAATGGGGGAAGCTCGCTGTCTAAGACCTTTCAGCCATAGTTAACTGAAGGGAGGGGAATGGTATAGAACCCCCTTGGGCTTGTATTGAATGTATACAGTGAATATTATATGTATTACACAATTGTATGGAAGCATCTCAGAGTGCAACTTGTTCTAGGAGAAAACTTAAGTACCTTTGCACCATTTGTAATGACTATTTTGAAATGTCTGTAATATTTATTTGATTATATTGAAGCACCTCAGAGTGTAACATGATGTATGTGGAGAACCTGAACATTATTGCACTTTTGTGTGATGGCTATTTTGAAAGGTTTGCAATGAGACATGGATTACTCACTTTTAAACAAGCACAGCACAACTCAAATAAACTGCAACTGTCAAAACACCCAGAGAAGTGTCAAAAGAAAACCTGCTCTTACATTTTCATTCCTTTTTCCATTATTTGAATGAATTCAAATTAAACTCAGAAATCATCGCATGTCAGAAATGTTAAACTTCATTACAATAATACAATTGCAAAGCTTTCAATGAATATATATTATATATGTAAAACCTTTTTGCACAGCGTATCTATAAACTATGGTAGTTACCCTTCCTGTCTGCATTCAGCAATCCATTGCTTCATGATGTTGTGAAAAGTTCCTAAATTCACAGCAATGTCCCTTTCTTCAGGATTTAGCATTTTGTGCAGTAGTTTTAGCTGTCCTTTCTCACAGCTTTGTCCTGTTACATCTTCCAAATATCCAATGATTCTGGATACATATACTTCCCCTACAGACACACGAGGAATAGTCAAGGCCAGGCTTCATTGACCATTGAAAAACAGCTAGTTTAAAATGCAATCAACTTTTACAATAGCCTGTACACAGGAGCATTAGAACAGTCCAGAGTGATCAACAGTAATTTACTCCCTCAAAGGTCTTCTGTCTAGCACCCCAACTCTCCACACCTGGACATCCAACTCCATTTTAGATGTTTCTACTATCTTTGTTTCCACTAAAATATCTCCTTTTGAATAATGAAGTTTTTCTAACATCTATTTGAAGTTTACTTTTGGCTCATTTACAATTTCTATTTGGCATGGCTTATTCTGAAGTTATATTTTGGCTTTATCTTATCGATTATAGAACTTAGTATTTGATATAGCTTGAAGCCCTTTCCAACCTTTTGCAATGGGTTGCAGAGCTTGTGCTTCTCTAACTTTCAGGACTCTGCTCCTTTACATTTGGGATTATTTCTATTGTTCATGCCTATACTCTCTCTATTTCATGTACCTTCTTTTATGGTATGTGGCTATTATTGAACACAGTTCCAAAGTATAACCCTTACATTGTACAATATCTCTGCAAACTGCACTGAAGATTTTGGTAACGTCTAAATCCTTTGATTGGATTACAACCTAGTTATGACTTCAAGCAAGTTACATGTTACCTTTTCCTTCAATATCACAGGATTCAAATGTGCAATTTAGAACATCTTCCTCTGAGCAGATATCCATGTCAGTTGATTTCTCAATAGAGTCTTTTGCTATAATTTCAGACATCAATTCTGAAAGGACAAGAAATACATTTTCTGACACATTATCCACATAGCATTAGGTAAATAAAACAAAATTACCTCATTCAACAAGAAGTGCTATTTAAACTATTGGTGAAAGATTAAAAGCAAATTACTGCAGCTGCTGGAATCTGAAACAAAAACAGAAAATGCTGGAAATTCTTAGCAGGTCTGAAAGCATCTGTGATGAGAGAACAGAGATAAGGTTTTGAGTCTGGATGACAGAACTCTGACTAAGAGTCATCCAGACTTAAAAAGTTAGCTCTGTTCTCCCTCCACAGATGCTGCCAGACCTGCTGAGATTTTCCAGCATTTTCTACTGAAGAAAGATTTATGGCCATGCATTCAGAGCAGGGGATTAAATTGTATTAACTAATTTATTACAATAACATACAAGGCACTAAAATAACCACGACAGATTATGGAGCATGAGAAGGACCATCCACAACATGGTCAATTTATATCGGGATGCACAATAGGTCAATCCAGAGGAAGAATGGCACTCAATGAGTTCCAAAGAATTCTGATGAAGGGACATCACTGACTCGAAACGTTAACAGTTTCTTTCCAGAGGCTACATAACCTGTTAAGTATTTTCCACTATATTATGTTTCTATTAAGGAAGAGTAGTTAGTTCCAGTTCACTTTGAATTTTGTTATAATATAATTTGCACTGATGCTTAGTTATTTATGGATTTAGAGTCGTCAGAAAAGATGCAATTATTTGGTTCTGACTCATCAATTACGTGATGATTACTGACATGGTCCTATGTTCCTATGTAGTTATGCAGAGAAGAAAATACTACAGGCGGGATTTTCCTGCCCTTCCCACCGGCTGTATTCTCCAGTAAGCCACAGGAGGGCCAGAAAATCTTCCACTATGTCAGTGTCAGGTGTTAGGATAAGAATTTAGAGTGCAAGTTTCTTTATTTGTAAATGGATGAGGAAAAGCTATGGCTCTGATGTCAACTACAGACAGTATTACAGAAAAAAGTTGAAGCTCTACAACAAAGCATGCTCTACTGTCCTTTGCAGCGGTCATTAAAGACTCCTGAGTGATTATAATGCACTATATAATGTTCTGCCTCCATCAAGGTCTTGGACACGTCGCCATTCCACTGCCTGAGAAATGAAACTCTAGGCATAACTGTAAACTGAAGTGCAGGGCACTGAGAAGGCTATAACTGTGCACCTGCAGCATAATGTACAGCACCACCACTTATCTAGGCAGTGAAAACATCCCCTTAAGGTTCTGAATGATTTTTGAGACACCCCAATTTTGCAGATAACAGTGCCTCATTGCAGTGTTCCTCTGTTACTGATTGGACCACCTTTAGTGAGATCATCTTAAGTGGGAGAGAAATAGGTTTTTGTCACTCAAAAGTGGTCCAATAACATGTTTTTCCTTGCTGAAGAGGTCAGAGAGGGCCTATTCTCACTGCAGCCTGGCTGTGATAACAAAAGTGATCAAAACATAGTTTTCCTTTAAACATATCAGTCACCTAATGTTTTTCAAAATAGCGAGATTCTTTTCTTCAGATTTTTGTATCTCTGAGGTAATCTCCCGGCTTGGGTCACTGTCTGTGTGGAGTTTGCACATTCTCCTCGTGTCTGCGTGGGTTTCCTCCGGGTGCTCCGGTTTCCTCCCACAGTCCAAAGATGTGCGGGTTAGGTTGATTGGCCATGCTAAAATTGCCCTTGGTGTCCTGAGATGCGTAGGTTAGAGGGATTAGTGGGTAAATATGTAGGGATATGGGGGTAGGGCCTGGGTGGGATTGTGGTCGGTGCAGACTCAATGGGCTGAATGGCCTCTTTCTGTGCTGTAGGGTTTCTATGATTAATTGTATGAATCGGAGGTATAAGGCAGATTGATGGGGTACTCGTCTTTTCCCACCCTTTTCCTTTGTCCATTTATTTATGGCACTACCAGAGAAACTTAAACAGCTAAATGTCTGACCAGATTTTGTAATTACATATATTGATTAACAACAAGCATGTGTTAGAATCTACTAAGTGCTTTCATAAAGGTGAAGCTGAAGGATTTGACAGCCTAGTCAAAGGATTAAAATTCTTGGAGATATAAAGTTCTACTAATTTAAATGTAGAATGATGCCTAATAAAAATCCACTGAGCTCAGTAAGGTGCTTGCTTGGCAATGAGTAAACCTAAAGTAAAATCACCAGATTTTTTAACATTGCCCCCATATAAATCCTTTATTTCTTTTAAACTTTTTATTCCTAGCAGCCCTACATATTAAATCTGGCTAATTTATTCTGAGGTTGCTGCTAGTACATAAAACTCAATCACTGAGAGCTGGTGACACTGATGCCCCACTAAGTGAAACAGCAAATGCACAAGTCTATCAGCTCCTAAAAGAGCAAAAAAGGTTAATGCTTTAGATCTGACCTCCCATCACAACTGCTCTGAGGAAGGCAATGTTCAGATCAAACAATGGAAGGATATCTATAAAAATGAGATACAGCTCCTGATTTCTGAATCGTGTCTGAATGAAGTAATATTGCAGAAAGCCAGAAAGAACAAAGAGTGGGAGTTGATGCATAGGGTGAATCACTATGCAATCACTTGCTAGGGAAAACTTACCATGTGTACCTGTTGAAGGGAATGATAAAGTCTTCTTTACTGCAGCATCACTTAATGCAGAGTGCTGCTCTTTGGTACACATCAAGCTGTCGACACTGTTACGCCACTTCAGATTTAATCCACTACACTCCTTCTCATGTGTCCATCTGCACTGGAAAAAGCTGTCAAAGGAGCAGCTCCTCATAAGATGGTGCAGAACATTATGGTGTTGTTCTTTTCCTGGTTCCATCATCAACCTAACATATTAATTTAAAGCTGACTTTAGTTCTCCTTCTAAATAATCAACTCAGTATAATAGATAGCTACTAAAATATGTAAATATAACACAAAGGTAACATTAAAATAAGCATAGGAAGAGAAAGGGGAGTAAAAGGAGGAAATAAATCAGAAAACAAAATTAACAAAATAAACTGAGAAGATGAGAGTACAAGCTAGGTACGCAAGATAATCTCCTTTCCTGCAACCTGTTCTTCACCCAGGCCATTCTATAACAAGAATAAATTTGATGCAGTCATCCAGATCAGGAAGCTCCCAAGTTTGATCTCCACTCTGCATTGAGTTAGTTCATCTCAGTCAAGATAGTGGTAAGGATACAACTAGCCTCAAGCACTCTGTTTCAACCTAAAGGAGAAAATAACTCAAGATTCCTGTTCTCGATCACCACCGAATGATTTTTGCTGGAAAATGCTCAGCTACGAGGCCTTTCTGGCCACTATTCCAATGCACTCAGCCAGGGTCTGGGGAAATTTTCTAAGCTTATGCAGGTTGAACGATTCTGAAACCAGTTATCAAGAGAATATGGCTATTCCATCAGGAAGTGATAACCACCTAAACACAGCTGAGGTAAACAGGGAAATCAGTACATAGATGGAACAGGTCGTGGACAGGATATGTGATCAGAACCTCAACATGGGGTCAACCAGCATGTCAAATTTGCAGGAAGTCTAGTTCAGCCTGGGCAATAGCCAAAGAGGGGCACAGAGTTGGTGGCAAAGGTACAAAGCTGCAATAGAGTATACAGATTATGGTGTCAAATATTCTGGAGTTTTACTGGAGGAAGTTACTGAGACAAGCAATATATCACAGCATTCAATTATTTCCTCTATCTGTATTGAAATATTAGAATTCAGAATATTTAGTTCCAGTTACAATCTGGGTAAAGCTGACATAATTTATTGGGAGTTTTATCCATGGCCTTGACCAGAATTTGGTTTAAGATTTGTTACTGACAAAGTCAGGTTTAACTTACAGAAGATTAACTTCCTCATACACAAAGCCACCTGGAATGTTCAGCAGAACAGTTAATACCAGACAAAACAAACACTAAAATTATGTACTCTCGCTAATAAGGGCAATTCTCAATCAAGGTGATAACTTTAATTGGCACACCAGCAAGCCAATTTTTGACAGATTTTAGGGAATCTTTCATCGCAAAATTCAACTCCATGGAACCTAGTTTTTTGCTCTATAGGTGGCTTTTTGCCTACAAAATGGTGTCCAGAACATATAACGATGATGCTAACTGTGTTAGATGCCATTTTACTTAGGACGTTAGCAAGGGGCCGTCCACCAGAAGTCTGCAGATCAGGATGTCAATTATGATGTAAGTGTGAGGTTATCCACTTTGGAAGGAATAATAGTAAAATGGACTATTATTTAAACGGTGAAAAATTACAACATGCTACTGTGCAGAGGGACCTGGGGGTCCTTGTGCATGAATCACAAAAACTCAGTTTGCAGGTGCAGCAGGTAATCAAGAAGGCAAATGGAATGTTGGCCTTTATCGCGAGAGGGATGGAGTATAAAAGCAGGGAGGTCATGCTGCAACTGTACAGGGTACTGGTGAGGCCGCACCTAGAGTACTGTGTACAATTTTGGTCCCCTTATTTAAGAAAGGATATATTAGCTTTGGAGGGGGTACAGAGAAGGTTCACCAGTTGATTCCGGAGATGAGAGGGTTAGCTTATGAGGAAAGATTGAGTAAACTGGACCTGTACTCATTGGAGTTTAGAAGATTGAGGGGAGATCTTATAGAGACATATAAGATAATGAAGGGGCTAGACAGGGTAGAAGCAGCGAGGTTATTTCCACTTACAATGGAAACAAGAACTAGGGGGCATAGCCTCAAAATACGGGGGAATCAATTTAGAACAGAGTTGAGGAGGAACTTCTTCTCCCAGAGGGTGGTGAATCTTTGGAATTCTCTGCCCAATGAAGCAGTAGAGGCTACCTCGTTAAATGTGTCTAAGTCACAGATAGATAGATTTTTAACCATTAAGGGAATTAAGGGTTATGGGGAGCGGGCGGGTAAGTGGAACTGAACCCACTATCCAATCAGCCATGATCTTATTGAATGGCGGAGCAGGCTTGAGGGGTTAGATGGCCTACTCCTGCTCCTATTTCTTATGTTCTTATGATTTGATATCAGCACTGTCACTTTGGAGTTCAACAACATTCCATTTATTGTCTTTTCTTAATCTCACACAGTTCAGCATTGGTAAAGAACCCCCATCAGAGTTAATCTAAAGGGATCAATTACTTTTAGGTTAATTGCTGATAGATTTTTACTGGCTGTGGGGGCACTAGTTTGTAACTCCCTTGGGCTAATGAACCAATGGATAGAATGAACAGAGGCGACACAGAACTGGACAAGCTATTTGAAGAGGGCACGGGGATGGAAGAAGGATTTGCAGCAGGAGGCCACTATTCACCCAGAGTCTTCAGGGAACAATTTTCCTACCTCAGTCTCAGTGAGGAACAGTGTCAGACATCTCCACTACATTAAGGACAGCATCATTGAAATCTGCCACCATGTTACAGCCAAAATTCAAAATCAGAGCAGGATGAGGACTGCATTGCCAAACTGGGACAGGAAGTATTTGCAACAACGTCCAGTTTGTAGTATTATCTGAGAAAGAAGGCAAGGAATCTGGACACTGTTTTCTTTCATTGTTTCAGCCCTTCAGTGGGTCGAAGTGCTCTAATGATGTTGACCATTGTCTCTCCCATCAGAGTTAAGATATGCTGCTATGTCATTTCCCTACTGGGTAGGTGCTGCTGCCTCCAGTTATGCACTATCTTGCCCTGAGAGAGGAGGTGCAAGTGTGTGAATGTGAAGCTATGAAAGTGAGGTATGATTCATGACTGATGGAGACTGTTGTTAAATGAGTGATGGAATGTGGTGCATTGAGCAGTGAGGCTAGTGGTACAGTTTGTGTGATTTGGCATTGGAAGATGAATTCAAGACTTTGACCATTCATGTGGGGGTCACTGAATTTCTTGCAACATTGCATCCAGGTATCTCAGGGTCAGACTTCTGGTAAATACCACAATGGCTATCTGGTCCAACTGCCTTCATGTAGCTTGTCTGAAGGATCTTCTGCGAATAGGGTTCCTCTTTCTTCTCATCCACCACTTCTACCAAAGCAACTTCATGGAACTTTGAAGCGCCATAATTCAGTGCTCTTCCTGCTTTCATTCTCTTCTGCAATTAGTTCCAACAAATGTCCTATCCTTTAAGTACAGGCTGGATTGAAGAAATGCAAGTTAGCTTTTAGTGCTAGCATCAACTTGGACCTCTGCTGTGGCAGGCAGCCACTAAACAGCAGTTTAGCTTTGGTTGTATGAAGTTATCAGGCAAATTAGCAGGCAGCACAGAAGGAACAGGTTCAGCTTAATTACATATTATCATACCTGCTGTCATTTCCAGCCCTGTCCAATTATACAACTTTTGTCTCTCTACCTGTCTTTGAAACAAGTCGGTCAATGAAAGTTACAATCAACTTCATCTCATAGTAGGCCGCAATTGAACCAGCTCACCCCACCCATCGTTGGGCAGGGCCAGCCGTAAAATCACGCAAGAGCCAAGAAATCAGGATCATGCCTGATTTTTCAGCTCTTGTGATCTTACTGGCACCGGATTCCCAGCACGGTCAGCCTCTCGCCCATTTCAGGCGAGAGGCTGAATATATAATGTATATTTATTTTAATCCTCATTACCATGTGTTTAGCGGGCTCAGGAAGCAATCTGCACAGGCGCAATAGCTCCCTCTGCTGCTAGAGCAAGCTGGCTGGTGAAGTAAGCCCCACCTACTGCCTCTAGTGGCTGGAAACGGTCTAGCCCATTTTTTCATGCACTAAATGCATAAGATTGGGAGTAAAGACTCGCCCAAAAAGATCTGAAACTCTCCCATTTTCACGCTAGCTGGATACTTTTTTCTCATAAAATTCCACCCATAGTGTTTTTCAATCAATTTTCTATTAGGATAAAAATGCACAATTTCCCAATTAATTTGGGAAATTAATTAGACTACATGGACAGTATTTTTATGGAGCAGCAACAACCACACAGCCCACCAATTGGAGAACCGGTAGAAATTCTGCATCGCCTATTCACAGGAAACCCAACGCAATTATAAGATAAGCAGACACTTAACTAGACAGCATCGGCCCTCCCACTCACGGTAGGGTGAATATTCCACCTCTCCCATCCCTCCCCCAAAACCTGGAGCGATGGCTGCTGCAATTAACACACTAAAGTCTTCACAATGAATTGTCACTGGATACCTGAAAGAAGTGGGGCAGACTGGGGATTGCAGGTGAAAGAGGGTTGGAAGCAAGGGCAAGGGGTTGACTCTAAGCTCCACATTCCTAGTACCAATCCCTTGTTCAGGCAGTCTGTCTTTGAATGAGGACAATCCCCTCCCCGAAGCCTGCAAACATCTTAACAGGGTTTGCTTTTCAGACTTACCGCATAGCGAGTTCTCTGTTTGCCACTGGGAGAATACTCGGGGCAGTGGGATGAAACTCTTAAGTGGGAATTAATGGCCCTTTTAAGGGCTTCAGTTGTGTTAGGAAATAGAGATAGTTTAATGAATTTATATTTTTGTGGGTATTAGGAATAAGGTATAAGTTTAAGGATGAGATTTTCCACTCCCATTTGTGCTAGGCGGGTTTAGCAGCAAGAGCAGAAAATATCATGAAAACGCCTTAGGACTGTTTCCCGGCAACGTAAATGCAGGACACGATCATCCCCACCCTGTCAATGGCTTTGCCGAAGGCTACTCTGCTCTAAGTTTAAGCTTAGTTTGTGTTTATGTGTTTGTGTGCTAAGAAAGGGTTAAAACATTAGTTAGCTTCATGTTAAACAAAGATGCCTGCATGTCTATAGGTTTTAGTTTTCTTTAAAATTTGCCTATATTTTAATTAAGGGTTTACAACATAAAAGCAATTACAGGCTTTTAAAGAAGACTAAGCTGTTGCTTAGCAATCAGAGGTTCACAATGAAAACAGAAACAGTTGTTTTCAGTCTGGAACCTGGTCACCCAGAAGCAAGACGCTTTTCACAGAAGCTGCCAGGGCAGACAGGAGAATAGAGTAAGGCAGAAGCAAGTTTCAAAAGCACAGTCAGAAACAAGGGAATGAAAAGAGGAATTCAAAGATCAAGTCAATGGGACAATGTAGTGGAATCTGAATACGGTACTGTTCACTGAAGTTAAAAAAAGACAGGGAGCGGCTTCCAGTTATTAACACTGCAATGAAGTTACTGTGAAAATCCCCTAGTCGCCACACTCCTGTTCAGGTACACTGAGGGAGAACTTGGCATGGCCAATGCGTCTAACCAGCACCTCTTTCGGACTGTGGGAAGAAACCGGAGCACCTGGAGGAAAGCCACTCAGACACGGGGTGAGTGTGCAGACTCCGCACAGACAGTGACCCAAACCAGGAATCAATCTCAGGTTCCTGGCGCTGTGAGGCAGCAGTGCTAACCACTGGGCCATCGTGCCATTAAACATTAAATTCTGCCAAAAGGTTCCAAGATGAATCATAACTTTAGATTAATTACTTTTTTGTTCAAAAAAAGGAAAAAGATTGACAAAAACGAATGTAGGCTCCTTACAATCAGAAACAGGTGAATTCATAATGGTGAACAAAGAAATGGGTGAGGAACTAAATTCGGACTTTGCTTCTGTCTTCACAAAGAAAGACATGAATAATATACCAGAAGTTCTGAAAGAAATATGTTTTAGTGAGGAGCTAAAGGAAATCAGTATTTGTCGCGAAATGTTTTTGGGGAAATTGATTGGAGTGAAGTAGATAAATATCCAGGGCCTGATAGCCTACATCCCAGAGTACTTAAGGAAGTGGCCCTGGAAATCGCAGATCCATTGGTGGTCATTTTCCAACATTCTTTGGACTCTGGACTGGTTCCTACAGCTAGGAGGGTAGCGAATGTAAGCCCACTATTCAAAAGGGAGATAGAGGGAAAGACCAGTGAGCCTAACATCATCCAAAGATGTGCGGGTTAGAACAAAGAAAAGTACAGCACAGGAACAGGCCCTTCGGCCCACCAAGCCTGCGCCAATCACACTGTCCTATCTAGACCAACTGCCTATATCCCTCTATTCCTCACATGTCCCTGTGTCTATCCAGATAAGTCTTAAACGTCACTAATGTGTCTGCCTTAACCACCTCACTTGGCAGTGCATTCCAGGTCCCCACCACCTCTGTGTAAAAAACTTCCTCCCCACATCTCTACTGAACCTTTCCCCTTACCTTGAACTGGTGCCCCCCCTGTAATTGTAATTGCCCTAGGAAAAAGCTTCCAATTTTTCACCTTATCTATGCCCCTCATAATTTTATAAACTTCTGTCAGGTTGCCCCTCAACCTCCGTCTTTCCAGGGAGGACAATCCCAGTTCCTTCAATCTCTCCTCATAGCTAATATGAGGAGGCAACATCCTGATTAACCTTTTCTGTACTCCCTCCAAAGCCTTCACGTTCTTCTTGTAATGTGGTGACCAGAACTGGACACGGTGTTCCAAATGTGGCCTAACCAACATTTTATATAACTGTAACATAATTTGCCAATTTTTATACTCGATGCCTCAACTGATGAAGGCAAGCATGCCATATGCTTTCTTCATCATCTTTTCCACCTGTGCTGCAACTTTTAAGGATCTGTGGACCTGCACTCCCAGATCTTTCTGTGTATCTATGCTCCTGATGGTTCCGTCATTTATTTTATAGCTCCCACCTGAATTGGATCTACCAAAATGCATCACCTCACATTTGACAGGATTAAATTCCGTCTGCCATTTCTCCGCCCAATTTTCCAGTCTATCAATATCCTGCTGTATTCTCTGACAATCTTCATCACTATCCGCAACTCCAGCAATCTTAGTATCATCTGCAAACTTGCTAATCAGACCAGCTACATTTTCTTCCAAGTCATTTATATACATTACAAACAGGGCCTGATAATCTACATCCCAAAGTACGTAAGGAAGTGGCCCTAGAAATAGGCCACTATTTTAGGTTGATTAGCCATGCTAAGTTGCCTCTTAGTGTAAATGGGGCTTAACAACATAAATTCATGGGATTATGGGGATCGGGCCTGGGTGGAATTGTTGTCGATGGGCCGAATGTCCTTCCTCTGCATTGTGGGGAGTCTATGATTCTATGTTGGGGAAGTTGTTAAAGTCCATTTTCAAGGATTTCATAGCTCAGCATTTGGAAAGCAATGGTATAATCAGGCAAAGTCAGCATGGATTTACAAAAGAGAAATCATGCTTGACAAATCTATTGGAATTTTTGGAGATGTAATTAGTAGAGTTGACCAAGGAAAACCGGTGGATGAGGTTTATTTAGACTTTCCAAAGGTTTTCGACAAAGTCTCTCATACCAGGCCACCATGTAAATTTAAAGTGCGTGGGATTGCAGGTAGAGTAGTGAAATGGATAGAAAGTTGGTTAGCAGATAGGAAGCAAAGAGTAGTGTTGCGAAGTTGGGGTTTGTAAAATTATCTGTTAAAAGGGTAGTGCTTTTTCTGTACTGAAGAGTTTTAAAAAAAGATGCAGGTGCATATGTAGTACACAAACTGAAACGCTGTATCAAAGGTCAAACGGTAGTGCTGTTTTTCAATTTTAGCCAATCAATTTAAATTAGGCACTTGGATAACAGCAGCCTATTAGATTGAAATTTGGTGTTTCGATAATCTGAGAATCAATCCCATTGTGGGGATGTTGGTATGTCATCAGGGGTATAAGAAACAGCTCTCAGCTCCAGAGAGACACAGCAACTGCTCTCTGTCACAGCTAATAGCTTTTAGCTCAAAGCCTCATCTGAATAGCAAAGATATTAATGGGATTGTATTATAGACCACCCAATAGTCAGCGAGAATTGGAGGAGCAAATCTGCAGAGAGATAGCAGACAACTGCACGAAACATAAAGTTGTGATAGTAGGGGATTTTAATTTTCCACATATAGATTGGGACTCCCATACTGTTAAAGGTCTAGACGGGTTAGAGTTTGTAAAATGTGTTCAGGAAAATTTTCTAAATCAATATATAGAGGTACCAACTAGACAGTATAGTCACATGAGCAGTCTGGGAATGGAGGGATACAAACGAATGGTCTAGTTGGACCAATGAGCGGCACAGGCTTGGAGGGCCGAAGGGCCTGTTTCCTGTGCTGTACTGTACCGTTCTTTGTATTAGATAGGAAACGAGTTAGGACAAGTGACAGAAGTGTGTGTAGGGGAACACTTTGGTTCCAGTGATCAAAACGCCATTCGTTTCAACTTGATCATGGATAAAGATAGATCTGGTCCTCGGGTTGAGGTTCTAAACTGGAAAAAGGCCAAATTTGAAGGAATGAGAAAGGATCTAAAAAGCATGGATTGGGACAGGCTGTTCTCTGGCAAGGATGCGAATGGTAAGTGGGAGGCCTTCAAAGGAGAAATTTTGAGAGTGCAGAGTTTGTATGTTCCTGTCAGGATTAAAGGCAAAGTGAATAATAAGGAACCTTGGTTCTCGAGGGATATTGGAACTCTGGAGAGGTGGCTAGATGGGTAGAAAACTGGCTTGGCCACAGGAGACAGAGGGCAGCAGTTAAAGGGTCATTTTCTGGCTGGAGGTCTGTGACCAGTGGTGTTCCGCAGGGCTCTGTACTGGGACCTCTGCTATTTGTGATATATATAAATGATTTGGAAGAAGGTGTAACTGGTGTTATCAGCAAGTTTGCGGATGACACGAAGATGGCTGGACTTGCGGATAGCGATGAGCATTGTCAGACAATACAGCAGGATATAGATAGGCTGGAAAATTGGGCGGAGAAATGGCAGATGGAATTTAATCCAGATAAATGCGAAGTGATGCATTTTGGAAGAACTAATGTTGGGGGGAGTCATACAATAAATGGCAGAGCCATCAAGAATATAGAAACACAGAGGGACCTAGGTGTGCAAGTCCACAAATCCTTGAAGGTGGCAGCACAGGTGGAGAAGGTGGTGAAGAAGGCATATGGTATGCTTGCCTTTATAGGATGGGGTATAGAGTATAAAAGCTGGAGTCTGATGTTGCAGCTGTATAGAACGCTGGTTAGGCCACATTTGGAGTACTGCGTCCAGTTCTAGTCGCCGCACTACCAGAAGGACGTGGAGGCTTTAGAGAGAGTGCAGAGAAGGTTTACCAGGATGTTGCCTGATATGGAGGGTCTTAGCTATGAGGAGAGATTGGGTAAACTGGGCTTGTTCTCCCTGGAAAGACGGAGAATGAGGGGAGACCTAATAGAGGCGTACAAAATTATGAAGGGTATAGATAGGGTGAACAGTGGGAAGCTTCTTCCCAGGTCGGAGGTGACGATCACGAGGGGTCACGGGCTCAAGGTGAGAGGAGCGAGGTATAACTCAGATATCAGAGGGACGTTTTTTACACAGAGAGTGGTGGGGGCCTGGAATGCGCTGCCAAGTAGGGTGGTGGAGGCAGACACGCTGGCATCGTTTAAGACTTACCTGGATAGTCACATGAGCAGTCCGGGAATGGAGAGATACAAACAAATGGTCTAGTTGGACCAAGGAGCGGCACAGGCTTGGAGGGCCGAAGGGCCTATTTCCTGTGCTGTACTGTTCTTTGTTCTTTGTTCTGATAAAGAAGAGAGAGATGTATGACATGTATAGGCAACAGGGAGCAAATAACATGCTTGAGGAGTATAAAAAGTGCAAGAAACTACTTAAGAAAGAAATCAGGAGGGCTAAAAGACATGAGGTTGCTTTGGCAGACAAGGTGAAGGATAATCCTAAGAGCTTCTATAGGTATATTAAGAGCAAAAGGATAGTAAGGGATAAAATTGGTCCTCTTGAAGATCAGAGTGGTCGGCTATGTATGGGGGAGATATTAAATGGGTTTTTTGCATCCGTATTTACTAAGGAAACTGGCATGGAGTCTATGGAAATAAGGCAAACAAGTAGGGAGGTCATGGAACCTATACAGATCAAAGGGGAGGAGGTGCTTGCTGTCTTGAGGCAAATGAGAGTCGATAAATCCCCAGGACCGGACAGGGTATTCCCTCGGACCTTGAAGGAGACTAGTGTTGAAATTGCAGGGGCCCTGGCAGATATATTTGAAATGTCGGTATCCATGGGTGAGGTGCCGGATGATTGGAGGATAGCTCATGTTGTTCCGTTGTTTAAAAAAGGCTCAAAAGGTAATGCGGGAAATTATAGGCCGGTAAGTTTGACGTCAGTAGTAGGTAAATTATTGGAAGGAGTATTAGGAGATAGGTTCTACAAATATTTGGATAGACAGGGACTTATTAGGGAGAATCAACATGGGGGGGCGCGCCGACACATCCCAGGGGAGGAGGGGCCCGCCGACACAGCCCGGGGGAGGGGGGGGGTGCGCCGACACAGCCTGGGGAAGGGGGGAGGGGGCGTGCCGACACAGCCTGGGGAAGGGGGGTGGGCCCACACAGCCCGAGGAGGAGGGGGGCGCTGACACAGCCTGGGGAAGGGGGGGCGTCGACACAGCCGGGGTGGGGAGGGGACACAGCCAGGGGGAGGGGGCGCCGACAAAGCCCAGAAGGGGGGGGGGGGCGCCGACAGAGCCCAGAATGGTGGGGGCGCCGACAGAGCCCAGAATGGGGGGGGGGGGGCGCCAACAGAGCCCAGAAGGGGAGGGCGCCGACAGAGCCCAGAAGAGGGGGGGGCGCCGACAGAGCCCAGAAGGGGGGCGGGGGCGCTGACAGAGCCCAGAATGGGTGGGGGGGGACAATGATGAAAGACCCCAGAAGGGGAGCAATCATGAAAGACCCCAGAAGGGGGGTAATCATGAAAGACCTCAGAAGGAATGCAATGAGATAATTGCAGAATGGAAACAAGTCTGCACTGAGTCAGAGACAGACCTAGCCAACAGTGAAACCAAAAAGGGTTTAGCTGAAGTTAAGACAAGCAGAAATGAAGATTCAATTTGTGAAATGTATGTGGCCAGTAAGTACATCATGGATTCAACTTGGGAGAAACACAGGAATAAAGACTTCAAAAGAAACTAGGATCTTTTGAGGATAAAGAGGAACCAGCAGAAAGAATCAGAGCTCCACAGAAGTCATTAACACAAGATGAAATAAATGACTGACAGCAAACTGTAAAAAACTGTTGCAAAACAATTTACAAAATGAAGGACAATTCAATAAGACAATGGAGAATAAGCTGAACTCCATGCAAAACAACTAGAAAATAAGAACAAATCCCGTGATGAATTTCATCGGAAGAATAAGAGCTTGAAGAAAGGAAGCTTTGTTGAAAATTAACTGAAAAGGTAAAATAAAACATTTTAAAATTGACAGCTGTATCAGCAGTTCACACAGAGATTACGTGCTTAAACAAGATTGCTGAATTCACTAATGAATAGAACATAGAACATAGAACAGTACAGCACAGAACAGGCCCTTCGGCCCTTGATGTTGTGCCGAGCTTTGTCCGAAACCAAGATCAAGCTATCCAACTCCCTATCATTCTGGTGTGCTCCATGTGCCTATCCAATAACCGCTTGAAAGTTCCTGAAGTGTCCGACTCCCCTATCACAGCAGGCAGTCCATTCCACACCCCAACCACTCTCTGAGTAAAGAACCTACCTCGGACATCCCTCCTATATCTCCCACCATGAACCTTATAGTTATACAAAGAAAGAACAAAGAACAAAGAACAATACAGCACAGGAACAGGCCCTTCGGCCCTCCAAGCCCGCGCTGCTCCCTGGTCCAAACTAGACCATTCTTTTGTATCCCTCCATTCCCACTCCGTTCATGTGGCTATCGAGATAAGTCTTAAACGTTCCCAGTGTGTCCGCCTCCACCACCTTGCCCGGCAGCGCATTCCAGGCCCACCACCCTCTGTGTAAAATACATCCTTCTGATATCCGTGTTAAACCTCCCCCCACCCCCACCTTGAACCTATGACCCCTCGTGAACGTCACCACCGACCTGGGAAAAAGCTTCCCACCGTTCACCCTATCTATGCCTTTCATAATTTTATACACCTCTATTAGGTCACCCCTCATCCTCCGTCTTTCCAGGGAGAACAACCCCAGTTTACCCAATCTCTCCTCATAACTAAGCCCTTCCATACCAGGCAACATCCTGGTAAACCTCCTCTGCACTCTCTCTAAAGCCTCCACGTCCTTCTGATAGTGTGGCCACCAGAACTGGGCGCAGTTTCCAAATGCGGCCAAACCAACGTTCTATACAACTGCAACATCAGACCCCAACTTTTATACTCTGTGCCCCGTCCTATAAAGGCAAGCATGCCATATGCCTTCTTCACTACCTTCTCCACCTGTGACGTCACCTTCAAGGATCTGTGGACTTGCACACCCAAGTCCCTCTGCGTATCTACACCCTTTATGGTTCTGCCATTTATCGTATAGCTCCCCCCTATGTTAGTTCTACCAAAATGCATCACTTCGCATTTATCTGGATTGAACTCCATCTGCCATTTCTTTGCTCAAATTTCCAGCCTACCTATATCCTTCTGTAGCCTCTGACAATGTTCCTCACTATCTGCAAGTCCAGCCATTTTCGTGTCGTCCGCAAACTTACTGATCACCCCAGTTACACCTTCTTCCAGATCGTTTATATAAATCACAAACAGCAGAGGTCCCAATACAGAGCCCTGCGGAACACCACTAGTCACAGGCATCCAGCCGGAAAAAGACCCTTCCACTACCACCCTCTGTCTTCTGTGACCAAGCCAGTTCTCCACCCATCTAGCCACCTCCCCCTTTATCCCATGAGATCCAACCTTTTGCACCAACCTACCATGAGGGACTTTGTCAAATGCTTTACTAAAGTCCATATAGACGACATCCACGGCCCTTCCCTCGTCAACCATTCTAGTCACTTCTTCAAAAAACTCCACCAGGTTAGTGAGGCATGACCTCCCTCTCACAAAACCATGCTGACTATCGTTATGCCCCCTAGTAACAGCTACATCCACCCGAGGAAATAGTCTCTGAATGTCCACTCTATCTATCCCCCCTCATCATCTTATAAACCTCTATTAAGTCGCCTCTCATCCTCCTCCGCTCTAAAGAGAAAAGCCCTAGCTCCCTCAACTTTTCCTCATAAGACCTACCCTCCAAACCAGGCAGCATCCTGGTAAATCTCCTTTGCACTCATTGCAATGCTTCCACGTCCTTCTTATAGTGAGGTGACCAGAACTGCACACAATAAGCAGCAAACCTTTGTGGAAGAGTTCCATGCAAGACCATATTTCGAACTGTGCACAGTTAAAGCCTACCAGTAAAAATGTTTTTGTTTGGACACAAAGCTTCAAGATCTCAATGAGCCATCACTACTGCAACAATAAAAAGCCATATTAAGTACATAATATGACATGGTATCAAAATAAGAAACTTTGGTTGCGAATCAAGCTGTCCCTGTCTTTGTGATCAGACTCCTGTCATATCCAATAGATATGGAGAGACAGATCATTAATAAGCATGAGGAGCACTGGAAGAGTAGAGCTCGAGCAGACATGTTGCCATCAAGAAACACTTTCAAACTTGTAAGCACCAAAGTATCTGATGGACCTTTCATAGATATCATTGATGTCTCCGTGAAGACAGAAGGGGTTTCGTTATTTTCAGTTCCTGCTGATGTCAATCTTGTGGCAGCATTTCAAATTACAGAATTACACCGTTCTATAAGAAGCAGAAAATCGCTCAAAGGCACAATTTATAATTGTCCACTTCATGATAATGTTTAGTTAGAATTTGGGTTCAAGTGATTTAATTTTGAAGATTGTATAAAATAATTAAAGAGGGAGCGATGTGATGATTGTCCCTTTAAAGGAAACACAGCAGAAGAGGGTTATCTGGTTTGAGGAACCAACTGGGACTGAGAGTGGGTATAACCCCAGGGGTAGAGTCCTCTCTTAGGCAGAAGACATCTAGAAGGCATATAATAGACATGTAAGGAATGGGGCAGCCGATGGGCTGCCGACATCTGTATGGTTTTACCTCATTAATAAATACCCCTTGTGTTCCAGATAAAGTCTGAAGCGTCCAGCATTACAACAGACAAGGGCTGGTCAGGGAGAATAACCTGTTTCTATGTTGTAACATTCACGCCACACAATGCCAGGCAATGACCATCTCCAAAAAGAGAGAATGTAACCATCGCCCTTTGACATTCTATGGTGTTACCAGCACTGGGGTTACCACTGACTAGACACCAACCATATAAATACAGTGAGTACAAAAGCAAGTTAAAAGCCAGGAATCCTGAGACAAGTTACTCACCTCCTGACTACCAAAAGCTTATCCATAATCTACAAGGCGTAAGTCAGGAGTGTGATGGAATACTCTCCACTTGCCTGGATGGGTGCAGCTCCAACACTCAAGAAGCCCAACACTATCCAGGACAAAGAAGCCCCATTTGATTGCTATCCCTTCCACAAACATCTACTCTCTCCACCACCGATGCACAGTGGCAGTCATGTGTACCGTCTACAAGATGCACTGCAGCAACTCACCAAGGTTCCTTAAGACAGCACCTTCCAAACCCACAAACACCACCATCAAGGGCAGCAGATACCTGGGACACCACTTCCTGGAAATCCCCCCCAAGTCACACACATCCTGACTTGGAAATATATTGGCCGTCCCTTCACCGTCACTGGGTCAAAATCCTGGAACTCCCTCCCTAACAGCACAGTGGGTGTACCTACACCTCAGGGACTGCAGCGGGTTCAGGAGGCAGCTCACCACCACATTATCAAGGGCAACTAGGGATGGGCAATAAATGTTTACCAACTCACCAATAAAACTACTCTCTGGTGCACTAAGGCCTCAGGATTGCTAGTTCAGTAACATGACTACCCTGTCAGGGTAACGTAACCCCTCACAGTGCACTCCCTCGCTCAGCAGGACCACGTCCACTCGGGACAAACCATGACAAAAGCGAATCTGAATTCAGCCAAACTATTCGCCATTCACAGCCCTTGTCTTAACTGAAAGTTTAAAAAAGGAGTTTTCGAGGAAAAGGGGCCAGCGACGCACCCGCGTTCAGTTTGAAATCACTTACTTCAAATTTGGTTAAAATTGGTGCCCCCGATGACTGGATGGGCCTGAAATTATTTACGAATTAACCACTAATCCCATCTGACAGAGGTTTACTGTCCGGAAACCCAGTAACGGCCTCGCTCCGTTCCAGAAGCTTCGAACGGCACGCGGACAGCCACAGGGCGCCAACCGCCCACAGCGCCAACAACCAATCACCAGCGACACCTGCTCAGCCAATCAGCGCAGACAGGTAAGACAGGTAACCTGCTCAGCCAATCAGCGCAGACAGGTAACCTGCTCAACCAATCAGCGGGAGACAGGTAACCTGCCCAGCCAATCCGCGCCGACAGGCAACCTGCTCAGCCAATCAGCACAGACAGGCAACCTGCTCAGCCAATCCGCGCAGACAGGCGGTGTGCTCAGCCAATCAGCGCAGACAGGCGGTGTGCTGAGCCAATGGACATCCGCCTGACGAGGGGCCGTCCAGACTGAAATCTTGGCGCCATTCTCCCTCCACAGAGGCTGTTAGAGCCGCTGAGATTTTCCAGCAGTTTCTGTTTTTCTTCCACTTGACGCTCTTGAGAAAGGTGAGTTTGTTCTTGGTAATGGCATCAGATTTGGTCAGTGAGGGCAATGTTAGATCTCCCAACTTGACCACTCATCAACTGGTCAGTGAGGGCGAGGTTAGACCTCCAGGCCTGACCACTCAATAGCTGTGTGGTCAGTCAGTTAGACCTGCCTGCTTGATTCGATTTGAATTTTATTGTCACATGTACTGGGATAAAGTGAAAAGTATAGTTTCTTGCTCACTGTACAGACAAAACATAGTTCATATATGGGAGAAGGAAAGGATAGGATGCAGAATAGAGTGTTGCAGTTACAGATAGGGTGAAAAGAAAGATCACCTTAATAAGTGATAGGATCATTCAAAAGTCTGACAGCAACACGGAAGAAGCTGTTTTTGAGTCGGTTGGTACGTGTATTCAGACTTTTGTATCTTTTTCCTGACTGAAGAAGGTGGAAGAAAGAGTGTATGGGGTCCTTAATTATGCTGGCTGCTTTTCCAAGGCAGTGGGAAGTGTAGACAGAGTCAATGACTGGGAAAAAAGCAAATTACTGCGGATGCTGGAATCTGAAACCAGGGAGCTTTGACAAAGGGTCATCTGGACTCGAAACGTCAGCTCTTTTCTCTCCTTACAGATGCTGCCAGACCAGCTGAGGTTTTCCAGCATTTTCTCTTTTGGGTCAATGACTGGGAGGCTGGTTTGTGTGATGGACTGGGCTTCATTCACAACCCTTTGTAGTTTCTTGCGGTCTTAGACAGAGCAGAAGCCATACCAAGCTGTGATACACCCAGAAAGGATGCTATCTATGTTAGTTGTAGGGGACATGCCAAACTTCCTTAGTTTTCTGAGAAAGTAGAGGCGTTGGTGGGCTTTATTAATTATAGCATTGGCATAGAGGAACCAGGACTGGTTGTTGGTAATCTGGACACCTAGAAACTTGAAGCTCTCAACCATTTCCACTTCATCACCTTTGATGTAGACAGGGGCATGTCCTCCGCTACATTTCCTGAAGTTGATGACTGTCTCCTTCATTTGCTGACGTTGAGGGAGAGACTATTGTCATCACGCCATTTCACCAGATTCTCTATCTCTTTCTTGTACTCCATCTCATTATTGGTTGAGATCCGACCCACCTACAGTGCTGTCATCAGCAAACTTGAAGATGGAATTGGAATGGAATTTGGCCACACCGTCATAAATGTATAAGGAGTATAGTATGGGGCTGAGCCTTGCGGGGCCACGGGTGTTGAGGATAATCGTGGAGGAAGTGCCAACACCTACCTTAGTGATTGCGGTCTGTTGGTTAGGAAGTCGAGGATCCGGTCACAGAGAGAGGAATCAGGCCCTAGGCCACGGAGTTTGGAGATGAGTTTTGTTGGGATAATGGTGTTGAAGGCTGAGCTGTAATCAATAAATAGGACTCTGACATGAGTATTCTTGTTATCCAGGTGTTCCAGAGTTGATTGTAGGGCCAGGGAGATGAAGTCTGCTGTGGACCTGTTGTGGCAATAGGTGAACTGTCATGGATCCAGGCAATCTGAAAGACCGGAGTTGATGTGTGGCATAACTAATCTTTCGAAGCACTTCATAATGATGGATAGCAGAGCCATCAGGCAGTAGTCATTAAGGCACGCAGCCTGGCTTTTCTTTGGTACAGGGATGATGGTCATCTTCTTGAAGCAGATAGGGATCTCAGATCAGAGTAAAGAGAGGTTAAAGATGTCTGCGAATACTCCTGCAAGCTGGTCCAGGCAAGATCTGAGTCCTCGTCCGAGTACCCCATCCAGGCCAGTCGCTTTAAGTGGGTTAACTTTCAAGAAGGCTAATATGGCGTCTACGATGTTGACCTTGGATATTGGTTCGACTGAGGCTTCTGGGGCGAACGGCATCCTCTTGCTGACCTCTTACTCAAAGTAAGCATAGAACGCGTCAAACTCATCGGGGAGGGGTGCATTGTTGTTAGCAACTCTACTCGTCTTCATCTTATAGCCTGTTATGTCGTGCAGACCTTGCCATGATCAGTGGGTGTTCGTGTGGCTAGCCCGGGACGCTAGGTGAGACCGGTAGGCACTCAGCACTTGAGCACTCACCAGTTTTCCAGTCAGTGAGGGTGAGGTTAGACTTCCTCATTTCATTGCTCACTGGCTCTCCAGATCGGTAACGGTGAAGTTAGATCTCCAGCACTAGGTGCTGCAGCAAGCAGAAGCAACAACTGAGGTGGAAGCGTCTGCAACCATTGATTTCCAACCAGTGTCCTGTGGAATGAAGTTACTCTGTGGGTTAGATGTGGAATTGAGATAGTGAACTCTGGTCAAATCATCTTCCCGTCTAACTGATCGCAGCAAGTAAACGTCATTTTATTTTCTGAGGGAGTTTCAGATAGGCATGGACGCTGTGGAACCAACATGACAAACTCTTCTATTTGAATCATCAACAGCCACAGGTGAGGTGCCTGAAGATTGGAGGGTGACAAATGTTGTGCCTTTGTTTAAGAAGGGCTGCAGGGAAAAGCCTGTGAACTACAGACCGGTGAGCCTAACATCTGTAGTGTTAAATTGTTAGAATGTATTCTGAGAGACAGGATCTACAGGAATTTAGAGAGGCAAGGACTGATTAGGGACAGTCAGCATGGCTTTGTGAGTGGAAAATCATGTCTCACAAATTTGATTGAGTTTTTTGAGGGGGTAACCAAGGTAGATGAGGGCAGTGCAGTTGACATTGTCCACATGGACTTTAGCAAGGCCTTTGATAAGGTACCGCATGGTAGGTTGTTGCATAAGGTTAAATATCTCAGGATCCAGGGTGAGATACCCAATTGGATACAAAATTGGCTTGATGACAGAAGACAGAGGGTGGTTGTAAAGGGTTGTTTCTCAAACTAGACGCCTGTGACCAGCAGTGTGCTTCCGGGTTCGGTGCTGGGTCCACTTTTATTTGTTATTTATATTAATGATTTTGATGAGAATTTAGGAGGCATGTTAGTAAGTTTGCAGATGACACCAAGATTGGTGGCATAGTGGGCAGTGAAAAAGGTTATCTAGGATTGCAACTGGATCTTGATCAATTGGGCCTGGAGGTTGATGAATGGCAGATAGAGTTTAATTTAGATAAATGTGAGATGATGTAATTTGGTAGACTGAGTTGGGGCAGGACTTAATTAATGGTAAGCCATTGAGGAGAGTTATAGACAAAGAGCTAGGAGTACAGGTTCATAACTCCTTGAAAGTGGAGTCACAGGTGGACAGAGTGGTGAAGAAGGCATTTGGCATGCTTTGTTTCATTGGTCAGAACATTGAATACAGGAGTTGGGATGTCTTGTTGAAGTTGTACAAGACATTAGTAAGGCCACACTTGGAATATTGTGTACAGTTCTGGTCACCCTATCATAAAAAGGATATTATTAAACTAAAAAGGCAGCAGAAAAGATTTAGTAAGATGCTACCGGGACTCGATGGTTTGAGTTATAAGGAGGGGCTGGATAGACTGGGACTTTTTTCCCTGGGGCGTAGGAGGCTTAGGAGTGATCTTATAGAGGTCTATAAAATAATGAAGGGCATAGATAAAGTAAATGGTCAACATCTTTTCCCAAAGGTAGGAGAGTTTAAAACTAAAGGGCATAGGTTTAAGGTGAGAGGGGAGAGATACAAAAGGGTCCAGTGGGGCAAATTTTTCACACAGAGTGGTGAGTGTCTGGAACAAACTGCTAGAGTCAGTAGTAGAGGTGGGTACAATTTTGTCTTTTAAAAAACATTTAGGCAGTTACATGGGTAAGATAGGTATAGAGGGATATGGGCCAAATGCTGGCAATTGGGACTAGCTTAGTGGTAAAAACTGGGCAGCATGGACAAATTGGGCCAAAGGGCCTGTTTCCATACTGTAAACCTCTATGACTCTTGTTCAAACTCCACTACTATGGAAAATGCTCAAGGGATATGACCTAAATTGGATCTGGCACTTTCTTACCAACAGAAGACAGAGTGGTGTGTGATGAGGAATCATCCTCTCCTAGAGATGCCCTCTCAAGAGGGCTCCAGTAATATGGCTGGGAACTTTACTCTTGACATACATAAATAACCTTCCTAACAAAGTTAGGAAACAGGGTGTGATCATTTGTGGACAACTGTAGTTTATGCATCAGGAGAAACTTAACATCAAGTGTCTGCGACTCGAGGAATTTCATGTCAGAGTCATTGAGCTGGAGGCTGAGCTGTAAACTGCAAAACATCAGGAACCTGAATTCCCAGAAGGCATTTAACAAGGTGCCACATCAAAATATTGCAGAAAGTAATAGCTCATGGTGTAAACATAGAAACTAGAGCAGGAATAGGCCATTCAGCCCTTTGAGCCTGCTCCGCCGTTCATTATGATCATAGCTGATCATCAAATTCAATATCCTGATCCCCCCCTTCTCCCCAATATCCCTTGACCCAAGAGATATATCTAATTTCTTCGTGAAATCAAGACAACGTTTGGCCTCAACTACTTTCTGTGGTAGTGAATTCCACACATTCACCAGTCTCTGGGTGAAAAAAGTTCTCTTCACTTCAGTTCTAAAGGGTTTCCCCCTTATCCTCAAACTATGACCTCTTGTGTGGACTCCCCCCACCATTGGAAACATTCTTTCTGAATCTACCCTGTCTAATGTTAGAATGTAACCGGTGACAACTTTGTATTGGATGTAATGTGACCAATGGGAACAAGATGTAAGGGTCAGCTGACCCAGTTAACCATGGAACCAATTACAGAGTGATGTAATAGTCAGCTGACCAGCTGATTCACTATAAATAAGGAATTATGGAGAACTGTGTGGAGCTTGGAGTAGACCTGGGCGAGGCCCCAAGTTTGGAGTAATGATGTTTCTTTATTAAACCCTTTCTTTGATTTATAAGTTGGAGTAAGTTTTGTTGTATTTTCATTAGCTGCATTTTGAAAAGTTCCTTCTGAAGAAACATCTAACACTTTTAGAATATTATAAGTTTCTATGAAATTCCCTCTCTCTCTTCTAAACACAATGAATATAATCCTAACCAACATCTTTCCTCAGATAAGGACACCAAAACTGCACACAATACTCCAGGTGTGGCCTCACCAACACCCTATACAATTGCAGTAAAACATCCCCATTCCCATACTCAAAGCTTCTCACTATGAAGGCCAACATACCATTTGCCTTCTTTACTACCTGTTGTACCTGCACGCATACTTTCAGCGACTGATGCACGAGGACACCCAGGTCTCCACTTCTCTCAATTCACACCCATTCAGTAATAAATAATATCTTCCTATTATTGCTACAAAAGTGGATAACTTCACATTATACTGCATCTGCCATGCAGATGGCCACACACTCAACCTATCCAAATCATGCTGAAGCATCTCTGCATCCCCCTCACAGCTCATCCTCCCACCCAACTTTGTATTATGTGCAAATTTGGAGATAATACATTTAGTTTCCTCTTCCAAATCATTAATATATAATGTGAACAGTTGGGGTCCTAGCATAGATCCCTGCAGCACTCCACTAGTCATTGCCTGCCATTCAGAAAAAGACCCACTTATGCCAACTCTTTGCTTCCTATCTGCTAACCAGTTTTCTATCCATCTCAAGACATTACCTGCAATTCCATGTGTTTTAACTTTACATAGTAGTCTGTTATATGACACCTTGTCGAAAGCCTTCTGAAAGTCTAAATAAACCACATCCACTGGTTCTCTTCGGTCAACTCTGAGTTACATCCTCAAAGAATTCCAATAGATTTGTCAAGTATGATTTCCCTTTTGTAAATCCATGCTGACTTTGCCTGATTATACCACTGCCTTCCAAAAGCTGAGCTATGAAATCCTTGATAATAGACTTTAACAACTTCCCCAGTACCGACGTTAGACTCACTGGTCTATAGTTCCCTGTTTTCTCTCTACCTCTCTTTTTGAATAGCGGGCTTACGTTAGCTACCCTCTAATTTGTAGGAACAAGCCCAGAGTCCAAAGAATTTTGGAAAATAACCACCAATAGAACTACTATTTCCAGGGCCACTTCCTTATGTACTCTGAGATGAAGATTGTCAGGAGATTTATCCACCTTCAATTCACCAAACCATTTCTCTACTAATACTGATTTTCTTCTGCTCCTCACTAAAACATATTTCTCTCAGAACTTCTGGTATAATATTCATGTCTTCCTTTGTGAAGACTGAAGCAAAGTACGAATTTAATTCCTCGGCCATTTCTTTATTCCCCGTTATGAATTCATGGTAATATGGTAACATATTAGCATGGATAGACGATTGGCTGACTGGCAGAAACAAAGAGTATGCAGAAATGGGTCTTTCTCTGATTGTCAGGATGTGATGAGTGGAGACCCACAGGGGTCTGTGCTGAGGCGTTGTCACAATTTATATCAATGATTCAGGTGAAGAGATTGAAGGCATGGTAGCTAAATTGGCAGATGACACCAAGATAGGTAAGAAAGTAAGTTGTTTGGAGGACATGAGGTTGCAGATGGGTGTAGATAGCTTGAGTGAGTGGGCAAAATCTGGCAGATAGAATATAACATAGAACATTACAGTGCAGTACAGGCCCTTCGGCCCTCGATGTGGCGCCTATGAAACCAATCTAAAGCCCGTCTAACCTACACTATTCCAATATCATCCATATGTTTATCCAATGGCCCTTTAAATGCCCTTAATGTTGGCGAGTCCACTACTGTTGGAGGCAAGGCATTCCACGTCCTTACTACTCTCTGAGTAAAGAACCTACCTCTGACATCTGTCCTATATCTATCACCCTTCAATTTAAAGCTATGTCCCCTCGTGCTAGCCATCACCATCCGAGGAAAAAGGCTCTCACTGTCCACCCTATCTAATCCTCTGATCATCTTGTATGCCTCTATTAAGTCACCTCTCAACCTTCTTCTCTCTAACAAAAACAGCCTCAAGTCCCTCAGCCTTTCCTCATAAGACCTTCCCACCATACCAGGCAACATCCTGGTAAATCTCCTCTGCCCCCTTTCCAATGCTTCCACATCCTTCCTATAATACGGCGTCCAGAACTGGCCGCACCGGAGGTTTGTGCAGCTGCAACATGACCTCATGGCTCCGAAACTCACTTCTTCTACCAATAGAAGCTAACACACCATACGCCTTCTTAACAACCCTATCAACCTGGGTGCCAACTTTCAGGGATCTATCCACATGGACACCGTGATCTCTCTGCTCATCCACACTACCAAGTATCTTACCATTAGCCCAGTACTCTGTATTCCTGTTACTCCTTCCAAAGTGAATCACCTCACACTTTTCCGCATTAAACTCCATTTGCCACCTCTCAGCCCAGCTCTGCAGCTTATCTATGTCCCTCTGTAACCTGCAATATCCTTTCGCACTGTCCACAACTCCACCGACTTTAGTGTCATCCGCAAATTTACTAACCCATCCTTCTACGCCCTCATCCCGGTCATTTATAAAAAAGACAAACAGCAGTGGCCCCAAAACAGATCCTTGTGGTACACCACTAGTAACTAAACTCCAGGATGAACATTTTCCATCAACTACTACTCTCTGTCTTCTTACAATTAGCCAACTTCTGATCCAAACCGCTAAATCACCCTCATTCCCATGCTTCCGTATTTTCTGCAATAGCCTACCACTTCCTCCCTGCCTGACGGGTACAGATTTATCAAGGACACGCAGTAGCTGTTCCTTGAACAAGCTCCACATTTCAATTGTGCCCATCCCCCTGCAGTTTCCTTCCACATCCTATGCATCCTAAATCTCGCCTAATCGCATCATAATTTCCTTTCCCCCAGCTATAACTCTTGCCCTGCGGTATATACCTATCCCTTTCCATCGCTAAAGTACACGTAACCGCTTATCAAACGCTTTACTGAAATCCATATGCACCACATCAACTGCTTTACCCTCATCCACCTCTTTGGTCACCTTCTCAAAGAACTCAATAAGGTTTGTGAGGCACGACCTACCCTTCACAAACCCGTATTGACTATCCCTAATCAAATTATTCCTTTCTAGATGATTATAAATCCTATCTCTTATAATCCTTTCCAAAACTTTGCCCACAACAGAAGTAAGGCTCACTGGTCTACAATTACCAGGGTTGTCTCTACTCCCCTTCTTGAACAAGGGGACAACATTTGCTATCCTCCAGTCTTCTGGCACTATTCCTGTAGACAATGACGACATAAAGATCAAAGCCAAAGGCTCTGCAATCTCCTCCCTAGCTTCCCAGAGAATCCTCGAATAAATCCCATCTGGCCCAGGGGACTTATCTATTTTAACACTTTCCAGAATTGCTAACACCTCCTCCTTATTAACCTCAATCCCGTCTAGTCCAATAGCCTGTATCTCAGTATTCTCCTCGACAACATTGTCTTTTTCCTGTGTGAATACTGACGAAAAATATTCATTTAGCGCCTCTCCTATCTCTTCGGACTCCCTGCACAACTTCCCACGACTGGCCCTAATCTTACCCTAGTCATTCTTTTATTCCTGACATACCTATAGAAAGCTTTAGGGTTTTCCTTGATCCTACCTGCCATATCCTACCTTCCAAAGACTTCTCATGTCCCCTCCTGGCTCTTCTTAGCTCTCTCATTAGGTCCTTCCTGGCTAACTTGTAACTCTCAAGCGCCCTAACTGAGCCTTCACGTCTCATCTTTACATAAGTCTCCTTCTTCCTCTTCACAAGAGATTCAACTTCTTTAGTAAACCACGGTTCCCTCGCTCAACCACTTCCTCCCTGCCTGACGGGTACATACTTATCAAGGACACACAGTAGCTGTTCCTTGAACAAGCTCCACATTTCAATTGTGCCCATCCCCTGCAGTTTCCTTCCACATCCTATGCATCCTAAATCTCGCCTAATCACATCATAATTTCCTTTCCCCCAGCTATAACTCTTGCCCTGCGGAAGGCTGAGGGGGGATCTTATAGAGACCTATAAGGTAATGAAGGGGCTGGATAGGGTAGAGATGGAGAAATTCTTTCCACTTAGAAAGGAAACTAGAACTAGAGGGCAAAGCCTCAAAATAAAGGGGGGTCAGTTTAGGACAGAGTTGAGGAGGAACTTCTTCTCTCAGAGGGTGGTGAATCTCTGGAATTCTCTGCCCACTGAAGTGGTGGAGGCTACCTCGTTGAATATGTTTAAATCACGGATAGATGGATTCCTGATCGGTATGGGAATTAGGGGTTATAGGGATCAGGCGGGTAAGTGGAACTGATCCACTTCAGATCAGCCATGATCTTATTGAATGGCGGGGCAGGCTCGAGGGGCTAGATGGCCTACTCCTGCTCCTATTTCTTATGTTCTTATATACCTATCCCTTTCCATCGCTAAAGTAAACATAACCGAATTGTGGTCGCTATCACCAAAGTGTTCACCTACCTCCAAATCTAACACCTGGCCAGTACCAAATCCAATGTGGCCTCGCCTCTTGTTGGCCTATCTACATACTGTGTCAGGAAACCCTCCTGCACACATTGGACAACAACTGACCCATCTAAAGTACTCAAACTATAGCGTTTCCAGTCAATATTTGTAAAGTTAAAGTCCCCCATAACAACTACCCTGTTACTTTCACTCCTATCCAGAATCATCTTTGCAATCCTTTCCTCTACATCTCTGGAACTTTTCGGAGGCCTATAGAAAACTCCCAACAGGGTGATCTCCTTTCCTGTTTCTAACCTCAGCCCATACTACGTCAGTAGACGAGTCCTCATCAAACGTCCTTTCTGCCACCGTAATACTGTCCTTGACTAACAATGCCACACCTCCCCCTATTTTACCACCTTCCCTGATCTTACTGAAACATCTAAACCCTGGAACCTGCAACAACTATTCCTGTCCCTGCTCTATCCATGTCTCCGAAATGGCCACAACATCGAAGTCCCAGGTACCAACCCATGCTGCAAGTTCACCCACCTTATTCCAGATGCTCCTGGCGTTGGTGGGAAAATGTGAAGTTGTTACTTTAGCAGGAAGAATAGTAACACAGCATTATTTCAACAGAGATCAGCCGCAGAATTCTGAGGTGCAGAATTCTGAGATGTTCCAGTACCTGGAATGAGCGAGTTGTCTTACAAAGAAAGGTTAGACAGACTGGGCTTGTTTCCACTGGAGTTTAGAAGAGCGAGGGGTGACTTGATTGATGTATATAAGTTCCTGAATGGTCTTGGCAAGGTGGATATAGAAAGGATGTTTTCTCTTGTGGGTAACTCCAAAACTAGGCGGCACTGTTTTAAGATTAGGGATTGCGCTTTCAAGACAGATGAGAACTTTTCCTCTGAGAGTTGTGCACTTTGGAACTCTTTGCATCAGAAGTTGGTGGAGGCAGGGTCATTGAATATTTTTAAGGCCAAGGTAGATAGATTTTTGTTAGGCAAAACAATGAAAAAAAATTGAAGTGCTTCTGCAGACACAAAGAAGACCCAAAGATTTATTGTTGGTTGAAAGCAATCTGTCTCAAGGAGTACTGGAGAGTGGTGACACAGATGTGGCAGCAAATGGCTGGCATGGGAATGCTTTAGAGCAGTACATGACAGTAGGTAACCATTAAAAGTTTTATATAATTGCAAAATTAAACTTAGTTGGAGGAAACAGCAAAAGAAGGAAACATTAAATCAAAATCTGCAATACCACGAGGAAATAGTTTGGAGGAGCATTAGCTCCAAGCCGAACTGTTCCAGACAGCTATAACACTGGAATTTATCCAACAATATGGAAAATTGCCGAGACATGTCCTATTCACAAAAAAGCAAGAGAAATTCAATCGAGCCAAGTACCGTCCCATCAATGTCAATTACTAGGAAACATAAATTTAAGGCAAAAGGTGGAAAGTTTAAAGGAGACGTGAGAGGTAAGTTTTTTTACACAGAGGGTGGTAAGTGCCTGGAATGTGCTGCCAGAGGAGGTGGTGAAAGCAGATCAAAGCAATGTTTAAAAGCATCTTGACAGATACATAAATAGGCAGGGAATAGACGGATATGGACTGCATAGAGGTCATTAGTTTACAAAGGCGTTGTGTTGGCGTAGGGTTGGTGAGCCAAAGGGCCTGTTCCTGTGCTGTACTGTTCTTTGTTCTCTTTGTTCATCAGCCATCTCTCGATCATCGGCAAAGTGATGAACTTGTCTGGTTTACGAATGTCCTCGGGTGACTCCATCTTGTCTTAATGTGACTCCAGATCACAACAATATGGTTGATTCTTAAAAGTCCTCTGAAATGGCCGAGCAAGTTGTATCAAATGACTAAAAATTCTCTGAGGAATGAAATCAGACAGACCACCCATTATGGCCTAGGCACTGGAAACAGTAACAACAAACTGAACCCTGTCGACCCTGCAAAGTCCTCCTTACTAACATCTGGGGGTTTGTGCCAAAATTAGAAAAGTTGATTCACAAACTAGTCAAGCAACAACCTGGCATAATCATACTCACAGAATCATCCCTTACGGATAGTGTCCCAGACACTACCATCATCATCACCGGCTACATCCTTTCCCAACAGCAGGACAGACCAGCAGAAGTGGCGGGCAGCACATTGGTATAGAGTTGAGCAAGGTTTGCCCTGGGAGTCCTCAAGATCAACACTGAACCCCATGACATCAGGTCAAACATGGGAAGGAAACCTCCTGCTGATTACCATGTACCCTCTCAGCTAATGAATCAGTATTCCTCCATGTTGAACATAACTTGGAGGAAGTACTGTGGGTGACAAAAGTGTAGAACGTACTCTGGGTGGGGACTTAACATCCATAACCAAGAATATAAATGATGAAGGATAAACACGATAATATTGTCATTGCTTTCCTAACCTCTCTAAGTTATGTTATTTCAGACCATATGTAGATCTGTTCTACACAGTTAACAAATGTCATGCCAGTGCTGGAACTAAATCCAATGTTCATCCTGTGAGGCTGCTGGCAGGTGATTTACGGGGCCATACCTTTTTTTGTATTCTGAAAACATTAACAAAACATACTGATCTCAGTGGCAAGAAGTCTAGTAACACTTTTAGGATTTTACAATTAAAAGTAAAAGGTTTATTAACAAAAAAAAGAAAACTTAAGCACACAACATTACAGTTACAATTAGTCTTACAAAATATTCCCTCAAAAAGACTCCCTCCTTGGTCAGACCCACAAATAAACACCTCACAGGCAACACTTCCTTGTAGATGTTTAACTATTTTAAAAATCCAATAATATTACCCCAAGGCAAAGCTGATCTCGTTTTAATAAGGCATACCACATAACCGCTCAAACTCTCTTCCACTCTGCTGTAGAATCAGATTTCAGAACAACCCTGCTTCTTGCAGCCTCAAGAATTTTCTGGCTTGACAAGATGGCAGGTTCATACTGCACATCTTCTCCCAGCCCAAAGGTCTTCCTCCAGCCCAACTGGTCTTCCTCACGTGTCAACTTATCCAAGTACAAACATATTTCATGTTTTGCTATGGCCCCCATTTTTGTATCAAATAAAATTTAATAACCATCATTTGTTTACTTTTGAAACCTTTGCCAGCTATAAAAGCCTTTTACTTCCCTTTGAAATTTCACAGCTGAAAAACAAATCCTTCTGTATCTCCTAATGCAAATTCTTAAACCTAGTCTATTTACTTATAAATCACTTGACCAGGAAAGTCTCATTCCAAGTGCATGTATCTAACACCTTTATTCATTTTCCTTTAACTCTTCCATTATTAATTTCTCAACTTAATTAAATAATTTACACGCTCACACAGCCGCCTTTACAGAATAACATAATATTCACCAAAATATTTAAGAAACATCCATTCTCACACTTCCTTTCCTACAAAAAAACTAATAATTTCAAAAAGATGGCTTCATTTGCTCAACCCATTTTGTATTACTTGCAACATTATCTATAAAAAAACAAATTATTACACTATAGTATGCATGCATCAACCATGAAAAGTCTGTTGTAAAAGTAGAGTCCGTTCTCCATTTACTTACATTCAAGTTCTTCTGAATTTTAAACTTTTGACAACACATCTGTAATTAAATTTTCTCATCCAGCCTCGTGTATAACTTATAAATTGAACAATTGTAAGCTGCAATAATAATCTTCACTGAAACAGTCTGCCATTTTTGTCCCCAGAAATTTCAAAGGGTTGTGGTCAATATACATAACTGCCTGAATAATTGTAACAAACGCTTCAAGGCTAACACCAAGTCTGTTTCTCTATAGTTGAATATTTCTTCTGGTATACTTTCAACTTTCATGAAAAGTATTCTGCTGGGTTTTCAATTTCCAGTTCAGCATCTTGTAGCAACAGAGCACCAACATCCATATCACTGGCCACAATAGCTAACTTAAACTGAATTGTATAATCAGCTGCTGCTGGAACAGATGTAGTAGTTAGTACAGTTTTCAAGCTGTCAGATGCATTCTGACACTCTGGGTGGAATTTTACCGGAATCGGGGCGGGCGTGTCGGTAAAATTCCGGCCTCTGTATCCATTGGAATTTTCTGTTCTTTCACAATCCAGTCTGTGAAGACCTCGGTGGTGAATAACGTAATGATGAGGCCTAGCTGGTATAAAGTTTAAAGTACTAGATTTTGTACTCTATGCCTCTAATTATTCAGCCAAGGATCCCATTTTTTTCTCCTTAAACAGCCTCTCGATTATCTCTCAATCAACATCACAAAAATATTATCCATATTACCTGGTAATTTTGACATTGATGTTTGTGGGAGCTTACTACACACAAATTGGCTACTGGGTGTCCTATATGACAGCAATGACAACTCTTCAGAAGTACATCATTGATTGTGAAACACTTTGAACTGGCCTGTCGTAATAGAAACTGCTATATAAATGCAAGTTTGTTTCATTTTTTTCCATCACCTTGTGATAGATTTGTGTATTCATACTTCCAAGTTTCTATGTTATGCGTCCCCTTTAAAATTGTATCATTTCATTTACATTGTCTCTGCTCATTCTTCATTTCAAAATGCCTCACTGCATACCTGTGTCACGATAAACCCAATTACATTGAACTTTAGAGTGACCATTCATAACTGACTAAAACGGTAAAGTTTGAAGCCACAGGGAAAATTATCTGGCCAAACTAACATAGAATGTACGATTTGCCTAAAGGAAATTCAGATTAACTTCAGTTTTTAAAAAAAATCTATTTCTTAATGCCCATCTCAACCAAGATTTTACCAATCCCTGAAACATTTCCATCTATCGAAGTTATTCCATCCTCTGAGTTAGGTACATTGTGAGATTTATTTGGTATACTTGAGAGATTCCTATACCTGTACTAAACTATCAAAATATCTAATGAAAAATATCACATCCAATACATGCTGCAGTGTGATATATTTTATTCAGCATAATATTACAGATATCTATCCCTTGGAGTGTGCTCAGTAACATTTCCATCATTAAGATAACTTTTTGACAAATCAAATGTTATTGTTTCGAGGTCCGTTGGCACCAATGCTGTTTATGTTGATCCTTAACATCTGCATCACACTTTGACATTCCCATCCTTCTCATATCTGGGAGTTTGCTTCTCTGAAACCATTTGCTTAAAAAGTGTTCACATGCCACATCTTTTTCCAGAGTATATTTTATTTTTAACAAATGTTACTGATTATAAAATAACATGGATGGATCTTTCTTCTTGGGTATCTTGAATATAAATGAAAAGTAAAAAGAAATCACTCGCTCTAGTCCAATCTTAATCCTTAGGCTGTTCTTCTAAGGCTGCTGTCACTTATCTTGCTGCTCACTGCTGCCAGTGAAGAGGTTCAATCACCTGTGGACAAGACAATCTATTAATATACTGAGTTCTGATGAAAGGCCATCGACCTGAAATGTTAACTTGATTTCTCTCTCCATGGCTACTGACAGATCAGCTGAGTCTTTCCTGCATTTTATGTTTTTATTAACATATGGTCTCATCCTAATCTATATCAAGTACTATTAGAGCTCGTTATAACCGTTTCCTGTTCTGAGTTGAGCACAGGCTTTAATTAGCCACAACTTAATTTTCCCTTTTCAAAATATCCCAGAGATTGAACCAGTTAATATTGCTCTCGTAGTTTATTCAGGTAGCACGAGTAGAATCTTGTGCTTAACGAGTCAGGATTTCACTCGTGAAATTGACATTTTGGGAAGATTTCAAGAAGAAATTTTGTTTCTGCTAAATCTGTATTTAACACATGGGCAAATTTTGTATGATCAGGCACTGCACATTGTTAGTATACTGCAGAAAATGTGCACATTCCATGTGTTTGTGTAAGCATTCGTGTTTTCCCTTTGTGTTTAATCCTACCAGCAGCATCTAAAATTTCCAGTAATGACATGACGAGCTGGATTTCACTTCTGAATTCATCCATTCTATCCTTTTATACTCCGAGTCCTTAACTCCATATTAATGTAGCGTATATTTTGGATTGTATTGATACAATGAATTTGTTTTCATATTCATACATTTCCATAAATTATTTTGGCATATTAGGGAGTGATTATAATAATGATATGGTTTACACATTAAATTGTGACACTTGGCCCTAGATTCTGCGAAGCATTTATAATGAAAATAATAAATGTCAGATTGTGAGAACAAATTCTTTTTCCTATACTGCCTTGCAGGCAAATATAGTTTAAAACCGAATCCCATCAATCCAAATTCCAAACAAGACAAAAGACTGAAGAATTATTAGGTGATCTAACCAACCCCTGTTTCAAATGAATCCACCCCCTCATGGCTGAATTGACAGATTTGGAAATTTTGAAGAAAATAACATTTCTGCCGAAACAAATATGGGATGGATAACTTGACCTGAAAGAATTTCAGGCAAAGCTCAGGTTCTTTTCCAGTTTCTTAATTCCTACCTAGCGGAAACACATTGAAGACTTTACCAAAAAGCAAATGATTCATGTTAGCGCAAGATTATAATTATTTCAAACAGTATAAAAAAGAACAAAGAAAAGTATAGCACAGGAACAGGCCCTTCAGCCCTCCAAGCCCGTGCTAATCATGATGTCCTAGCTAAACTAAAAAAAACCTGCTGCCCTTACTCCGACCGTATCCCTCTATTCCCTTCCTATTCATGTAACCATCCAGATGTCTCTTAAATGTTGCTAATGTCTATAACCCTGTGTTTAATCTGTCTCACATACAGAGAGACTCTTAAAATGTGCAAAGTATGTAATGCAAAACAAAAATTCTGACACCTAATTTATCCAATATAACATACAAATATCCATGCCTTCAGTGTGATCTGTCTAAAAGCAAAAATAAGAGAAAAGCCAAAACATGCAAACAGCAGCACACCTTCAGGCACATCTTCTATATTCCTTTTGGCCTTGGAAAATTAACTCTTCTTTCATTCATTCTCTCCTATCTTCCATCCTTTCACAGACCCTCCTTTAGTCCTTATCCAACCCAACCCACCTAACCCAGTTTTTCCCCAGTTCTGATGAAAGGTCACAACTGGAAATATGAAGTCCATTTCTCTGTCCACAGGTGGCTGCCAGAACTGCTGAGTATTTCCATCATTTGTGTTTTTATTTCAGAAAATTATGTCCTTCATACAATGGCCAACTACAACAGGCATCTACAAAACTGTCCATTACAATTGCTCATATTATCTCTTTTCTCAAACTACTTTTAGCAAGAGAAATTAGCCACCAGTATACAGAGATGAATTTTCAGAATTTTGAATGGATTTGAAATTTTCTACCTCTTTTCTTCATCTGTATCAATTTACCAACAGCTCCCTCATAGCAATGCTCAAGGTGGATTAGAGGTTATAATATGGCTAAGGGTGTAATGTCAAGTAGTGTTACTGAGACATCAACTTTTCAGGATTGGGACAACTTTGCAAAGGGAACCTTAGGGTCTAGCAGTAATATGAGAGAGGCTTCAATATTCTGAAAACATTGGAGAAGAGGAAAGGAACACAAGCTTTGGGATCATTAGGAGTGGGACCCTTGGATCCTAAGGGACTGGGGAGGAAGATCTCAGGATTTGAGAATACAGTCGGATGGTTGAAGGTGTCTCAGGTCCAGACAGTGCTCAGAAGAGAGAGATCAGGGTCGCAGAGTATCCAAGAGGTCGTTCTCAGGGCGGAAGACTACTCGAGGAGGGAGATGTCAGTTCCAAGAGCGCTCGGAGCAGTTCTGGGATCAGAAAACATGGAGAATATTGACTGTGAGCACTGTGAGGATGCTCCAGAATCTGAGAATGGAATGAGTTTTAGGGCTGTGCAGCGTTAGGGTCAAGAAGTCCATCAGATTTGGGGAGAGTTTTTGGGAACTTTGTGGATGGAGTAAAGAGTCTGGCCGTATTGGGAAATTTTGAGATCTAGCAGTATTGATGAGCAAGGTCCAACTGCTTAGGTGCAAGGGGAACGTAACCCAAACTGCCATGATCCCCTTCTGAAATATCAACGCTCTGCCCATCAATAAAGTTGCCCCCATGACGAATTAACAACCACTTTAGTGCTCTGAAGCACTCCCACTACTATTTTCCCCATCATCCCATCTTGCCTGCATCAAAACATTTCAGCCTAAATTTTCTGTATCTTAAAGTTAATGGATAAGTACAGGCTAGGTTGCAAAATTTCCAACTAAGACATGTGACACAAGAGCAGAAGTAGAATCTTCACTTGAATATTCGGTAGATTGCTAACTAATACTGTCTTTAATAAATATAAATTAGCTTAAAGAAACAAAGATTACCGCAAAATGCTTAAATGTTCATTGTTTATGCTATTTCAGCAAAACTCCTCAAATCTTGGTAACAATCTTTGTTTAGCTACCATGCTGCTGTTTTTGGTAAAAGCTGTCAGAACCAATTGGGCAAACGTTGTCAGGCGATATGATTGTAACCACCCAAATTAAATGTAATTGTTGAATTAGTTATCAAAGAAGGAAACATAAATATTGTAGTTATGGAAATGTCTTTTCATTATCCAGTACAATCACTGTCTGTTGTCTTTTATTGCAATGGTACACAATTTGTCTTTCAATTTGACCATCTGTTAGAGATTTAATATAACAAGGCAATTGCTCTCTACAATGCATCAGTGCCCAAGCAAAGAGTGACAGCTGAACTAGAACGAACAACTGACTAGTCAGGAACTGAACTTTCAGAAATTATGCCTGAATTGTCTGGTGGATTTTTTTTTAAAATGTGTCCACTAATGTAACAAATATATTATTGACCTGAAACATGTTTGGAATAATGTAGTCTGCAGTCTACAGAGCTGTACCATGGAGAATATTTGTTTGGACTAATCCAATGCAGTTTCTAGATACTCGTTACAATTAGCTCAGCAAAGACCTATGAACAAGTCAGCTGTTCATACTCCTGAATTTGGAACTGTATATGGGAGATCAAAAGTTGGTGAATGAGGAGAGATTACAATCTGCATTATTGTACCCTGACTGATATCCTGTAATCTATAATTACGGTCTGCATTATTGTATTATACCTTGACATATTCTCAAAACAAATGATAGAAATATAATGAGAAGTGATTTTAGACAGAACAAAAAGAATACAACTATATATAAAACCCAGCCAAGAGACTTGGCCAACCATTTACTGAGCACTTGGGAAATTTCAATTTCCAAAAGAGCCAGTCCACCCTTATTGCTATGAGCATTCTGGATGCTGGATGAAAGGAAACATCTCAAAGTATGAATAGAATTGAAAAGGATAGGCCAATTTACTTTGATTCTTTCCCCAAGCTATTATTCTTCCCATTGTTCAATGAGCTGCAGATAACAGTTTGACTATTCCTGTATTTGCTTCTGATGACGACAATAAAAAGGGAAATTGTATTTTCTGATGAAAAATTGTTTTGTATATTGAGAGGAAACATTTTTTAATGGATTTGAAAAAGTGGACGTCTTCCTTTCTATTAAAAGAATCCATTATCAGTTGTCTGTATAATAGAATATGATTGATGTGAGACGATCATACTGCTATTAAAGCATAATGATTATTCTGAGAATGTAATATATTTAGATCTTTAAGTGCCACTTTTTCCCTGGGAATCATAAAAATGAAAATATCATAGAATCCTACAGTGCAGAAGGAGGCTGTTTGGTCCATCAAGCCTGCACCGACAACAATCCCACCCAGGCCCTATCCCCATAACCCCACATATTTACCCTGTTAATCCCTCTGACACTAAGGGGAAATTTAGCATGGTCAATCAACCTAACCCGCACATCTTTGAAGTGTGGGAGGAAACCGGAGCACCTGGAGAAAACCCACACAGACACAGGGAGAACATGCAAACTCCGCATAAACAGTCACCCAAGGCATGAATTGAACCCAGGTCCCTGGCACTGTGAGACGGCAGTGTTAACCACTGTGCCACCGGGCTGCCCACAAAATAGGATACCTATAAGGCTTATAAGATAATTATTGAATTAAAATTGCAGGTATTAAAAGATGCAAAATGTCACAGGAGAAGAGAGAGGTAAGAGTGACTACTCTTGACATCAAGCCAGTCAGTATTCGACCAAGTGTGACATCAAAGAGCCTTAGCAAAATTGAAGTCCATGAGAATTAGGAGGAAAACATTCCACTGATTAAAATCATATCGAGCAAAAAATAGATGGTTGTGTTAGTTGGAGGTTATCTTCTCAGTCCCAGGACGTTGCTGCAGGAGTCCCTTAGGGCAGTGTCTTAAGCTGAAACTTCTTCAGCTACTTCACCAACAACCTGCCCTTCATCATAAGATCAGAAACAGGGATGTTTGCTGATGATTGCACAGTGTTCTGTACCATTCACGACTCCAAAGATGGTGAACTAATCTGTGCCCATATGCAGCAACACCTGGACAGCATTTGGAGTTGGCTTGATAAGGGGTCAGTGACAGTCACACCACACAATGACCAGGAGAGAATCTAATCATCTCTGCTTGACATTCAACGGCATGACCATCACTGAATCCGCACCATCAACATCCTGGGGAATTACCCCTGATCAGAAACTGAACTAGACTAGCCATATAATTACTGTTGAAGAGCAGGTCAGAGGCTAGGAATCCTGTGGTGAGTAACTCATCTCCTGACTCCCCAAAGCCTGTACATCATCTATAATGCTTAAGTTAATGTGTGTTGAAATCCTCTGCACTTGCCTAGTGAAATGCAGCTACAATAATATTCAAAAAGAGTGACATCATTCAGGACAGAATAACTCAATTAATTGTCACTCCATCCACCAGCATAAGCACTCTCTCTCTCCACCATTAAAGCATAGTGGCAGCAGTGTCTACCATCTACAAGGTGCACTGCACCAACTCACATATTCCTTTGACAGTGCCTTCCAAACCTGCAACTTCTACCGGATAAGGACAACAGCCACATGGGAACACCATTACCTGTAAGTCCCCCTCCACGTCACTCAGCATGCTGACTTGGAAATATATCGGCTCTTCCTTCACTGTCACTGGGTCAAAATCCTGGAACTCTGTCCCTAACAGCACTGTGGGTGTACCTACAGCTCACCACCACCTTCTCAAGAGCAACTGGGGACGGGCCACAAATGCTGTCCACATCACAATAAAGAACTTCTTAAAAAAGGAAAGTGCTGAATATCAGAAGCTCCTTGGTTAGGAATTGGAATCATTAGAATTGGTGGATATATATACTATATATTCATTGAAATTATTTACATGTGAATACT
Source organism: Mustelus asterias (assembly GCF_964213995.1). Lineage (NCBI taxonomy): Eukaryota > Metazoa > Chordata > Chondrichthyes > Carcharhiniformes > Triakidae > Mustelus > Mustelus asterias. Next base: position 9,007,893 of record NC_135821.1, on the reverse strand, counting down.
TTTTTTTAAACAAAGATCTTCAGTTAGAATAATCTGACTTTAGTTATTGTTTCTTTATGACAGCTGATAACTAAAACTTTAACAAAAATATCTTCACATCAAATAGATAAAAGTGCATTATAATTTCATTTTTAGTCTTTAAACTGTGTACATATTAACATTTGGAGTATTATTTTATAATGGTTCAATTTCACAGGGAAATATTAAATAGGACACAACAATAATTTTTTTCAAGACCATTTTATTCTATTCTATTAGCATGTTTTATTAATATTGGAAAAAGATAATTATGACCAATTTAAATCCAATGTTACCACCTCCAATCACACGAATAATTTTGTTCTTTTTCTTTAACTAAACATTCCTGCTTTTATTTGTTTATATTTCAGATTGACCTATCTGACTTCATTTTTCTCCTCAAATTTACCATTAAACAATCAAATAATGTTACCACAGTTTTAAGATTAAAACTACTATTCTATGATTAAGTGAATACATGACTAAGAGATGTACAACAGAGAATTCAAAAATGTTACCCTCCACAACTGTTACCCCTCACCTCCCCCCCAAGGTGACACAGTGGTTGGCACTGCTGCCTCACAGCTCCTGGGACCCAGGTTCGATTTTGGCCTTGGATGGCCTGTCTGTGTGGACTTTGTATGTTCTCCCCATGTCTGTGTGGGTTTCCTCCGGGTGCTCCAGTTTTCCCCCCACAGTCCAAAGATATGCCAGTTTGGGGGATTAGCCATGGTAAATGTGCAGGGTTACAGGGGTAGGGCGGAGGGAAGGGTCTGGGTGGGAAGCTCTTTTGGAAAGTCGGTGCAGACTTGATGGGTTGAATGGTCTCTTTCTGCACTGTGGAGAGTCTATAGTTCAAACAAAAAAACAAAAGCTTCTGCACAGCTTAACAATTCAGTCAATGGGAACTTTATAGAGCCCTGATGCAGTAGCCACACAGAAACCGAGAATCCTACAGTGCAGACCGAGGCCATTCGGCTCATCAGTCTGCACTGACTGACAGAGTATCTTATCCAGGCCCTATCCCCGTAACCCCACATATCCCCACTTACATATATTGGGACACTAAGGGGCAATTTAGCACGGTCAGTCAACCTAACCGGCATATCTTTGGACTATGAGAGGAAACCGGAGCGTCCGGAGGAAACCCAAGCAGACACGGGAGAACTTGCAAACTCCACACAGACAGTGACCCAAGGCTGGAATTGAACCCGGGTCCCTGGCGCTGAGAGGCAGCAGTGCTAACCACTGTGCCACCGTACCGCCCTCTGGGAGAAGAGGAACTGTAATTTTAAAAATTGGCAGCATCAAAAAAAATCCTCCGTTCTACAATCTCACTCCTTATATGAAGGGTTTGCTGGATCTCCAACACCATAATGTACTTGATATCCTTAAATAACTCTTCAGCCTGAATTAACTAAATTATCTCTATTTTTCAAAAAGCAGAAGACTGAGAATGCTAGAAATCTGAAATAAAAACAGAAAATGTTGCAAACACTCGGCAGGTCTGGCATCATCTATGAAAAGAGAAACAGAGTCCACGGCAGAATTCACCGACCGTTCACACCCCACCCTCAATGCCAGAGAGGACGGAGGATTTGGCGCTCAGCCAAATCTCTGTTCACTGCAGCAGGACAGGAAAATCCCGCAGGCATGAACAGCCGAAGAATCCCCCCCCCCCCCCCCCCCGCCCCCCATATTTCCAGATGTGACCTTTCATCAGAACTGGGAAAAGTTTAAGATGTAAATAAATGTAATTTCAGCAATGGGTGGGTGGGACAATGTCAAAAGGAAGGTCTGTAATAGAGTGAAAGGCAGGAGAACTGAAAATGAAAAGTCTCCCAGGACCAATGAGAATGGTGACGGGACGTGAAAGAAAAATGGTGTGGCTAGAGCAGGTGTTGCTGCTGACAGAAAGCAAACAGAGAAAAATCAAAATATACAAAAAAATGAAACAAGTTTTGGGGAATAGTTTAAATGTTGAGTGCACAAGGCTATGAATGCCTAATAAAGGTACTGTTTCTCAAGCTTACTTGAGAAACAGTACCTTGATCTTCTCTGAGCAATGCAGAAGGTCCTCTCCAGTCTTCCTGGGCGGCACAGTGGTTAGCACTGCTGCCTCACAGCACCAGGGACCCACGTTCAATTCTGGCCTCGGGTCACTGTCCGTGTGGAGTTTGCACATTCTCCCCGCATCTGCATGGGTTTCCACCAGGTGCTCCAGTTTCCTCCCACAGTCCAAAGATGTGCAGGTTAGGTGGATTAGCCAGGCTAAATTGACCCTAGTGTCGGGGGATTTAGCAGGGTAAATATGTGCGGTTACGGGAATAGGGAATATGAATTTTAATCTGTAATGTGACACAACTAAAGCAGAAACCAGGGAGATGTAGGCATATATTTGATTTCTTCATTAATTTTCTTTCCCATCACCATTTCCTTAGACTCTGGAAGACTAACCCCTCTGTCATTTAATCTCTACTGTCTTCCACCCTATCACAGGCGTTACTTTTGTCCTTGCCCTACCCACCCCTTGCTCACAACCTATTACATCTCAAGCTTTCCCAGTTCTGATGAAAGGTCATCGACCTAAACGTTGACCTAGATTTTTGGGATGATGGGGAGGCTCTCCATCATGGTGAAAATTTCAGAAATGGCCAAAGATTCTAAGTCCTGCCCTTTAACACTGTGCCCTTGATGTTACCAGCACGGCCGCCCCCAAATCAGGGTGGGCGAGGCTCGCAGAACGCCATTGCCCGTTGGCCTCGGGCACGATCTAATGAGCCTCAGATGACCATGCCGGTAAAATCAGGGCCTGTATGTTCCATCTTTGCGAGGGTGGGACAGGAATTGAGCTGGGGTTTGCACATATCCAATTCGCAGAGGCAGCTGGCCATTTAAATCGCCAGCTGCCTCCACTCAAGTGGGATTTTGATAGGCCAAGAATGTGAAACCCAGAGGGTGCAGATTACAACAGGAGGTCTGAACTTAGTGGATTCATTTGGACAGGTTACTGTAAGATACCCCTTTGAATAGGATCCTTGGCTCTCCCCTCTGATTGTTAAAAGTTAACATGATTATGCACACACAAACGCATTGGAAGGTTCACAGACTCCTAGGATGCATGTGTCTTTTGCAGCCTTGTGGAGTCTGTGGACCATGTAGATGCCCTAGACTGCATCCCCTTTTTAGTATTTTGAACAGTCTGTTACTTTATTTTTGTTTGCACTTCAGCCCCATGCTCCTGATCTTTGGCCACCCGGTGTGGAGGCGAGCAGGGAGGGAGGAGGAGTTCCTCATGGGCCTATTACTGGGTCTAACCAAGCTGGCCATTGATAGGTCCAGGCAACGGGCTGTTAAGGAGGTCATCCCTCCTGACTGTTTGCCCTGTTTCATGGCTATGTTCACTGCTAAGTATCCTTGGAAAGAGAGCAATTGCTGTCTGTGGCACCATTGAGGTCTTCCTTGCCCAGTGGTCACTGCAAGGACAGGAGGTAATTGAAAAATTATTTGAAAAATTTCAAAAACTTTAACGGGAGAACCCTTTAAAGAAAGTCGTGCAATGGTCTGAGGAATAGGATGATCTCCTACGGGACTGCTTAGAGTCAGTGGACAGGTCAATATTCAAAAACCTGAATGAGTACATCACTACAGTAACTGACTTCATTAGTAAGTGTGTAGAAGAAGCAAATCCATGTGTTTCCCAACCAGAAACCATGGATGAACAGGGATGTCTACTGCTTGCTGAAGTTCAAGTCAGGCGACCCTGACCTATACATGAAAACCAGATATGATCTATGGAGAGCCATCAAAGATGCCAAAAGACAGAACCGAACCAAGCTAGAGTCCCTGCTAGCCACATGGACTCTCACTGACTATGGCAAGGTCTGCAAGACACAACAGGCTACAAGATGAAGGCATGTAAAATCGCCGGCATCAATGCACCCCTCCCCGATGAATTCAATACATTCTATGCCCATTTTGAGCAAGAGGTCAGTGAGAGCACGCTCTCCATCCCAGAAGCCTCGGACGAACCTGTATCCAAGATCACCATAGCAGACATCAGAGCAGCCTTCTCGAAAATCAACCTGCATAACGTGACTGGCCAGGATGGGGTACCCGGACGAGCACTCAGATTCTGCACGACCAGATGGCGGGGGTATTCACAGATATCTTCAACCTCTCTTTACAACATTCTGAGGTCCCTATCTGCTTCAAGAAGGTGACCATCATCCCGGTACCAAAGAAAAGCCAACCAGCGTGTCTTCATGACTATTGTCTGGCAGCTCTGACATCCACCATTATGAAGTGCTTCGAAAGGTTAGTCATGGCACAAATCAATTCCAGCCTCCCGGATTGCCTGGATCCAGTACAGTTTGCCTACCGCCACAACGGTGGGCGGCACGGTGGCACAATGGTTAGCACTGCTGCTTCACAGCTCCAGGGACCTGGGTTCGATTCCCGGCTTGGGTCACTGTCTGTGTGGAGTCTGCACGTTCTCCTCGTGTCTGCGTGGGTTTCCTCCGGGTGCTCCGGTTTCCTCCCACAGTCCAAAGATGTGCGGGTTAGGTTGATTGGCCATGCTAAAATTGCCCCTTAGTGTCCTGGGATGCGTAGGTTAGAGGGATTAGTGGGTAAATATGTAGGGATATGGGGGTAGGGCCTGGGTGGGATTGTGGTCGGTGCAGACTTGATGGGCCGAATGGCCTCTTTCTGTGCTGTAGGGTTTCTAAGATTTCTAAGACAACAGATCCACAGCAGACGCCATCTCCCTGGTCCTGCACTCAACCCTGGAACACCTAGATAACAAGGACACCTATGTCAGGCTCCTATTTCTCGACTGCAGCTCAGCCTTCAACACCCTTTTTCTACGAAACTCATCTCCAAACTCTGGGGCTCGGCTCCACCTTCTGCGACTGGATCCTGAACTTCCTAACTCACAGACCCCAATTAGTAAGGATAGGCAACAACACCTCCTCCACGATCATCCTCAACACAGGTGCCCCACAAGGCTGTGTTCTCAGCCCCCTAACATACTCCTTATACACCTATGACTGTGTGGCCAAATACCCCTCCAACTCGATTTTCAAGTTTGCTGATGGCACCACCGTAGTGGGTCGGGTCTCAAACAATGACAAGACAGAGCACAGGAATGAGATCGAGAATCTGGTGAACTGGTGCGACAACAATAATCTCTCCCTCAATGTCAGCAAAATGAAGGAGATTCTCATCGACTTCAGGAAGCGTAAAGGAGAACATGCCCCTGTCTATATCAGTGGGGGCAAAGTAGAAATGGGAGAGCTTCAAGTTTTTAGATGGCCGGATCATCATCAAAATGTCCTGGTCCTTCCATGCTGACACAGAAAAACCCACCAACGCTGCTACTTTCTCAGAAGACTAAGGAAATTCGGCATGCCTGCTACAACTCTCACCAACTTTTACAGATGCACCAGAGAAAGCATTCTTTCTGGTTGTATCATAGCTTGGTATGGATCCTGCTCTGTCCAAGACTGCAAGAAACTACAAGGGATCATGAACGAAGCCCAGTCCATCACTCAAACCAGCCTCCCATCCATTGACACTGTCTACGCTTCCCACTGCCTCAGAAAAGTAGCCAGCATAATTAAAGATCCCACATACCCCGGACATACTCTCTTCCACCTTCTTCCATCGGGAAAAAGATTCAAACGTCTGAGGACACGTACCAACTGACTTAAGAACAGCTTCTTCCCTGCTGCTGTCAGACTTTTGAATGGACCTAACTCGCACTAAATTGATCTTTCTCTCCACCCGGGCTATGACTGTAACACTACCTTCTGCACTCTCTCCTTTCCTTCTCTATGTACGGTATGCTTTGTATAGTGTGCAAAAAACAATACTTTTCACTATATACTAATACATGTGACAATAAATCAAATCAAATTGATCCCTTTAATCACATTTGATATCATAAGTTTCCTTTGAGATCAAGTTTACTTTGATGCTGTATCCCTTTAAGGAAGTGCACTTTTAACTTATTCCAGTCTGTTGATTTAGTTTATTTGATTAACAAAAGGAAGCAAACTGATTGGAACTGTCAAGCTGTCAAAGAACTGTCCAAATACTAAGGAACTTTCCAGCTGTCAAAAAACTATTGAAGTCTCCAGCAGTCAAATAATTATTAAAGAAGTCACCATCTATCAAGGAAGTGTCAAAGCTGTAAAAGCTGCAAGGAATTGTCCAAGATTTAAAAGCAGAAAACACTGGATAAGGTCAGCAGATCTGGCAGCATCAATGGAGAGAGAAACAGAGTTAATGTTTTGAGTAATTCTACAGAACTGACAGAGGCAAACGGTGGGGGACATGGGTTGATATGAGTTGGCACTAATTTGGGATTAGAGGTGAACGGCCATGAGGTTGGTTTGGCATCAGGAATATGCAGGGTCACGGGCTGGCATTGGTTGGTGTAGATAGAGCATAGGGCGCTTAAGGGTGAAGCTCTGGGGGAAGATTTTTGTTTCATCATTATTTATTTAAATACAGTGCCACAACACACAAGCAGGCCTTCCACCCAGCCTGCCTCCACACCCAGCAGCAGATCTTCTAACCAGCCTGCCTCCATATCCAGCAGCAGGCCTTTTACCCTGCCTGCCTCCACATCCAGCAGCTGCTGCACTTGTTCCAGGGTGCTCACCCCAATTCCATTTCAGCCTGTTCCTCCTGACCAAAGATCCAGACTGTGGATAGGCATTTTTAAAGGTGAGGTTCGCAGAGGTGAGAAATCTCCCATCTCTGCACACAAAACTGGGAAGGAAAATCTGGGCTGTTGACTCTGTTTCTCTCGCCTCAGATGCTGAGTGACCTGCTGAGTATGTCCAGCATTCTCAGCTTTTACCTCTATTTTTGCTGCTTTCCAGATTTGGACACTCCAAAGTTGGATCAACAGCCTCTCTGGCATGTATACTGTTTGTCTCTCATTGCCTGCTTCAGAGAGTTAATGCATTAATGAGCTACCCAATCACAATATTGTGTTAGCAAGTCCTAATTACAATGTAAAATTAAGCATGTAGTCTTTTTTTAAAACAAACAAAGGAAAAGAGAGATCGTGTGGGATCAGCCTCATGGATCGCAATGGTCTTTTCTAGTCCTCTGCACATCATTATATTTTTATTTTTGTGAGCAGCCCCTTTACTCTTTTTAACATCTGCCAATGTTTCAATGACCATTGGAAAAGTGGCTACCAAAACCACATCAATATTCCATTTTGGCTTTTCAAGTGAATTGTACAATTAAAATACAGTAATGCTTTAAAATGCCTTTGGGATACATCTTCGTATTTGTTAGGTTTGCTTATGATGTCTTGAGATTGACTGGCCACTCTCTGTGACTAATCACTCACTGTGTCAATGTTAATCTATCCAGATCACTCTAAATATTCTTCTTAGACAGTGCCTCTGAGTCGAGGATGACTCGCTTCCACACTAAAAATGAGTTCTCAGGTGACTGAGGTGCCCAATTTGTGACCAACAATCTCTAACAGGTGGGGCAGACAGTGGTTGGAGGAGCAGGTGGGGTGCCTGGGTTGCACTGTGTTCCTTTGGCCATCAAAGCTTGACTTCAGCATGCTCTCAGCAATGAAACCTGAGGTTTTCAGCTCCTTCTCAGATGCTTTTTCTCCACTTTGCGTGGAGTTGGGCCAGGGTTGAACAGATTCCCATTTGTTTTGTATTTTAGCTTCATTCTAGCGGGGAGCTTGCTGAGGGCAAGATGGAGCATTGCAACAAGGAAAATTGAGAAGTTTGTCGGTGTGATGACACAGTCCGAATGTGAATTGGGTCTGTGGAAGATCCATTGGTCAGGATCACGGCTTGCATGTCATCATGGAGCAGACAGAAGATGCTGACAAACCTTTGGGATCATCTGAAATGGAGTAGGGCACCCCATAATCCCTCACAGTTGGCCATGTCAAAGGCCTTTGTGAGATCAAAGGCGGCCATGTACAAGGGTCAGTATTGTTCCCTGAATTTTCTCATGTTGTTGCCGCACGGTGAAGATCGTGTCCGCTGTGCCACTTAGTGGGCAGAATCCACATTGTGACTCTGGGAGAAACTCTTCAGCCACAGGGAGAAGGCGATTAAGGAGGATTCTTGCGTTGACGTTCCCTGTGGCCAACAGCAGGGAACTTCCTCTGTTGTTGTTGTCACCTTCTTTGAAGATGGTCAAGATCCTGGCATCTCTAAGATCACCTGGCATAGAAACATAGAAACCCTACAGTGCAGAAGGAGGCCATTCGGCCCATCGAGTCTGCACCGACCACAATCCCACCCAGGCCCTCCCCCCACATATTTTACCCACTAATCCCTCTAACCTACGCATCCCAGGACTCTAAGGGACAATTTTTAACCTGGCCAATCAACCTAACCCGCACATCTTTGGACTGTGGGAGGAAACCGGAGCACCAGGAGGAAACCCACGCAGACACGAGGAGAATGTGCAAACTCCACACAGACAGTGACCCGAGCCGGGAATCGAACCCGGGATCCTGGAGCTGCAGTGCTAACCACTGTGCTACCGTGCCGCCCATGTTCTCCTCTTTCTAGATAAGGGAAATGAGATCATGTATTCGCACCAATAATGCTTCTCTGCCATGTTTTGGTGCTTCATCTGGCATTCCATCCTCTCTGGATGCCTTGTTCTTTAGCTGGCGGATAGCCTTTCCGACCTCATGCTTGGTTGAGCTTGTGCTGTGATTGTGGTGGGTAGCATGCTGTGGGATGTAATCAAGGACATTTGCACTGAAGACTGAGCCTCTATTAAGGAGGTCTTCAAAGTGCTCCTTCCAGTGGGCGCTGACTGCCTCTCTACAATCATCCACACACTAATCACCAAGCTACACATCACTAACATCAGCAATATACACCAGCTTTTGGAGCATCTTCTTGCACAGCGTTTATATACAATAGATGCTGCAAAGAGGCTTCTGGAGACTTCAAAATTCACCGGTCAGTTGAAATTCCACTCCCAAGAATGCCTAGTTAATTTAACTTTGCCCTCTGGTTTAACTTGATTTATGTCCAGTTTTATACTGTGTTGCCTTCTTCTGCCAACCTTGAAATAGTACTTCAGATTAACCTTACCCAAACCTAGTGTTCCAGATTAACTTTACCCAAACCTAGTGTTCCAGATTAACTTTACCCAAACCTAGCTTCCCAGATTAACCTTACCTAAACCTAGGTAACTTTACATCAGAACATAGGAATTAGGAGCAGAAGTAGGCAATTCAGCCCTTCGAGTCTGCTCCACCATTCAGTCAGATCATGGCTGGTCTCTCCCTGGTCTCAAATCCACCTCCCTACCTGTTCCCCATATCCCTCTTTCCTTTTTTTATTAGAAATATATCCATCTCCTTCTTGAAACCATTCACCGATTCAGACTCCACTGCGCAATGGGGCAGCGAGTTCCACAAATTCACCATCCTCTGCAGGAAGTAGTTCCTCCTCATCTCAGTTTCAAATCTATTGTCTCTCAACCTATTCAAGAACAAATAACAAAGAAAATTACAGCACAAGGATAGGCCCGTTGGCCCTCCAAGCCTGCACCAACCATGCTGCCCGTCTGAACAGAAAGTCCCTACCCTTCCAGGGACCATATCATCCCTCTATTCCCATCCCATTCATGTCTTTGTCAAGATGCTCCTTAAAAGTCACTATCGTATCTGCTTTCATTACCCCGCCCGGCAGCGAGTTCCAGTAACTTACCACCTCTCCCATATATATACCTGCGACCTCTTGTTCGAGATTGCCCCATAAGAGGAAACATTTAGGGCCCAATTTTACCAAAATTCCGCACCCAAAAGTTGGGCGTCGGGCCTAAAAGGCGGCCCAGACCCGACCCAAGGCCAATTGCGCCTTTACCAATGGCCGATACGGGCGCCGATCCGGTGCGCGCCCAGATCGGCCGGAGGGCCGATTTAAATGCGCCCAACTTTACCCAAGTTTCCCACTTTACCATCCTCCGCCCCAATCTGCGCCCGCGCAATTACCGACCTGCAAAATAAAAGTCGGGAGCAGGCTCCTCCACAGCGAGGGTGTGAGAGGAAGTAGGCGCGTTGCGATCGGAGGCTCCGTGGTACTTATGTGCGTTGGAAGTCGCGGCCATTCCGCTGTCCCGGGTGGGTGGCGTCTCAGGGACTGGGGGAGGGGGGGTGGTGCTGCTGCTCTGCACAACACTGAGCCCTGCAGTGCAGCTGGGTCCTAGCACCACAGCTCACTGAAGGCTGAAGATGTGCACAGAGTGCACATAGCCCTGCAGCAGCCTGCCAAAGCAACCAGGGACTGTGGCTGTGTACAGCCTGGGGCTGGGGGGGATTGAGGGTAATGGGGAGGGCTGTGGCTGTCAATGTGCTAGGGGCAAGCAGCACTGCATGACTCCAACATCTGCTCCCCCCCGCCCCCCTCCAATCCACCTCCCCTGCCTCTGCCCCTCACCTCCTCCCCCCCCTTTCAGAGTGGCGAGATGGCGTTTGGAATGCAACCAATCGATGTGGCTGTACTATTGGTTGCTGCTGGAGCCGAGGAGGAGGAACTGGAGGAAGAACTGCGGGCCCAGGAGGCCCGGGCCGTACACCTACAGGGCTGGAGGGAGACGACCATCAGAGGCAGGAGGTGGCCGACATTCTCCCAGGGCGGGGGCTTCGCAGAAGGAGGGAGCAGAGACCCCGGCACTTCCGTGCACCAGTCTCCTTCGAGGAAATGTCAGACACCGTATGCCGCCGACGTCTCAGACTCCGAAAGGAGACCGTGCGACACCTATGTAATCTGCTGCAGGACCTGGCGCCGAGGGGCAAGGGGAGGCACCCACTCTCAGTGGCTGTCGGATTGACGGCAGCCCTGAACCTTAACGCCACCAGCTCTTTCCAGAACCCGAGCGGAGATGTCTGTGGCATCTCCCAGTCTGCAGTCCAGACGTGTGTCAAGCAGGTCACCGAGGCCTTGTATGCCCGAGCTGGGCAGTTTATCAAATTCGACTTGGACCATGCCCATCAGGAAGCCCGGGCTGCGGGGTTCGTGGCAATTGTGGGGATGCCAAATATGCCGGGGCTGGTCGACTGCACCCATGTCGCCCTCGGGGCCCCGCTACAGGATCCACGATGTTTCGTCAATAGGAAGGGGTTCCACTCCCTGAATGTGCAAATCGTCTGTGACCACAACATGACCATCATGCACGTCTGCGCCAGACATCCAGGTAGTGTGCATGATAGCTACATTGTAAGGATGTCCGACATCCCTCAGGTATTTGAGGAGGAGCCCAGGCTGCGGGGGTGGCTACTGGGTGATAAGGGTTACCCGCTCCGCTCATGGCTGATGACGCCTGTGACGGAGGCGGAGACCCGCTATAATGAGGCCCATGTAGCCACCCGCACGACAATGGAGAGGTGCATTGGGCTCCTAAAGATGCGGTTCCGGTGCCTGGACTGATCCGGAGGGGCCCTCCAGTACAGCCCCCTGGTCACCTCGCGCATAGTGGTGGTGTGCTGTGCCCTGCACAATCTAGCTCAGCAGCGAGGTGACCTCCTGGAGGAGGAAGAGGAGGTGGAGAAAGAGGAGGTGGAGGAAGAGGAGGCTGAGGGCGCCATGGAATACCTGCCAGGCGGTGCAGGGCTGGCAGCGCAGCGGAGGCACGCGAGGATGGCGAGACAGGCTCTGATCACCATGCGGTTCAGTGGCTAGGGTCTGGTGATAGTGGAATCCATTCCCCCCCCCACCCCCAACACCGGAATGTCCCTTCCAGTTATCCCGCACATTGTCACACCCCCGGAGTGGTGGGCCTGGGTACCCCGTGCTCGCGATATATCTGCCAGGCAGGAGGGTGATGACGACTCGCTACGAACTATTTGGATGATGCCCTGGTGCAAACCAGTCTGACTCCTGCCTGAGATCGACATGCACGGTGGCACCTGGGCCCACGCCGGTCTAGTGGGTAAGGTATCCGAAACCCCCAGACAGGGCCCCGGGGCGGGTGGGTTGGGGGACGGGAGGTCATTGCCCGTGGGGTATGAGAGACCAATGGCTTCCTTTGCCTCCTTTGCTCAGTGACACCACATTGCGGGCCCACCCCAACTGATATCACCATGAGGCATCCATCGGGTGACCGTCAATGGGGCAGGGATACTATTCGAGACAACCTATTCGCAGGTGGTTGCGGAGGGAATACATTTAATTCCAGTAAAGGTAAGCTGGTGAAACACGGAAACCTGTGAAAAGAGAACACTGCGGTGCTTCCAGTCCTTTCCAACTAGTGCAGCCCTTCTCCCGTGCCATCCCAGTGCAACTACGACCTCCGAACCTTACGCTGCCTCACACTACGCCTCAGTGACTCCCCAGAATGTACGGTGGAGGGGGAGGGGGCCAGCTGCCGACCATGCCCCGTGGCCTGTGATGCACGTGGCGGCCGTCCTCTAGAGGCCACGGACACTGAGGGCCCTGACCGGCTTCCAGGTGTCTGGGGTGTCACCATGGAACCCTCTTCATCCTGCTGCCCCGGAGATGCCCCAGTGTCGAGAAGGGGGGAGTCGGAGGGTGTTGCCGTAGCCACGGTCTCCTGGCTGGAATGCCCCGGCGTGGGCTCACGCCCTTCCTCCTCCCTGGGTGCCCCTTTTGTCCCCTGGGTCACTCCATGGGTCACCAATGCCTCTGCAGTGAGCTCCAGAAGCCCTAGCGCCACCTGGCACTGCCAGTCCTGGGGGACCACCTGCATCCTACCCATGGTGGCAGGCCCCCCCGGCGGGGCACACCCCCGATCTACCTCGATCGCTGGTCTCCCTCCACCATCCTTCCGACCTGCAGTCCTTCGACAGCCTCCTGCACCTTCCTGGCCTTGCTCTGCCTTTCCCTGGTTGGGGGGCGGGGGGGATGGGTGGCAGAGCAGGTGAGTGACGTGTCAGCCCCTGGGGGGAGGGGGGGAATGGAGCAGGCAGTCTTCTGCCGATCCCTCCTCCCCACCGGAGGAGGGATCTCCCCCCCCCCCCCCCCCCTCCCTCAGGGGCTGACACGTCACCCACCCGCTCCTCCCCCCCCCCCCCCCCCGAGGGGCAGAGACGTCACATCATCCCCATCAGACACCCCCCCACCCACCCCCACCAGGAAAAGTCTAAGGCAGCACAGACAGCACTGGGGATGAAAGGAATCCCCTTTGTCCAAGGACATTATCCTCCAAAGGGGATTCCTTTCATCCCCACTGCTGCCTTTGACTTTCGCGCCCGTGCGCGTTGTGCTGTCAGCTCCAAACTGCGCAAGCGCAGTTCGACGCTCCGACAGATGCAAATGTGCTAGGCCCCGCCCACTAGACCCGCGCCAAAAAAAGGCGTACGGGGGCGCTGGAGCGCGGCTGCCGGGCGCGGGTCTGATTTACGGCCGCACCCGGCACTTAGTCCCGATTTGGTAAAATCGGCCCCTTAGTCTATATTTACTTTATCAATCCCTTTTAAAATTTTATATACCTTGATCAGATCCCCTCTCGTCCTTCTAAACTCCAAACTGTTTAATCTCTCCTCATACATCAACCCCTTCATCCCTGAAATCTGGTGAACCTCCTCTGAACTGCCTCCAATGCCGCCGCATCCTTCCTCAATAAGGAGACCAAAACTGGACACAATACTCCAGATGTGGTCTCACCAACACCCTATGCAATTGCAACAGCACTTCTCTACTTCATACTCCAGTCCTTTTGCAATAAATGCTAACATTCCATTTGCCTTTTTTATTATGTGTTGCACCTGCATACTGACTTTCTGTGATTCATGAACATAGACATCCCGATCCCTCTGCCTGGACGTATTTTGAATCTGCTTTCCATTTAGGTAATAATTTGCCTTTCTATTTTTTCTGCCAAAATGGATAACCTCACACTTAACCACATTAAACTCCATCTGCCAAATTTTGGCCCATTCTCCTAGCCGATTTATATCCATCTGTAGAATCTTTTAGTATCATCTGCAAATTTTACTATGTTACACTCTGTCCCTGCTTGCAGATCATTTATATAGATTGTAAACAGTTGAGGCCCATGAACTGACCCCTGCAGCACCCCGCTAGTTACATTTCACCAGCCAAAAAAGGACCCATTTATCCCAACCCTCTGTTTTCTGTCAGTCAGCCAATCCTCAATCCAATCTAGTACTCTACCCCCAATCTCACCTTCTGGATCAGTCTTTTATGCAGCACCTTGTCAAATGCCTTCTGGAAGTTTAAGTATACCACATCCACAGGCTCCCCACTGTCCACCCTGCTAGTTATGTCCTCAAAGAACTGAAACAAATTCCCTTCATAAAACCATGCTGACAATGGTGAATTGAGCTTTGTCTTTCCAAATGCTCATTCATCTTCTCCTTAATGACTGATTCCAGCAACTTCCCCACCACAGAACTCAAGCTAACTGGCCCCTATAGTTTCCTACTTTTTACCTCTATCCCTTTTTGAATAGGGGTGTCACATTAGCGTGTTTTCAATCCATCAGGACCATACCAGAATTCAAGGAATTTTGAAATATCACAACCAATGTATCCATTATCTCTTCTGCCATCTCTTTTAATGCCCAAGGGCACAATACCTATACCTAGTATTCCAGATTGGATGATCTAGGTACGGCTAGTGTTCCAAATTAACTTTACCTAGATTACCTAATGTTCCACGTTAACTTTACCTAGATTATCTAGTGTGCCAGATTAACCTCACCTAGATTACCAAGTGTTTCAGTTTAATTTTACGCAGATTACCTGGCGCTCCAGACTAACTTTACCTGGACTGGACTGTTTAATAGGCGGTATAGTTTCATAAGGTTTCCTATCCATCATCTCTTTCTAAGGCTAATGAGACCTCATATCTCATAACTCAATCCTTTAATTCCAGGGATTGAATTGGTGACTCATCTCTGTACCACCTCTAAAGTTTGAACGTTTATCTTACATTTTGGTGTCCAAACTGAACACAATATTCAAGGTGTATTCTAACTAGGCAATGTACAGTTTTGGCATTACATTTTCCAACTGTTCTAGTCATATATGCTAAGTGCTGACTCCCCTCCAATTCGATTTTCAAGTTTGCTGACGACACCACCGTAGTGGGTCGGATCTCAAACAATGACGAGACAGAGTACAGGAATGAGATAGAGAATCTGGTGAACTGATGCGGCAACAATAATCTTTCCCTCAATGTCAACAAAAAGAAGGAGATTGCCATCGACTTCAGGAAGCATAAAGGAGAACATGCCCCTGCCTACATCAACAGGGACGAAGTAGAAAGGGTCGAGAGCTTCAAGTTTTTAGGTGTCCAGATCACCAACAACCTGTTCTGGTCCCCCCCATACCAACACTATAGTTAAGAAAGCCCACCAACGCCTCTGCTTGCTCAGAAGACTAAGGAAATTTGGCATGTCAGCTACGACTCTCACCAACTTTTACAGATGCACCACAGAAAGCATTCTTTCTGGTTGTATCACAGCTTGGTATGGCTCCTGCTCTGCCCAAGACCACAAGGAACTACAAAAGGTCGTGAATGTAGCCCAATCCATCACGCAAACCAGCCTCCCATCCATTGACTGACTACACTTCCTGCTGCCTTAGCAAACAGCCAGCATAATTAAGGACCCCACGCACCCCAGACATTCTCTCTTCCACCTTCTTCCGTCAGGAAAAAGATGCAAAAATCTGAGATCATGTACCAACTGACTCAAGAACAGCATCTTCCCTGCTCCTGTCAGACTTTTGAATGGACCTACCTCGCATTAAGTTGATTTTTCTCTACACCCTAGCTATGACTGTAACACTACATTCTGCACTCTCTCGTTTCTTTCTCTATGAACAGTATGCTTTGTCTGTATAGCGCACAAGAAACAATACTTTTCACTGTAAATACATGTGAAATAATAAATCACATCATTCAGATCCCTTTCTGCTTCAGCTACTTCTGCGCCAACCATAAAGTTTGTCTCCTTCCACAATACATAGCATGTCTCCTTATACAATCATTATATCATGTAGAATATGTCTCCTTATACAATACATTGTGCATCTCCTTTCGCTTTGTGGGCTTAAATTCCTGATCCTATTGATTAAACCACTGTTTTGAATATAGTCCAGAACAACAGGAAATAAAATGTGTCACAGCTGTTCTAGGGGGTTGGTTAGCTCAGTTGACTACATGACTGGTGTGTGTTTCAGAATAACCCCAACAGTATGGGTCCTGTTCCATCTGAAGTAGACTTGGGGTCTGTCTCCTTGCTATATCCCTGAAAGTGAAAGGCAATGACAGGATGTGGGGTTCATCTGATTCTATGGCCCACCATAGTTCACTGCTTAAGCTCCTAAATGAAGAATTAGTTAAGGAGCTGTACTGAGGCAGAAATTACTGCGTTATGAAAAGATCAGTACAGGGAGAAAAAAAACACAAATACTGGAACAATGAGTTTTTACCAACATTTTAGTGGTATGAATGGAATCAGTGTTAATATAACAAAGTAAAATCAGTGCTTAGTTTATTTGTAGTCCACTCAGCCTTATCACATATTCTGCGATATGTGTAGTTACAATTTGACAGAATTCAATATTGATTGTTACTAACAAAGCTCCATTTATTCCGTGACATTATAAAACCATAGCTACTATTCATGTTTCTCAGTAACATTCCCAATGTCAATTCTTCTTGTCTGAAATTCTCTTTAGTTATAAATTTATTTCTTCCAATGTTAACTTGGAAAACTGGAAATTTGAGGCTTCGCTGCCTATGAAGCTTTAACATTGATTAAGCAATGTTTTTAAAATCCTTACATTTCTTTTGGCTATTGGCAACATTTGGTGTTAAAGTAAAGGCAAAACACTACGGATGTTGGAGATCAGCTGCTCGATCTGCTGAGACTTGTTCAGGCAAGTCTCAGCAGATCGAGCAGCAACTGTAGAGAATCATATTGGGCTTGAAACATCAACTCTTTCTCTCGCCACAGATGCTGCCAGACCTGCTGAGATTTCCAGCACATTCTGTTTTTAATTTGGCTTTAAAGGAACACACGGTTATCCTGTAAAGTCTTGCAGGCTCTTTTACTAAGTTACTATGTAAGTGTGGAATGACAATGTTGGTAAAATATTTGTATAATTGTGTCACTGATCACATATTCCACAATCTTGGTACATCCTTCCAGAAAGACTCCAAATCCTTCAGTATGGCGTCTAGTCAATTCCTGATTGATTCCAGAGTATTCAGCTCAGTTTTTCTATCTCAAAGTTCATTTCATTTGTTCATTGCTCTTTGCACAAAGGAGAATTTCCTGATATATATTCTTTATCTGGTTAAGATTACGCCCTTTGTCCTGCCCTTGCAATTTAATCTAAATGTTTACTGGGTTTACCTTTCCTATACCGTGACTTATCTTATACAAATGAAGATTTAATAATTTCCCACTTAAATTAATTGTCAGATTTTCATTTTCAGGACTGATATTGTGCAGCCCTGATTACACTTTTTTTTATTGTCTTGGCTTTTTATCATCATTTTTTCCTCTCCTCAACAAACCTACACTTTGTAGCACTTTTAACTTGACAAAGCATCGAAGTCACTTCACAGAAAGAAGCGGAAGTAAACAAAAAGCGATGAACAATTCTGTTGACATTGGTTCCTTCTAACACCTAATCCCAAAAAGAAAGGTTCATATTATAACCCTAGATAGAGGAGTGTTGGCAAGCTTTTCAAAAGTGAGGACCATTAATGCCCAGTGCAATCCCATTCTCACCTGATGTTCACATGTACATATTTCCTATTGGTTCAGTAAATAGTGAAATAGTACAAGAACCAGGTCTGGTTTTCTCCTTCTGAGCCAGGGAGGCTGAATCCACTGAACCACTCAAAAAAAACTTCCCCTGCCAGGAATCAACTAACTCAACACAGCCAAGATTTTTCTGGTCTTTATGTGACTGAGTATTAACATAATTAACAAAGTTAAACTTCTGCTTCACTGAAATATTGTCTAACGAAAGCTGACATAAGCCACTTAAGGAAATATTAGAAGGATCTGAGAATAAATGAAAATCCAGGGGAGACAGTGATGTAGTGGGATGTCATTGGACTAAAAATCCAGAGACCCAGCAATACTCTGAGGACAAGGGTTCAAATCCCGTCACAGCAGCTGGTGAAATTTGTAGTTAATGAATCTGGAATATATGGTCACCATGAAACGATCGTCGATTGTTATAAAAACATCTGGTTCACTTTAGGACAGGAAATCTGCCATCCTTTTCTGGTTTGGCCTACATGTGACTCTGGATCCAAGCAATATAACTGCCCTCTGAAATTGCACGCTGTCACTGTTTACTGAACCAATAGAAAATAATACATGTGAACATTAGGTAAGAATAGCGCTCAGTTCAAGGGCAACAAGCATTGGCCTTTCCAGCAATACCCACATCCCATGGAAAAATAAAGAAACAAAAACATTTTAAATCAAGACTTCCTGGACCAAGAGTCAATGATGACCAGAGCGATGGGTGAATGGGACATTGTTGCAAGCCCTTCTTGGGGTCAACTGCTGTGCCAGAAGAAGTGAATGATCAGTTTTAGCATCAGACATGGCCAGACAGAGAGAAAAGAGAAGTAGAATTGGTGAGAGTGGAGCAGGTTTTGTGACAGAGATAAAGGCAATGATATCAGTCTTCCAATTATTTAATTGTCAGGATTTTCTGCTCATCCAAAGCTGGATGACAAATGTGTGACAAATCAGAGGCAGGAGGGAGTGAGCTAATGGGGTGGTGAGCAGGCTGCCATCAACATCGCACATTAGTTACTTGTTAACTTTTCTTTAAATAAAAACTGAATTTCTGAACCATTTGCTATCAACCCCGAACTATTAGAAAAATAGATTATTCACTAGTCTGAGATATATTGTGCGCATCATTATCAAATAGGCTTTCACTGGTTAGGACTCAAGTGCATTACATTATCTGTTTACTCATTGTCCAGGAGATTAATGGATACATAAAATAAATGATTAATTGGTCTGTAGTTTAGTGCATTATATCAAACTGGTTACTTATTGACGATGAGCTGAATGCAATTATTCATTGGCCAGCAGCTAAGTTATATTAAGCAGGTTATTCAATGCAGATTGTGAATGATATTGATTACAAACCCGTCTTTCAGGAAAATCGTCATCGTCCTCCTCAATAACCTCCCTCTCTGACAGGATTGTATCTCCAGTAATGTCATCAGTTTCCTAAAATAAAATACAAAAAGCTCAGAATGTTACTGATAGAATAACACAAATGGTTTGTGCTAAATACCCACAAAGTAGGTTCAAACCCAAGTACCAAACACCTGTAATCTTGCCAGTGAGGAGTGACTAAATGCTACCAATTTATATAATAGATTGTGTGAAGAGACTGGCATTTGCATTTAATCCAGATAAATGTAGAGAAGTGAAACAAACAGAAATGTGTTTCCGTTACTCTTTTTAAAAATTTGAAAATAGCAGCAAATGAGTTATCCCCCATGAAAATGATCAGTTACAAGTTGATACAGCTACCTTTATACTGCCTACTTCAACCTATGCCTCAGTCATTTCCACTTCCCACACTAGCTTTCCTTGAATTTTAATGAACAAAATTGACACATTAATGCTGCAAGAAATTTGGATGAGTTACAAAGACACACATTCCTTATGACCACTATTGTTGGCAAAGTGCAGATTTATTTTCCTTTGTTTCAAACTGAACACAAACAGTTCCAAAATATGAAAATTCAAAAGTATAGATCAAGCAATGACCACTTAACATGTTGATTTGCACTCCTGTGATGTTAGTGTACCTTTAAGAAAGTTTTTTTAAAATGTTCTCTGCAGTTGTAAGCAAGCCTTTTTGGCTTCAGTTGTTTTTACATCATGGCACCAGGTTGTCTGGAAAGGTCTTTTTTATTGCTCCTCAAGTGGCTTGGATGGGGGTTGTTTGTTTTACTTTGGAATTTTTTGTAACTCTGCATTCTTCGGAGAAAGACTGGCTTTGCAGGTCAGGTGACAGTTTTTTTCATTTTCAGTTCTGAGCTGCAGTTTAGTTTTAACAGGGATAGCAGGCTGAGCAGAAGTCTCTCTCTTCCTGTTTTATTTGGAAATTCTGCTGGTTACCTGAAAGCAAGGTTTTGCCTTACTGAAGGGGAGCACCTGCTGTTGGTGGTTTGCCTCGAGTCCCTGGTGTTTTGGGAAGCTGTTCTAATTTCAAACTGTTCTGAGTGTTTCAAGAGGACTGACTGCAGCATTCATCCAAAGGACTCAGCTCCAGTATCGCATGAGCATTAGTCTTTGCTGTGTTAAACCTGTGAAAAGGGTTTTGTCGAAAGGAAGTTTGGTTTTGATTGGAACATCTTAGATATGTTTGTTAAGGGTTGTATATTATTGTGGTTAGAACAAAGAGTACAGTACAGGAACAGGCCCTTTGGCCACCAAGTTTGTGCTGATCACAATGTCCTACCAAGACCAACCGCCTGTATCCCTCTGTACCCTGCCTGTTTCATGTGCATATCCAGATAAGTCTTGAATGTCACTAACTTATCTGCCTCAATCACCTCACTTGGCAGTGCATTCCAGGCCCCCACCACCCTATGTGTAAAAGACTTCCCCCGCACATCTCTACTGAACCATTCCCCTCTTACCTTGTGATTGTCAGTTCTGCCCTGGGAAAAAGCTTCCAACTGTTTACCTTATCCATGCCCCTCATAATTTTATAAACTTCTATCAGGTTATCCCTCAGCCTCCGTCTTTCCAGGGAGAATAATCCCAGTTTAGTCAGTCCCTCCTCATAGCTAATACACTCACATACCAGGCAACAGCCTGGGAAACCTTTTCTGTACTCTCTCCAAAACGACCATGTGACGAGATGGAGTACAGGAAAGAGATAGAGAATCTGGTGAACTGGTGCGACAACAGTAATCTCTCCCTCAATGTCAACAAAATGAAGGAGATAGTCATCAACTTCAGGAGGCGTAGTGGAGGACATGCCATTGTCTACATCAATGGAGACGAAGTAGAAATGGTCAAGAGCTTCATGTTTTTAGATGTCCAGATCACAAACAACCTGTCCTGATCCCCCCATGCCAACACTATAGTTAAGAAAGCCCACCAACGCCTCCACTTTCTCAGAAGACTAAGGAAATTTGGCATGTCAGCTACAACTCTCACCAACTTTCACAGATGCACCATAGAAAGTATTCTTTCTGGGTGTATCACAGCTTGGTATGGCTCCTACTCTATCCAAGGCTGCAAGAAACTACAAAGGGTCGTGAACGAAGCCCAGTCCGTCACTCAAACTAGCCTCCCACCCATCGACACTGTCTACACTTCCCGCTGCCTCAGAAAAGTAGCCAGCATTATTAAGACATCCTAGACATTCTCTCTTCCACCTTCTTCCATCGGGAAAAAGATACAAAAGTCTGAGGTCATGTACCAACCGACTCAAGAACAGTTTCTTCCCTGCTGCCATCAGACTTTTGAATGGACCTACCTCGTATTAAGTTGATCTTTCTCTACACGCTAGCTATGACTGTAACACTACATTCTGCTCTGTCTCCTTTCCTTCTCTATGAACGGTATGCTTTGTCTGTATAGCACACAAGCAACAATACTTTTCACTGTATACCAATACATCTGACAATAATAAATAAAATAAAATCAAAAGTCCTTCTGACAGTGTGGCGACTAGAATTGGACACAGTATTCCAAATGTGGTCTAACCAATGTTTTATATAATTGTAACATAATTTGCCAACTTTTATACTCTCTGCCCCGGCCAATGAAGGCAAGCATGCCAACTGCTTTTTTCACCACCTTTTCCATTTGTGCTGCCACTTTTATGGACCTGTACTCCCAGATCTCTCTGTGTGTCTATGCTCCTGATGGTTCTGCCATTTATTTTATAGCTCCCACCTGAATTGGATCTGCCAAAGTGCATCACCTCGCATTTGTCCAGATTAAATTCCATCTTTTTGATTTGATTTGATTTAGTATTGTCACATGTATTGGTATACAGTGAAAAATATTGTTTCTTATGCACAAATGCTTTACTAAAGTCCATGTATATTTTTGTCACTTCCTCAAAAAAACTCAATCAAATTAGTGAGACATGACCTCCCTTGTACAAAACCACGCTGTCTGTCGCTAAGAAGACCATTCAGTCCCAAATGTGTACAGATTCTATCCCTAAGAATCTTCTTTGTTTGTAACTGATAAAAGTTATTGCTAATTTTCTTTCCATACATGTTAAATATATTCTTAAATAAACTTTGTTTGATAAAAGCTCCCTAGTGGGTTATTTGAATCATACCTGAAGTGAAACCTATCATGCTTATCCTGGCCAAATTCAAGATGCAAAACTTATGATCCAGGCGGGCTCCATAGAAAACTTTAGAGTTTCTGACCTGAACCGTAACACTACTGCATTCAAAATTGCTCAACTCAACAACACGTTTCACTGACAGTGTCTTTAACATAGTAGCTGTCCCATTGTACTTTTTTAATAGGATTATTAAACAAAATTTTAAATTGTGCCAATTTTGGAGATAATAGAACAAATAATCAAAAGCTTTGTTGGAGAGGTATGGAGAGGTTTAGGATGGAAACTTTGGAGCTTAGAGCCTAGATATCAGAAGGACATATTTTACACAGAGGGTCGTGGGGGCCTGGAATGTGTTGCCGGGCAAGGTGGTGGAGGCGGACACACTGGGAACGTTTAAGACTTATCTAGACAGCTATATGAACGGAGTGGGAATGGAGGGATACAAAAGAGTGGTCTAGTTTGGACCAGGGAGCGGCGCGGGCTAATTGTTCTTTGTTTCTCGTTTCAAGGCTTCATTCTATGATCATCTTGCTGGTGCCAGTACAGAGCGAGACTGCGGATAGTTGGGAACCTGTCTCGGAGGCAGGGAATTCAGATGGTGTTCGTAAAGCAGAAGTGGAAATGAATAGGGTTGGGAAGCATTTTCTGATCAGGGCCAGTGTGATCTCCTGGACTCGTTTCGATCGCCACAGGGGGTCGGAGAGGAATTTCCCAGATTTTTTTTTCCCCATATTGGCCCTGGGGTTTTCACTCTGGGTTTTCGCCTCTCCCTGGAGATCACATGGTCTGGAATGGGGGGGTGGGGGTGAGTTAATAGGTTGTGATGAACAAAGCATCGTAGCTGTGAGGGACAGCTCGGTGGATAGGATATTAGGATGTAGATAGGCTGGAAAATTGGGCGGGGATCCTGGATTCAGGATTCAATCCTGGACCGGGGAGCGGCGCGGGCTTGGAGGGCCGAAGGGCCTGTTCCTGTACTGTATTGTTCTTTGTTCTTTGTTCTAGGCACCGTTGCCAGTGGTAGGATGGTTATGCAAGGAGCCAGATTTGGGGGAACACAAGGTCATGCAGGGTTGTAGGGCTAGGTGAGATAGCAAAGAATGGGGAGGAATTTATGAAGAAATAGAGAAAACTACAATTTGCATCCATTGGCTCCTGTGCCTAATTTAAAATGTGTTAAATGGCCATTGACTGAAACGTCCACATTTCAAACTGAGAAACCAGCGTCTTTGTCCCCACCAGAGAAGCTTGGCTGTTTGTTTTCCGAGCTTGCAGTCTCGACCCTGTGGATAATCTTTGGCCTTTCTGTGCATTTCAGAGATTTTAGCCGACACAGTTTGTGGTCATGTCCAATCCTGTGCCACTGAAAGCATTGGGCTGAACTCTCAGAGCATTGATCTTGCCTGTGGGGGCTTTGCTCCACAGTATAAGCATGGTCATTCTACTGGTTTGGGTATTGATTTCCCTGGCCTGGAGCCTGCCTGTGTATTTGCTGCTTGATGAGCCACACTGTGAGTTGACCTCTGCACCACAGTTTATTTTTTCCCCTTAAAGTGGCTTTGTGCTGCCCACAGAGTTCTGACTGCATTCTAATACATATCGTCTAATCCTGTCCCATAATGGGCCTACATCTGCCCCTCCGGTAATGATGGACTCTGGCAGTTGCATAGCCCTTCCGGTCATTAGCTCATATGGTGTCAGCCCAGTGGCCTGATTTGTGGTGGCTCTGAGTTTCATTAATATGGCAGGTAATACTTCTGTCCATCTCTTCCCTGATTCCTGCATGGCCTTTGGACTATCTATCTGGACTGCCTTTCCCAGGATTAGATCTTTCTTTGCTTGCATAAGATCAGAGAGTGCATCATCTGCTCTCTTACCACTATTCTGTCTCTGATAAGTTCAGATTTTAAGTCTACATATTCACAACCTTCTGCCATCCTGTACAGAAAATTAATGAATGAATCATAGGAATGAGTGTAGGCAATTCGAGCCTGCTCCGCCTTCAATATGATCATGGCCAATCATCCATTCCAATGCCTTTTTCATCACACTATCCCTAGGTCCCTTTACATCATTGGAATTTAGAAATCTGCTTTAAACATACTCAATTGACTGAACTTCCACAGCCCTCTGGGGTAGAGAATTCCACAGATTCACAACCCTCCGAATAAAGAATTTCTTCTCATCTTGGTCCCAAGTGGCATCCCTCTTATTTTGGTTCAAGACTCCTCAACCAGGAGAAACACGTTATCTGTGAGCTAGACTGGGACTGCTGCAGGTGAAGAGGGAACAACAAGAAGGGAAAATATAACTGACCTCATCTGCACCAAGCTGCCTGCCACAGATGCATCTGTCTGTGCCGGTATCAATAGGAGTGACCTTATATGGTGTGAATAAGCACACGGGGAGTCGGTGGCTCTGTGGTATTGTCGCTTAACTAGTAATCCAGAGATCCAGGGTAATGCTCGGAGGACCCAGGTTCAAATCCCACCACAGCAGATGGTGAAGTTTAGAAACTCAATAAAATATCTGGAATTAAAAGTTTAATGATGGCCATGAAACCATCGTTGACTGTCATAAAAACGCATCTAGTTCACTAATGTCATTTAAAGGAAGGAAACCTGCTGTCCCTACCTAGTCTGCTACCTACATGTGACTCCAGAGCCGCTGCAATGTGATTGACTCTTAGATGCCCTCTGCAAGCCACTCAGTTGTATTCCACCGCTACAAGTGGACACAAAGGAATGAAACCGGACAGACCACCGGCATCAACCCAGGCACCAGAAACAACAAAGGCAACAACAACAGCCCTGTCAACCCTGCAAAGTCGTCCTTATTGACATCTGGGGGTCGTGGCAAAATTGGGAGAGCTGTCTCACAGACTAATCAGGAACTAGCTTGACATTGCCGTACAGATGGAATCATACTTTACAGATAATATGCCAGACAACACCACCCCTGGGTATATCCTGTCCCATCAACAGGACAGATCCAGCAGAGGTGCTATACAGTCAGGTGGGAGTTGCCCTAGGAATCCTAAACATCGACTCTGGACCCCATGAAGTCTCATGGCACCAGGTCAAACGTGGGCAAGGAAACCTCCTGCTGATTAACAAGTACCATCTCCCCTCAGCTGATGAATCAGTACTCCTCCACCACTTGGAGGAAGCAAGCAATGAGGATGGCAAGGGCATAGAATGTGCTCACTGTCCATCAACAAGAGTGGCTCAATAGTGCCACCACAGACCAAGCTGGCTGGGTCCTAAAGGACATAGCTTCTCGACTGGGACTGCTGCAGGCGGTGAGGGAACAACAAAAGGAAAAATCATAACTGACTCCATCTTCGCCAACCTACCTGCCGCAGATGCATCTGTCCATGACAGTATCGGTAGGAGTGATCACCGCATGGTCCTGTGGAAACAAAGTCTTGTCTTCACATTGAGGATATTCTCCATCATGTTGTGTGGCACTACCACCATGCTGAATGGGACAGACTTCAAACAGATTTAGCAGCTCAAGACTGGGCACCCATTAGGTGCTGTGGGCCATCAGCAACAGCAGAATTGTACTCGGCCCCAATCTGTAACCTCATGGCCCGGCATATCCCCCACTCTACCATGATCACCAAGCCAGGGGATAAACCCTGGTTCAATGTAGAGTGCAGGAGGGCATGCCAGGAGCAACATGAGGCATTCCTAAAAATGAGGTGTCAATTTGGTGAAGCTGCAAAACAGGATTACTTGTGTGCCAAACAGCAAGTAATAGACAGAGCTAAGCGATTTCGCAACCAACAGATCAGATCTAAGCTCTGCAGTCCTGCCACATCCAGCCTTGAATGGTGCTAGACATTAAACAACTCACTGGAGGAGGAGGCTCCACAAATATCCCCATCATTGGAGTTTAGGAGGTTGAGGGGAGATCTGATAGAAACTTACAAGATAATGAACGGCTTAGATAGGATGGACGTAGGGAAGTTGTTTCCATTAACAGGGGAGACTAGGACGCGGGGGCACAGCCTTAGAATAAAAGGGAGTCACTTTAGAACAGAGATGAGGAGAAATTTCTTCAGCCAGAGAGTGGTGGGTCTGTGGAATTCATTGCCACAGAGGGCTGTGGAGGCCGAGACGTTGAGCGTCTTCAAGACAGAAATTGATAAATTCTTGATTTCTCGAGGAATTAAGGGCTATGGGGAGAGAGCGGGTAAATGGAGTTGAAATCAACCATGATTGAATGGTGGAGTGGACTCGATGGGCCGAATGGCCTTACTTCCGCTCCTATGTCTTATGGTCTTATCCTAAATGATGGAGGAGCCCAGCACATCAATGCAAAAGATAAGGCTGAAGCACTTGCAATAATCTTCAGCCAGAAGTACTGAGTGGATGATCCATCTCGGCCTCCTCCGCCGGTCCCCAGCATCACAGATATCAGTCTTCAGCCAATTTGATTCTCTCCACAAGATATCAAGAAAAGGCTGAAGACACTGGATTCTCTGGGCAATGGGTTCTGACAATATTCCAACAATAATACAGAAGACTTGTACTCCAGAACTTGCTGCACGCCTAGCCAAGCTGTTCCAATACAGCTACAACACTGGCATCTACCTGACAATGTGGAAAATTGCCCAGATGTGTCCTGTACGCAAGAAACAGGACAAATCCATAAAAATACTGTGGCTACCGGAGCAGGTCAAAGGCTAGGAATCCTGTAGCGAGTAGCTCACCTCCTGACTCCCCAAAGTCTGTCCACCGTCTACACGGAACAAGTCAGGAGTGTAATAGAATACTTTCTACTTGCCTGGATGGGTGCAGCTCCAACAACATTCAAGAAGCTCAACACCATCAGGGACAAAGCAGCCCGCTTGATTGCTACCCCTTCCATAAACATTCAATCTCTCCACCACCGACAAACAGTGGCAGCTGTGTGTATCATCTACCAGATGCACTGCAGGAACTCACCAACATTCTTCAGGCAGCACCTTCCAAACCTATAACCACTATCATTTAGACAGACAAGGGCAGCAGATACCTGGGAACACCACCATCTGGATGGTTAACTAACAGAAAGCAAAGAGTGGGGGTAAATGGGTGTTTTTCTGGTTGGCGATCAGTGACTAGTGGTGTGCTTCAGGGTTCAGTGTTGGGACCGCAATTGTTTACGATTTACATAGATGATTTGGAGTTGGGGACCAAGTGTAGTGTGTCACAATTCGCAGATGACACTAAGATGGGTGGCAGAGCAAAGTGTGCAGAGGACGCTGAAAGTCTGCAAAGGGATATAGATAGTCTAAGTGAGTGGGCAAGGGTCTGGCAGATGGAGTATAATGTTGGTAAATGTGAGGTCATCCATTTTGGTAGGAATACCAGCAAAATGGACTATTATTTAAATGGTAAAAAATTGCTGCACGCTGCTGTGCAGAGGGATCTGGGTGTCCTTGTGCAGGAATCACAAGGAGTTGGTTTGCAGGTGCAGCAGGTAATTAAGAAGGCAAATTGAATTTTGTCCTTCATTGCTAGAGGGATGGAGTTTAAAAACAGTGAGGTTATGTTGCAGCTGTAGAAGGTGCTAGTGAGGCCACACCTGGAGTATTGTGTACAGTTTTGGTCTCCTTACTTGAGAAAGGATATACTGGCACTGGAGGGGGTGCAGAGGAGATTTACTAGGTTGATTCCGGAGTTGAGAAGGTTGGCTTATGAGGAGAGACTGAGTAGACTGGGGCTATACTCATTGGAATTCAGAAGAATGAGGGGAGATCTTATAGAAACATATAAGATTATGAAGAGAATAGATAAGATAGAAGCAGGGAAGTTGTTTCCACTGGCGGGTGAAACTAGAACTAGGGGGCATAGCCTAATAAGAGGAAGCAGATTTAGGACTGTACTGTTCTTTGTTCGTTGTTCTTTGACTGAGTTGAGGAGAAACTTGTTCACACAAAGGATTGTGAATCTGTGGAATTCCCTGCCCAGTGAAGCAGTTGAGGCTACCTCATTGAATGTTTTTAAGACAAGGATAGATAGATTTTTGAACAGTAAAGGAATTAAGGGTTATGGTGAGCGGGCGGGTAAATGGAGCTGAGTCCACAAAAAGATCAGCCATGATCTTATTGAATGGCGGAGCAGACTCGAGGGGCCAGATGGCCTACTCCTGCTCCTAGTTCTTATGTTCTTATGTTCCTCTCCAAGTCACTCACCATCCTGACTTGGAAATATAGCTATTCCTTCACTGACACTGGGTCAAAATCCAGGAATTTCCCTCCTAACAGCACTGTGGGTGTACCTACACCTCAGGGACTGCAGCGTTCAAGAAAGCAGCTCACCACCACCTTCTCAAGGGCAACTTGGGATGGGCAATAAATTCTGATCTAGCTGGCGATGCCCACATCCCAAAAATTGATTTTTTAAAACTCTGTCTATTCCATTGACAGGTTCTCCTGGCTACTGCACCCGTTTGTTAAATTTAACACTTTTGAGTATTTTGTTGCTTCTTAGATTAAAATAAATACCAAACAATTTTAGTACCTTTTCAAATTTAGCAGATAATTAATTGATTCCCTGCCGTGCAATAATGTTTTCCACAATCGCATCTACTGAGCAAAGGAGTGTATTAATCTGCTCAGCTTCTGACTTTTTGTGTAAACATTAAGCTGAATCTTGGGAATCTTTTCCTCCAAGTCCCTAATTTATCTGGGTCTTGGATGAATCCAAATTGATTTGGAAGTCTGGAATTCTGATCAATGGTTACATTTTTCCGCTTGAAGAGCTTTCTGCATTTTATGATGCTGCCGCCCATTCACCTGGAGACAAAGGGATTTCCCACATTCTCAACGGGGTTAATTTAAATGCTGTGGGTGAACTCAAAGCCCTGTAAGGACTCTGTGTCAGCCAACATCCTGAGGTGTCCACATCAACCCCCCACCATGCCCAGGACACCAGGCCCTACTCACTTCATTCCTCCATGTCTCCTGCCTACCTCTCTGCCTTCCCTTGGATGTCTCTTTCTTATGCTTTGACCCCACTTCACATTCCCCCACCCCCAACCACCGCCACCACTGATTCACTCTTGCTGGTTCCAAGCCTCCATGCCAGCTGCCATTCTCCTACTCCCTTCCCACATGTCACACCATTCAATTACTAGTGACCACCGGTCACAATGACACAAAGCCAACTGGTACACACCACCTTTAAACAAACCAGGAACAGCTGTGAAGAGACTCTCACACACCACTGACTTTTTTAAAAATTAGGCTAATGAGTATTCATGGCATGCAAATGTATTACAAATCTGAGCATACCACAGGCCAGCATGAGGCATAAGGCCCCGCTGACTTTATCTCTGCATCGCAGCCCGCGAATGGGAAATTGAAATTTTGCATGCTGCCTATTCAGTCACCACACATTTCCCACTTTTGGGGGCTCCACAAAATCCTCTCCATAAGTTTACAGTCAAACTATGGTAAGTCATAAAGTTTAGCTCCAGCAATTGCAGACCAGTCAATTTAACATCAGTGGTGGGCAAGCTTCTGGAAACAATTATTTGAGATAGAATTAGCAGTCCCATGGAAAAATGTGGCTTGATTAGGAATTCTAAATGGGAAATCATGTTTAACTAACTTACTGGAGTTTTTTGAGGTCGATGAAAGTAATGCTGTTGACATGGTGTACATGGATTTTCAAGAGACATTCGAGAGAATGCCACAACAGACTTGTGAGAAAAGTTGTAGCTCATAGAATAAACCCAAAATTGGCTGAATAATAGGAAGCAGAGAGTAATGTTCAATGGATATTTTTTAGGCAGGAGGGAAGTTTGTTGTGGTGCTCCTCAGGAGTCAATATTAGGATCCTTGCTTTTCCTGATATATATTAAAGATCTAGATCTTAGTGTGCAGGGGATAATTTCAAAGTTGGCAGATGACCCAAAATTTGAAGCATTATAAATTGTGGAGAGGACAGTGTGGAACTTCAAAAGGACATAGACAAGTTGATGGAGTGGGCAGATAGGTGGAAGATAAGTTTAATGTGGAGAAGTGTGAGGTAATGCATTTTGGTAGGAAGAACATGGAGAGACAGTATGGAAAAAGGGGTAAGATTCTTAAGGAGGATCAGTGGGACCTCGGTGTACCTGTGCATAGGTCATTCTGGGCTTTATTAGCAGGGGCATAGAGTAAGTACAATTGCAAGGAGGTTATGCTGAACTTATACAAGACACTAGTTAGACCTCAACTGGAGTATTGTGCATAGTTCTGGCTGCCACACTATAGAAAGAATGTGAACACATTGGAGTGAGTGCAGAAGAGGTTTACAAGAATAGTTCCAGGGATGAGAAACTTCAGTTATGAGGATAGATTGGAGAAGTTGGGCTATTAACCCTAGCGAGAAGGCGGCTAAGAGGAGATTTGATGGGATGTTAAAAATCATGAGGGGGATGGACAGAGTAGATCAGGATAAACTGTTCCTGCTCATAAAAAAATCGAGACCCAGACGGCACAAATTTAAAATGATTTGCAAAAGATGCAAGTGTGATGTGAGAAAGAACATTTTCACCCAACGAGTGGTTGGGGTCTGGAATGCACTGTCTGGAAATGTGGTGGAGGCAGGTTCAATCAAGGCATTCAAGAGGAAATTAGATGATTATTTGAATAGAAACAAATATTTTATATTTGTACGGGGAAAAGGCAGGGGAATGGCACTAAGTCATGATGTTCATTTGAAGAACCGGTGCAGACATGATGGGCCAAATGGCCTCCTTCTCCACCATAACAATTCTGTAATACTGTGCATTCAATAAATAATGTCCTTAACATTGCTCAATTGTAAAAATCTAATTGTTTCAGGATTCTGACCCAGCAACAGTGAAGGAACAGCAATATATTTCCAAGTCAGGGTGGTGTGGTGCTTGGAGAGGAACTTGCAGATGATGGTGTTCCCATCTGCTGCCCTTGTCCTTCTAGGTGGAAGAGGTCATGGGTCTGAAGGTGCTGTCTTAAGGAGCCTTGGTGAGTTCCTACAGTGCAGCTTGTAGATGATACACACTGTGCATCCAGTCATGGAGGGAGTGCAGTTTTAAGTTGGTGGATAGGATGCAATCAAGCGGGGCTGCTGTGTCATGGATGGTGTCGAGCTCCTTGAATATTGTTGGAGTTTCACTCATCCAAGCAAATGGAGAATGTTCTTGTGCCTTATAGATGGTGGACAGGCTTTGGGGAGTCAGGAGATGAGTTACTTACCACAGGATTCCCAGTCTGTGATCTGCTCTTGTAACCACCGTATTTATATGGCTGATCCAGTTCAGTTTCTGGTTAATGGTAACCTCAGGATATTAATAGTGAGGAATTCAACAATGATAATGTTATTGAATATTACATGGAGATGTTAGATTCTCTCTGGTTAAAGATGGTCATTGCCTGGCATTCGTGTGGCATGAATGTCATTTGCCACTTGTCAGCCCAGTCCTGAATATTTTCTGGGCCTTACTGCATTTAGACATGGAGTGCTTTAGTCTCTGAAGAGGCAGGAATGATGAACATTGTGGAATCATCCTCATTTCTGCAAACATCCCCACTTCTGACCTTATGATTGTTGGAAGGTCATTGATGAAGCAGCTGAAGATGGTTGGGCCTAGGACACTACCCTGAGGAACTCCTGCTCCTGTTAGAAGTAGTAGACCAATATTGAATAATAAGTCTGTTAGGATGAATTAATATTCTGGGTTATGTATAGGGGATCTGGGATGAGGTGATTGAGAATTAAGTATTTTCTAATTCCATATTATAAATTAAAAGTATTTCAATGCTTTCAATTAGCATTCTTCTTCGATCCTTCTCCAAAACATCTGATAAGAGATGTTGTACTTGACATTTTTATGTTTAGAAATCTTGCTTCAAGAGCTGTTCTCACTGAAAATTGCCAATGTAAAGTCTGTTTCACATTTGTGTCTAATTGGTCAAAACACTATGAAACAGTTATCCATTGTGAGCAAGGTATTAGCAGACTAGAGGATATAGAAAAGCCAGTAATTGACCAAATCCATATCAGATACAACTTAACGTGGATAAGAATACACTTTGAAGAGGCAGTATAATCTAAATGGTAATACTCTGGGAGGGAAACAAGAGCAGAGGGATCAGCAGAGTAAGCACATCACAAATTGTTGAAGGTGACGGGGCAGGTTGATAAGCGGTTAAGAAAGCAGTTGGGATACTTATTTTATAAATTAGGGTGTTGAATACAAACTCAAGGAAGTCACATTAAACCTTTACAATTCTCTGGTAAAGCCTCAGCTGAAATGTGTACAATTCTGGACGCCACACATTTGTAAGGAAGAGTGTACAGAGGTGATTTACCGGAATGATACTGTATGAATGATTTCAATTATGTGGAGAAATTGGGTTGTTCTCAGAGCAAAGAAGGTTAATGGAAAATCTAATACATGTGTTCAAAATGATGAGGGGATTTGAAAGAGAGGTAGAGAGAATTCATTTCCTTTAGCAAGTGGGTAACTAATAGATTTAAAATAATTGGCAAAAGAACCATGGGGAAAGTGAGATTATTTTCACACACAGCTGTTAAGATCTGGAATGCACTGCATGAAAAGGTGATGGAATCAGATTTCATAGGAACTTACAAAAGACAATTGGACATGTTTTTAAAAAGGTCTAATTTACAGAACTACCTGGAAAAAGCTGGAGTGTGGAATTAAATTAGACACAGAGACACGCAAAGAGCCAGCATGGGCATGCCAGACAGAATGGCCACCTTCTGTGCTATATTATCTTTAAAAAGAGAAAACAAACCCTTCATTTCCTGATGGTTTGTATAACCTTAATAACTTGGTCTCTCTCCAAATTAGAAATCGTCAAGCAGCCACCAAACTACAAAATCTTCTCCTGCAACAGCAATTAACATCTAATCAAATTCACAATTTGATTATTTGGAGAGTTCTCCTGAGTGAATATACTTTAAGACTTTAAAAAACAAGCCACAAACAGATACAGTTTGATAGCTAAAAGTCCCAACCATGCTCCAAATGCCAGACTACTTGTGAACAATGGGAGGTCATCTGGTATTCCAAAGAGTATTGCAACTTGCCTGTCTTCACAAAGGGCCTGGTGAGGGTTCTTGAGTCAAAACCCTGCACAAACCAGAAGGTTTGCAGGTGTCCAATTGCAATTTGTTGAAGATGAACTCTTTCCAGTCTTTAACAAAAGAATCTGTAGACATTTGGAATTTCTAATTGTTACCATTCAGCATCAGCCAGAACATTCCAGAACACCAGATATAAGGGGCACAGCATTGTAAACCAAAACATGAAGTGGAACAATCAGTAACACCAGTTCTCACTTCTTTTGCATAACCACACTGGGCCTGACTTGCAGCAGATTCAGGCCCAGTCATACCCCTGCAGGAAATCATTCTTCTGGGCTATAAAGAGAAAAGCTTCCTGATGTAACATCTTAAAGTAGTGAGAAATAATCACACACACATTTTATATTGCTTGCACACATGGACATTATTGTACATTCTCCACATGTAATTCCATTTGCCATTTATTAGTCTAGCACAATCTGAATTTGTCTACACTTTCCCCCTGCCCCCACCCCCAACTCTTGTCTAAAACCTTAAATCGCATTACCCCTGGTCCTTGTACCATCGGCTAATGAGAGCTTTTTTTGATCAATCTTATCCAAACCTGTCATGATCTTGTACACCTCTATCAAATCTCCCGCAATCTCCTTTGCCCAAGAAAAATGGACAATCTAACCTTTCAGCTAACATCCCTCATCCCTGGAACCATTCTGCTGATCCTCCTCCGCACCCTCTCATGGACCCTCACAACTTTCCTGTGGTGACCAGCATTTGGCATCATATTTGAGCAAGTTTGCAAATATTGTTAAAAGTTCCTTCCAGATTGTTTGTGATATTTGTAAACAGAGGAAACCCAAAGCAGGCAGTATTTGCATTCAGCTCACAATTTAAAATCCCACTGTCAATACTGCTAAATATTTTCTCATCCACTTCTCTATTCAATGTTTTGTATATTCCTGTTCTAGAAAATAAAATGTTGAATGAAGCTTTTGATTTGCCTGTTGTACTTTAACAGGCAGAGTCTGACTATGAAACAGTGGAATATATCTACTTCCTCGCACACAAGTCTTCAATTTGATAAGCTGCCCTGCTGTTAATCTGCCACCATTGCATCAATATGATCTTTATTTACCTTGTCAATTTTTTCGTATTTGTGGAAGATTTTGTCTCCAACCAGTTCTTCTTCATTCTCCTCATCGTGGTAATTTAGGGGCAGGCTGTCAAAGTCAACCACTTTCACAAAACCATCAGAGTCACTTTTAGCCTCCTGAAATGTTGCACAATATTCACACAGAAGTTAGAATGGAATCATATTTATGGTTTGTGATATCACTGCAAATGTTATATTAATAATTAAAGATTCATTGAACCATAGAATCCCTACAGTGCAGAAGGAGGCCATTCAGCCCATCGAGTCTACACCAACAAACTGAAAAAGCATCTTACCCAGGCCCACGCAATCCCTGTCCCCAGACATTCACTATGGCTAATTCGTCCAACCTACATATCTTCGGATACACAAAGGACAATTTAGCACTGCCAATCCACCTAATCTGCACATTTTAGGACTGTGGGAGAAAACCAGAGGAAACCCACGCAGACACAGGGAGAACATGCAAACTCCACACAGACACCCAAGGCCGGAATCGAACCTGGATCCCTGGCGCTGTGATGTAACCATGCTAACCACCATACCACCGTGCTGTCCATTGATAGAGTATGTGGCGAGTCCTTAAAAACTAAAGTCAAATGCAAAAAGGAACCATCTTTTGAGAGTAGGAAGCAACAAGGTTTTCTTAAGTAAATGTCTTTAAAATATAATAGGATAAACCTCACTTTGTTTTGGGTCATATTTCTGAGCTACAAAACAAACAGGTTTGTAGATAGGCTGCTCCGACTAGGGTAAGGATCCCAGTGGTGTTCCTTCCCTTTGAGGAAGTATCCACTCAGTATATTCCCTGAGCAACACGACTAAGATTGGGATTGAGTGGTATAGAGATGCAGCAATACCCTGTTACAATTGCTTTTACACTTACATGGGGTATTTAAAATCAATAAAAACTCATTTTTGACTTTTTTTTCATTCTGCATCATCAAGGCTGTAAAACTTTAAATGGAGCTTTTTACTGTTCTATTATGATGGATGAAGTAAAACCAGAAGAATTCTATATAGAGTGTAGCACACAAGAACATGTAGCCGGTCAGATCTCTCAGGCCTGCTATCGCTTAATGATGAAATTTCCAATTGATGAAATTAACTAATGGCCATCTCTCTTCCCGACTTCAGATTCTGTTTGAGAGGATTGATTTGTTCTACTTGTAAGGAATTGGACTATGATTTTGATATCAAAGGTGAAATCCCCAAAATTGTTAATGTAGGTTATAATCATTCTTTAAATTTAGCAACATAGAGTTTTTAAAATCTTAATTTTAAAAATAGACATGTTGTTGAAATGCGCTACAAGTGTGTTTTACAGCGGCTTCATTGAGACCAAAATTAAACCATACATTAATTGCATCTCAGATTCCTGATCAGCAACATAAACTGCTCAAACTTCATAAAATCATCCAGTAGAGGATGAGGCAATTCAGCCTGTCTGTGCTAGCTTTATGAAAACAATATTCAATTAGTCGCACTCTCCTGTATGTTTTCCTCATAACCCTCCATTTTTTCCATATCAAATATTTATCCAATTCTCTTGAATATTATGATTAATTTTGCTTCCACCAGCCTTCAGGACATCAAACCCCACTGAGTAAAAAGAAAATCTCATCTCCCCTCTGGTTCTTTTGATGTTTACATTAAATCTGTGCTACCACTTTTCTTGCCAATGGAAACAGTTTTTCCTTATTTATTCTTATCAAAACTTTTCAGAAGTTTGAACTTCTCTATTAAATCTCCCTTTATTTTCTCTACACAATGGTGAGTTGTCCCTCAACTTAACTGAAGTTCTACATCCGATACAATTCTAGTAAATCTCTTATTTTCTACACTTCAAGTTCCATCTGCAAACTTTAAAATTATGTTCTGTGTACACAAGATCATGAAGCTATATACTCGGACGAGTGTGATCCTAATACCAAATCCTGGGGATGCCACTCTATACTTCCCACTGATCTGATCAATAGCTTTGCAGTACTATTCTCTCCTTCCAACTCTTTGCCAACTCACTCACATGACAGTAAGTAGAGTTTTAAATCAGTGGGGTATATATTATTTTGGTTATAGTATGGTAAACTGGGAATAGCGATCTTTGTTCACCCTCATTCTGAATAACATTTTTTTTGTATTGAATAGTAACAGTGATAATGGTGGCATGACATCCCAGTCCTTTATGATGTCACGAGGAAGCTGCTGTGACACTGGGACAGCTACTGCGAGGTCATGAAATGGATTTTGTTGTCGACAGTTTAGATTTAACTGAAAAATGACCACTTGGTGCATTCAGGGTGGTAATAAACGATTCCAACAGGCTGATAAGCAGCTACAGGAGCCCTCTTAGTGGATATGGCGCCCTCCTTCCCTATATCTGTAAAACAAAATAAAAATTGATAAATCAAGGGCATTTAACTTAAATTCAAATTAAAGCAAAGTACACTTAACATAGAAATAGTGTTATTTTAGGACATACAATACTGTCAATCCTTGCAAACATTAACCAAGATTACCAAAACCAGAAACTCATTCTGCTGCTTTCAAAAGGGTTGCTTTATTTCAAGGTGTTTGTTTCCAACACTGAAACTTGTATTTATGGTGTAGATAGAGTCACTCCCCCCTTTCACTCTGCAGTATGTTAAAGTCTGTATTTTAACTGTCATTCTTCTCTCACTCCGGAGATAGACATTACTGCCTTCAGTGGAATTATATACTGAGGAAATAATCTTCCACTGAGGAGACATTACAATCCTGTTCATTTGTCTTGCTTACATCCCACACCACAGCAATCCAGCAGGCTCTGGCCTTTGCTGTGCTCTTTCTACATTATTAAAATATCTATTTCACAGAAACGGTGGTTATAGAAACTACTCCTGCTCACCTATTTCTGTCCCGCCGTCTTCTGTGTGTCCATCACAAAATCTTTATTGCCTCACTTACCAAGGCGGCAGGAGCGGCTGTGGCGAAGGGCAGGCAGAGAAATAGAGCCAAATACAGCATCATTTCTTGCCCAGTAACAGGGTTACCAGAGATACACCAGGGTCTGTTTCTTCCAACACTTGGCGTAGCTTTTCTCCGGGTTTGAATGATGCACCTTGGTCTGGGTTCCAGAATCACAAGTTGCTGCTCCGACCCGTCCCCTCTCTCTGTGCATCTCCCCTTCCACTCAGAGCAGCTTTGACGTGACAGAGGAGGATCAGACAGGTCTCCTAGCAACAAGCATACACACAAAGGGATCAAACAGCAAATCATATCAGAGTAACTGACCTTAAGCCAATGTGCTGTAACCTTTAGCCCTTACCAACCACTCTAGTTTACAGAAATCTCCACTGCAGGGTGGCGGATATTAGGTATTTATTGTCAGGACAAATGATTCGCTCTAGTGAGGTGTTCACATTACAGAATGGAGACCAAGTGAAAGAGGCGGCTAATCGTGCCAGAATATTCACTGATGTAATCCAGTCTTTCATTTAAAGTCTGTCTTTATAACTTTGACACAACTGGCAATTGGGAAGCGAAGTTGGCGGGAAGGCTGAGGAGATAAACTGAGGCAAAGCGGCAGCGCCATTGGTGGAAGCAAGTTTGCATAAGCTTTGACAAAGGGTCGTCTGGACTCGAAACGTCAGCTCTTTTCTCTTCTTACAGATGCTGCCAGACCTGCTGAGATTTTCCAGCATTTTCTCTTTTGGTTGCATAAGCAGATCCCATTCTCAGCAATCTATCACAGCATATCAAGGAAATGGTAGTGTGGCCAGTGTTAAATGCTTCTGCAGAGTACCAGAGTAAGATACTGACTGCAAGATACAGAGACGTCTGCCCAGAAACCGACTCAGAGGCTATAGGGTGGTGTGTGGGAGGGACTAGCCTGTGGGAAGTTGCCTCAAGGTTAGAGTGCATTATTGGAGACTTGAGCTGGCATTGCCTGAGAAAGGTGGTAAAATAAAAGTTGCAGACTGGCACATTCCAAGGTCCAGGACTACGTGCTGAGGGATGCCCTCAAGCTTGGGGCAGCCGCCGCAAAGGCACAATGGGGAAAGGCCACCGTGTAAAGCCTTTCAACCGAGGCAGACCAAGGGCCGGGTAACTGCAGAATACCCTCGGCCTGCGTAACTGTGTGCCAATCTGAAAAATAACAGCACACAGTAAACTCTGATGGGCTGGTAAGTTTGCTGACGACACCAAGGTAGGTGGTGTTGTGGATAGTTTGGAGGGATGTCAGAAGTTGCAGCGAGACATAGATAGAATGCAAGACTGGGCGGAGAAGTGGCAGATGGACTTCAACCCGGATAAGTGTGTAGTGATCCATTTTGGCAGATCCAATGGGATGAAGCAGCAGTATAATATGAAGGGTACCATTCTTAGCAGTGTAGAGGATCAGAAGGACCTTGGGGTCCGGGTCCATAGGACTCTTAAATCGGCCTCGCAGGTGGAGGATGCGGTCAAGAAGGCGTACGGCGTACTAGCCTTCATTAATCGAGGGATTGAGTTTAGGAGTCGGGAGATAATGCTGCAGCTTTATAGGACCCTGGTTAGACCCCACTTGGAGTACTGCGCGCAGTTCTGGTCACCTCATTACAGGAAAGATGTTGAAGCCATTGAAAGGGTGCAGAGGAGATTTACAAGGATGTTGCCTGGATTGGGGGGCATGCCTTATGAGGACAGGTTGAGGGAGCTTGGTCTCTTCTCCCTGGAGAGACGAAGGATGAGAGGTGACCTGATAGAGGTTTACAAGATGTTGAGAGGTCTGGATAGGGTAGACTCTTAGAGGCTATTTCCAAGGGCTGAAATGGTTGCTACGAGAGGACACAGGTTTAAGGTGCTGGGGGGTAGGTACAGAGGAGATGTCAGGGGTAAGTTTTTCACTCAGAGGGTGGTGGGTGAGTGGAATCGGCTGACGTCGGTGGTGGTGGAGGCAAACTCGTTGGGGTCTTTTAAGAGACTTCTGGATGAGTACATGGGATTTAATGGGATTGAGGGCTATAGATAGGCCTAGAGGTAGGGATATGATCGGCGCAACTTGTGGGCCGAAGGGCCTGTTTGTGCTGTGGCTTTCTATGTTCTATGTATATAGTTTTAAGTTTTGAAATGTAATGAATGTAATGTCGTATAAATAAGCATCGTATAGTATTGTAAAAATGACTTTTTTTTGCACTGTTTGTAATTATTGGATATGTTATTTTGCAATGGTTTATTTGAGAGTTTTTGTTATGAATAAAGTATATTTTTGAAATTAAAAAAAGTTACATGTTCAGTAAAGTTATTAATTTTCTAACATGTTTGTAATAGTACACAATGGTGTACAAAATGTGTACAATAGGACACATTTATCTGGCTCCTCTCTCAGTTAATCTAATCCACTCACTTGATTTTTTAACTTTCACCAGCTGCTTCCATTGGTGATCTGGATGAAATGTGACTATTTACATAGCATTTTTAACACTCAGCTATATAAGAAGCTATCAGGGCAGATGATCCCAAAAGCTTGGTCAAACAGGTAGATTTTATGATGTGGAGATGCCAGCGTTCGACTGGGGTAAGCACAGTAAGAGGTCTCACAATACCATGCAGACGCTACGACAACAGATGAATGAACACCGCTCGACAATCACCAGGCAGGAGTGTTCCCTTCTCCGTCGGGGAACACTTCAGCAGTCAAGGGCATACAGCTTCTGATCTTTGGGTAAGCATTCTCTAAAGCGGCCTTGGACACACAACGCAGAATCGCTGAGCAGAAACTGATAGCCAAGTTCCGCACACATGAGGGCGGCCTCAACCGGGATCGCGGGTTCATGTCACACTACCTGTAACCCCCACAACGTGCCTGGGCTTGCAAAATCTTACTAACTGTCCTGGCTTGAGTCAATTCACACCTCTTTAACCTGTGCTTAACCCTCTCTCCACTCACATTGTCTGCACCCGTAAAGACTTGATTACCTGTTAAGACTTGCATTCCAACCATTATCTTGTAATTAAGTCTGTTTCTATATATGCCCTGTTTGTGAACCCAACTCTCTACTCACCTTTCGAAGGGGCAGCATTCTGAAAGCTCGTGCTATCAAATAAACCTGTTGGAATTTAACCTGGTGTTGTGAGACTTCTTACTAAGGTGGATTTTAAGGAGTGTCTTAAAGGAGGAAAGAGAGGTAAAGAGGGGGAAGAGGTTTACGGGGGGGGATTCCAAATCTTGGGGTCTTGCCAACTGAAGGCAAGGCCACCAATGGCAGAACAATTAAAACTGGCAATGCTTAACAAGCATTGAAGTTGGAGGAACACAGATATCTCAGGCGGTTTGTGTTTGTGATTTATATAAACGATCTGGAAGAAGGTGTAACTGGGGTGATCAGTAAGTTTGCGGACGACACAAAATTGGCAGGACTTGCAGATAGTAAGGAGCATTGTCAGAAGCTACAGAAGGATATAGATAGGCTGGAAATTTGGGCAAAGAAATGGCAGATGGAGTTCAATCCTGATAAATGCGAAGTGATGCATTTTGGTAGAAATAATGTAGGGAGGAGCTATACGATAAATGGCAGAACCATAAAGGGTGTAGATACGCAGAGGGACCTGGGTGTGCAAGTCCACAGATCCTTGAAGGTGACGTCACAGGTGGAGAAGGTGGTGAAGAAGGCATATGGCATGCTTGCCTTTATAGGACGGGGCATAGAGTATAAAAGTTGGGGTCTGATGTTGCAGATGTATAGAACGTTGGTTCGGCCGCATTTGGAATACTGCGTCCAGTTCTGGTCGCCATACTACCAGAAGGACGTGGAGGCTTTGGAGAGAGTACAGAGGAGGTTTACCAGAATGTTGCCTGGTATGGAGGGGCTTAGTTATGA
Organism: Mustelus asterias; assembly: GCF_964213995.1. Taxonomy (NCBI): domain Eukaryota; kingdom Metazoa; phylum Chordata; class Chondrichthyes; order Carcharhiniformes; family Triakidae; genus Mustelus; species Mustelus asterias. Next base: position 8,966,469 of record NC_135821.1, on the reverse strand, counting down.
GGAGAGATTGGGTAAACTGGGGTTGTTCTCCCTGGAAAGACGGAGGATGAGGGGAGACTTAATAGAGGTGTATAAAATTATGAAAGGCATAGATAGGGTGAACGGTGGGAAGCTTTTCCCCAGGTCGGTGGTGACGTTCACGAGGGGTCATAGGTTCCAAGGGGGGGAAGTTTAACATAGATATCAGAAGGACATATTTTACACAGAGGGTGGTGGGGGCCTGGAATGCGCTGCCAGGCAAGGTGGTGGAGGCGGACACACTGGGAACGTTTAAGACTTATCTAGATAGCCATATGAATGGAGTGGGAATGGAGGGATACAAAAGAATGGTCTAGTTTGGACTAGGGAGCAGCACGGGCTTGGAGGGCCGAAGGGCCTGTTCCTGTGCTGTATTGTTCTTTGTTCTTTGTTGAGCTAGAGGAGATTAGAGAGATAGGGAGCAGTGAAAACATGATATATTTTAGGTAAGTAAGTATGGGGATGGCAGTTGAACAAGACTTGTGAGTAAGGACACAGGGTGGAGAGTTTTGGATGATCTGAAGTTTACGCAAGGTACATTTGGGAGATCAGTCATGTGTTTTGGAATAGTCCAATCCTGAGATAACAAAAGCATGGGTGAGGGTTACAGTCATAGGAAAGGGCAGAATCGGACAATACAGAGGCAGAAATAAGCGGTCTTAGTAATAGATATGTGGCCAGAGCTCATATGATACCAAGGTCATGAATAACTTGCTTCAGCCTTAGAGACAGTTCCAAGGAGAGGGCATGAAACAGCAGCTATGAAACTTAAACTCATGGCCAGCCTACATTGCAGCTGCTTCAGTTATCAAGTTGCTGTTTATCCTTTCATATTCCTACTCCTTCCTTTCATTTCAACCACTCAAAATGCCTGTCCATTTAATTCTCTTTAGCTTATTTGATAATGTCATCTCTATCTGTCTATCTCTCTCGCTTACCTTCCATTCTCCCTCCACTGGTATTTCACTTTCTCCATTTAGCTCCATTTTAATTGTCTCTTTTCCCCCCTTTAATAAATTACTTTGTTCAGTTGAGCCTGATGCTGAAGAAAATGGCTCTTTTCTCACATTCGTTAAAGATTATTTAAAGTGTTCCACAATTTTCACAATAAAATTCCTACGCGTATTTGACATGCTGTTTTATTCTGAGATCATGTTGGGAAAGGCAGTGTCACATTTTGTAGTTTTCCTGCATGAATTATTTTTGTTTTAACGGCAGTGTAAAATCTTGAAAAATAACAAAGACTACATTCTGTTACTATTTTACTTATTTTAGTATTACAACATCTTCTATAAAAAGTTTATAGGTTTTACAGGACAAACTTAAACTTATGCCTTGCAATCAGTTTGCTGTCTTGCCAACCTGCAGGGACATGACTATCTCTGCCTTTCTGGGATTATTTGGTAGCAAAACCACTAGCTTTCGGAGCGCTGCTCCTTTGTCAGGTAAGTGGGAGTTCCCTACCTGACGAAGGAGCAGCGCTCTGAAAGCTAGTGGCTTTTGCTACCAAATAAACCTGTTGGACTTTAACCTGGTGTTGTGAGACTTCTTACTGTGTTTACCCCAGTCCAATGCCGGCATCTCCACATCATTTCTGGGATTGTCAGGGATAGTGTAATTTTAATGTAACGTTACATACTATAAACAGCAACAAAAGGCTATTGAATCAAGCCAGTCTGTGCTCAGGTTTATAGCCCACATGCGCTTCCTCCCCTTCCATCTCAGCCCTTTAGGAAATCTTTCTGTTCCCATTTCTCTTTTATACTCTTTGTTTTGAAAGCATCAAACCTATTGGCCTCAACCATTCCCTGTGGTAACAAATTGCACATTCCAAGACACTTATCCTATTGGATGTGAATCCACATCTACCCTATCCAACCCATTCATAATTTTAACGACCACTGTCAAGTCTTCCCAAAGCTTTTCTTTTCAAAAGAAAATTGGCCCAGCTGGTATATTTCCCTAATGGTTGTAATGTCTTTGTTCTGGTATCATCCTTGCAAATGTTTTTTGTACTTTCTCCAGTGTTTCCATATACCTGTAGCAGTGAGGAGATCAGAACTGTGCATGATACCCCAAGTCTGACCTGACCAGGATCTTATACAATTTTAGCCCTCGTTGTTTAAAATTCACTGAGGAGCGTGGAACCTTGATTTCATCCGTGTGAAGCACAGACTCAGCACCTGGGCCGAGTGGCCATGAGCCCAAGACAGTAATTACCAGGAATCAAGACAGGTTGCATATACAGTGTTGGTGTCCCATCACTAAATCTTTTCCCCATTTAGGGAGTATTTATTTGCAAAGGTCAAAGTAGGGGACGAAGTAGAAATGGTTGAGAGCTTCAAGTTTTTAGGTATCCAGATTACCAAAAACCTGTCCTGGTCCCCCCATGCCGACACTATAGTTAAGAAAGCCCACCAACGCCTCTACTTTCTCAGAAGACTAAAGAAACTTGGCATGCCCACTACAACTCTCTCCAACTTTTACAGATGCACCATAGAAAGCATTCTTTCTGGTTGTATCACAGCTTGATATGGCTCCTGCTCTGCCCAAGACTGCAAGAAACTACAAAGGGTCATGAACGAAGTCCAGTCCATCACACAAACCAGCCTCCCATCCATTGACTCTGTCTACACTTCCTGCTGCCTCGGAAAAGCAGCCAGCATAATTAAGGACCCTACGCACCCCAGACATTCTCTCTTCCACCTTCTTCTGTCAGGAAAAAGATACAAAAGTCTGAGGACACGTACCAACCAACTCAAGAACAGCTTCTTCCCTGCTGCCATCGGATTTTTGAATGGACCTACCTTGTATTAAGTTGATCTTTCTCTACACGTTGGCTATGACTGTAACACTACATTCTGCTCTGTCTCCTTTCCTTCTCTATGAATGGTATGCTTTGTATAGCGCAAGAATCAATAGTTTTCGCTGTATACCAATACATGTGACAATAATAAATCAAATTAAATTGATCCCTTTAATCACATTTGATGTCATAAGTTTCCTTTGAGATCAAGTTTACTTTTCACTGTGTACTAATACATGTGCACATATATTAGTATACATTGGACTGTTATTTAAATGGTAAAATATGGCAGCATGCTGCTCTGCAGAGGAACCTGGGTGTCCTTGTACATGAATCACAAAATGTTGGTTTGCAGTTGCAGCAGGTAAATAAAAAGGCAAATGGAATTTTGTCCTTCATTGCTAGAAGGATGGAGTTTAAAAACAGCTAGGTTAAATTGCAGTTGTATAAGGTGCAGGTGAGGCTACACCTGGAGTACTGTGTACAGTTTTGGACTCCTTACTTGAGAAATGATATACTGGCACTGGAGGGGGTGCAGAGGAGATTCACTAGGTTGATTCCGCAGTGAAGAGGATTGGCTTATGAGGAGAGACTGTGTAGACTGGGGCTATATTCATTGGAAATTAGAAAAATAAGGGTATCTTATAGAAACATATAAAATTATGAAGGGAAAAGATAAGATAGAAGCAGGGAAGTTGTTTCCACTGGCAGGTGAAACTAGAACTAGGGGGCATGACCTCATAAGAGGAGCAGATTTAGGACTGAGTTGAGGAGGAACTTCTTCACAAAAAGGGTTGTGAATCTGTGGAATTCCCTGCCCAGTGAAGCAGTTGAGGCTACCTAGTTGAATGTTTTTAAGGCAAAAATAGATAGATTTTTGAACAGTAAAGGAATTAAGGTGAGCGGGCGGGTAAGTGGAGCTGAGTCCACGAAAAGATCAGCCATGGCGGAGCAGGCTCGAGGGGCCAGATGGCCTACTGCTCTGAGTTCTTATGTGACAATAATAAATCAAATCAAACTATTACTTCAATGGGTAGGTTAAAAATTGATGCAACATATTTTATTGATATATTGTAACATTGAACACACTTAATAAGTACTCAATCTTCTAAAAAAAAACGGTTTGGGCGATCCAGTGGTCTTGAAAGGCGCTATATAAATGTAGGTATTTTCTTTCACAGCAATCTGTCAACCCAACGCCTAAGTTTCCACAGTGAGGAGAAAATAGCCCCATCCAACATTCCCAGTGTGTTTTCAGTCATCATCCCCATTCAATCTTCAGAAAAACCCCAGAAATTGACATTAACTCACACAGATTCAGCGACTTGGGTTTTATGGGGTTCTTTTGCTCGCCAGCTTGTAGCTTTTTCATGGAGTGGAGAGTGGAATTCTCCCCAAGAGGCGAGGGGAAGCCGCCAGCTCCGCCCCCACTGACTCATCGCCTTAATTTCATTCCAGCTCCTCATTCCTGACATTTTTCCTGAACCTGTCACCAAATCCCGTTTCCAAAATACTCCCATCTCCAAAAATCCTGTTTGGAAAGAAAGCAACAGCCATCCCCAAAGCGGGCAGCCTGAGCCGGCTTCCCAAGCTGTGTCTCCCTCACTGAAGGTAAGTTTGTGTTGAGTTAAACTTTCTCCACTGCAAGTTGTCGCTTTGCTGAGACAAAGAGTGTTGTGGGAGGCTCAGGCATCGCTCTCATTGCTGACATTTTTCTGCCCGAACTTCCGCATTTAAGAAATAAATCTCAGATTTTCTCTTTCTGCCACTCATTTCCTGAGAATTAATAATTAATTAAATAATAAATGTATTGTCCATCTACTTAAAAATCATTGATTTTTATTTAGGAAGAGGAAGCGAATCGCGTTTGGTTCAGTTCAGCCGACAAGAGTTTGTGTCAAAAAAAACCTCAAAGGGGTTGGGGAAAAGCAGATCCGAGATTCGCAACTGGTCAAGGATTTCTGACTTGTAGGTAAAGTTTGTTTTTTAATTATTAAGACATTTTGAAGGAGTATTTTACCCTGGCCTGGGGGAGAGGGGGTGGGGGAAGAGCTGGCTAAGCGAAATCTGAGCCACCGATGTGATGGGATCTTTCCTTGTTGGAGCGCAGACAACAGAAAAAACTGTGAAAACTTTCCTGGTACTTTTCCAAATACTAGAATGTGCATCTAGATGCAGTGTAATGTATTTCAGACAGCTGTGTCCCTGACACGCGGGCCATACAAATAGCTTTATCCAAACCTTCTGGTTGCAGATCTAGTTGCTATAGTTTCATTAACTATTAGCTTGTATTTTAAAGACAAAACATCCTTGTGAATATTTTTTGGGAGAACTTGTATTTATTTGGCACAAGATCTCTGATGTATGTCACCAACTTTACTTTCATTAATTATTTTCGCATCACAGATTTGTTACAGTGCAGGAGTAGGCCATTTGGCCCATCGCGTTTGTATGGTTCTCTGAATGAACAACTGACCGAGTGCCATTCTCCCGCCTTCACCCCGTAACCCTGCAATTTCTTCCTTATTAGATTCTTGCCTTTTGAACGCTTGGATTGAACCAGCCCACTCTCAGGCAGTGCATGCCAACCAGACTTGAATCACTCAGCACTTTTTCCTCATATCACTTTTGCTTCTTTTGCCAATGACCTTCTGTCAAGGCACCTTCTGTGCCTTCTTGTGCTTGATTTGGTCATGAGTGGGGACAGTTTCTCCCTTTCTACTCTGTCCAGATCCCTCATAATTTTGAATAACTCTGTCAAACCTTCTTCAAAGAAAGCAGTCCCAACTTCTCCAATCTGTCTTAATAACCCTGGAAAGATTTTTGGGAATCTTTTCCGCTGCCAGGGTTCACATCCTTCCAACACATGACACCCAGAACTGGACACAATACTGTAGCTGAGATCAAACAAGTGTCTTGTACCTCCTTGCACTTGTACTCTGTGCCCCTATTAATGAATAGGGGCAAATAAAATCACCTGATGAAGGAGCAGCGCTCCGAAAGCTCGTGACTCCAAATAAACCTGTTGGACTTTAACCTGGTGTTGTGAAACTTCTGACTGTGCCCACCCCAGTCCAACGCTGGCATCTCCACTTCATGCCGATTAATAAAGGATAGGATAATGTACGCTTTATTAACCACTTTCTCAACCTGTCCCACCACCGACATGTTTTGTATTATTTGATTTATTATTGTCACATGTATTAGTACACAGCGAAAAGTATTGTTTCTTGCGCACTACACAGACAAAGCATGCCATTCATCGGGAAGGAAAGGAGAGAGTGCAGAATGTAGTGTTACAGTCATAGCTAGGATGTAGAGAAAGATCAACTTAATGCAAGGTAAGTCCATTCAAAAGTCTGATGGCAGCAGAGAAGAAGCTGTTCTTGAGTTGGTTGGTACGTGACCTCAGACTTTTGTATCCTTTTCTCGAAGGAAGAAGCTGGAAGAGAGAATGTCCGGGGTGCATGGGGTCCTTAATTATGCTGGCTGCTTTTCCGAGGCTGCAGGAAGTGTAGACGGAGTCAATGGATGGGAGGCTGGTTTGCGTGATGGACTGGGCTACATTCATGACCTTTTGTAGTTTCTTGTGCAGAGCAGGAGCCATACCAAGCTGTGATACAACCAGAAAGAATTCAGGGAGCAGTGAAATAGCCAGTTCTTGGTTGGGAAATGAATTGCTCATGTTCTGATTTAAAATCCCCTGTCCCTTACCCCGATCATGGATCAGATTTTTCTGCTGCTTTGTTGAATTATGATGTTTGCATCACTTCCTCTTGCCTTTCAGAGGCAGAAGCAGTCAGTTCAGTGTCAAATGGTGGACATTTTAAATGACTATATCCCATATACCATCTCATCTTTGTACCTCCTATCCTAGTACTTTTATTAATTCTACCTTAGTCCATGTATTTTATGATGTGTGAATGTTTTATTATCTAGAATGTAATCTGGGTATCTACCCGGTTTAAAATTATGGAATCTTCTGAGTCACTCAGTGCCAATCTCTTATACGCTCCCATTTTCTACATTTGTCATCTGAAGCTGCAGTTCTATGGATGGCAGCTGCACTTCACAATATATCACATAGTGGCTACACGGCAGGCTATTTGACGATAGGTATCATCACAGCCAATTGATTGTGTTGACCCGATGTCCAATCACAAATTTCCTATCAGGAGTTGTTGGAAAATGATCCATAATGGGAAGCCCGTCCTTATTAGGGAGCTGCTCTTAATTGTAGCAGCCATACCTCTACACCAGTTAAAGGCACAGTATCCACCAGGTGCTACATTTTTACCCAGATAAAGGGCCTCAAGTAGTCAGAGTACTGTTCAGTTTACAGCTGTAATCTGGTCTTCACAAATTCTTACAAACAAGAACGTAATTTGACCCACCTTAGGTCATCCAGCCATTGTCAGACATATTGATCTTTGACCCTCTTCTGTCTTGGCCTTGACCCTCTCAATGTCATTTAAATAATATAAATGTACTTTTGTTTTCCTGTTTATGTCCATTTTTTTACATTTGTCTGTCCAAGTGTCAGGATTAGCTAAGTATTAATACTCTTTGCAAGTCAGTATTACACAATCAAACATCATTAAAACAGATTCATTGTTCATTGCTCTTTGTGGTTCATTGTTCTTGCTATATACATGTTATCCCTATTGCTATTTTATCATGTAGAGCAGACAATAATTCAAATGTTCAGCTTGACGTGCCTTGGAAGTTCTGAAAAGTGCAACTGCAAATAAATAAATGTTCTTCTTCGACATTTAATTCCCTCAGCCACTTGCATATTCCAATGACATCATTTGTGAGCTGATTTCTCAGAACCCACTGCCTACTATAGCATTGAGTTACTGGAAACAGTTTAAAGCAAGAATGGACACAGAGAAAGCTGGGTGGGGTTGATGAGGCTAGAATGACAAAAGGAGTGATAGTGCAAGGCAAAGGGAGTGATAATGGGACAAGAAATGCGAGAGATGTGTGTCAGGGAGGTGTAAATTGAAAAGTACCATCTTTACCAACAGCTGCCTTCCAAAAACAGGCAAAAACACAATGGGGGGCAGAGGTTCTGATCTATAAAAAATCAACTCAATGTTGAGCCCAAAAGACTGTAAACCGCCTAATTGAAAAGATAAGATTCTGTTCCTTGACCTTTCATTGAACTTCATTGCGCAGTGTAGGAAACTGTAAACAGAGGTCAAAGTGGGAGTGGAGTTGAATATTAAAATGACAAGTGACTGGAAGCTTCTCATCCTTAAGGACTGAACAGAGGTATTCTGTAAAGTGATCACCCAGTCTGCTTTTAGCATTCCTAAATGTAGTGGAGACAACACTATGAGCAGTGAATATGATTCATGAAAGAAAGAAGGGTTGGTGAGTTACACCTTCACCTGCTCAATCACCCAGATATGGGTTCTCTAATCAGTGTTCAATGTTCTGTATCCATCAGTCAATTTCTATTCCAGTTTTACCCTCAATCCTAATGCTTTGAGTTTAACCTTTCATCCAGAACTTTGTCAAATGCTTTTTGGAAGCTGGTTACCCCATTCCATAGTGCTTCTCGTTTGAGTTGTCTGTTCATAGAATAAATCAAGGAGGTTAGCCAGGCAGGATCTGCTTCAGAATCTGCTGTTAACGAGCTGGTTGTTGTGCAAAAATACCCCAGTTTGCTCTTAATCATTGAAAATTTCACACCAAATAGAAGTCAGCTTTTGAAATACCGCTGATGAACAAACCATTCAATTTTTCCTCTCAGTTTGTGTTGTCTGAAACCCTCAGCTGGATCCTAGCAGTCAGTGTCTGCAGTGAGTTGTTCCATATCTTCTGTGTATTAATACTAAACATTTTACTGCATGTGGTGATGGGGGCATTGGGTACAGTGCTTATGTTACATTTTAATATGTTGTTGGAGTCTCCTTACAGGAATTTTCTGTACAAGACACCTTGATTTTATTTTGGTGTCTGCTGACCCCATTGGAAAGTAAATATGATTTGGAGAAGTGCGATTTGTACTTCAACAGATGTTATGCTCATCACATTCATTTAAAGTTTAAAATTCAGTTTTCTTCCCTTTTCAAAATTTGTAACAGAATGTTCCACTTTTCCCATTGAATCATGATTCAGGGCTAATATGAGTCTCTGCTTTTTACAAGCTGAGACCAACATAGAGTTATAGAGGTTTACAGCATGGAAACAGGCCCTTCGGCCCAACTTGTCCATGCCGCCCTTTTTTTAAACCCCTAAGCTAATCCCAATTGCCCGCATTTGGCCCATATCCCACTATGCCCATCGTACCCATGGAACTATCTAAATACTTTTTAAAAGACAAAATTGTACCCGCCTCTACTACTACCTCTGGCAGCTTGTTCCAGACATTCACCACCCTGTGTGTGAAAAAATTGCCCCTCTGGACACTTTTCTATCTCTCCCCTCTCACCTTAAACCTATGCCCTCTAGTTTTAGATTCCCCTACCTTTGAGAAAAGATATTGACTATCTAGCTGATCTGTGCCCCTCATTATTTTATAAACCTCTATAAGATCACTCCTCAGTCTCCCACGCTCCAGAGAAAAAAGTCCCAGTCTATCCAGCCTCTCATAACTCAATCCATCAAGTCCTGGTAGCATCCTAGTAAATCTTTTCTGCACTCTTTCTAGTTTAATAATATCCTTTCTATAGTAGGGTGACCAGAATTGCACACAGTATTCCAAGTGTGGCCTTACCTATGTCTTGTACAACTTCAGTAAGAAGTCTCACAACACCAGGTTAAAGTCCAACAGGTTTATTTGGTAGCAAATACCATAAGCTTTCGGAGCGCTGCCCCTTCGTCAGATGGAGTGGATATCCACTCCCATCTGACGAAGGGGCAGCGCTCCGAAAGTTTATGGTATTTGCTACCAAATAAACCTGTTGGACTTTAACCTGGTGTTGTGAGACTTCTTACTGTGCTTACCCCAGTCCAACGCCGGCATCTCCACATCATTGTACAACTTCAACAGGACATTCCAACGACACCATAGAATCATAAAAACCCGACAGTGCAGAAAGAGGCCATTTGGCTCATCGAGTCTGCACCGACCACAATCCCACCCAGGCCCTACCCCCAGATCCCTACATATTTTACCCGCTAATCCCTCTAACCTACGCATCTCAGGACACTAAGGGGCAATTTTAGCATGGCCAATCAACCTAACCCGCACATTTTTGGACTGTGGGAGGAAACTGGAGCACCCGGAGGAACTCACGCAGACACGAGGAGAATGTGCAAACTCCACACAGACAGTGACCCAAGGCCGGGAATCGAACCCAGGTCCTTGAGCTGTGAAGCAGCAGTGCTAACCACTGTGCTACCGTGCTGCCCTGTGCCGACCGTGCTACCGTGCCGACATGTGGAAGAAGTCTCAGGGCTTCTTGAATGGGAATATGTATATCATGGCTTGATTGGCAGTATCACTGCTTTAACTTGTTACATTACAATAGTGACTACACTTAAAGCATAGTGTTGGCGGTAAAGTGCTTTGGGGTATTCCAAGATTGAAAAAGGACTTTAAAGATGTAAGACTGTTTCTTTTAATGGTCAATGTAGTGTGTCATTCTCTGGTCTTATTAGTTTACGCATTTGACTATACATTTCGGTTTAGGGGATTAAGGGGAAGGGATGCGCAGAGGTGTTGGTATGGGGGGAAGGATATTGAGTTGGATGATCAGCCATGATCATAATGAATGGCAGAGCAGGCTCGAAGGGCCGAATGGCCACCTCCTGCTCCTATTTTCTATCTTTCATTGTCCTTGGTGGTTGGGACCCCAAGAATTCTTCATCAGACTCTGCCTGAAATCAGCCTCTTTGTGAAGATAGTCCACCATAATGAGTATGGTTTGTCAGGAATTCTAATAGTTTCAACCTTGACTAGAATGTGAAGATTTTAAAAATGAGTATTGAAGGTTTATTGAACATCTGGGAGGTGGGGATTGGCTGCTATTTAGTTTGTCAAAAATTCTAAAACATTCTCATTCCGGTGGCTCAGTGGTTAGCACTGCTGCCTCACAGCACCAGGGACCCGGGTTCAATTCCTGGTTGGGGCACTGTCTGTGTGGAGTTTGCACGTTCTCCCCGTGTCTGTGTGGGTTTCCTCCGGGTGCTCCGGTCTTCTCCCACAGTCTGAAAGACGTGCTGGTTAGGTGCATTGACCCGAACAGGCGCTGGAATGTGGCGACTAGGGGAATTTCACAGTAACTTAATTGCAGTGGTAATGTAAGCCTTACTTGTGACTAATAAGTAAACTTTACTTTAAAAGTTTTTCCTCTGAAATCCAATAAACAAATCCTGCACTTGATGTGATGCCCTAAGGTTTGAATGACTGAGAATGGGAATAACATTGGTTAGAATATATGAAATAGGAGTGGGCTATTCGGCCCCTCAAGCCTGCTCGACTGGCAAAGAGCAAACAGTTTGGTTGAGGATAACGGAGAGCCACAAATACTCTTTGTAAGTTCTTTTTTTCAAAAATTGTACCCTTCTTTTGAAGAACCTCCATGACCTCACTCATCCTCACTCACTCATGACCTCACTAAAAAAAAATTTTTTTTAAATGGGGTGTGGAATGGACTGCCTGCAGGGATAGTGGAGTCAGAAACTTTAGGAACATTTAAGAAGCTATTGGATAGGCACATGGAGTACTTCGGGATGATAGGGAGGAAATAGCTTGATCTGGGTTTCAGACAAAGCTCGGCACATCGTGGGCCGAAGGGCCTGTTCTGTGCTGTACTGTTCTATGTTCTATGTTCATCCCTGTCTCCTCAAGGTGTACAATCTTCTGAGATCTGTGTTCCTCCAATTCCAGCCTCCTGCACATCCTTGATCTTTACCACTATTGGCACCCGCGCTTTTAGCTGCCTCGACTCTAAACCCTGGAATTTCCTCCTATAACCATCATCCAATGACCTCTCCTTCTTTATTAAAGTCGAAACCATGTCACATAAGGAGATATTAAAGTTCATCTGAAGCATCTTGTGATGTTTTACCATGCTAAATGTACTGTATAAATGCAGATAATAGTTATTGTTATATATGAATTTACTTTAGATACAAGTAGATAACTATCCTTAACGAAGCCGTTTGCTCTTTGCCAATGGAGTAGACTCGAGGGGGCCAAATGACCTATTCCAGCTCTAATTTCACGTGTTCTAACCAATGTTAGGCCGCACTGCATGCTCCAGATCATTTTAAGCTTTAATGTCTAAATCCATGATGGCATAATTCCTGAAAGTTTTACTGACATCAAACCAGTGACTTGTAAAAGATCAGCCGCATGTTCCAGTGTGTGCAGTTTCAGGAGTGCAGTTGCAGCATAACTGAGGTGTCACACTCTTTCTCAGATTTTCATTTTTACACCTCTCACAACATGGCCAGCTGCAAGAACTAATAACCATCAATGATTTATATTCAATAATCATTTCTCAACTGAATTACATCGAACATACAACCCATAAACAGTCCATGCCACCATTTATACTCCACTTGAGCCTCCTCGCATTCTTTCTTCTCACCCTAATGCACTCTGGGCTGACACAGGTGATGAATAAGATGTTCTGGGACCATCAACTATGGTCACTCTGCACAATCTGAGATTTAGAGAGGTGCATATTTTCCCCATAGCCTCTATTCTGTATATACATGTCACACACTGTCTGAGGTAAAATTGGGAGATTAGGCATGCATCTAAAGTTTATAAAATTTATTTATTAGTCACAAGTAAGGCTTACATTAACACTGCAATTAAGTTACTGTGAAATTCTCCTAGTCACCACAGTCTGGCGCCTATTCGGGTCAATGCACCTAACCAGTACGTCTTTCAGACAGAAACTGGAACACCCTGAGGAAACCCATGCAGACACGAGTGTTGTGAGACTTCTTACTGTGTCCATATACATAGATCTTTAAAGATGGCAATAACAACTTATATAGCACCTTTTAATGTATTGTAATGCCACAGTACTAAATATTTCTGAAAAAGATTGAATCCCATGGAATTAAAGAGATGGTGGCTATATGGATACAAAAGTGACTCAAATACAGGAAGCAAAGGATGATAGTGAGTTGGTCAGACTGAGAGGAATTTTGTAATGGTATTCACTGAGGTTTGGTTTTTAATGCATTTTTAATCTTCAATTTTTATAAATGACCGAGACTTTAGTTTAGAGACCATTATGTGAGTGATTCACCCGATGAAGGAGCAGCACTCCGAAAGCTCGCGATTCCAAATAAACCTGTTGGACTTTAACCTGGTGTTGTGAGACTTCTTACTTTGTCCATACACATGGATCTTTAAAGATGGCAATAACAACTTATATAGCACCTTTTAATGTCATGAAGGGTTCACGGGAGCATTATAAAAGAAAATATGATACCCAGACAAAAGGGTTTTGTTAAATTATAATTGAAAATGCGCAGGGATTATAATTAGGAGCCCAGGTATCTCAGGTTTGTGGGGTTGGAGAAGAGTTCAGGAGGACAAGAGTAAGATTTTTAAACTCAAGACATTGCTTGCACAGGAACCAGTGAAGATCAGTAATTCAAGAAGAGATAGAGGCCTGGGACTTGCTGAGTTAAGACACAGACAGCAGAGTTTTAGGTGATCTCAATTTTCCAGTGGGCAGAAAGTGGGAGAGCAGCCAGTGGGTTGGAAAGTCCAGTTCAGAGGCGCCAAAGACACGACTGAGGGTTTCAGCAGCAGATGAGCTGAGAGGCAAAGTTGCTAAATTAGAGGTGGGAAAAGACGGGCTTAGTGATGACAGAAATGAGGCCGGAAGCTCATCTTTGGATCAAATCTGATGCCGAGATTGCAAGTAGACTAACTTAAGGTGAGACAGTGACTAATTGATGATAAGGGGAAGGAATTTGGAGCAGGAATCGAGAATAATGGCAGGGCAAGTCGATAATGTAGTTAACAAGTGTTTAGGTTGCTTAAGTTGTGACTACATACGGGCGGCACGGTAGCACAGTGGTTAGCACTGCTGCTTCACAGCTCCAGAGACCTGGTTCGATTCCCGGCTTGGGTCACTGTCTGTGTGGAGTTTGCACATTCTCCTCGTGTGTGCGTGGGTTTACTCCGGGTGCTCCGGTTTCCTCCCACAGTCCAAAACGATGTGCGGGTTAGGTTGATTGGCCATGCTAAAAATTGCCCTTAGTGTCCTGAGATGCGTAGGTTAGAGGGATTAGTGGGTAAATATGTAGGGATGTGGGGGTAGGGCCTGGGTGGGGTTGTAGTCGGTGCAGACTCGATGGGCCAAATGGCCCATTTCTGCACTGTAGGGTTTCTATGATTTCTATGAAGTTTATCAACTGAAATTATGAAAACAACAAGACAATAGTAGAACTTTATAAATCAGCTGGAGTTTTGTGGACAGTTCTGGACACCACACCTCAGGAAAGATTGAAAGACATTCGAAAAAGTACAGCAGTATGTTATCAGGGATGAAGAATTATAGTTATAGAAGACATTGGAAAAGTGAGGACTGTTCTTGGACAGAGAAGATCGAGAGGTGACCTATTAGAAGTTTTACAAGATGATGGAAAGTTTTAATCAAGTATACAAAATTGAGGGACGTAGATAGGATAGACAAGAAGAAACATATCCCTTTAGAGGGGTAAATAACCCGGGGGCATAGATTTAAGGGAAGAGGCAGGAGATTTAGAGGGGATTTGGGGAGAAACTTTTTCACTCAGAGGGTGATGGGAATCTGGAACTCGCTGCCTGAAAGTGTGGTAGAGGTGGGAACCCTCAACATTTAAGAAGCGTTTAAATGAGCAATTGAAATACGACTCTGAACCAAGTACTGGTAAATGGGATTAGAATAGATAGGTGCATAGTTGCTGGCATAGACATGATGGGCCAAAGGGCTTCTTTCTGTGCCATAGAACTCTATGGCTCTATGAGTTGGTAGGTCAATAACGTGAGGTTCTAACTCAAAAATCATTGGCAATGCGGGAGCTTTTTTTTAATTGAGTTCTAGAATGACTTTTTTTATTCATTCGTGGGACATGGGCATCGCTGGCTGGCCAGCATTTATTGCCCATCCCTCGTTGCCCTTGAGAAGGTGGTGGTGAGCTGCCTTCTTGAATCGCTGCAGTCCACGTGCTGTGGGTTGACCCACAGTCGGAAATCCTCAGTGGGGGAGGCCGAGGGTTTCATTGAGGAATCCTGAGGGATCCTCAGGGCAGCACGATAGCACAGTGGTTAGCACTGCTGCCTCACGGCGCCAGGAACCTGGGTTCAATTCCTGCCTGGGTCACTGTCTGTGTGGAGTCTGCACATTCTCCCCGTGTCTGCGTGGGTTTCCTCCAGATACTCCGGTTTCTTCCCACAGTCCAAAAGATGTGCATGTTAGGTATATTGGCCATGATAAATCCGCCCTCTACCCGAACAGGTGCCAGAATGTGGCGACTAGGAGATTTTCACAGTAACTTCATTGCAGTGTTAATGTAAGCCTACTTGTGACCGATAAATAAACTTCCTGCTCCTTGTCCACCCCACAAAATATTTGGGCTTACCCAGATCTGTTCCTGCTGTGAACCTACATCCTGCCAGCTTTACTGATTGCCGTTGCTGTTAAAGTAGCAGCAAGAATTGTTATTTTAAACATTTATTCTTAACTCCTCTCACAAGTGAAGTCTCTCAACCCTGGTGTCATCGTGTCTTCTGGACATGATTTTGACATCTTCCCAAACTGGAAAACTGTGGCTAAGCAGAGTTACAGAGATCGAACATTAACTTTTTGGTATTATTCCGAGGTGAGACAGAGAGGTTTATGTGTTTCTAGAAATTTAAGGAGTAGCAGTTACACATTTGTTTATTTAACATTTATGCCAAATATGAGTCCATATGTATGTGTTATATTGATGTGTGACACTCACTTTGAAAAGTAATTTTCGGCAATGGATAAATGGGGCATGTCCAGTTATATTGTATGAAGATTTGAAGCTTCATGTTTGAGAAGTGGAGGATCTTCCCTGTCTCCTGATGGGAATCCATTCACTGGCTTTGACATTCCTGTCACTGCACTTGTATGGCCAGAACCTGGAACTAAAATAGAGAATGGGTTGGAATGGTGATCTGTTTCATTTGATTTAAATAATGATAGAACATCAGATGTGGCTCATTTGGCAGCTCACTTGTCTCTGAATCACAAGGTTGTGGGTTCAAGTCACACTCCAGTCTGACACTTGTGTGCAGTACTGAGGGAGTACTGTGCTGTTTGAAGTGCTGCCGTTTGAATGAGACCTTAAACCGAGTCCCCGTCTGCTCGGGTGAATGTAAAAGATGACATGAGGCAATTTTGTAGGAGAGAAGCAGGAAGGGGCTGTTGCCTTGTGGATCCAGAACTGGCTTGCCTGCAGAATGAAACACAGTCTGACAGACATCAAGTTTCTATTAAAACTCTTGCCTGCAGAAGGCAGAGAGTGGTTGTAGATGGGTCTTTTTCTGAATGGAGGTCGGTCACCAGTGGAGTGCCCCAGGGATCTGTTCTGGGACCCTTGCTGTTTGTCATTTTCATAAATGACCTGGATGAGGAAGTGGAGGGATGGGTTGGTAAGTTTGCCGACGACACAAAGGTTGGTGGTGTTGTGGATAGTTTGGAGGGATGTCAGAAGCTGCAGCGTGACATAGATAGGATGCAAGACTGGGCGGAGAAGTGGCAGATGGACTTCAACCCGGATAAATGTGTAGTGGTACATTTTGGCAGGTCAAATGGGATGAAGGAGTATAATATCAAGGGTAAGACTTTTAGCAGTGTAGAGGATCAGAAGGACCTTGGGGTCCGGGTCCATAGGACTCTTAAATCGGCCCCGCAGGTGGTGGTGAGCAGGTGGTTAAGAAGGCACATGGTGTGCTGGCCTTCATCAATCGAGGGATTGAGTTTAGGAGTCGGGAGATAATGATGCAGCTTTATAAGACCCTCGTCAGACCCCACTTAGAGTACTGTGTTCAGTTCTGGTCGCCTCATTACAGGAAGGATGGAGAAATTATTGAAAGGGTGCAGAGAAGATTTACAAGGATGTTGCCTGGATTGGGTGGCATGCCTTATAAGGATAGGTTGAGGGAGCTCAGTCTTTTCTCCTTGGAGAGATGAAGGATGAGAGGTGACCTGATAGAGGTGTACAAGATGTTGAGAGGTATAGATCGGGTGGATTCTCAGAGGCTTTTTCCCAGGGCTGAAATGGCTGCTATGAGAGGACACAGGTTTAAGGTGCTGGGGAGTAGGTACAGAGGAGATGTCAGGGGTAAGTTTTTCACTCAGAGGGTGGTGGGCGAGTGGAATCGGCTGCCGTCAATGGTGGTGGAGGCAAACTCGATAGGGTCTTTGAAGAGACTTCTGGATGAGTACATGGGACTTAATAGGATTGAGGGTTATAGGTAAGCCTATATATAGGCCTAGATAGGTAGGGACATGACCGGCGCAACTTGTGGGCCGAAGGGCCTGTTTGTGCTGTAGTTTTTCTATGTTCTATGTTCTAAGTTATCCTGACCAGTAGCTCCCTCAATCGGCACCACCAAAACAAGGGGTGATCTGATCACTGACACACTGTTGTTTGTGGGAGCTTGCTGTGTACCAACTAGCTGCTGTGTTTCCTACATTATGTGGAGATGCCGGCGTTGGACTGGGGTAAACACAGTAAGAAGTTTAACAACACCAGGTTAAAGTCCAACAGGTTTATTTGGTAGCAAATGCCATTAGCTTTCAGAGCCCTGCTCCTTCGTCAGATGGAGTGGAAATCTGCTCCCAAACAAGGCACACAGAGATACAAAATCAAGTTACAGAATACTGATTAGAATGTGAATCTTCACTGTTCTCTTCCTGTGGGGGAGCACTTCAGCGGTCACGGGCATTCGGCCTCTGATCTTCGGGTAAGCGTTCTCCAAGGCGGCCTTCACGACACACGACAGCGCAGAGTCGCTGAGCAGAAACTGATAGCCAAGTTCCGCACACATGAGGATGGCCTAAACCGGGATCTTGGGTTCATGTCACACTATCGGTAACCCCCACAGCTTGCCTCCTGGACTTGCAGAATCTCACTGGCTGTCCTGTCTGGAGACAATACACATTTCTTTAACTTGTGCCTAATGCTCCCTCCACTCACATTGTCTGTATCTTGAAGACTTGATTAGCTGTAAAGATTCACATTCTAATCAGTATTCTGTAACTTGATTTTGTGTCTCTGTGAGCCTTATTTGTGAGCAGATTTCCACTCCATCTGACGAAGGAGCAGGGCTCTGAAAGTTAATGGCATTTTCTACCAAATAAACCTGTTGGACTTTAACCTGGTGTTGTTAAAACTCTTACTGTGTTTCCTACATTACAACAGTGACTACACTTCAAAAGTAATTGGCTGGAAAGTGTTTTGAGATGTCAAGTGGTTATGAAAAGTGCAATGAAAATGCAGGAATTTCTTTCTTTCCATATTTAAGATTTTATGATTATATAATCTGTTTGTGAATGCATCACATGGTCATGATGTGTAGTAACAAGGAACGAACTGGAAAACCTGAAGAATCATTGAATGTTTACAGACAGATGGAGGCTATTCAGTCCATTTGTCCCTGCAGCTTCTCTGCAAGAGCCACTTGCCCAGAGCAACTCTCTCTCACTTTTCCCTGTAACTCTCCATTGGTAACTCTTCAGATAATTATTCAATTCTCTTTTGAAAGCCTCAGTTGAATCCATCTCCAGCACTCTCTCAGAGAGCACATTTCCAGATCCTAACCACTCACTGCAGAAAAAGGCTTTGCTTCTTTTGCCACTTACCTTCTAGTGATGTCCTCTGATTCTGGATAATGAATAACAGTTTAATAGATTACAAACTCCAAGTGGAGGCAATCAACCTATTTCAGAGCATGGAAGGTGCCTCAACCTATTCAGACTTTCCTGATAGTTGTAGTCTTTTAGTTCCAGTATCATCCTGGTACATAGTTTGCACCTTGTTTATACCTCTATATCCTTATCCTGTCTGAAACTACCTTTAAAAAATATGCTATTTGTTTAAAATCATTATGACAGCATACGTCCAGACGATCCCTGTGTGCCCCTGGGTTAAAATGACAAGGGCACTCAAAATGCCACAAATGAAGATCCTTTTTGGATGGGTGTGTCTATGGTTACCTTGTTATGAGTCACATTTGTACAGATCATGGGGCCTCAGGCCGCTGCAAGTTTCTATCCCTGCCCATATTTATTTGCATATGTCTCAAATTCCTTGTACTAATCCATTTAATTATTCTGATTTAGGATTTATCCAACACTGAGGTAGCAGTGGTTTAAAAAGCCTGCACAGCTGCAGTCCCACCCAGGCTTTATCCTCATGACCGCACGTATTTACCCCGCTAATCCCCCTGACACTAAGGGGCAATTTATCATGGCTAATCCACCTAACCTGCACATCGTTGGACTGTGGGAGGAAACCCACGCAGACACGGGGAGAACATGCTAACTCCACACAGACAGTGACCCGAGACCAGAATTGAACCTGGATCCCTGGCGCTGTGAGGCAGCAGTGTTTGCCACTGGGACTGTTTGATCCTGCTCCTGACCACCCAGGGAGCTCCAATGGCCTCCGTTTCCACCGGCAAGGCCTTCACATCTGGTCCCCATTGGTGGGGACCATACCTGATCCTCGCCGGTGAGGACCTCAACTGGTGACCAGGTAAGGGCAAGTGAGGCCAGACAACAGTGTCCCAGACTCACTAATTACATGTAATTAGGATATGAATATTGAAATTGACTTTGCAAAGCCGATTTCATTGGCAAAACAAAGTAGTAACATTGTGAGGGATGAAAAACTGGCCATAAACCTGAGATTTTGCCTCTCACCCGATCTTACCTGCTTGTCACACTGGTTTTTTTTATTTCAAAAATATACTTTATTCAAAAAAAAACTCTCAAATAAAACATTGCAAAACGACAGATCCAAAAGTTATAAACAGTACAAAAAAAGAATCATTTTTACCCTACAATACAGTGCTTATTTACAAAACATTACATTCATTACATTTCATTACTTAAAAACTATGTACATACATCAGATTTTACTGTGTGCCGTTATTTTTCAGATTGGCACACAGTTACACAGGCCGAGGGTATTCTGCAGTTACCCGGCCCTTGGTCTGCCTCGGTTGAGACGCTTTACACGGTGGCCTTTCCCCATTGTGCCTTTGCGGCGGCTGCCCCAAGCTTGAGCGCGTCCCTGAGCACGTAGTCCTGGACCTTGGAATGTGCCAGTCTGCAACACTCGGTCGAGGACAATTCTTTCAGCTGGAAGATCAGCAAGTTTCGGGCGGACCAAAGCGCGTCCTTCACCGAGTTGATGACCCTCCAGCAGCGGTTGATATTTGTCTCGGTGTGCGTCCCCGGAAACAGCCCGTAGAGCACAGAGTCCTGCGTCACCGAGCTGCTCGGGACGAACCGCGACAAATACCACTGCATCTCACTCCAGACCTTCTTTGCAAAGGCACATTCCACAAGGAGGTGTGCGACCGTCTCATCACCCCCGCAGCCGCTTCGAGGGCAGCGTGCGGTGAGGTTGAGCCCTCGGGCGTGTATAAAGGATCTGACGGGGAGTGCCCTTCTCACCACCAGCCAAGCCAGGTCTTGGTGCTTGTTTGTGAGTTCTGCTTGTCACACTGGTTGACCAGCGGGACAAGCCGGTAAGATCACCCCCTAATGCTTTTAATCCTTATTTAGTTTGTTATATACCTATATTGCCAACCTCTCTGGTCAGACCATAATCATAGTAAATGTGAAGTTTATGAGCAATTGACTTAGCTGAAAGAAAGTGTGCTGTATTACTGAGAAGGTTGGGAACCGCTGATCTAAAGGGTTGTAATGTGAAAGATCAGGTGCAGTTCTTCAAGAGCAAATTACTGTCGATTCTGAACATCTGAAACAATAACCGAAACTGCTAGAAATACTCAGCAGGTCAGGCGGCATCTGAGAAGAGAAGTAGTTAACTTTTCAGGCCAATGGCCTTTCCAGGTTATCAATCTGGAACATTAACTCTGTCTCTGTCTCCACAGAGAGAGACCTGCTAAGTACTTCCAGCACATTTTTTGTGTTCATTGCTGTTTCAGCTTCATTGGTACAATTTGGGAAGCTAAGGTCAGAGTGGGAATGGAGTGGAGAATTAAAATAACAGATGTTTGGAAGTGTGGATCATAGAGTAGAATCCCTACTGTGCAAAAGGAGGCTTTTTGTCCCATCAAATCTGCACAGACAACATTCCCACCCAGGCCCTATCCCCATAACCCCACATATTTACCCTGTTAAACCCTCGACACTAAGTGGCAATTTAGCACGAATCAACCTAATCCGCACATCTTTGGACTGTGGGAGGAAATCAGAGCACTCGGAGGAAACCCACGCAGGCATAGGGGACAACGTGCAAACTCCACACAGACACACCCAAGGTGAGAATTGAACCCAGGTTCCTGGCGCCGTAAGGCAGCAGTGCTAACCACTGTGTCACTGTGCTACCCATACTTGCAAATTGAATGGCAGTATTATGCCTAGCAGTCATCCAATCTGATTTCTAGTCTGCAGAATATTGGGCTGTTGATCACATCTTGAGCAGCATATACGTTTTACTAAATTGAATGGAGTAATTCATTGTTTTGGCTGGCAGGAGTGTTTGGGACCCTGTAGTAATATTTTTCCTTCTGTGCAATAGTAAATAAAAAGATGCTTTGTACTCACTGGGTGTTCCGGGCTGGGTGGCTTGATTTCTATTCGAGCTAGTACCAGCAATCTGGTAAAGTTGATCAATTGGATGTTCCAATTTAGGTAGTATTTTAGCCAACCTTTTTTTTAAAAGGTTTTTTTTAAAAAGGTGATATGTCTGCTTCATGGGACAATGATTTCATAGAATCCCTACAGTGCAGAAGGAGGCCATTCAGCACAACAAGTCTGCACTAACTCTGTGACAGAGGATCCCACCCAGGCCCTTTCTCATAACCCCACATCTTTACCCCACTTATCCCCCTAACCTACACATCTTTGGACACTAAGGGGCAATTTGCATGGGCTATTTAGCATGCCCAACCCATCTAACCTGCAGATATTTTGACTGGCATTTCATGACTGATATCTTTTTACTGAACTGAAAAAATGTTGTGTGAGATAATTTACCAGATCCCCTTTATTTGTTAGATTGTGCCTAATCAGTTATTACATTAACACATTTCCAAAGAAAAATAAAATGCACAACTTAATTTCTATGGAGCTAGCAGACATCTCAATGAAATGTAGGCAATGTCATGATGTTGGAAATGCAGTAAACTCCCACAAACAGCAATGTGATAGCGACCAGGTCATCTGATTTTTTTTTAATATGTTGATTGACAGTCAAATAGCAGCCAGGACACCGGATTCCTTGCTCTTTGAAAAAGTGATGTGGGATCTTTCACATCCACCCGGGAGAAAAGCTGGGTCCTTGCTTTCAAATTTCATCAGAAAGGCAGCAGCTCCAACAGTTCTCCCTCTGTACTGCACTGGAGTGTCACTTGATTTTTGTGCTTGAGTTCTAGAGTGAGACTTGTACCCTCAACCTTCTGATTCAAAGACCGGAATGCTACCAACAGAGCCACAGCTGACAATATGACTCTGAATTGCATTGTGATATAATTAGAACGGTTTTCAGTTGTTTATCTATCACAGACACATTGTGCCCTTTTTTCTACCAATCCATTCATAATAGATGTTCTGACATTTCCACTTTCATTGAGAATGTTTTAGAGAAGTTTTTAACAAGTCATTGAGTTTTTTTCACTCATCGAAAGCAAATGATATCAGTGGCAGCTGTCAGCATGAGGTCCCAATGCTTGATGGAGGGTGGGAGTGTGTGCCTGTTTGTCAGCCTGCTTGTCCCTTGTTTTTAACTGTGATCCATTACAATCTGCAGCAGGTGGTGTTAGTCTGGATAGCAGCTGTTCTAAATGAGAGATGCTAAAGAAGGACTGGCTGTAAAAAGAATTTCTTCACAATGCCCTTCAGAACTATTCAGTTAGGGTCCAGCTACATGTGCCTCATACCAGAACATTCAGAGATAGAGTAACTGCGGACACTGTTTAAGGGCTGCTCCAACACCGGAACTGGAGTTTCAGGAAAGTGGATGTTTGAAAACTTCATACTGTGCCCATTATGAAGAGCATTGGTCTGTATAACTATAAATTCTGTTTTCAAACTTCTACTGTCCCTGGAGAGAGCATTTGGATTATACAATAGGGTATACTGGTGGGGGCAGGTCTCGCACTGGAGTTAAGAGCAATTTGAAGCAATACATTATAGAACATTATAAAGAGTTTTATCTGTGATTTTCTTCCTTCAGAGTACTGTCTTAAACAATCTCAGCATTGTGTGTAAAACACACTTTCTATAATACACTCTCCAGACATGATCTATCACATTACATCAGACTGTATAAACAAGACATTTCCTCAAACTAATCTCATTAACAAACATAGCCTTTAATACCAGGGGTCAGCAATGCCATCAGTTCTCTGAGCATTCAGGGATTTCTACAACAACAACATGCACTTGTATAGCACCATTAACCCCAACAAAATGTCCCATGGCAGGTTTGTGATCTTTAAGGGAGGGCTGGCAAGTGGAGTTAAGACTCCAGTCAGATCGGCCATGGTCTTCTCCAGCTCCTATTTCTTACATTGCTTCACAAGAACATTAAAAAGTAAATTTAACACCAAGCTGCCTTAAGGCGATACTATGGCAGAACACCAAAAGATTGTTCTAAGAGAGAGGTTTTAAAGTAGAGAGGCAAGGGAACTTTTTGAGCTCTGGCGGCCACCAATAGAGGAATGATTAAAATTAGGGATGTCCAAATGACCAGAATTAGAGTCGCACAGAGTTTAAGGGTGAGCCTGTACTCCTTTAATGAAACCTAACGTTAATATAACTGGGGTCCTATTAATGGCTGGCCTGGCTCTTATGCTAGTCTCTGTAGAGATAGAGAAAAGTGAGGTGAATTGGACGCAAACATCTGATATCTTTGGCTAATAATCAAAGAAAGCTAAATTCAATAGCAGCTGGAAATAAGTGTGGGGATCTATGATGCGCGATTAACCCATGTCCATTGATTGCAGCTCAGGCTTAAGTACACAGTAAGAAGTCTCACAACACCAGGTTAAAGTCCAACAGGTTTATTTGGTAGCAAATACCATAAGCTTTCGGAGCGCTGCCCCTTCGTCAGATGGAGTGAAAATCCACATTATCTGTACCTTTAAGACCTGGCTGGCTGTAGAGATTTGCATTCTAATTAGTATTCTGTAACTTGATTTCTGTGTCTCTGTGCACTGTTGGAGAACAGATTTTCACTCCATCTGACGAAGGGGCAGCGCTCCGAAAGCTTATGGTATTTGCTACCAAATAAACCTGTTGGACTTTAACCTGGTGTTGTGAGACTTCTTACTGTGCTTACCCCAGTCCAACGCTGGCATCTCCACATCTTAAGTACACAGAACAGAGGTATGCCATATGGCCCCTTGATCATCGTCTGCCACTCAGTAATATCATGGATTATCTTTGGGTCAATTCCACTCTCTCACCTGAATTCTATTTCCCCTGGTTCCCTCAAGATCCAAACATGTATTAATCTCAACCTTGAATATATTAAAACAATTGAGAATCTATAGGTCTCTGGGGTAGAGACTTCCAAAGATTCACTACTCTTCAAGTGAACAAATTGCTCCTCATCTCAGTCCTAAAGGAATAGCCCCCTATCCTGAGACTGTTTCCCACCCAACCCCCTCCCACCCTTGTGTTCTAGATTCCTCTGCCAGGGGAAACAACTTCTGTGTCCACCCTGTCAAGCCCCTTCAGAATATTTTATGTTTCAATGAGGTCAACTCTCATTCTTCTAAAATCTAGAGAATTTAGGCCCATTTTACTCTTGATTGGACAGCCCTCAGCAGTAAGCGCAGAGTAACCAATGGAAGCTGCTGTCTAGAAACAAGAAAAGATGGGGGAAGAAGTTATGATCTGAAATTGTTGAGCTCTGTGTTCAGTCCTAAAGGCTGCACAGCTTAATTGAAGAACTCTTCCTTGAGCTGTATTGGAAATAATGGCCAGTCAGAATGGAGTGTATCAGACAATTAAAATGGCAGGCAACTGAAAAGCACAGGGTCGTGCTTCTGAACTGAACTGAAGTGTTCCACAAGTGATCTCACAATCTATGTTTGGATTCCCCACTTTAGAGCCAACCATGTTGAGTAGTGAATGCAGTGCACTAAATTGGAAAAGGACCAAATCAATCAGTGTTTCATCTGGAAGGAATATCTGGGGCTTTGGACAGTGGTGAGGAGGAGATAAAGGACAGGTGTTACACCTTGCAGTCTCTTACCTAGTTAGTTCCATGATGCATTGTTCTAGGAAACTATCTTGACTACATTCCATGAACTTATCACCCAATCTACTTTTGTCAAATTAATGTGTCCAATCTGTAACTCAAGATTATTGCATCATCTTTCTTCAGGTAGCGCTGGAACTGTTGCACGTTCCTCTGTCAATTCTGCCTTTTGTGTTTTAATCAGTGGATATGATTGCCTGTTACAGCGTTTTGTTAACAGAATGATTTTGGTTAGCTTTCGTGTACATTGTGAATCCCATTAAAGGAAATTCCATTTTTCATCATTAAAGTGACATGGTTATGAGGGGAAAGTGAAGGGCTCCCTGTAAACACTGACCATTTCACTGCGGAAAATCTCAAATGAGACCAATTTTGTTTCTGACTTGGGGAGCTGATGGGAGAATGTGATAGTGGATAGGCAAATGAATAGAAAGAGCAATATTTCTGGATGATAACTAACCGAAAAATCATAGAAATCATAGAAACCCTACAGTGCAGAAGGAGGCCATTCGGCCCATCGAGTCTGCACCGACCACAATCCCACCCAGGCCCTACCCCCACATATTTTACCCGCTAATCCCTCTAACCTACACATCCCGGGACTCTAAGGGGCAATTTTTTAACCTGGCCAATCAACCTAACCCGCACATCTTTGGACTGTGGGAGGAAACCGGAGCACCCGGAGGAAAACCCACGCAGACACGAGGAGAATGTGCAAACTCCACACAGGCAGTGACCCGAAACATCTGAAGAGATCATGAATCTTTGAGATCAGAAGGATTCATTGTGAAGTGACCAAATGTTTAATTAGATCCTGTTTTGGATTCCGCTATTGCAAATCAGTCACTGTTGGGAGTAAATTCAAGTCCCCGGCAGCAAAATTTGCCTTAGCTTCTCTGCGAGCTTATTTGGTTAAAATGAGCGTGGGAATTGATAGACTAAACCACAACGGCCTAAGTAGTTGCAAACTTGTCCCTATGCTCGGTTAGTTAAATTACTCCAAGAAGCTTCTCAAAGTTACCCTTGATCCTCATTGTGTTTTTAGTGAATGCTTCTTTCCATTTGTGTGGGAATTTTCTCTATATTTTCCTGGCATGCATGTCTCCCCCTGGCGTGGTGCTGCTTCAGACTCTGGCATAAGCGTTTCATATGTAGCCAGGGAATTGCAGAGTACAAGGCAATCTGTAAACGTAACTATATCGATGCTGGCCTGTGATGAAGATAAGGAATTAAATGTTGAGGGTAAAAATAGAAATTTATTCCACGCACCATTATTTGGCTGATAACTTCTCACCTGCCTATGTAATATCTTGGTATTTCTCCAATTTGTATCTCTCGTTGTTTCATTTCCTCTTCCAATCACTAACTCTTCTTTCCTCCGCTCCATTCCTCCTTCTGCAAGTTAATGACACGATCACTTTAGGTTGAGCGTAGAAGAGGAGAAGGAATAGAAATAACTGGAAAATGTCTTTTATTCATTTTCATCATTCATGGGACATGGGTGTCGCTGGTTGGCCATAATTTATTGCCCATCCCTAGTTGCCCTTGTTCAGAGGGCAGTTGCTGTGGCTCTGGAGTCACATGTAGACCAGACAAGCACAGCAGATTCCCTACCTAAAGGACATTAGTGAACCAGATGGGTTTTTCCTATAATCAACAATGGTTTCATGGTCATCAGTAGATTCTTAATTCCAGATATTTTGTATTGAATTCAAATTCTACCATCTGTCGTGGCGGGGTTCGAACCCGGGTCCCCAGAATATTAGCTGAGTTTCCTGAATTAATAGTCCAGCGATAATACCACTAGGCCATTGCCTCCCCCGGTTGTGGTTGTAGCAGCTGGATTAGCTGGGCCCTGAGGCAAATATTGTGTTCCTTCATATTGAGGTGCATCTATCCGAATGTGTTCACCGCTTGCTGAAATGTTTTTACTCTATTCTCTCAGATGTGCTGTGCCGCCCTCCAAGCTGCAGCTTGGAGACCCCACACAGTTAAAATAGAGACAAACGGCTGGAGCGAGGGCACAAGCCCTGACCACAACTCTGAGACAATGAGTGACTCAATGGAGAAGCATTTGGACAATGATGCAGAGGGAGTGTGGAGTCCTGACATTGAGCAGAGCTTCCAAGAAGCTTTGGCTATCTACCCACCATGTGGCAGGCGGAAAATTATCCTATCAGATGAAGGAAAAATGTATGGTGAGTAACAGACACTTTGAGTGTGGAAACGGTGGTGGGGGATGGATTCTCTGGCCTCCCTGTGGCCTGGTTCTATAGTTCTCGCGACGGGAGTTGGTGTGCCGTTTGCCGGTGACGGAATCTTCTGGTCCCACCACCGTTAATGGGATTTCTCATTGACTGCACCCCCTGCTGCTGGAAAACCCAAGGCGGGAGTGCACCGTTGACGGGACAGGAAGATCCTGCCAGCGTGAACAGCTGGAAAATTCCAGCCTTGATTTCAAACTACCAGCGCTACGTTAACACAGAACACTGATCCTCCATTTGTCTTGTTTGCGTTGAAATGGAGAATGGTCCAGGCTGTTAGACTTTACTGAGCCTAGCTCAATCTGTAAATTAGTGCGCACGTTTTAGACTCATTCTGTTACTTCAGACTTAGTTATCTTATTGGCTGCTGAGCAGTGTTCCCTCTAACCCTTCTTTGCACTGGCTGGGTCACTGCTGTGTTTTTACAAAGATATGAAGACACCGTTCCCTCATAAGGGATTGAGTTAACAAGTCTGGGTCCACAGTCCCATCAGGGAGGGAGTTCCAGGATTGTAATTCAGTGATAGTGAAGGAACGGTGATATATTTTAGGTCGTGGTGTTCCCATGTGTCTCTGCCCTTGTCCTAGGTGGCAGATTAATATATATTGCAGACTGTACCAGAGTTGCTGGCTTTTGGATTTTTTACTGAGATGATCAACACCTTGTCTCTATCCAAAGGTCCAGGAATGGATCATCCATTGATTTATTTTCCGCTATGAACTCTGACCTTGTAAGATAAACACAAGTTAATTAAACTGGGGCCTGTTTGAATTACATTCACTTGAGATTTCTTAACCAGATGCCCCTATTTTTCTGCAGTTAAAATTAATTCCTAAAGTTAAAAGTTTTATTCTAAAACATATTAATTACGAACTAGATATTTGCAACAGCCGACCAGACAGTGTAGAGTGGCAGAAACCCTTTTCAAACTACATTGGTGAACCAATTGAGTTCCACTGGAACTAACTGAAAACATCTTGTGTCGAACTTAACTTCTTGCCTTTAATAATCAACGCAGCACTATAACTACCTCACTCTGACCCCAAAACAGTGCTGATACCTGTAGGATCATCTCCCTTACATTACTCTCCAGCCTGTAATACTGCTGACAACAGTTCAAAGACTGTAGTGTGAGTAGAGTGAAAATGGAAGGTCGCCTCTCCCAATGACTGACTTTCTGGGTGATGGTGACTTCGGGAAAGGCATGAAAGTGGGCATGTCACTCTGACCACAGATTGGAAGGGAACAGGCTCGAAAGAGAGTGCTGGAGTTCCTGGATTGGGGGATCGGGTGTACTGAAATTGTGTGTGTATCCCTTCATGTCAGTGAAATTAGCAGCGTAAATATATGGGGTTACGGGGATAGGGTGGGATTGTTGTCAGTGCAGCCTTGATGGACTGAATGGCCTCTTTCTGCATTGTAAGGATTCTATATGGATATGAAATGGAGCCACTGCTGATTTGCTCTGACTCTGATTTAACAATTGCTTCATAATCAAGGGCAACAAGGAGTTAATGTTAACCTGTTCTGAGAGGTTCCAATGCCAAAAAACCACGGCTGATGGTGAGATTTAGCTTTTGGGCGGCACGGTAGCACAGTGGTTAGCACTGCTGCTTCACAGCTCCAGGGACCTGGGTTCGATTCCCGGCTTGGAGTTTGCACATTCTCCTCGTGTCTGCGTGGGTTTCCTCCGGGTGCTCCGGTTTCCTCCCACAGTCCAAAGATGTGCGGGTTAGGTTGATTGGCCATGCTAAAAATTGCCCTTAGTGTCCTGAGATGCGTAGGTTAGAGGGATTAGTGGGTAAATATGTCAGGATATGGGGGTAGGGCCTGGGTGGGATTGTGGTCGGTGCAGACTCGATGGGCCGAATGGCCTCTTTCCGTGCTGTAAGGTTTCTATGATTTCTATGATTCAAATGTGCCTCACATCCTGACGGTGCAAAGAAAACTTCACAAGCAAAAGTTTCTATTTGGGCCTTTTGGTTTGAAAGTAAATTAGATTTTCACATCATTTTCTTTCTTAAAATATAAATAAATCTGTGCAGTGTATCACACGAAACTTCAACATTTACATTTGGTCTCGAGGCTGCCACACCAACACAGCTTTACTTGACATGGATTTTAAACCTACAACAGGAGGTGCTGGAACTGGGGAAGGAGAATGTGTGGACTTTAATATAAATGTGTGAAAGTCAAAGTGGACAGGTGAGAAAAGAAAGTCTGTCGGATTGAAAAAAATTCCAGTTAGGATGATTTGCTGCGACATGGTTTAGTCTCAAGGTCATTGACATCCTTGGTCACGAAGAGGTAATTTGATCCGTGCTGCAAGTCGGCTGGGTTATATGGTGTGTGCGCGACTGGCACTATTTTTAAATGAATTCATAAACTGTCTTGATGCCTCTTTTGAAAGACATTTAGGGTCAGTCAGCTGTGATCAGGTGCTCTTTGGATCATTCATAGTTTGATCTGCTGTTTCTAACCGTTGAAACCAATTCTGTTCCGCACTGAGGCCAGTTTACTTGTGACATGGAAAGTATCAGGTTTGCTTGTGGCGAACAGCTTAGAAAATTCTTGGGCACCGTGATCTCATCTACTGAATTGTGCATTTTCCATCTTGTTTACCAGGGCTCTGGTGTTTTCCCTGATTCATTCAGACTTCCTTTTCAGGGAGTGCTCCCTGTCTGACAAATTGTGCTTATTATCATTTAGCACAGTCAAAATATCAACCGGTGGTGTAGATTTTAATGTGGAGCGTTAGGAGTGATCTAGGGAAACCCGTGTCCTGGGGTTTCTGACTTTTCTTGGGGTCTAGTTGTACAGGGGACAGCTACAGCTACCCTCCACACTCTCACATCTCCACGCTCTCCTCCAAGCGACTCTTTTTCACATTTGGAGCAATGATTTCTTGTGTTCTGAATGACTCAGGTGCCCAAACCACTTCCAGTCTCAAAACCAAACAACTGAGAAATTTGCCAGTAGAATTCTTGCTCGTCCCATTTGGAGCACAATGACAACAATTATGTTTAACATATTTTAAATGTTCCTTTTCCCTCACAGGATGTTACTTGCCTCAGTGTTAGTGTGCTTGGGCACTGGTTAGTTAAGGCACGTGTACAAAGTGTATTCCTGAGTTACAAAATAGTGGATTCAAGTGCCACTCTCGTGAATTGAGCAGATAATCCAATGCTGTCACCACAGGACAGTACTGAGGGATATTAAGACATAAAGGACCCCATGGCATTATTCGATGAAGCAAAAGAGAGTTTTCCCTAACGTTTATCCCTCAAACAACACCACTAAACCAAATCAACCCATTGTGGATTGTGGGATCGTACAGTCCGCAACTTGTAATAGGTAAGGTGACTCAATAGTGACTACACTGGGAAGTACTGAGCTGGCTTTAATTGCCTCAGGATATGCTGAGCTTGTGAAAGGCACTGTACATTTACTGCACATTGCTTTTTGAAGATTTTCTGCTTTTCTGAGTTTTGAATGACTCAGGATGGCCCCGCCAGTCCGTGGTGGTCCCAGTGAGATGCTGCAATTAGCTTCAGCACCCTGGGCTGTGGGTGGTGGGAGAGTGGGGGGGGACACTCTCTCTGGAAGAGATGTGAGAAGTCATTGGATATGGATAGAATCAGACTGCAATGTGGAACATGCTGTCCTTGTTGAGAGGATGTATGGGATATAATTGACTGGAGAAGGTGAGGGCTCTGGGAGCTGTCCCAGTGAGAGCTCAGACTTTTTAAAAAACAGGTAAATTATAAACCATTTGTCTTTTCTTGACCCAACACTGCTTCTACTTCCAGATCCAAATTCTGGAATTTGCCACATGACCTGGATTCTTGTCCTCCAGTAACATAACCGTGCAGTCATTTTTAAATATGCGGACTGTGCAGACCCGGCTGGAGGGGCCCACCAAATCATTCAGCGTCAAGGTCACTGCTGGGACAGCAGATTGCGTTTGATATCTGAGCTCCTACTTTGCAAGGTCATGCTACAATTCTTACATCATCTCATAACAGGTGATTGTCTGTCAATTAGATGCCAGCCGTTTTTTACCCCCAAAGAATCCTGCCCCTCGTTCCCTGTAAATCTCACAGCCTGCTCCCAACCCTTCCCTCCATAGCTAATACCTTTTCACAGGCCCTCCCCACTCCACCTTTCTCCATCTCACCTATCCATCAGGATTATAAATTAAAGAAATCTAACAGTTTTATTACCCCATTTCACCCAGTCCTCTGAGGTTTCTTGCTGGGTTCCAGTTGAGAAGTGGCTACCATGCCTCAGTCCCTTTCCGTGTGGGTGAGTACAGACGATGCTGACTGGGTTACGTAAGTACATAAGTACATATAGTCAGCATGGTTTTGTGAGAGGGAGGTCATGCCTCACTAACCTGGTGGAGTTTTTTGAAGAAGTGACCAGAATGGTTGACGAGGGAAGGGCCGTGGATGTCGTCTATATGGACTTTAGTAAAGCGTTTGACAAAGTCCCTCATGGTAGGCTGGTGAAAAAGGTTGGATAAAGGGGGAGGTGGCTAGATGGGTGGAGAATTGGCTTGGTCACAGAAGACAGAGGGTGGTAGTGGAAGGGTCTTTTTCCGGCTGGAGGCCTGTGACTAGTGGTGTTCACAGTAAGAAGTTTAACAACACCAGGTTAAAGTCCAACAGGTTTATTTGGTAGCAAACGCCACACAAGCTTTCGGAGCTCCGAGCCCCTTCTTCAGGTGAGTGGGAATTCTGTTCACAAACAGAGCATATAAAGACACAAACTCAATTTACATGAATAATGGTTGGAATGCGAATACTTACAACTAATCAAGTCTTTAAGAAACTAAACAATGTGAGTTGTTTTGTTTCTTAAAGACTTGATTAGTTGTAAGTATTCGCATTCCAACCATTATTCATGTAAATTGAGTTTGTGTCTTTATATGCTCTGTTTGTGAACAGAATTCCCACTCACCTGAAGAAGGGGCGTGGAGCTCCGAAAGCTTGTGTAGCTTTTGCTACCAAATAAACCTGTTGGACTTTAACCTGGTGTTGTTCAACGTCTTACTGTGTTTACCCCAGTCCAACGCCGGCATCTCCACATCATGACTAGTGGTGTTCCGCAGGCCTCTGTATTGGGACCTCTGCTGTTTGTGATTTATATAAACGATCTGGAAGAAGGTGTAACTGGGGTGATCAGTAAGTTTGCGGACGACACAAAATTGGCAGGACTTGCAGATAGTGAGGAGCATTGTCAGAAGCTACAGAAGGATATAGATAGGCTGGAAATTTGGGCAAAGAAATGGCAGATGGAGTTCAATCCTGATAAATGCGAAGTGATGCATTTTGGTAGAAATAATGTAGGGAGGAGCTATACGATAAATGGCAGAACCATAAAGGGTGTAGATACGCAGAGGGACCTGGGTGTGCAAGTCCACAGATCCTTGAAGGTGACGTCACAGGTGGAGAAGGTGGTGAAGAAGGCATATGGCATGCTTGCCTTTATAGGACGGGGCATAGAGTATAAAAGTTGGGGTCTGATGTTGCAGATGTATAGAACGTTGGTTCGGCCGCATTTGGAATACTGCGTCCAGTTCTGGTCGCCACTCTACCAGAAGGACGTGGAGGCTTTGGAGAGAGTACAGAGGAGGCTTACCAGGATGTTGCCTGGTACGGAGGGGCTTAGTTATGAGGAGAGATTGGGTAAACTGGGGTTGTTCTCCCTGGAAAGACGGAGGATGAGGGGAGACTTAATAGAGGTGTATAAAATTATGAAAGGCATAGATAGGGTGAACGGTGGGAAGCTTTTCCCCAGGTCGGTGGTGACGTTCACGAGGGGTCATAGGTTCAAGGTGAAGGGGGGGAGGTTTAACACAGATATCAGAAGGACATATTTTACACAGATGGGTGGTGGGGGCCTGGAATGCGCTGCCAGGCAAGGTGGTGGAGGCGGACACACTGGGAACGTTTAAGACTTATCTAGACAGCCATATGAACGGAATGGGAATGGAGGGATACAAAAGAATGGTCTAGTTTGGACCAGGGAGCGGCATGGGCTTGGAGGGCCGAAGGGCCTGTTCCTGTGCTGTATTGTTCTTTGTTCTTTGTTCTATAAGTACATAAGTACATAAGAAATAGGAGCAGGAGTAGGCCATCTAGCCGCTCAAGCCTACCCCGCCATTCAATAAGATCATGGCTGATCTGATAGTGGTTTAGTTCCACTTACCCGCCCGCTCCCCATAACCCAGATATCTATCTACCTGTGTCTTAAACATATTTAACGAGGTAGCCTCCACTGCTTCAATGGGCAGAGAATTCCAGAGATTCACTACCCTCTGAGAGAAGAAGTTCCTCCTCAACTCTGTTCTAAACTGACTCCCCCTTATTTTGAAGCTGTGTCCTCTAGTTCTTGTTTCCTTTCTAAGTGGAAAGAATCTCTCTGCCTCTACCCTGTCTAGCCCCTTCATTATTTTATATGTCTCTATTAGATCTCCCCTCAGCCTTCTAAACTCCAACGAGTACAGGCCCAATCTACTCAATCTCTCCTCATAAGCTAAGCCCCTCATCTTCGGTATCAACCTGGTGAACCTTCTCTGTACTCCCTCCAAGGCCAATATATCCTTTCACAAACAAGGGGACCAAAATTGCACACAGTACTCTAGTTGCGGCCTCACCAGTACCTTGTACAATTGCAGCAAGACCTCCTGCTTTTATACTCCATCCCCTTCGCAATAAAGGCCAACATTCCATTTGCCTTCTTGATCACCGACTGCACCTGCAAACTGAGTTCCTGCGATTCATGCACAAGGACCCCCAGGTCCCTCTGCACAGGAGCATGTTGTAATTTTTCACCATTTAAATAATAGTCCATTTTACTATTATTCCTTCCAAAGTGGATAACCTCACACTTGTCAACGTTATACTCCATCTGCCAATCTCCATCTGGGTTAAACAATCATCAGAAGTTTCACAGTCAGAATTTACTGCCGGAAGGGGGACGAGGAGCAGGAACACAAACTGACTTTTATAGAGTGAAATACTTCAAATGCTGGAATCTGAAAATGAAAACACAAAATCTCAGCAAGTCCAGCAGCATCTATGGAGAGAGAAACAGAGCGGGGGAGGGGGGTTCTCCGGCCTGTGGGGGGAGGGTCTCTGGCCTTGCGCACCAAGACGCAAATCGCATTATGGCCGGAGAATCTTGCAAGTGGGGCCATTATGTGAATTATACCGGCAGAACCACTTTTCTGATTTCCCCCTACTCCCCCATGGCGAAGTAATCTGGTTCATACCCAGTGAGAGTAAATCATTTAAACATGATACAATGGATTTTAGCTCTCGGCTCCCAGTATTCACCAATCTACCGGCCCAAATGGGGAATCATTGCTGGTCTGAAAGAGGGGGGACCCTTTGGGGATTCCATAGTGAGGTTTCACACACTGCAGGGGGGGGGTTGGCTGATGCCAATGATGGGGGGGCGGGAGGGGTGTCTTTGCCGGTGGGTCGGGGGAGGTGATGCCTGTAGGATTATCTGTAGATCAGGGTTCCCTCAGCATCTTTAGATCCCTTTCATCTCTTTGCCGGTGGGAACCTCCCCAAGCTCCGAAAGAAATGACTAAGTGTGGGTGGATTGTGACCTGGATCACACCGACTGTCCCACAGGAATCTCACCACCCTGGCAGGGACAACACTGAGAAAGTTTTTGGGAGAATTGCACCCCAGAATTAACATTTTCATTCCACATGACTTCTTCAGAGTTAAAGAGAGGGAGAACTGTGGTGGATTTTATACTGTGTCAGAGGGGCTGGAGCAGAGTAGGAGGTCAGTGATTGGTGGGAGCGAGGAGAGGTTGTAACAAAGATCTGGTTTATCCATGTCGAAGGCTCATACAGACTTGAAACGTGAACTCTGTTTCTCTGTCCACAGATGCTGCCAGGCCTGCTGAGCTTTTCCAGCAATTTCTGTTTTTTTGGTATAGGAACACCGGCTGACTTTACTTTCAGGCGAATTGTAACCTATATCATCCCTGTGACTGGGAATGGCTGCAGTGACTGACTCAATTTATTTAATGAGTTTGCAATCTGTGCCTTGCTGACAGTACATGTCACTTTTGGCATATCCAATATTGATATCTCTGTGTCACTAGGACTCTGTCCAGAGGATAGTCTAGTTGTGTCATTACACAGATTGTTGTCAGTGTGGGTACAGTGTCTATAACAAGGGGATTCTTTCCAACATTCCTGCCCCTTTGTTCAGGACAGATTGGTGGCTGATGATTATTAGCACTATGATCAATGCAGTTGACTATCACATTTCACGATTTTGGGATAGTGAGTAATAACATAGCCTTGCATCGGGAAAACCAGCAACATTACCTGCTTCATAATGTGTTCCCAAACATTAAAAATACTCAGGAATGAGGCCAAATGATTTGTACTCTCTGCTGAACCCATATAAGAGTGTTGCAAAATTGACTGTATTCCACTGGGTTGCTTTCCCAAAATTATTTGAAAAACAGGAGAATGAATTTCAAACTATTCTAAAGGTCTATTTCTGCATGAGATGATATCTCATCGGCACGGTAGCACAGTGGTTAGCACTGCTGCTTCACAGCTCCAGGGACCTGGGTTCAATTCCCGGCTTGGGTCACTGTCTGTGTGGAGTTTGCACATTCTCTTCGTGTCTGCGTGGGTTTCCTCCGGGTGCTCCGGTTTCCTTCCACAGTCCAAAGATGTGCGGGTTAGGTTGATTGGCCATGCTAAAATTGCCCCTTAGTGTCCTGGGATGCGTAGATTAGAGGGATTAGTGGGTAAAATATGTAGGGATATGGGGGTAGGGCCTGGGTGGGATTGTGGTCGGTACAGACTCTATGGGCCGAATGGCCTCTTTCTGTACTGTAGGGTTTCTATGATTTCTATATAACACTTGATTGTATGTGTGCATGTGTTGAAAGAACCAAGTCCTTCTCTTTTGCATTCAATTAAGCTATGAGTCCATCACTCTCTTTGTTCCCTCTGGTAGACATTGTGTTATCTACTAGCATCCAACACAGGAAAAGCCCAAAAATTATACAACACACAGCTTGCAATGTAGCACATGACCAGTAAGAGAGGTAACCTGAAGCTGTGAATTTTTTTCTGGATATGCATACAAATATCCAAAATAGGAGAAGAATGAGGCCATTTGGCCCCTTGAGTCGACTCCACCATTCAATAAGATTACGGCTGATCTGTTTGTGTTGAGTTCCACATTCCCATCTACCCCTGATAACCTTTCATTCCCTAGCCCAACAAGAATCTATCTATCACCATCTTAAAAATATTCAACTCTGTCTCCACCACCTTCTGAGGCCGAGAGTTTTAACTCTTTGAGAGAAACAAATTCTCCCTAATTCTATCCCAAAAGGAATTCTCTGCCTCCCAGCTGCATGTTTCCCGCTGGCGAGAGGTGGCGCGTTGTTTGCTAGTGGCGGGATTCTCTGGTCCTGCTGCTGTCAATGGAAATTCCCATTGGCGTCACCCCACACTG
The DNA here is from genome assembly GCF_964213995.1 of Mustelus asterias. Lineage (NCBI taxonomy): Eukaryota > Metazoa > Chordata > Chondrichthyes > Carcharhiniformes > Triakidae > Mustelus > Mustelus asterias. The sequence continues at coordinate 8,929,452 of NC_135821.1, read as the reverse complement.
GCGGGAAACCTGCGGGCGGAGGTGCCTGCCGAAGTGAATGGTCGGAAAATTCCAGCCAATGTTTCCTTTCCTTAGAACAGGAAAGGGATATACCTTTGGCCGAGTTTGGGGAGAAATTTGTTCTAATGTAACCAATGATAACATTGGAATCTCAGAATCACAGAATACTACAGTGCAGAAGAGGCCCTTCGGCCCATCGAGTCTGCACCGATGCATGAAATGCCCTGACCTGCCTACCTAATCCTACTTGCTAGCACTGGGCCCATAGCCTTGAATGTTATGGCATGCCAAAAACTCAACCAGGTACTTTTTAAAGGATGTGAGGCATCCCACCTCCATCACCCTCCCAGGCAGTGCATTCCAGACTGTCACCACCCTCTGGGTAAAAAAAAAATTTCCGCAAATCCCCCCTAAACCTCCCACCCCTCACTTTTAACTTGTGTCCTTTCATAACTGACCCTTCACAAAGGGGAACAGCTGCTCCCTATCCACCCTGTCCATGCTCCTCATAATCTTGAACACCTCAATCAGGTCACCCCTCAGTCTTTTCTGCTCCAATGAAAACAACCCAATCCTATCCAACCTCTCTTTATAACTTAAATGTTCCATCCCAGGCTGCATCCTGGTGAATCTCCTCTGCACCCTCTCCAGTGCGTTCACATCCTTCCTATAACCTGGCGACCAGAATTGCACACAGTACTCCAGCTCTGGCCTCACCAAAGTTCTATACAACTCCATCATGACCTCTCTGCCTTTGTAATATAGAAACCCTACAGTACAGAAAGAAGCCATTCGACCCATTGAGTCTGCACCGACCACAATCCCACCCAGGCCCTACTCCCATATCCCTACATATTTACCCACTAATCCCTCCAACCTATGCATCTCAGGACACTAAGGGAAAATTTTAGCATGGCCGATCAACCTAACCCGCACATCTTTGGACTGTGGGAGGAAACCGGAGCACCCGGAGGAAACCCACGCAGACACAAGGAGAATGTGCAAACTCCACACAGACAGTGACCCAAGCCGGGAATCGAACCCAGGTCCCTGGAGCTGTGAAGCAGCAGTGCTAACCACTGTGCTACCGTGCCGCCCATCTATACCCCGATTGATAAAGGCGAGTGTCCCATATGCCTTTTTCACCACCCTATTAACCTGCCTTTCCGCCTTCAGAGATCTATGGACAAACACGCCAAGGTCCCTTTGTTCTTCGGAACTTCCCAGTGTCAGACCTTTCACAGTATACGTCCTTGTCAAATTACTTCTTCCAAAGTGGCATCACCTCACACTTTTCAGGGTTAAATTCCATCTGCCACTTATCCGCCCATTTGACCATCTCGTCTATATCTTCCTGTAGCCCAAGACACTCAACGTCACTGTCAGCCACCCGGCCAATCTTTGTGTCATCGGCAAACTTACTGATCCTACCCCCACATAGTCATCTATGTCATTTATATAAATGATGAACGATAGGGGGCTCAGCACGGATCCCTGTGGTACGTCACTGGACTCCAGTCACTAAAGCAGCCATCTGTCACCACCCTCTGTCTCCTACCGCTAAGCCAATTATGAATCCACCTTGTCAGATCACCCTGTATCCCATGTGCTGTTATAATGTGACCAATGGTAACATGCTGTGAAGGTCAGCTGACCTGGTAGACAATGTAACCAATGGCAAATGATGTGGTGGTCAGCTGACCCAATATAAATAGGAAGCAGATTGGGAGCTTGTGTGGCCTGAATGTTGGAGTAATGAAATTTCTTTATTACGCAGAGAGTGGTTGGGGTGTGGAATGGACTGCCTGCAGTGATAGTGGAGTCAGACACTTTAGGAACATTTAAGCGGTTATTGGATAGGCACATGGAGCACACCAGGATGATAGGGAGTGGGATAGCTTGATCTTGGTTTCAGATAAAGCTCGGCACAACATCGTGGGCCGAAGGGCCTGTTCTGTGCTGTACTGTTCTATGTTCTAAACCTTTTTCTTTGATTTACTCTCTGAAGTTAGTTCTTTTATTGCTTTCAACTGAAGTATCCTCACTGCCGGATAAACAAAGCTTATAACAGCACAGGGACTGCTTGTAATGGGAAAGGCCACGTTTATTGCAAAGCCAATGAATGATTATAACATTTGAATGAGTTTTGAAAGTTACGGGAAATTTTAAAAAGGCGTACAATATGTGTTAATAAATTTTAATTTAAGCAGTGTGAACAGAATATCCAGAGAGCAGAGAAAACTTACTCCATACTAGCAACAGACACACAAATCTATGGCTCCATTGTGATATTAAATGTTGTCTGAAGGCACTGAGCCACATCGGGGAAGGTTCCAAAGTGACTAGACTTTTTGTTAGACCGCTGTTTGGTAAAGTCTTTGTATCAGTTCAGCTGATCCTTTCGAGGTCTTTATGCGCACTAAGATAGGCGTGTGTAAATGGCGCTTGGACCTGAGAGCGAGGCGGCCAGCAGCTGTTCGGAAGGGCAGAGGTTTTGCTGATCCTCAGGACGGTGAACCTGTCAACTCCTGACCCAAGTCTAGAATTCTCAGCAGCAATCTGCAAATTACAGAAACTCTGCAAAATGGAAAACAAAAACCAGACAAAGACTAGGAAAAGAAAGAAAACAATTTTCTGGAGTTTGGATGTTGGCAAAGGGCACATTATGCTGTTTAGAAAGTATTTATATCGCATAAAAAAGTGAATTGAACATAGGTTTGTGTGGTGTCTGGGCGCTGGACACACACTGATGAATCCCACGCTCGCTAATGGGCTGTAACCAATTTTTAACCCTTGGAATCTCCAACTTGCCAAACTTCAAGCTTGAATA